>NC_046317.1:22582566-23281941 GCF_009819535.1 Lacerta agilis
ACTTAGGGTGGGCCTAATGTCCTTGCCTGGTGGACAGGATGCTAGAGTAAAGCATCTTCCTTGGGAGAAGAATTTTCCAGGTTCAGCCCTCTGCATCTCCATGGAGAGCTCGATCCATGGAGATCCTCTGCCAGCCAGTGTAGACAAAACAAAGCTAGATGATCCAGTTGGCCTGACTTACTGATTCAATGGCCGCTGTCCTCCAGGGAGGGATATCCCTGTTTATTTGCGGTGTAAAACACTGGATTTGTTGGTCTTTAAGGTGCCACAAGATGCTTTTTTATGGTGTGGGGAGTTATGGGGGGGGGTTCAAGAACATACACACCAGCAGCTGTCATAGGAATCTTTTCCACCATGTGTTAACAGCGATCCCTAGGGCTATGAACCATAGGTGTTCCCATTGCAGTATGTGTGCTGTTGGTTCAAATGTGAGGTTGTGCGCATGTAGTATATGCTCAAATCCCTAACATAGGAAGCAGATCAGAAGAAGAAGAAGAGTTTGGATTTGATATCCCACTTTATCACTACCCTAAGAAGTCTCAAAGCGGCTAACAATCTCCTTTCCCTTCCCCCCCCCACAACAAACACTCTGTGGGGTGAGTGAGGCTGAGAGACATCAGAGAAGTGTGACTAGCCCCAGGTCACCCAGCAGCTGCATGTGGAGGAGCAGAGGCGTGAACCCGGTTCACCAGATTACGAGACTACCAGATTACGAGACTCTTAACCACTACACCACACAGAGGAAACCCTGGTCTTAAAATCCCACCAAGGGAAACGACTGTCTGAAGCTATAATAAAGATAGTGTTACATGCATCCCCATCTGTGAGAGGAGACAGACGGTAGGGGTGCCAGCGGTTACCTTAGAATGTAGGTCAGTAAACACTGCTGTCTTTAGGATGTATGGTTTTATTTACACATATATACAACCTGAGCATGAGATGGCAGGGCTCACAGCATTAGCACTCCCACAGATCTTGCTTCCCCATTAAGTTTGCATGCAAAAGCAAGGCAAGCATCTGTGTCTCTTCAGCTTTAGGCTATTGGTTTTCCAGCTCTTTGATGTCCTGCCATTCAGCCAGGTGAGAGGGGAAGCCCCACACATGGCCCACTCTTCAAGATGCTAATGGGGTGCTTAGCTGGGCCAGCTAAGGACATTATCTTATGGAGAGTCTGGTTTGACCAGTCCCCCTACTGCAATCACAGGCTTGGTTGGGGTCCATGGATATAATCCAGACTCACCTCCCAGTCCTGAGTGGTTCTAAGCTCTGAAGGCAAACTTTATAGGTAATAGGGTACTGATGAGTTGTCAGTATCCAGTGAGTCCAGCATTACATTGTCTGCAGTGCTAGAGTTTTTGTCCCGTGAACCACCTTGAGACCTGCGGGTATAGGGCAGTATATAAATGTAATTAATTTATGTGCTGTAAGCAGACCATATATGCTGTAAGTCTCCCAGAGTGGCTAGGGATACCCAGCCAGATGGGTGGGATATAAATAATAATAAATGTTGTTGTTGTTTAATCATCATCTTCATCATCATCATAGCAACAACAAAAACAACCAACAAACTCACCATAAACGCCTTCCTTGTTCTCTTACAATGGCAACGGTCCCCACCTGAGAGGTGCCGGAACCGAATTCTGGTGAGTTACGGCTGAAAAGAAGCCCCGGTTGTCCGTATCTTCAAGTTTCCTTTGAGCAAAATCCTTACCTTTGTTTCAAGGGTGCTGTTTTCTGTCACTGTAGCCAGCATTTTGAGTGGGAAACTGTCTTCCCCTCCTCACTTTCTCACCTCTTAAAGCCTCAACACCACCTCTGACGTACAATTTCTCTTGAGCAGCGCTGCACAATAACTGTTTTCTAGCGAGAGAAACGCAGAAGCGAAAGATGATTTGGAAGGTGGGCCAGAGCTTGTGGGTCTGCAGCTCAGGGTAAAACGCACTTAAACTCCAATGGCACGAAGAGAACTTTGATGTGTCTGTTTTTCTCTGAATCACATCCAATATGCTTCCATCACAACTGAACCCCCTCTACTTATAGGGTACTTACTAGGAATGGCATAGCGTTTTCAAAGCGAAGGGGACAATTTGAAAGCTCCATTCTGCCTGTAATTGTGTGTCCGTGTCCGTGTCCGTGTGTGTGTGTCTGTGTGTGAGTGTGTGTGTGTGTGTTGTATACTGTACGTTCTTGTGGCCAATCTGATTGTGCAGCTATCAAAGGAAAATTGGAGGTAGAAGCCTCCACAGCAGTAGAGGAAAAATTGCTCAAAATATATAGCATCGGTACACAACTTGGCAGGATTCACTCGAGAATGTAGCTGTGAATAGCCATTTTAGGCATTGGGGGGGGGGGGTTGCTTGCTTTGAAGCAGCTCCGCTGCTGTTGTTACACAAACTCTCCTTATACATGCCGGGGAACTGTGGATATCAGTGGAAGGCTCTGCCGCTCCATGCAGCCCTGCTGGTTTGGATTTTGCCCCAAGTTAGCTCCCTAAAGTGCCTCAAAGTGTAAGCTCTCTGCAGAGATTAAAAATAAGGTATTCACAACCCATGTGCTTACAGTCTAATGAATGTGATAGATAAGGAAAGGGGGAAGAGGAGGGAAGAGGAAAACAAAGGCTGGAGCAGCTTGTTGTTTCTGGAAGGGACAAGGGAAGGAAACTCCCTGCGCCATTCATTTTCAAGACGATGGCTGGAACCAGGTTGGTCTCCTGCTTGCCATGGCAGTCCTCCTGGGAGACACTGGGTGCACCTTTCCTGTGGCCTTCAGTCTCTTCTCTGATGGCAGAGGCCAAAATGTGCTTCCCTTCAGCCTTGCACTCCCTGGGAAGCTGATGGTTGGAGCTGGCTGGTTGTTTTTTTTCTGACGGGGGTAGCTTTGTGAAATTGTTTCTTGTCTGTCCAGTGGCTGGGATCAAGCTGCTCTCCACTGTTTTTTCCTGGGAGGCAGCCTCACAGTAGCTTTTAGTCCCCTGTCCAATTGATGGAGACAGAGTATGCTGCCATGCGATGTATCTTCAATGGATTTGTCTAGTGCTCATTTTAAAAAGTTCAAGTTAGCAGCCATTATCACTTCTTCTTCTTTTTGGCAGCAGATTCCTTAAATTAAATATGCATTGTGTACTTTCCTTTATCTGTAGTGAATCTGCCAATTTCATAGGACAAGAGACGGAAATGTCTGTATCCACCTTCTTCCAAGTTTCTAATGAAAATATTTGTTGGGGGCTCCCTTTCATAAGTTATTTAACTGGACGAAACATTGCTCCGTTATATTTATCCCCCCCCTCTCTCTCCCCTGTTTGGCAATTCAGGGAGTTTTGAAAAGAAGAGACCACATCCAAGCAGAGCTGGATTCCAAAGTGGACACTCTATATAATAAAAAGGCAGAAAATGATCTGGTGAGTATGCCAACCATTGCAAAATAATAATGGGGCACTTCTTGCTGTAATTAAAAAAATTGATGCCATCGCATCACATAACTGTGCTAATGAAACATGATGGCAAAGGGCTTGCACCAGGGCTCTGCCTTCCTGGGATGCATCCCTCTAGCTCAGTATACTGTCGAATTTTAGTGGTAGAGATCCTCAAGGATCACTGAAAGAGATCTTTCCTACAATGACTCTTTTAACTGGAAATAGCTAGGGATCGAGCCTACTGATTTACAGCTCCTGCCCAATACTCTTCCAGATACAGTGGTACCTTGGTTCTCAAACATAATCTGTTCTGGAAGTCCATTCCAAAACCAAAGCGTTCCAAAACCAAGGCGCGCTTTCCCATAGAAAGTAATCCAAAATGGATTAATCCGTTCCAGACTTTTAAAAACAACCCCTAAAACAGCAATTTAACATGAATTTTACTATCCAACGAGACCATTGATCCATAAAATGAAAGCAATAAACAATGTACAGCAGTCTCACAATCAATCAATTAATCAATCAATCAATCAGTAGCTAAACTGGGTTCCACACAGTCACAAAAACAAAACAAAAAAGCCACAAAAATGCAATAGCAAAAACAGACAGACCTCAGCGTAACACTCAAAATGGAAGTGTGGCACTCAAATCAGAAGCGTAACACTCAAAACGGAGCATGTTTGGCTTCCAAAAAAAGTTCGCACACTGGAACACTTACTTGCGGGTTTGCAGTGTTTGGGTTCCAAGTACAGGTAGGTAGCCATGTTGGTCTGCCATAGTCAAAACAATTTTTTTTTATAAAAAAAATAATCCTTCCAGTAGCACCTTAGAGACCAACTAAGTTTGTTCTTGGTATGACCTTTCGTGTGCATGCACACTTCTTCAGATTCAAGTTGTTTGTGTACCAAGATGTTTGAGAACCAAGGTACCACTGTAGTAATTTGGTGTGCTGATCTTGAACATACTTAGCAGACCACTTTCTCCTTTCACCATGACCTCTTATGAACCTCTTCAGTGATGATATCTGTTAAGTCAAATTTTGTAGAAGGATGCAGAAGCATATCATTGGAAACTGCCCCCTCCCATCTACAGATGGTGTCTGGAAAAAGAATGCAAACATTCTCTCTTGGCTGCCATCCCTCTTCCTCCCCACATGTTTGCAAACTAATCACATGTCAGGAACAATGGATTTGAACCCGGGCTTCCAATTAAGTTCCACACTCCCAGCAACTACATCATCCTGCTTTTATTATGGGGACAACAATTCAGGAGGTACAGTTTGCTTGTCTGTGTTCAAAAGAGAGATGATGTCACAGTGCTGGTCTTGTATCTCAGATTTTTATCTTGAGTGTGTGTGCACACACACACAAACACACACACACACACAACACTTTCTAATAGAAGTGTCATCCGATTTGTCCTAAGGTAATTTGGAGATTCCTGCTTGGACAAAACATCTGAAAAGATGGCAAGGGAAGCAAAATGAGTTCGGGTAAAAACAAGTAACATTTCTTCAAGGGTGTTCCATTGTATCCCTGAGTTGTTGCTGGCATTTGTCTAAATCGAAATCGTCTCATGAATCTGCAGGTTGCTGCTCAGGCCAGACATCTGAGGAATAAGGGGGAATGTAAAAATGTTTTGTTGTGACTTGCAAAATTTCTCAGGGAATGCAGAGATGGGAGCAGGGTGAAATGAGCGGTCAGCGATCAAGCTCCACAAAACCACTAAATTGTCTTAACCATGATAGCGTGCAATGGAACTCACATCACAGAGTAGCTGAGGGACAGTCATTCTCCAGTGAGTAAAAGCTTCACCTGTCAACACCTGCCTGTCACACAGTCGTTAAAGACAGCAGAGCTTCCATCAGTTAAAAAAAAGCAGAACACATCTTGCTCACATTAGGCGTGATGACAACACAAGAACATCAGAATCAAAAGCCAATCTAGTCCAGCGTTCTGTTCACACAGTGGCCAATCAGATGGCTATTCTTCCATCCACAAGTAGGCTACTGATTTGTTTCCAATTGCTTTACTGCTTTGTGTACGAAGCTCTGTATGGTTCTGGAGCAATGACAAAACCACATCTCCCCTAAATCCCACCTCGGTCATTTAGATTTGTGGATGAGGGTTGGTTGGAGCTGCCTGGGATGAGGAAAGGAAACTCCTTGCGCCATTCATTTTCAAGACGAAGGCTGGAGCCAGGTTGGTCTCCTGCTTGCCAATGCATTCTTTCCAGGAGCCACTGGGTGCAGCTTTCCTGCAGCCTTTGGTCTCTTCTCTGATGGCAGAGGCCAAATTGTGTCAACTTTAGAAGCTTCTGCCTCTGCAGCAAAGCATGCTATGACTGGAGGATGCTTTTAGTGCCGTGGCATCTGTGTGTTCTTTTCTGACAGGGAGGAGAAAACAAAGCTTTGTGCAATTGCTTCTTGTCTGGCCAGTGGCTGGGATCAAACTACTCTCCAAGTTCTTCCTGGGAGGCAGCCTCCTGGGGCTTTTGGCCAGGCGGCTTCCACCACTCCTCCTCATCCAGCCAGTCCATGACATGCCCTCTCTGGCCATGATGGATAGGGCTGTTGAGAATTGGAGTCCCAACAACATCCGGAGAGCCACATGCATTGCAAGAGGTTGGACTAGATGACCCTTGGGTACCTTCCAACTCTACAGTTCTATGATTCTGTCTTTCAAGTATTCAAAATGTGGGGTTTTCTTTTTTTTTCACTCCTGCCCCCAACAAAAAAGAAATCATATAAACAGTGCTTTTTTCTGGGGGTACGCGCGGGGGTATGCATACCCCTAAACATTTTGTGAATCTAAGTTTGGCCTCATTGAGGGGCAGTATTTTAATATGAGTAGGAAAATGAGAGTACCCCTAAACATATTTTTTTAAGGAAAAAAAGCACTGCATATAAAAATGCTCTTCTTATCCATGAATTTGCAGATGGGGAGCTGAGGCTGCAAATGGCCTCCTGATCCTCCTGATAAGATTGTGGCACAGTCGTATGATGAGGAAAGGCTTCTGTAGATGCACGTTGCTTGGTTGCTGTGCAGAACGGAATCTGGCTCTGTTCGGCAACCCCCCGCCCCCCCTCTCTCGTAGGCAGCGCTTTCATCGACCTTAATGAGCACAACACAACTGTCCAGTTGAGCTTGCCTTTGAAAGCGGATACCCAGAAATTATGTTGACAGTGAGTGGCATGAGCTTGAATGTAATGCGAAGAGTGGTTGTGCCAGAGAAATGGAATCACAAACTGGTCATTAGCACTGACAAAAGGCTAGAACGCTTGGTCTTTATAGGGGACATCGATTCGTTCCTGCAGGGAAGTCAGCTGTGACGCCCGAGAAGAGGGAGGAGATTGGGACCGGGAATAGTTTTGGCAGTCGTTTCTAAGACTGAAAAATGAATCTCATCTGGTAGGCCATGTGATAAATAGCAATAGCTTCCAAGCTGAAGCGCATAGTTTGGCCAGCTGTGAATTGCCCCTTTCCTGACCCTTAGTTGCAATCGGCTCCTTTAAGAGCAGGTTTTCAAGTGTAGAAAGAACGTGGGACTTGGACCAAAAAGATCTGGGTCCACAGTCCTACTCAGCCAAGAAGGTCAATAGGAAATCCCGGATTAGACTCATTCTCTTAGCCCAACCTACCTCTCAGGGTTACATGAAAACAGAACTGAAGGGCTCAAACTAAGGAAGAACCAATGGAGCTGCTTTATACCCAGTTGGCTCAGTATTGTGTATACCAGTGTTTCCCAAACTTGGGTTTCCATTTGTTGTTTTTTGACTACAACTCCCATCATCCCTAACTACCAGGACCAGTGGTCAGGGATGATGGGAATTGTAGTTCAAAAACAGCTGGAGACCCAAGTTTGGGAAACACTGGTGCATACCAAAGATGGGCAACCTGTGGCCCTCCAGATATGGAACTCCCAACTCCCATCAACCTAAGAGGTAGATACAAACCCTGGACTTGTAAAAGGGTATTGGGAAATAATCCATAATGAATTGAAAAAAAATGTTTAAAAGGACTCCCCCCCCCAAAAAAAAAAAACCAGAGTCCTTTTTGGGGGGATAATTCAGACCGAAATTCCCAGGTGTCAAAAAAGGTTATTTATGTATGCTACTACTGCGGCCCATGTTTTGTTCGCCCCAAAATGGAAAACGAGTGAGGTTCCCAACTAAAGAAGAATGGCAACTTAAGCTGATGCGCAGCTTGCAGACTTCACATATAGAATAAGAGAACAAGAATAACATACGTTTAGAGAAGATTTGAAAACGTTGGTTGAATATATGGGGGAAAATTATGTATAGCCGAAAACGTTGGCAGCATTAAGATAAATTCAACAGTGTAAATAAGTTTTGATGGATGCAATAATGGAATACTGAATGGTTTAGTTTTTGTAAAATACGCAGGGATTTGTGATACGCAAAATGAACCATGGAAAGAGAAGAACGGAAGTCATTGATATTTTAAGGATGTTTAAATGAGTATTTTAAATTGTAAAACAAAAAATTTAATTAAAAAGATAGATAGATAGATAGATAGATAGATAGATAGATAGATAGATAGATAGATGATAGATAGATAGATAGATAGATAGATAGATGTTGTTATTGTTCAGTCGTTCAGTCGTGTCCGACTCTTCGTGACCCCATGGACCAGAGCACGCCACGCACGCCTATCCTTCACTGCCTCTCGCAGTTTGGCCAAACTCATGTTAGTAGCTTCGAGAACACTGTCCAACCATCTCATCCTCTGTCGTCCCCTTCTCCTTGTGCCCTCCATCTTTCCCAACACCAGGGTCTTTTCTAGGGAGTCTTCTCTTCTCATGAGGTGGCCAAAGTACTGGAGCCTCAACTTCAGGATCTGTCCTTCTAGTGAGCACTCAGGGCTGATTTCTTTGAGAATGGATAGGTTTGATCTTCTTGCAGTCCATGGGACTCTCAAGAGTCTCCTCCAGCACCATAATTCAAAAGCATCAATTCTTCGGCGATCAGTCTTTATGGTCCAGCTCTCACTTCCGTACATTACTACTGGGAAAACCATAGCTTTAACAATACGGACCTTTGTCGGCAAGGTGATGTCTTTGCTTTTTTTGTTTGTTTGTTTGTTTGTTTGTTTTGCTTTTTGATAGATAGATAGATAGATAGATACAGACAAACCTGACACTGTAATAAAGCAATTGGGTAGAATAGGAATGGGAACTGGGCTTCCATACTTTGAACAGCTGTGGAGAAGACAGCATTTTGGCAGGTACACTTCATCTCAGCCGCTCTATGGCACAACAAGTGTCGCCTGCCCAAAAAATGCCTCTTACACATAACGGCTAAAGGTACCTGAGCCCTGGTCAACTTACATGGCAGTAAACAAGAATCGACCAGGAAGTAACTGCAGCTTGTCTGCAGCAGGTGCTGCAAGGTTGTTACTATGGCAACCACCAGGAAGTCAGCGCTGCAAAAACGTAATTATTGTTACTCCCAATGACCACTATAAGCTCCCAAGGATATATATCCCTGTCATGGAAACCTGATGCCAACACGAGTCGTCAGCTTTTTTTCCTTCAACAGCCAGAAATCTTAGGGATGCACACAGGTTGTTTTAGCCCCATTCCAGTATTGTTTGAAGGTGCCAACATCTCTTTGGCTTCCACTCTTGTTGAAGCAGAATTCCAGTCGGAGAAAGAAAGAAAGAAGTTTGTTTGTGTGCGTATTAGTCTGTAGTGAACATTCTCATTTTTTGAATAAATTTTATTAGTGCTTATAAAGAGAGAGAGATATAAAACTTAATATCAGATATCTTTCTTATCCAACGTTAATCTAAATAAAATAAAAACACAGAGGAAAAGAGGGAAATGAAGAAAGGAAAGGAGGAGAAAAGAAGAGGGGGAAACGAGAGAAAGTGATAAGAAGTCTAGTGAACCTTCTCCGTTGGGGCAGGAAAGCCTCCCCTCTAGATCTAAAGAAGAAGAAGAAGAAGAAGAAGAAGAAGAAGAAGAAGAAGAAGAAGAAGAAGAAGAAGAAGAAGAAGAAGAAGAAGAAGAAGAAGAGGAGGAGGAGGAGTTTGGATTTGATATCCCGCTTTATCACTACCCGAAGGAGTCTCAAAGCGGCTAACATTCTCCTTTCCCTTCCTCCCCCACAACAAACACTCTGTGAGGTGAGTGGGGCTGAGAGACTTCAGAGAAGTGTGATTAGCCCAAGGTCACCCAGCAGCTGCATGTGGAGGAGCGGAGACACGAACCCGGTTCACCAGATTACGAGTCTACCACTCTTAGCCACTACACCACACTGGCTCTTAGGGTGAAAGGTTTATGTTTGGGGCAAGGATTTGGGGAGTGTACTTTAATTTGCAATGGGAGGAGGTGGCACAGGGTTCATCTTCATTTATTTCTCTCTTTTTTGGGGGGGGCGCCATTTTAATGTCCAAACTCGCTCAGCTGCAGCATACTTTGAAAATGGCCATGTGACTGCACCCTGGTAAGAGAACATGACTATTAGTGTCACAGCCTGGAAGAGAAAGGGGAAAGTTGAGGGGCACATTAAGGGAAAAAATGATGGCTACTGAAGGTTTGAATTACTGGTACACTCCGGGGGGGGGGATTATTACCAGTTTGGCAGAGGCACCAAAGGCTCTTATTTTTTCCTTGGGCTTTTGGTACTTAGTGGCACTTCCTCTTTGAGTGGGGTAGAAAATTTGGTCCTGCCTTTTGCTTTAGCTGTGTTTTTTTATCTCTCTCTTCCTGCACTGCTGTATTCTAAGGTTTTTATTGTTTTTGGATAGACATTGCTTTGTGTTACCTGGTAAGAAGGGAACAAAGCTACTGGTAACTCATTGTACCACAGCTACAAATGACATGAAATTCATTCATGAATGCAACAGGCAAGTAGTTCTTCAGGGAAACTTGTCAGCCATCACTGACCTTCCAAAGAACCCGAGTTTGCTGGGAAATAGGTTGGGGTTTTTTAAACTGCAGCCAAGAGAAAAAGTCTCTTGCCTGCATCTGCATTTTAGAACTGCAACAAAGACCTTGCTTTGATGCTAACAAAGTTTCCATTACTGAGTTCTCGATTGGGATTTCACCCTCTGTTACTTAGTCTGATTTGTTTGTTTGTTTGTTTGTTTGGTCTAGCTATCAGAAGAGATTGGAAAACTTGAAGATAAAGTAGAGTGCGCCAATAATGCTCTGAAAGCTGACTGGGATAGATGGAAACAAAGCATGCGTCTTGATATGAAACTGGCTCTTGGCGATGTTGCAGAAAACAATATCCACTATTATGAACAGGTAAGACACACTTTTAGAAAAGCGTTGTGGGATTGTTTGCTTTCTCTGTACAGTTCACTAAGAAAATAAACCATTTGTAATGCTGCTTTATATTCCAACATAGGCCTTTCAGTTAGCTACTGTGAGCTCGAACTGCTTCTGAGTTGACTGTCAACAGAGGGCAGTCTTGTTTTACAAAGTGTAAGAAAAGAAGCATGTATTTATCTTGCTTCAAGAGAGCTGAAAGTGTTTAAGACAGGAAAACTTTGCCTTCCAGGGCTGTGTAGAAGCCGATTGCAAGATTTGAATAGTAGATCAATCACTGAGTGCTTTAGTTGATTAATCAGTAGGCCAAATTTAAATTGGTGTGGCTGCGATGGAAATGAGTGTCAGGTTCGAGGTAGAGCTGCCATCTCTTTTATTGGACCTGTTCCTGCTCCTTAAACAACAACCCAGCATGAAGAGATCAAGCAAATTAAGGTATCTCCATACAATAAAAAAAAGTTTTGCCTGTTAAACTTTTGAATGTCAAGCTGTTCTTAAAGACACTGGGGTAGGGCAAGAGGGGAAGGACTAAGAGGGTCACACTTGTTTTATTTTCTTAAAGCCATTGGCTGCATTCGCACATCACACTAAACTATGGTTCTGCGGAACATATATGAGCAGGGACAAGTTGCAGGAAGCCTCGAACTCGCATGTTCCTCATCTCCAAGCGGAGAAGTGTGAAAACCTTTGCTTCCACTTTTAGTTGACGAAAAAGTTTGCCGTGCCATTTGCTCCTGGAATTATGATTCACCTTAGGTATGAATTAGTTTTAACAAGCCAGCTTCAGTTTGGAGTAGGCTTGTTTGAAACTGACCAGATGTTTACATTAGCCACAATTTGTCATACCAGGCAACACAGCAAACTAGATTAACCAAAAGTGAAATTAAAAGCTTCTGAGATCCTCCAACCAGCCATACATGAGGAGAGAGGAGCGTGAAAGCTCAAGGCTTGTTGCAGCTTATCTCTGCTCCTGCAGGTCACAGTAAACCGTGGTTTAGTGTGATGGTCAGATGTGACCACTGCAATAAGGAGTATATCATAAAAGATATCTAACTATGAATGTCTTACATGGATGTCTTCGGTTTGCTGCAAGATGCTAAGGACCTGATCCACAGGAAACATTAATGTGGCGGCACCCCCCCCCCATGCCCTCTAAGAGCTTTTTGGAGAAATAAATAAGTTTAACTAGTTTTCTTTGTAAATAAAATCAATTGAATGGAGCCTTTGAGCAAATGAAATTGCCATACAAGGCACAGCTCGTTTTTCTTCCCCCTAACAACCTTGCAAAGGAGCCATGCTATATTTTCTGACTGAGAGCACCATATTAATTAGTTTCTTTAAAAAGATAGTGTCTCTATACCTTGTTGTATTATAATATGGGTTTTCCCTAATATGAATGGCTTTCACCTGACCTCTCAGTGCTGAATTTACAAATGGTTTCCACATAATGTAATTAGAAAGAGAGCTCTTGATTATCAGGTCTGTTTAAATTAGTCTGAGAGAGGTACGGGGCATTGACAATCTGCTCCTATAGATCAAGATCAAAACACTGCCTGGTATCTGAAGTTTTGCTGCTTCTTGACATTTCCTCAGCTTCTTCCTATCCACTCATGACTTCTGGATTTTCCTATCAGAGATGCATGCCCCAAAGCTAGTCATACAAATGTCGTGCTCTAAAATTATTAGACTGCTCACAGACTGCTCTTGAGGCCGTTTGGGGTTTTTCATATGAGGAAAGAAAGGATCTGCAACCCAAACATAAGCATTTGCTTTTGAGTATCTCTGAGAATTGTTACAGCGGCCTTCCTCCAATGCCAACCGTTGCACCAACTCTCCGATATTATTATGATGCAGTGCTAGTGCACAGCTCTCAAGACATTTGAAGGTGGCTAACCTGTGGTTCTCCACAGTGGCGGAGCTTCCTGCTCTGGCACTGGGGGTGGGGAGCAGGCGGGGGCGGGTCTTGACACATCCCAGGAGTGTGGCGTGCTGCCCGCAGGGGCAGGGCACACCGCCCGCAAGGGCATGGCACTTGTTCTGGGGGGTGGGGTGCACCACACTCAGGGGCATGGTGCGCATTCTGGGGGCGGTGGCGCCACCTGCAGGGACAGGGCGCCCAGCACGGGTGGGGGAGCAGCTGCGATGGAACCCCACCGGGATCGCGCTGCCCGGGGTGGTGTGCTCCCATCGCCCCCCTCTTCCTCCGCCCCTGGTTCTCCAGATGTTGTTATATGGCAGCTCCCATCACCGCCAACCATTGGCCATGCCAGCTGGGACTAATGGGAGTCCCAACAACATCTGCTCTGACCCATCCCCAGCATTTATATGCTGGTGCAACTGCTCAGAACTGGGCTATCAGACTGATAACTTGAGAAGGAGCTAAGGTATATTAATCCCCTCTCCCTTCCTCAGCTGATCTGCATGGATCTGCAAGGAAGGGTGTGTGCGTGTGTGTGTGTGCATATATATATGGTATGCATGAGAGGCATCGACTGTGGGCCACACCCACTGCTCGGGCCAAAAAGAGGTTAGCCAGTCTTGCCTTAAAAAGGTTTTTCACATTAGACATGCCAGGAAAGATTGTCAGACTTTGGAGGCTCAGGGAACTATTGGAACTATCTTCGAACAGAGGGGAGAATGCTATACGCCTTGACATTTTTCTTTGGCTTAGCCTTAGATCAAAATCCAAGCTGGAATGGAATTTCTGGCTTCCCCACCACCTCCTGCTTTCGATGGGTCAACTACACTCCCACAGAATCTCGTCAGGGTGACAAAAAAGATGGGGGAGAATGCTCTATTTTGCTTTTTTCCAGGTTCCCAGTGATGCTAGGGGAAGGGGAGGGGAGGGAAGGGGAGGGAGGGAAGGGAAGGTGAAAAGCGTGTGCCCAGGCAGCGGCGGGGTGCTGGCAAAGGGAACAGAGCGACACTTTCCCGAGATAGTTTAGGAATGGCTAGGGAAATTTATTTGTGATTTGACAATTTATTTCCAGGAAACTTTGGAGGGCTCCTGCACCAATCTGAGGAGAGCCTCAGCAGGCTTGCCCATCTCTGCATCTCACAGATATGCTGTCTCCATAACCCTCCATCAACCTTCTCATGTATACCATAATTTATTGTGCCCTTTGTGTAGATGGGGAGCTGAGCCTTGCCTACAGAAACCCAGTGACCTCTTAGGTAGACCGAGATTTGAACCAGTGATTTCTTGACCCAGGGTTCATTCTCCTAACCACTATGTTGCACTTCCATTTACCTGTTGGTATCAAATGCATGCAAAAATCATGGCATGTATTCTGGGTGATGACACTCCCCTGCCCTTCCTCTCAAAGGAGTCTAGGGTGGCAAACACACCAGTGAAAAAAACAAATGCTATTTAAAGCATTTAAATGCAATTAAAAGTATCCAAAGAACATTTAAGAGCAATAAGCACAGTAAAACATTAAACATATATTTTTTAAAGGGTGTCTTTGGGATAGACCCACTGAGATGTTCCAAGAGGTTGCAATGGCCCCTTTGCTTTGTGTTTAGTTCCTTTTATTGCCTTGGATTCCATCGTACCGCACAAGTATTTCTAAAACTTTGTTTCCCCTTTGTTAAGTCTGGGGTAAAGATGTGACCTTAAGAGTTGTTCCACATGCTTTCTTAGGTACGTTTGCCTGAGGATTTTTGCTGTCAGTCTGTCGAGCCCCATTTAGCTAGTATGGAAGAACACGTCTTATCCTCCTTAAGCCAGATTAATGCTGTCACTGTATGAAGTACTTCCAACAACAGAACGTACCTGCAAACTGATCTGCACAGAGCGAAATGGCTTACAATGAGTTGCAGGGCTTTGTTGACACTGTAGCAGTCCTGGCATCTCCAACCAGGGCTAGAAATGTCCCCTGTCTGAAATACTGGAGAGTGTGGGCAATACTAAGTTGGAAGGACCAATAAGTCAGCTTCCTATGCATAACTATTGATACCTAAGCCTTATTTTTGCCCATGTAGTGGAATTCTATTCTGGGTGCCTAAAGCTGGTCCAGCAATGCAGAATGCTATCAGCGTTTCATTGGACTGTGTGGCGAATGCCCCACTGGTTTCAGCTAGCACTATCAAGCAATAAGAATTTTTTGAATGATTAGCAGTACAACCAGGGCTTCCCGCCCCCCCCCCAAGCTGGAAATCACCGAAACTCAGTTCTGACACCTCTCAGGTGGACACTATTGCATCCCAGCGGTCAGGGATGATAGGAACTGTAGTCCTAAAACAGCTGGGGACACAAGTTTGGGGAAACGGCGTGCTGGCCCTTCTCACATTGCCGGCAATCCTATTTATGTCTGAGTAAGGAGCATGATTCTCCACTTAGATCGTTAGCATGGTGGACATTTCCCTATGCAAAGATTGAAAACATGCAGACTGGCTTTATACATATATTTGCAAAAGAGACCACCTGCTGATCAGTATCAAACTGCACCCATCCAGAGCCGATCGAGAATTTGCCCCTCTGGCTCAGTGAAAAGGGCATCTAGGCCACAGACTGGTTTGTGACACAGCAGCAACCTGTATGTACCAATGAATGAACCATCGCAGGCAAAACTTCAGTATCCTTGCAGAGCACAATGCCTTTCATTGTAATCAGTCAGATATTCAGCTGCCAGTTGCCAAGTGTGGAGTAATCATACAATGAGAAATCAAATGCTGTGCCTGCATCCCTCAGAGGCTGTGTAGCAGGTGTCTTTTAAATGTGTGTGTGCGCGCATGACACACACACACACAAATCCCACACCGTGGTGGGTATTATATTAAAAAAAAAACATGGATGCACAAGTGCGGCCTGCTTGACAATCAAAAGAACAGCACGCTGTTCACAAACCAGCAGGTAACCACCACTATTGTGTTTGTACTGTCACATATCAGCAGGGCTTCCCCTGCGACAAGAACAGATGAGTTTTCTGCTGTTCTCCATAGCGCTCCATATCTATAATGTTTAATTCATCATTTGGGGGGGGGGGGATAGCTTCATTAGCAATTGCAGCATCTTTGCTGGAAGGGGTGTACGTCCAGAAAAAGTGTCAAGCAGTTTTAAGTCGAGATTTCATGGAGAGATGATAGCCTCGGATGAGTGTTGTAGAGTGAGGAGTTTGCACAGGAGAGATTACACAGCCCTGGGGGGCTGTTGGCATTTGTCTGCCTCAAAAAACAACAACAGAGTGAGCCTCCGGGGGTGAAGTCAAACTGCTGCGTTAGCAGCACTGAAGTGACCTCCCTAGGGTGTGAGCCCAGAAGTGGGTATGGAGGTCCCAGGCTGCCCAGATGACAAGACTCCCTTTTAGCCTCGCTGATGTGGTCCAAAGGAAATCATCTCGCTTTCAGGCTGAGGGAGCCGACATTTGTCCACAGACAGCTTTCCGGGTCTTGTGGCCAGCATGAATAAACCGCTTCTAGTGCAACAGGACACCATGACGGAAACCAGAGTGCACGGAAATGCCGTTGAGCTTCCCGCCGGGGCAGTACCTATTTATCTACTTGCGCTGGTGTGTTTTCAAACTGTTGGGTTGACAGAAGCTGGGACAGGGCAGCTGGAGCTCACTTCACTCCATCATGGGGATTTGAACCACCGACCTTCCGATCGGCAAGCCCAAGAGGCTCAGTGGTTTAGACCACAGCGCCACCCGGGTCCCTTGGCTATATCCACCGCTGGCATGTAGGCCCTAAAGGGTTGGACAAGAAGGATTGCATCCCTCAGGCGGAGTAAAGTTCTACACCCTTCCTTTAGAGTTAAGACAATCTATAATGGGCATATAATCTGTTCAAGGGTCACAGATTAAGGAATAGTCAGAGGCAGACATTGTCTCCTTGTTTATTGTATCTGCTAAGTCAGGATTGTGGGACTGCCAGCTCTCCATGACCACAGGATGGAAGCTCTGGGCAGAAACTTCCAAGCCAGGGAGACAGGTGATCAGGAGGTACTATCCAATATCTATATACAATAGGTAGATAGATAGATAGATAGATGATAGATAGATAGATAGATAGATAGATATCCAGCAATATATGGACCCATTGCAGTAATCTGGTGCACCATTGTAAGAACAAGCAATACCAAAGATGAACACCATGTAGACATCAGCTTAAGTATGAAGCAGAATCGGTTCGAAGAAGCACATTAAAACGGCTCTCGTTTATAACTGACAAAGCAAGACATTTTAAAATTAAAATCACAGTAAGTGACTCGCCTTTGAAGCAACAGTGTAGCGCTGCCTTTCAACACAAAGATTTAGAGCCTCTTTTACTTACATAAGTTATTCAATTTTTAAAGCTTATCCACATTTATGTAACCAAATGTGTGTTCCAAAATTCAGATCCTTCTGTGGCTTATTTTGTTGTCGGAGATCAGAGCTCTGCTCCAGCTGACAAGATATATAATTAACCATACGAATACAAAAGTAGGTCTCTGTGCCTCAGGCTCTCCGGGCCTTTTCTTCTGCAAAAACATCAGCTGCAAAAGTGACATTACTTTTGTGGCATTCATTTGAGCTACTCTGAAATTATTTCATTCCGCTCCCTTGGCACGGAGCGGGGAGGTGGTTGATTCCAGATAAAAGACCTTTAGCACAAACTTACCAAGGGAGAGTAAAAAGTTAAAGACTGAGTTTAATTTCAACGTGTGGGATTGGATTTGTAATTTACGAATCTAATTACTCATAAAACTGTTCTGGGTCACAGGGAAAGGATAACGACCAAAAATTGAAATGGAAGAAGCTTGCCTGGAATGGCTTATTGCATGGGAATATCATTGCAAGTTACAACAAAGAAACCAGAACATCGGCTATAGGGGGAAACCCCAGAAAGTGTTTCAATTTTGCATGCAGCTGTGCCGAAAGATCATTAGCAACTGCAGTAATTACACTATAATCCTGTCTGGTGCATCAGCAAGTTCTATGAAGTATTTACAAATGTGAAATAATTTCTGATCCAGTGCAGTGCATTTTCGCTCCATTCTGTTGGCTAGAGAGCAGTAAAGTGTTCCCTTAGCCAGTGTTACATGACAGTATTGCAGCCCTTTCCACAGTTGTGGCTACTGTAGAATTGATCCACAGTCTGTCTTTACAGTCAGATGGACTGGAGGCTGTGATTCAACTGGGACCTCCACTATATGCATGGAAGGTCACACTGTTGTATATTTCTTAGTTGCTGCCACCTCTGTTTCTGTATTCAAAATCATTAGCACAGAATAATTGCCCATTAATAATTGCCCATTGCAATACCTTGAATTCCTGTACAGTGGAACCTTGGTTGTCGAACGTAATCTGTTCCAGAAAACCGTTCGACTTCCGAAATGTTCAATAACCGAGGCACATTTGCTGGTCAGCAAATTCCTTTTTAAAAATGGAGAAACATGCCTCGGAAGCTGTTCGACTTCCGAGGCACGTTCAATAATGGAAGTATTCACTTCCGGGTTGTCGGCATTCGGGTTCCGAATTGTTCAGCTTCCAGAGCATTCAACAACTGTATTCACATCCACCAGGAACCAACTTGGTCTTTAATTTAGAAACTAGTTTCATGAGAAGCTGAACTCTGCACCTTGTGCTGTTGGATAAATTTAAAAGGGTTGCCTACACTGGAGGCATCCCACCCAGAAACCCAAAAGAAAGCGATGCCGGCTTCAAGTGAAAGCAATGTTTCTTATTAGACATGTGATTTCTGCTCACCACTCAAAGGATCACAGCAATCTTAGCCGTTGCAACCCAACATCATTATCCTGAACCAGTCAAAATTATTTAGATCTTCAGATCAGCCCTCACCATAATACCATGTGATTACATAGAATCATTTTCAATGCTGTTTTTCTAGAAATAGTGGCCCTGGAACTCACCATGAACATCTCCCTTGTTCTCTTACAATGGCAATGGCGCCCATCTGAGAATTGCCAGAACTGAATTCCAGCTGGAAAAGGCCCTGATCATTTTTCAACATCCTTCTTTATTAAGACTTTGACTAATTTTCCTGCTTACAAAATGTCCCCCAATATCTTCTTTTCATCTATCTTCAAAACAATTCAAGATTAATCGCAGTTTCCATGCCTAGCCGGTTCTCCTTTTTGTGCACACAATTGACGATCAAAGATTCAAACAGGAAAGCCCACAGTTTAGCACTGAATCAGAACAAACAGCAATAGGATTTCCCATGAGCTGCCGTTTGTTCTGATTTAGCACTAGAGAGCGGATTTTCTGGCTAAAAGCAGAGGGGAAAGGGCAAAACCGCTCGGATCTGTGTCTAGAAAGCACGGGACAGGCACAAAACTGCTTGAACCCATGCTTTCTAGGCACAAGGCAAGCAGATCTGTGAATGAACCCTGTGTGCTTCATGACTAAAGAGCAATGTGTAAAAGCTGTAAATAAATACAGCACCAGAGCTTCCTCTGACTTATGTGGGCATGAAGTCTGGGAGGGGGGGGATTAAGGGTTCTGTGTCCCCTGACACTTTACCTGTAGGCTGTATCGATGAAGGGGTAGGCCCCTGTGCTTTTGAGAGGAAGGCAAGCTGGTTTTTTTATATCCTTCACCCAAAGAGCTGCCATCCATACAACCAGTATTCATTGACATTTTATTGTAGTGTGATCAAGACTGTAATAATCAGGGCAGACCTTTTCAAGTTAAAAGTGCCTAAAATAAGCAGCCAGTTACCAGGAATCGATTTCCTGAACACGGGCAAAGCAGCTACTTGTCAGAATAAGCTGTGGCCCTGCTCATCACTCCTTGTGGTTTTTAAATGGACATAAAATGTTGCTATCCTTAGGGAAATGAATGGGTCCTAACATTTCACCCTACTGCTTGTTTTATATTACACACACATCAAGACATTTGAGCAGGTTTGCAAGACTTCAATTTAATTTCCCCCCCCCCTTCTTGTTTTAAGTGCCTTGCTACCTGGGAGTCCTTCTTGACATCTCAAACAGACATTTGCTTGGAAGAAGAACCTGAAGATCGCCGTTGACTTCCGCCAGCAAGGACCTGTTCCTTAATCTTCTTCCGAAATGTGGCTAGCCAAAGAAGTTCTCTGCATATGAGATCAAATCCATTTTTCCATAGAACTGTTAAGATTCTGTAACATGTGGAAAACAAACCTATTGAAGTCTCAGGTATTCTACAGTCCTGGGCTATATTTTGAATCATGGTATATATCTATAGAGGAGGAGAGGGTAGTGTTTAGGATGTGTGGCTAAACCATGGTTATTGTTATGAGGATGAGATCTTGGAAGACATTGGAAGGTTTTGATTAACCACATTATGTCATAACCCTAAACTAAGGTTTGTTAAAAGCAAATTGGTTATTAAACCATGGTTTGAAGTTGGTCTGTTTCAGCTAACCATAGTTAAGATTCACCATGGTTTGTTGGGTTTGGATGATAAGCTGCAGTTAATCAAAAATGGAACAAAAATGCCCAAACTCTCCCTCATGTCTCTGCTGGAGGAAGGAGAATGCAAGCCTTATAACACTCATAACACTAAATCATGGTTTAGCACTGGATCCAAACTGAGTCAGAGAGAGCGAGATCTGTTTTTATTTTTACCAGTTTTGTGCATTTATCTGGTTTTTCTTTTTTAAATACCCTGTAATTTGGATATAAAATATTTTAAATATGTAAAAATAGCTCCATTTTAATAAATAAAAATTAAGAGGATTTTCTCTCTCTTTCTCTTTATGCTCATTGGTGCAGCCTGTGTAACTGGCTTTGGGTATTTATAAAACTTCAGAACAATCACTGAATGAAATCTTTTCTTGGTAAATGTATTGCAGCCAAGCTTTCACTAGATAGAATGTGGATGCCGCTGACAGCAGATTCAACACCAATTAGTCTAACGTGTCTGACACCAGGAATTTTTTTTTTGGGGGGGGGGGTTTAGAATGTCAGACTACTGTGTGTGTGTGTGTGTGTGTGTGTGTGTGTGTGTGGACGTTCACACGCAGAAACATGGAGTTAGGAGGAAAACAAATGGTGTTATTCTATATTAATCAATATAAACAAGTCTCGTACACTTTAATTATTACTAGATCAGCCAATTGAAGTGGTGATTAATTGATGGTAAATTTTAATCTGCACAGAAGCTTCTCTCCCAGTGGGTTGTAACCGCAACACTAGCTTAGCTCAGTTGGTAAAGCATGAGACTCTGTATCTCAGGATCATAGGTTTGAGCCCCACATTGGACAAAAGCTTCCTGCCTTGCAGGGGGTTGGACTAGATGACCCTTGTGGTCCCCTCGCACCTCTTGCTCTCACCTGCTGCCGGGATGTTAGGCATTGTGGCTCTAGCCCATGGGTAGGCAAACTTAAGGCCCGGGGGCCGGATCCGGCCCAATCGCCTTCTAAATCCGGCCCGCGAATGATCCAGGAATCAGCATGTTTTTACATGAATAGAATGTGTGCTTTTATTTAAAATGCATATCTGGGTTATTTGTGGGGCCTATGAATTAATTCATTATTATTTTTTTCAAAATATAGTCCGCCCCCCCCCAAGGTCTGAGAGACAGTGGACCGGCCCCCTGCTGAAAAGGTTTGCTGACCCCTGCTCTAGCCCACCAAGCAAGCCACTTCTAAATCTGCAAGTTAAGAACACACACTTTCCCTTTTTAAAAGGGGGGGGGGGTGTTTTCCTAGTGTGTTACACAAATCAGGGAGGTGATGGGCAATGGTAGTTTTCTAAGAGCAGGTGGCCATTTTTGTTGATTACATCAAATGACATTTTACATTTGCTTTAAACTGCCTACTAGTGAGGTTTCCCTTTTGTGTTACATTTTTAAAATTTGTATTTCTTCTTTCCTTATCCAGCCGAGCTGTAAATTAAGGAAGGAAGAATCTCACAAGTAACCCATAAACACAAAGCTCCTTCACATCACAATATTGTCCTTTCTATGATCTTCCTTCTTCTAATACTCTTATGTTAAGTAGGCCAAACACTTCTTGTTTCAATAATTCATTTATAGTTTTACTATTTGGAGTCATCAAAATGCCACTAACCTCCCCCCCCCCACACACACATGTTATGTGGTTATATACTTTATATTACTTTTCAGGAGGAATCTTTCCGACAATTTATCACCCATTGAGCCCCGTCTCTGGGGATTCGTTTCTTTAAGTATTCTTGGTTGTCAACATTTGTTTTCCCTCAGGCCACAGCTCATGCATCCCAAGTGCTCTGTTAACATCTCAGCTGCCTACTTATTTTTACTGGAAATGTCCTTATGCTTTACCTGTTTTCTTTAGATGACTGCAGGTGAAGAGTTTTAATTATTTTTATTTAAATAAAAGGACGTCTGCAATCTTTCCAGGCCTCACTGAACAAAGTGGAACTTACTTCTGAGTAGGGATGGGGAATATGTTCGATTTGGTTTGCATTTAAAGGCAAATTTGCACTTTCTGAAGCAGTACGCAGATTGGAAACACAATCCTTTTAAAGTCACACTTGCCTGAAATTTGCAGGCTTTCCCAAATTGTGGATAGTGAGCAATAGTGCGCATAAACCTGTATATTAGGAGAAATTTCTGGGAGGACTTTAAAAACAAGGTATCACATTACTGATGTGGTAATGTGGAGAACTGATTTGAGATTGGAAAAATAAGAAATTGCAAGAGCCCCACCCTTATTTCTGTGTAAACATGCAAAGAAATGTACAGTCAAGGCTACAAGATGGGATTGGTTCCAAATGTACCATTGGTATTATATGCACAGCTGGAATGATCAGAATTATGCCTGAAACACAAGGAACAAATAGGGCTACGTAGCTACCAGAAAATTTTGAATAATATACCCTGGCCTTTTATCAACATACTTTTAAACTGCCTATGTGTGGGATGGAGGAAAACCACAGAGAGAGAAATGACACTGAAACATGGTCTGTTTCTTCAAGTGGGAAAAATACAGGATGTTGCATATATGTCACTTCCAATACCCCCACCCCTTTTTTTTAAAAAAAAGCCTTGCTTGGGGGGGGAGAGACAGCACTTGTGTCTTATTTTTTGCTTTTGACACCCTTCATTTTGGAGGTAGTTATATTTATTTTCTCATAGAAGAAAGTGGAAAGTATTTCTGTTATAAAATGATTACACAATTCCTTTTTTTAAAAAAAGGAAGAGACTGGTCCAGGAAACACAGATAAGACAATATTGGGAAATAAAATGTAAGGTTGCCACAATTTGGAACTTTCGATGTTGTTGCACTCAGATACTGCTTTCGGGCTTCTGATTGGCCACTGTGAAAGCAGAACGCTGGACTAGATGAGCCGTTAGCCTGATCCTGCAAGTTCATCTTATGTCTATATGAAGATGCTTCAGACTAGTGGAAGTACTGGCTGAAGTACTTCCACAAAACACAGAGAGCTGTAATTGGATGGTGCATATTGCACAGCTCATTACTATAAAAACATGAAAACAGGACATTTCCCCCTCTCTCCCTTGAAACCCAAGGCATGCCAACACTCGGTTGCAGAAGAAGCCAAGACACAGATGGGAATGTTTGGCTGTGAACGTTCCACCTCCACACACTTTTTTTTTTAAGTTATAAAATGTCAAAAGCATATTCTAATGAAATTCCATTACAATAATGTAGAGCTTGCCGACATTTTGGGGCCAGTGAGCCCATTTGGAATCGAGAAAGTGCCATGGTACAGTCACAAAATGGCGAGTGCGGAGTTGTGGCATGACACAAAATGGTTGCCTTGCTTCCATGGGGCTGTAACTTAACACAGAATATCTAATTTTAAAAAATCCTTCCAGTAGCACCTTAGAGACCTTAGAGACCAACTAAGTTTGTTCTTGGTATGAGCTTTCGTGTGCATGCACACTTCTTCAGATACACTGAAATAGAAGTCACCAGACCCTTATATATAGTGAGAGAGTGAGGAGGGGTATTACTCAGAAGGGCGGTGGGAATGGGTGATTGGCTGATAGGTGTGGAAAACCTGTTGATGACTGTTAACGAATGCAATTGGTCTTACCGGAAAAGGCAAGGGGTGAGATGGCTAAAGATAGTTTGTTATGTATAATGAGATAAGAATCCAATGTCTTTGTTCAGACCAGGTTTCTCCATGGTTTTAAGTTTGGTGATTAGTTGCAATTCAGCAACTTCTCTTTCCAGTCAATTTTTGAAATTCCTTTGTAGAATATCTACACATTGAAAAGTACAGGGAAAGAAAACGGTACAGGAATGCCCCCTCGTCAATGGGGGAAAGGCACCTGCATCTGCCATTCACTTCTAGAAGCTTCCAGAACAGAAGGTAGGGTGGGTGTCCAATCCTGGCATCCAATGAAATGTGAGCATGTTTGCAGGTATGTTCACTTGAGGCAAAGCATGCAGCACTCACCCGAAATTTCACCTCCTTCTATTTGCTTAAAGGTTTTCTATCTCTGCTGTGATTTTTTTTTATGTGCATTTGTGCATTGATAAAACTCTGTAAAAAAAAAAGTAATTTTGATGTGACCGTCTGCAAAATTGCAATCCTAAGGTAAATGAAATAAGTTCTCAGAAAGTTCCTTCCCTTCTGCTTGTATCATCCGGGAGTCACCCACTCCAAAGCTTCTGGAGATTTCGAAGGAATCATGGGGGCCCAACATGCCTCATTACCACCTCTATCTTTCCCCAATCTTAGGCTGCTCAAAATCCCAAATCTTTAAATCAGGGATGGGGAAGCTGTGGCCCTCTGGATATTGGTGGACTCCAGTTCCCAACCACCCCCAGCTAACATGGTCAGTGGTCAAGAATGATGGAACAGTGTAGTCCAGCAACATTTGGAGCAACCTCTCCACTCCTGAAGCAGCTAGTGTTATTTGTATGAAGCCCTGTGTCACTTCCGTACCTCCTTGAAGGCCGGATCTGCTGCCCTTTTGGATCCTGCCACCTGAGGCGCTCACCTCACTTTGCCTCATGGGTGAGCCAGCCCTGTGTGCTATGTCTGGGTATCAGCTAGGTGTTTGAATGCTTTCAGTGTGGGTTTCGCTGGCGATCACCCAAGATGAGGGAACAGACGGTGTTTCTTTGAGGAAAAATGAAAACAAATTCACGGCACGCAGGAACTGCACAGGTAATTCCACCTCAAAGATGTGATATCATTTTCCCAAACTGATCACCGCTTTCCTTGTTCCAAAGATTTCGGCAAACAGCAGTGCTTTGAAGGGCTCAGAAGGAAGGGAGCTCGAGCGATGAGCTTGTTACCATGTATTTTGGGTAATTGCTCCATGGAAACATATAAAAGGCATAGTGATTCTCTGGCCTTGCTGGTTCTGACACCCACACCACAAACCCACATGATCCCACTTGCTTCCTTTCCCTTTGTCACTCGCTGGGCCTGGGACCAGAACTGAGCCCTAGCAGCTGAACCATCTGTCTATATTTGTTAGTGATGCTTCTGGAGAGGAGGAAAGGAGAGGGGGAGCCATGGGAGACAAACAGTTGTTGTTTTTAAATGTTCCTTTGTGCATATGCTTTGTAACTCAAGGGTTTAAAAAGTACAAAAGGAACAAGTTGGCCAAAGCTCAGCAGATGAATATCAATGCAAAACACCTACTGCATTGGCTGAATCTTCAGCTTGAAGAAGTCAGAAATCACAGGATTGTGTTTTTTTCTTCTTCTTTCTAAACGATCGTATCCTAAAGGTGCAACGATATTTATTGCCTCTGAAGAAATGCGTTTGAAGACGGCTTAAATAAAGAGTTAATGCAAATATTCCATTTAGGAGCCTTTCGTTTTAAAACCAATATTTGCTTCCCAGTCGAATTTGTATTTGTCAAGCTCTCTTACCGCTTAATCATCTGAATCCTTTTTGCTTGAATTACTTCATGTAAGGATATTGTGTCTCTCGTTCTATTTTGTCTTGTGATGCAAAGGTTGCTATGGGAATTCTCCTGTTCCTTTCCCTCGGGGAGCTGGAGCTTGTGGTTCGCACCAGATGATGAAAATGATTGGTTTGTACAGCCAGCTTAGTACTATGACCTTCCAGCATGTGCTGAAACCAGGAGAGACAGGCGTCCCTGCAATTTACAGCTCAAGTTCTTTAAACACGTCCTTTTCAATATTGATCTAACATCCAGCAGTGGTAGATTTGTTGAAAGATATGTAGATTTTCAAGAGTCTTGTGTGTTTGGCTCGGAGGCAACATGGATTTGAGCTGCACACGCAATTAGTTCTTCTCCGCAATCTTGTAATGAGGGGACTGTGTCGCTAGAAGCCCCACCGGGGCAAGGGTACAAAAGAACGCCTCCAAGCTAAAGTGTCAAGAGCTGTGTGATGCTTTTGACTTCTCTGCAACTTGGAAGTCATCGCTTCTGCAGATGGGAACCAAAGGAGAGTAAAGGAATAGTTTGCACATTTCACAAGAGTCCAAAAACAAGCATTCCATTTAATACATGGATCCTCTGACTACGGCTGGGGGCAAGTTCACACGAGTGGGACCAGTGACAACATCCAGGTAGGTAGCAGTGTTGGTCTGACGCAGTCAAAATATATATTAAAAAAAATAGAAAAATTGTCCAGTAGCACCTTAGAGACCAACTAAGTTTGTTCTTGGTATAAGCTTCCATGTGCATGCAGGTATCTGAAGAAGTGCACAAGAAAGCTTATACCAAGAACAAACTTTGTTGTTGTTGTTCAGTTGTCCAGTCGTGTCCGACTCTTCGTGACCCCATGGACCAGAGCACACCAGGCACCCCTATCCTCCACTGCCTCCCGCAGTTTGGCCAAACTCATGCCAGTCGCTTCGAGAACACTGTCCAACCATCTCATCCTCTGTCGTCCCCTTCTTGTGCCCTCCATCTTTCCCAACATCATGCTCTTTTCCAGGGAGTCTTCTCTTCTCATGAAGTGGCCAAAGTATTGGAGCCTCAACTTCAGGATCTGCCCTTCCGGTGAGCACTCAGGGCTGATTTCCTTCAGAATGGATAGGTTTGATCTTTTTGCAGTCCATGGGTCTCTCAAGAGTCTCCTCCAGCACCATAATTCAAAAGCATCAATTCTTCGGCGATCAGCCTTCTTTATGGTCCAGCTCTCACTTCCATACATTACTACTGGGAAAACCATAGCTTTCACTATACGGACCTTTGTCGGCAAGGTGATGTCTCTGCTTTTTAAGATGCTGTCTAGGTTTCTCATTGCTTTCCTCCCAAGAAGCAGGTGTCTTTTAATTTTGTGACTGCTGTCACCACCTGCAGTGATCATGGAGCCCAAGAAAGTAAAATCTCCCACTGCCTCCATTTCTTCCCCTTCTATTTGCCAGGAGGTGATGGGACCAGTGGCCATGATCTTAGTTTTTTTGATGTTGAGCTTCAGACCATATTTTGCGCTCTCCTCTTTCACCCTCATTAAAAGGTTTTTTTTTTGTCTCTAATGTGTTACTGGACAATTTTTTTTTTTTAATATATTTTGGTGACAACATGTCACCCTACAGAATGTTCCTGTTCAGTTTCCCAGCCACAAAAACCACAGGCAAAGTCAATGCGACCCATAAAGAAACAGTGAGCGTTCCTGGCAGAAAAGCAAACAACATGTAGTATTTGCTTCCAGTATTTCTTCCCAGCATTTATAGACCCCTTTTAGTGACATGGTTTACAAAACAGTCACTAAAAAGCAAAACAGTCACACATCAGAATAATGTGGCATTTGAAGCAAAAACCACAGGGGAGAATATAACATTCCATCAACAGGCACAACACAAGTTACCTGTACTCTTTTTTTTGTCCATTATAAACAAAAGCCATTTTAATGAAGTGCTTCAAAACATTGCAGCTTCATACAATCTACATGATTCTTACAACGACACAACTGATTATTGCAATGTTTCCACATATTGTGGGAGTTTTCTGAATTTTTTTTTTTTTTAAACTGGTCAACACCGATCAGAAAATTATTGTTCAATAATACTTCTGTATTGTACGAGACATCACATTCTGGATATACCTGGGAAACGATGAGAAAAAAATGATTGATGTAAAAAAATTGAGATCAAAATGTCAGCTGCTAGTTTCATTCCATAGCTTGGTGTAAAGGTAAAGGTAAAGGTAGAGGGACCCCTGACCATTAGGTCCAGTCGTGTCCGACTAAGGGGTTGCGGCACATACAGCTTCTGGGTCATGTGGCCAGCATGACAAAGCCGCTTCTGGCAAGGAGCGGTACCTATTTATCTACTTGTACTTTTGATGTGCTTTCGAACTGCTAGGGGGGCAGGAGCTGGGACCAAACAATGGTAGCTCACCCCGTCACGGGGATTCGAACCGCCAACCTTCTGATCAGCAAGCCCTAGGCTCTGTGGTTTAACCCACAGCGCCACCCATGTCCCAGCTTGGTGACGGCAGTGCAAAAAGCATATTTTTCTTCTTCTTAAAATGAATATTCCAGCTGTTTTACGCACCGTAGCAACATGCACAGAAAGGAAGCAACAGTTTCTTAATTATAGGGCAGCCACAAAATGCAAGTTCTATAGCTAGATGTTCCCTTGGGGAAGATGCAATCAACTCGCACTGGGGTGTTTTCTTGTTTTCGTTTTCTGAATGGCATTTTAGACTGTAATCTTGTAAACCGACTTAAAACTTCCAGTTTATAAAGAAAGCCAAATTCCTATAATTAGGATGATGATCTCCCTTCCTCTCTTCCTCCACCCATCCCAGCAAGTTAATCCAGAAGGGAGAGGGAGGAGTTATGTACTGCAGTTTCAATTCTGACCTCCAACTAGATTAAAAAAAAAAAAAAAGGAAATGTGAGCAATTTTAAAGTCTGCCAGGAAAGAGTAGTTATTAAACCCCAACGTCTAAATGCTGGCGGTGAGAAATGAAATGAAAATGACATTTCTGAATGGATACTGGATTTCTCAGCATGCAATGTGAGCATCAAACCCTAACTTAGATTGGCTGGTGGTTTTTTTTTTTCCTTTCCTTTTTCCATTTGGTGAGGTTTTCCCTTTCAGTGCTGCTGAATGACTGTTCTGGATCCTACAGACAGCACAGCTCTCTTGGGGATTCGCTTGACATGTTGCGCGGCTGTTAGCTTGATGAAGCGTAGACAGGACAGGGCTGCAAAACGACTGCTATTTCCCATCTCTTCCTAAGCCTCTTCCACTGTCATTGGCTGCTGCTACATAACAGTTTTGTTGAACGCGGCATTGTGTAATAGCAAAAACGCGGTTCATTTATCGTTTGACAGTTCATTGGCAGGCCTGGAAACTTTTTCTGCACAGAGGCTCCTAGGAAATGACGGGAGCCTAGTATCTGCCCAATCAGGTGGTAAACCTGCATCTGGAATGTTCCAGACTGGTGCTCCCTGCAAATAGAAAACCAGCTTATCAGGGTGAAGGATTTCCCTTGATATATGTATTTCTATATGCAGGGTTTTATCCAATGCATCATTGCCTTCCAAAATGCAATGATTTAATTCTATCAATATTTGATTTTTTAAAATGATTTTCCCTTGTGTTCTTAGCAGTTCTTTTTAATCTCCAAGGTCAGTGTGGAGGAAAAAGGCAGGGTATAAACAAACAAACAAACAAACAAACAAATAATATTTCAGGGGCAAATGCACTCAAGCTACATTCACATGGCAGTTTATTTCGTATACTCTAACTGAAAATTTCCACATTATATTTGTGCTTTCACACAACATAAAAGCCACTTCTGGAAATCTAGTAGAGTCTAGCGCAAGTTTTGCACTCATGTCCATGTTAATTGGTTCCAAAAACAATCCCTTCACAAACCCATTAACCCCATTATCGGCGTAATGTCACAAATTTTGGGGTGACTTACCAGCATATAATTCACCCCTACCATTTTCATGGGTGAATGAATCATGGGGAGACAGAAGCACACATGTGCAGAAAGGGTGGGGGGAGTAGCGACGTTGTCCAGTGATGTTCGTTGTTGTGCCATTGCGCACTCACTGGTATGAATGAACTTTAGCAGACATGCCAGTTTATCAGTCAAAAGCCTTAGTTCCACAGTGCAACAGGTACAGCAGTGTGAAAGGGACATGAGAAAATGGGACACTGCGATCAGGAAAAGTAGCACAATATTCCCCACACCTGAATGCACCCCATACTCAGACAATATTTGAAGACTTATCTGTGTGCAGCAAATATATGGACAAAATTCTGCAAAAACAGGATTTGTAAGATCAGCTCTAACTTCTCCTCGCAAGCTTCCAGTTTTCTTAAGGAAAAAGGGAAGGTGTATCTGTAATCAGTAAAACTGAAATCATCAAGAATACAGTTTCAGACAGGTTGTGAATGTATTATGTAACACCAGGTAATGCTTGATATCCCCTCTAACTTCGTTTCACACATTCGCCCTCCATCATAAGGGATTCTTGCCTAATCTGAACTATGTTTTGTGTAACATTTCGAGCACTGGGTGGGCAGATTTCAATTTAGTTTCTTATTAAAAGGCTAATGACATGGTGCTCCCACTTTCCCAATTTAGCTCATAAATGAATGCTAAGTGGCTTGATTGCTGCCTAACCCAGCTGTGACTGATCTGGGGAAAGAAAACACGGACACTTAACAGTCAGTTTTCTTTAGAGAAGTATAGCCTGACCAATGCCAGCAATCATGCTTTCAGAGTGCTCTGATAAAATGTTTGTTTTCTTTTTTGGTTTTAAAAACGTTTCGCTATGTTCAGAGCTTTAGCATCAGGTTTTAGCCTCTCCTTAATAAAAGAGGTAGGCTGCCCAACTTTCGATAGAGTCTTCTCTTAGAGTTTTGGTTCCTGTATTAAACTAGAGATGGCAGCAAAATCTCTCTCTCTCTCTCTAATTCACCAACATGAACAAGAAAATAGACATGAAAATGATTTTTACTCCATTGGATTAGAGATACGTTTGGCAAGAGTGAGTCATCCCCATGCTAGGATTTTTGTGGTTGAGTTTTCATGACATGTTCTCTTCCTGCATCCTACAGAACCTAGTTACACAGTTGCAATTAATACTTATCTGTCCTCATTTCCCAATTTTGACCCATGGAAATCATCTTGGGCTGGTACCAACTGCCGCCTGTCAGAATCGGAGTGTTTCGCAGCACTGACGGCAACGAGATGGATTGTTAAGAACTTGCTTAACAAATACAGATAATAAAATGAAATGTCACGTTTTATTAGGCGCTTCTGTCCTATCTGTCTAAGTGATTTTAAATACCAATATGAAGGGGGGGAGGGAGGGAGGGAGGGAGGGGAGTGTTGGCCAGCCATGTCCCTTGGAGGTGCTTGCTAAGTGCTACATGGGCTTTTAACATTTGTTTTTCATTAATGGGCTAATTCATCAATGCTATAAACTAGAAGGGAGAGGGAAGAGGTGACAGCTGAAACCGCTGTATCGCACAGAACGGTTCTCCATCTGGGTTCTTTTCCTTACAAGGATAGACCCAGTCACTGCCCATCATCTTCCAAGCTGGCTGCACAGAAGTTGCCCCCATCAATGTAGTATTCTAAAAAGTCGTTCATGTTGAAATCCTATACCCGCTCACCTGGGAGTAAGTCTCACCCAACATAATGTGGCTTAATTCTTGTTTGCACCATTAATAATAATAATGCAGAAATGGAGACTTCCTGGATGCCAAGACTCTAGTTTGGGTCAAGAGAACCCTTGGTGAGAGAACCCTAGCAGAGATTAAAACAAAATAAAATAAAAAATTTCCTTCCAGTAGCACCTTAGAGACCAACTAAGGTTGGTCTCTAAGGTGCTACTGGAAGGAATTTTTATTTTATTTTATTTTATTTTGACTATGGCAGACCAACGCGGCTACCTACCTGTAACTGGAACTAGCAGAGATTGAAAGTCACAAAATGTGCAGCAAAGAAAAGTTTGGAAATCTGTATGGTTAGATCTTTTAAAAAATGCCTTTCCCACTTTATGCTCAAGAGGCCATAATAGCAAACAAATTGGATGCCTTTAAAAGGGAATTGGACAAATTACTGATGGCTGTCAATGGCTGCTAGCCATGATGGTTATGTTTTGCCTCCAGTTTTACCTCACTTGTCAATCCAACAGGTAGTATTTATGTATGCCTATACCAACTTAGGTGTACATATTTGGGTCAGGATGCTGATCTTTGCAACTCTGGGTTAGGGTTGCCATGTTTCTAGAAGTAAAATTCAGAACACAAAATGTGTTGAGCTTTTTTATTTTTTAATTTTTTTTTTTAGGAAACTCAAAGTTGTTGAGCTTTTCTTAGGCAATAAACCTCAAAATCCTGAACATTTTGGGAATTTTCTGAAATTCCCCCAGACACTAAAAAGTGAGGCAGGGGATTAGAAATCATTTGATTTCATTGTTTGTGGGGAAATGCTTTGCTCTCCCATTCCACTGCATTCTCTCTTTTGGGTAGTTTAATGCTATGTGAGAACAAAATTATTGCTATTACTCCTGCACTTGTTGCTTCCAAATGTTATCTTCCAAACCTTATCATTAGACATACAACGTGTAATACGCTCTGGTCCGCTTCTGAACTGCGGCTTTGCTCGATTGAGTCAATAAAACCGGCGCATTATTGTGTCCACTTCTGAACTAGATCTCTTGTACTTTTTAAAAAACATGCATGGGGACAGTAGCTTGATTTTAGCACTCTGCAGGGATGGAAACTTTTAGTTTTGCATTATAGGTAGAATACAAAACTAATAGCAGCCTAGCATTTCCTATAATGCGGATTAGGCTAAAAGCAGTGCCCCCCCAACTGAGCTGTTGCCTCTGGATGGATTTGCATCTGACTGATTGTTCCATTCAGCTCCCAATCTGGTGAAAAGTAACACCAGCAATTTGCATCCGCATAAAAGAATTAGAAGTAATTCGGCTCTCATTTGTCCATGTGCAGTGGTGCCCAAGGAACCTGGCAGGACTGCTAGGAAGTCATGGGGGGTGCGTGGCAAATGAGAGGTCATCATTTGTGGCCAGCTGTTTTGCTTTCCTCCCCATCCTTCTCCCATGCAAAGAAACTGGGGGCAGCAAAGCATTGCAGTTTCACAAATACTTATCCCCCAACCAAAAAGCGTCTCCCTAGGGTTCAGAAGGGCTCCCTGCCCTCACACTGGGTTCTCTGCTAGGAGAAAATTTGTGTGGCCTTCATTTGTTCTGGGTTCACTCAGTGGTTTCATGTAGATGCTGAACAGCATGGGGGGGGGGGGGTAAAACTGAACCCTGAGGAACCCCACATTGAAGGCTCCAGGGCTGAAGAGCACTCTACAAGCATCACCTTCTGGAAGCGAACACCCAAGTAGGACTGGAACCAACGCAAAACCACTGGGAGGTCAAGTAGAGTTAACAAGGACACATTCCCCCTGTCTCTCTCCCAACAGAGGTCATCATACAGGGTAACCAATGCTATTGACCCTTACTTTTGGCTCTTAACTGGATGAAGCCTAAATGCCGACTGAAATGGATCTAGAAAATCAGCTTCCCCCAAGAGCGCCTGCTCAAGAACCTTCTCCAAGAATGTGGCTTCAACTGGCTTGAATGTTGGCCCAATGACAAAATTCCTAATGCTTAGCAGCTTGGGCATGAGAGGTTCTCACACACCTCCTTTGAATGAGGGAGCCTTTATTGGGGAATGATATAATATTTCTGTCCAGCTATCTACCCCCACCCCTCTTCTCTCCTCCGCTTTCTACAGTGGCTGTTCATCAAGCAGTATTGAAATCCCAGACTTTAGGCAGTGTCTCTGCATTCAGCCCACTCAAGCTCCAGGGATCAGCAACATCTCAGCCTTTTCAGCTTCATTTCACTACTGGCACTCTTCCCTTGGGCTTCTCTTGGTTCCACCAAGTCTCTCACATCTCTCACATTCACCTTCATCTTCACCCCATCCTGTAGTTTCACCTGATCAGCCCAGATACATGCAGAAGAGGCAGAAATGCTGGTGCCTGTTTTTAGTGCAGAAAACCTACGTAGACTACTACTCTCTTTCTGTGGTCTAGCATCATTAATTGCAGGTAGTGCTGGCTAAATCAACCAGTTTTAGTTTCTCTGTTTTAAGTTATCCACATTTCCATGTTAGTTTGCAAATTTTGTTTGAACGAGATCCTCACAAAAACGCATTGTAGTCTGTATTTCACCTGACACACCCACTTGTATGCAGTTTTGCTTGACGGATGTTACAGCAAACCAGTTCCTATAATATTTATTGGTTTGTGGATTTACAAATTGCCTTTTGCACATATTTCTCCAGGCGATTTAGTCATGCATTTTTTTGTATGTAGTTTTCTACTGATATATGAATTATTTGCACATTTTCCCCTAGCAGATGCATTTTTGCCTACATTCACATTTGTTTGTCTTTTACCATATCACAAAATCCAGAGGAGTGCAGATTTGAAAGGATAGCATCTTTAATTCCATCCAATATGCAAACAGGCAGACCTAGAAGAAAAAGTCTGGTTGGGGTATACAATGACACTAGTAAAAAGGTAAAGGGACCCCTGACCATTAGGTCCAGTCGCGGACGACTTTGGGGTTGTGGCACTCATCTCACTTTATTGGCCAAGGGAACCAGTGTACAGCTTCCAGGTCATGTAGCTAGCATGACTAAGCTGCTTCTGGTGAACCAGAGCAGCGCACGGAAATGCCGTTTACCTTCCCGCTGGAGCGGTACCTATTTATCTACTTGCACTTTGATGTGTTTTCAAACTGCTAGGTGAGAAGGAGCTGGGACAGAGCAACGAGAGCTTACCCTGTCACGGGGATTCAAACCACCGACCTTCTGATTGGCAAGCCCTAGGCTCTGTGGTTTAGACCACAGCACCACCCGTGTCCCTAACAAAGACAATAGTACCTTAGATTGTATACTTGGCTTACTGAGGCTACTAAAAGCAATTCAAGGGTCATGAATCCTACCTGCTCCTTTCCAAGAGCACACCTTACAATTTCATGATATTTATGAAACATTTCCAGCATTCATGAGACATGAAATCTCCCACAAGCCTCAAGTACAGCTCTTGGACTCCCTTGCCAAATGTTAGCTTATTTAACCCAATGCACCACTGAGAATTTGACGGGTTCTGGGTTGTAGGCGTAAATTTATAAATCCTGGTGTTTAAAATGCTGTCATGTTGAATCCTTTTCAAGTTACAGTGACCTTTGGAAGAAGTCAATGGCTAAAGTCCCATCAACATCAAGTGACACCGAGGTTATGTACTTGCAACAGCATTACACCCTTTATGCTTTCAACAATGACACCACAACAACTTTAGCCAATTCCTTGTCTTATCTGCCTTACAATGGATTAAATAAATTGACATATTACAGAACTCTCAAGGCCAGTGTTTTTCTGAGACATTGAGGGAAACTGGAGTTTGTTTACTTATTTACTTATGAATTTATAATTTGCACTTTCATAAAAATATAGCAAGGCAGAATGCAACATATACAAATAAATTCAACAAAGATAACCATTAAAAATGTCTGGAAAACATCAACAAATACTGATTGGATTAAATTCCTGTTGTAAAGTCCTGTCACCCTTCATCAGGTCGGTCCAAGTACATTGCCAAATGATACATGACATGCTGTTAATGACTCATATCATACAATCCTATATGCAAAATGCCACGTAATATAACCAAAATATTCCTATATTACACTTACACATACAGGCAACATAATGCCCAACAATTAGGTCAGCTCCTGCCTTGCGAAGGCGCTCAGCTCCTGGTGAAATGCTGACCTGATGAAGGGTGATGAAACAGAGATTTTACCTGGATGTCTCATTGTCAGAGTCCTCCTTGTACACCGTTTTCCAACTACAAGATTGAACACAGAGAATCTGCACTCTGGACTTTAGTACAATATAGTTGAACTTTTGGACGTGGAGACATTGAAATTAATTTGTAGAATTGTATATATCAATCCAAGATTGACCAGAGACTCTCTCTCTCTCTCTCTCTCTCTCTCTCTCTCTCTCTCTCTCTCTCTCTGTGTGTGTGTGTGTGTAGTTTAAGCTCATATCAATCAGAGTATTAGTATGTGTTACATTGTGATATTTCAGGTATAATACATTTAGAGCACCTATCTTGTTCTGTGCATGCAAAGCTACCTTTGCATACCTTTAGTGCTGACCTTTAAAGCCCTAAACGGCCTCGGCCAAGTACACCTGAAGGAACGTCTCCACCCCTATTGCTCAGCCCGGACACTGAGGTCCTCCTCTGAGGGTCTCCTGCTGGGTCCCTCATTGTGAAAAGTGGAGTTACGGGGAACCAGGCAGAAGGCCTTTTCAATAGTGGCGTCCACCCTGTGGAACGCCCTCCCTTAAGCTGTCAAGGAGATAAAGGACTACATAACTTTTAGAAGACATCTGAAGGCAGCCCTGTATCAGGAAGTTTTTAATGTTTGATATTTTACTTTGTTTTGTATATGTTGTAAGCTGCCCAGAGTGGCTGGGGAAACCCAGCCAGATGGGTAGGGTATCATCATCATCCTCTTCTTCTACGAACCCAGATTGTTAAAAGGGCAGGAGTGGGGGACCTCTGATTCAGGGTTCAAATGTGGCCCCTTGAGACTCTTTCCACGCTCTTTTTAGGCCAGTGGTTCCCAACCTTTTTTTGGCCATGCCCCACCTAACTATCTCTAAAATCCTGATGCCCGCCCCCTGCGACATATAATTCTTATTATTCAAAAAGTGAACTATTCATGTGGAGGAAGCCTAAAAGGCCATTGACTGTTAATAAGTCATTCTTGAATTGCCCCCCCCGTGGGTCATGTGCCCCTTGTTGGGAACCACGGCTCTAGGCCATGCCCCACACCAGCTTAGTAGAAGAGATGCAGCAAGATAGCTTCAGACATGAGTCTGAATTTGGGAGCTATTGAGAGGTGCATCTTCCCCCCATGGCTACATTGTAAAGAAAGAGAGTAAGGAGAGGAAGATAAGAAATACATCACTTCCTCCCTCACGGGGTGGGTGGCATTATCTAACTGAACCAACTCTAGCAATTAGAACTCTGTGATCCTTAACCCTTTCATATACTAACTAGCAAAATATGCATCCAAAGCTCTCCCACAGGAATGTGGCCATCAATCTGAAAAAAGGTTCCACATGCCTATGTTAGGTTCAAATGGCTGGTGCATTTTTGAGAGCATCATTTATTAAATCACACAGTACTTTTGCATGACCTGTTCACTGGTTCCTGCTCTTAAACCTTATTTTGATCATTAGTCATGGATAACCCCAAACAGCAGGAGATACCTGAAAAAGCACCACAAATGAACTGCAATATTTGTCAGTAAGCAGGTGGGTGTCTTTTGATATAGCATTTCTCGTTACTGCTACAAATTAATCAAAGTTTAGGTTCAGAAACCTCTGTAATTGGAAGTCAGTAAAATCCGGGGGGTGAGAATCAATGATTCTGCAACATAAATGCACTAAATGAAGACTTAAGAAAAAGCAGACAAGCTTAAACCTTAGAAAGGCTATGTATATAACTGTAGCAATTCACCTGACATTGAGGAAAAAATAGCTGTAACAGTTTTTCTTGTAAAGGCAGCTGGAATGGAAGTCGAGTTTAAGCATGCATTTTGAGATGCACGCGATAATTAGGAAAATGAGTTGTATAGCAATCAAATATGCTTCTAACCATTTCAGGCAGGAGGAGATTTCACCACCAAAATTCATTCTCCAGCACTAATCATGGATTGTTTAGGCTGTAATTAACATAATACGAAACATTATCTGCCAAAATCTGTCAGCTTGGCCATAAAGTGCAGTCTGACACGCTGTACAATTAAGTCTCCCATGATGCTATTATGGTTAAGAATTTTTCAGCTGAAAGCCGATCTGTTTAATCAGAAGCTTCCCTGCCCATGCAGGCACCTTCAAAGCAATTTCTCAAATGGCAACATGCCCATAAACATGATGCAAACTGTGGCCAGGGCTGGGTGTATTGTCATTGCGCAATCCTGCCAGCACAAGTTAAGACTTTGTTAATGGGTGGGATAGGTGGGTTTCTGAGAAACAATGGGCTTAACTCTCTGGCTGGAATGGGATGTCGCAAGAGCATGTATGGCTTTCACAAAGAACAGAAGTGTCACAGCATCCTGAGCCAGATAACAGCCATCGCGTAGAGCAAATTCTCTTTCTGGGGGGGCATCATGGCACTTAAACACCACCCAGCTCTGCTGCTGGCTGGAGCCAGACTCAAAATTGACAAACATTGGGAGTCTGCATCTGATCCCTGTAGGGATGGATGGTTTGAGAGCGGATGCCTTGTCTGAACCAATCACAGAAGGGACCCAGGAGCAGTTTTGAAGTGAGACCATTGTGATGTTGCATGGACACCGTTTACATGTTTTACAAATAAAAATAGCACACTGCATAGCGTCCTGCCCCCAGTGCCGGATTTACATATAAGCTAAACAAGCTATAGCTCAGGGCCCCACTCTCTTGGGGGGCCCAAAAAAATTTAAAGGGGGGGAAAAACTTAATGTACATTTCCAAAATATAAGATAAAAAACAAATAAAATAAAACCTACATACAGCAACAGTGTTTTGTGTTGATAAAATACAATACATATTTTGTTATGTGCAAATGGCTTTAAGTACCTATTAGGTCCATAAATTACCATATAGCATATATTCAACACATAAAACAGCAACTTGTTGTTGACAAAGGACAGCTGGACATATAAGGGGCCCCATTACATGGGTGGCGCTCTGGTCTAAACCACAGAGCCTAGGGCTTGCTGATCAGAAGGTCGGCAGTTCGATTGCTCAGTCCCTGCTCCTGCTAACCTAGCAGTTCGAAAGCACGTCAAAGTACAAGTAGATAAATAGGTACCGCTCCAGCAGGAAGGTAAACGGCATTTTCGTGTGCTGCTCTGGTTCGCTAGAAGTGGCTTAGTCATGCTGGCCACATGACCTGGAAGCTCCCTCGGCCAATAAAGTGAGATGAGCACCGCAACCCCAGAGTTGTCCACGACTGGACCTAACAGTCCGGGTTCCCTTTATCTTTACCTTTACCTTCAGTAGCTTAGGGCCTCATCAAACCGAAATCCGGCCCTGCCTGCCCCTCAATGCCATATGCTTGTATGTGGCAAGGCTACCTTATCAATAGCTTATTGATGATGCTTGGACAGCTCAGTTGGAAAAAGCATGAGACTATTCATCTCAGGGTCCTCCATTCAAGCCCCACATTGGGCACGAAATTCCTTCATTGCAGGGGGTTGGACTAGCTGACCTTTGTGGTCCCTTCCAACTCAACAAGTCTACGATTCTATGAAAATGTCCATTTTTCGGAATCTATTTTATTAGGATGTCTGCAAAAGTGTACCGAACCTTCTGTTTATTTTCTTCCAACTGCAGTCATGTGCTCCACGTAGTCATTGTTCTCTTTATTATTATTGCTTGTCTTGTTTGTAAGTTGTTGTTTTTGAAAACTCTGTAATGGATACCCCCCCCCCCCCAGGATATCATGGCACTCTTTGTAATATACACAGGAACCCATAATTGCATGCATTCATTTGCCAGCTAATTAATTTATTTAATATCCATTCCACACTTTCTCCAAAACCCAGGGCTCTGCAATTCATCCTTCCTCCCTTTTACCTTCAAAACTACCTTGTTACTTTGTTGCCTTGGAACAAGAAGATTGCCGTACTCAGGTGAAGACTAAACTAGATCCCACTTCCATGGCGTCCATTTCAGTTCTGAAATTCCTCCCGCCTAGATTCAGAAATGGAGCCCAGAAACCATCCTACTGCCTGAATTGTTGTATATGTGAAAAAGGCTAAGGTGTTCGTCTATAAGACAATCATACCTTGTCTGTTCTGCTGTCCAGTGAAATATAGAGGTGGGAGATTTCTTTTTTTCTTTTTTTTTTCTTTTTTAAAAAAAGCTTGTTGTTGAAAATACCTTCTTCCAAACAACTCAATTTGTCAAGCCTGTTGTGACAGTCAAGGTAAGCACGTAAGTGATTGATTCCAGCAAGGCTTGAGGGTGGCTTTGAAAAGAAGGTGAAATGTTTGAAATTAAGAACAAGCAGAGAGTCACTTTACACCCAAATGCAGACTGAACCTTGGAGGAGGGATGCCTATGCAAATGAGCCCTGTGCTCATTTGTTTTATTTGTGAAATGCCTTTGCCATGTATCTCAAGGCAATTTACAAACATATCATAAATACAGCTAAGAACAGACTAAAACAAGGACAAAAAAACAACAACCCAACAACTAAAGATGAACTTAAAGTGATTGAAATGTTTTCTCTTCTCTGTCCCTAGTGTCAGCAGCAAACCATAGTTTTCGGTTTCATCTGAACAGCATTCTAAGCCAATCATATCTCGATTGGCAAACCACAGCTTGAATTGGGCTTACAATCCTGGCCAGCTGGAAAACTGGTTTGCATCAACCACAGTTTGCTTGGTTCAGGGCTGTCTTTAGCATATGTGCCACCGGGGTGCAAAGATCCACCCAGTGCCCCCAAATTAACTTTTATTGAGCTTTTTTTGGGAAAGGGGAAACCAAAGTTGTTGACCTTTTTTTAGGGGGGGGGAATAGCTCATGTGTAACGGAGACACAGTGGGGATAAAATGCTTTTGTTTCCTGAGTCGATGGGAATAGTTGAGGGGGGGAAGGACTTTTGTGCCACTGCTTTTCACTGCTGCCGATCTAGAGGGACCGGTATACAGTAGGTATACATTTGCCGCTGCCCCAGAATTTGGCACTTGGGAGCCCCGCACCCCTTGCACCCCCGGGTAAAGACGGCCCTGGCTTGGTTCGTATGTAAGACATAACTATGTATTGCTCCCAAATCAAAATCAAGAATGTTAACCAGAGTGTGTGAGGGAAACAGGAGGGGCTACATGAGGACAAGACTAGTATATGTCTATATGATTTGCTTTTCGCTGTTGCAATTTGTCTCACACCTTACAACGTAATATAATTCACTATGTTGTCTTATCATAATCTTGCCCTTCTTCATCATCTTGCCCTGCCTTAAGCCAAGCTATTCCCAGAGTCCCTTGCACACATGTCTCCGCAAGCTTCTAATTTACAATGCAATTATGAGAGTAAAGGATGAACTCAAGAAAAACCTACAAATAAATAAAAACGGGTAAACTCACTCAATAAATTATTCATTTCAAATTAGATGCACTCGACTCTATTAAAATGCTACTCGATTGCATTATTGCTGATACAGAACTTCATTTCATCTCCTCAAAACAAAAGAGTTTATTTGTACTATTAATAAAGAATATTGCTATAGGGATTTCTGCAGTAGTCATATATCTCTGTTTCTCTCAATTATCCCTCCCCCCACTTGCTGTATAAAGGTGTACTTATTTTTCCAAGTAGAAACGTTCTTATCGCCAATCACTCGAAGTCACAGGTAGGCATCTTAATGAAAGCAATCTTTTTAAAAAATGGACTGGTTTGTTAAGGAACACTCATTTGTCAATAGACGAGACAAGACTCCGAAATGAAATCTCCCTGGCAATGGGCATGAGAGTAACCTCCAGCACAGTCATAAAGCAAACCTGTAGAAGCAGAACTCATTATTATTATTATTATTATTATTATTATTATTATTATTATTATTAAGATATATATTGCCCTTAATCACAAGATCTCAGGGCAGTTCACAGGATAAAAACACAAGGTGAAAACCCAAGGAAATAGTTAAAACAAAAACAACAAAGCAATAATACCCCCCTCCCACAAATGAAAGTATTGCTCCATAAGGATGCCACATAGACAAATTTCATCTGCAATGGAAAACGTGTCCAAAACTGAAATTGACAATCAGACTTTGTGATCACATTGGGTAGCACTCAACAGTGTTCTAAGCAATGGACCATTCCCCCCTCCTCCTCCCTCCCTCCCCCCCTCCCTCCCTCCACAACCTCCTAAATCTGTTATGGGGTTTCCGTTAGCCCTCTGGGACAAATCTGTGGAAGATGCAGGGTTCCTGCAAGGAATAGAAAGAGAGGAAATCCCATTGGAGTGGCAATAGTCCATGCACTAATCCAGATATTTAGTTGAATGGCACCCTTGTCCATGCTATGTGGGGAACTTCTGACCCACAGGCATTATTATTATTATTATTATTATTATTATTATTATTATTATTATTATTATTACATCAGCTGTGGGACAGGTAAAGATGTGGCTGGGCTGAAGGGGGGTTGCAGCCATCACTTGATTGGCAATACCTGGAAAGCCCAGTAGACACACAAACTTACATATGATCAGAGATTAGGGCTGTCTGGGTGTCATGGACCTACTCCTGAAAATCAAATCTCTATCGGAAATAGGCATCTGTTAGGAAGGGACTATAAATGATTGGTGAGAAATGTACTGCATGATAGAAAAGGAAACCTAATTACATCCTCTGTCACTCCTGACCCACAAATGAAAAATATTCCAATTGACCACAAGAATGAGCCCTGTTGACGGGTTCAATTCTCTTGTGTGATTAGAACTGTTTGAGGGAGAGCAGGGACATGCTGGCTGGCCCTGGACCCTCCAGTGGGATACCTTGTATAACCAAAATGCTTAACTCTAATTAATGCACGAAGGGGTTAAGACCATAGAGTAAGCTCTCCTGCCAGGCTTGGCTAGCTCACACCCCCTCACCTTGGGAGGGAAGGTTACCAAACGCTTTGTTCTCTCACTTCCACCATGCAAACCTTAGCAGTAAGGAGGTCTAAGCTGGATGCTCCAAGCTTAAGCAAGCCACATTTGTGTTTCAGTACAAATAGAAACATGTACCACTTTGGAAGTAACCTAAATTTGACTGCCTGCTTTTTCTTGCTGCTGTATGTAAAAGCACATGCATCATGGCTCATACTCTTCCATCCTGCAACATGGGAAGTAGCCATAATTCAAGTAGCAAGAAAGGCATTTACTACAGGCTTCATTATATAGTCTATGATAGCAGGAACCCTCATTTTCCTGGGGTTCACATATGAGATGTATAAGCTCGCATTCTGCAGTGCAAACCTTCACATAGCTTACCAACATAATGCTTAATGCAGCCATATTCCTCCTAGCAATTAAGAAATTCAGAAGATGAGCTCTTTATGAGAGAGAGAGAAAAGTCAGACCCAACCATTATTTAATATCTCTGTGGGAAATGAAATGGTGAAATGTATCCCCTGCAGTATAATAAACATGGCACTAAAACTCTTGGGAATTGGAACAATATTTTCAACTCCCAAGCTAGCTGCAATATAATAATGAGCGCTGAAATGCAAATCCTGGGAGGGATGGTTTTAAAAATCAAAAGGCCTTAGCTGGGAATATGCTACACAGCAAACGACAATCATGGGCTAAGTTCTGAACTCGGGCTCTGCAATTCCATCAAGGATTCAACTGAATCCTCCCCTTTATGATGAGATTCAACAGCATCAATCATTAGGAAGTTTAATAAGCTCGGCAGAGGCTGGGAGTTCATGCTTTCCAACTGCTATTGGCAACAATGATCGTTGCTTCAAGTTCACAGAATTTGTCACTTTTGGATCCCGTCTCCTCAGACACCTCTCTACAGCAGTGTTTTTCAACCACTGTTGCCGCGAGATGTTGCCTGGTGTGCCGTGGGAAAAATTGAAAAATTCAAGAGAATTACTTTATATATAGTCAATATAGGCACAGAGTTAAATTTTTTAACATTTTCTAATGGTGGTGTGCCTCGTGATTTTTTTCATGAAACAAGTGTGCCTTTGCCCAAAAAAGGTTGAAAAACACTGCTCTACAGGACCGTTTCTAGAAACAATCGAAACAGTGAAAATTCAAGAATCGCGACAGAGATCCTTTCCAAATAGCGGGAGCTCCCAGGTAAGAAATCTGGCTGTCATGGTAGCAAGCTGCCTTATGCTGAGTCAAACCCTGGGAATATCAAGATCAATGCTGTCTAATAATAATAATAATAATAATAATAATAATAATAATAATAATTTATTACTTATACCCCACCCATCTGGCCGGGCCTCCCCAGTCACCGTGGGTGGCCTCCAACAGAATACCAAAATACAATAATCTGTTAAACATTAAAAGCTTCCCTAAACAGGGCTGTCTTCAGGTGTCTTGTCTTCTAAAAGTCTAGCAGTTGTTTTTCTCTTTGACATCTGGTGGGAGGGCGTTCCACAGGGTGGGTGCCACTACTGAGAAGGCCTTCTGCCTGGTTCCCTGTAACTTGGCTTATCGCAGTGAGGGATTCGCCAGAAGGCCCTCGGCACTGGACCTCAGTGCCCGGGCAGAAAAATGGGGGTGGAGACGCTCCTTCAGGTATAATGGACCAAGGCCATTTAGGGCTTTAAAGGTCAGCACCAACACTTTGAATTGTGCTCGGAAATGTACTGGGAGCCAATGTAGGTTTTTCAAGATCGGTGTTACCGGTATGTCTCGGCAGCCGCTCCTGGTCACCAGTCTAGCTGCCGCATTATGGATTAGTTGTAGCTTCCCAGTCACCTTCAAAGCTGCATTGCACATAGAGCGCATTGCAGTAATCCAAGCGAGAGATAACTAGAGCATGCACCACTCTGGTGAGACAGTCCACGGGCAGGTAAGGTCTCAGCCTGCGAACCAGATGGAGCTGATAAACAGCTGCCCTGGACCCAGAATTATGATGAGTGACAGTGCTTCTCTAGGGTTTCAAGCAGGAATCATTCGCAAGCCTTACTTGAACATGCCAGGGCAGAGGTGCCAAGTTCCACACGACATTGGCGGTGCTCGTTGCATGCTCGTGACATCACACATGTGACACACATGATATCACACGGGTCAGAAGGAGGTTGCAAGGCTCAACGAGGCCCAACATTACAGTGGGGAGGCCTAGTGGGACCCTCCACCACTGCGGGGAGACCTCAAGGGGACATCACCACTGCGGGGAGCCCCAGCGAGGCTCTCCACCACCATGGGGAGACCCGGTAGGACCCAGCCCCTCAAGATGGGGGGGGCGATGACTCAGCCCTGCCTCCACATAATGGGGGGGGGCTGTCCTCAGCCCAACAGAGTTGGTGCCTAGGTGCCAAGGCGTGAACCTGGGACCTTCTGCATGAAAAGCAGTTGCCTTACCATCGAGCTAACAGCCAGGCGGTGTCCGTTAAAATCTGTGAATTGATTTGAACACAAACTGGGAAATAAAATCAACACACTAGGAATAAATAACAGAGCTGTTGGGCAATTTTAAAAGAATTTTTAGGTGATTAATAGTCTGGCTTTAATTTAAAGAAATTGTTTTGCATCTTACAAAATCCCAGGATAGATGCCTGTTTTGACCTAATGAGGGAACTTTCAGTTGAAAAAAGCACATGCTGGGAGGAGGCACACACACACGTAAGCAGGCTTTCGGACTCCACTGCTTAGCTGGATGACGAACCACACAGAGAGCCCAGTGCCATGTGCATAGTTATTGTTGCGGATCAAACTTCTGAAGCCTTCTAGTTTGCTTTGGTTTATAAATCTGCAATTCCACCTGTTAGCTGTTTGGGGATGCATTGGGTGGTTTCAGTGCCTGGGAGTTGTATGCAAAGTAGAGCTAAATAATGCACCTCTTCAGAGCAAGGATTTCAACTTGTGCAAAGGGTTTTCCTCTCCTTCTCCTCCTCCTCCTCCTGTGTGCCCCATAAATCTGTTCTAGGGTTTCCCGCAACACTCTGCAGAAGATTTGAGAGCACAGGGTGTGAGGTAGGGCAGGAGACAGGGAGAAGTCTGATTGCACAAGCAGAAATCCTTGCTTTGACATATATTACTGCCCCAGGGGATTCAGGGACGCAGGTGGCACTGTGGTCTAAACCACTGAGCCTAGGGCTTGCCGATCGGAAGGTCAGCGGTTTGAATCCCCGCGATGGGGTGAACTCCCGTTACTCAGTCCCAGCTCCTGCCAACCTAGCAGTTCAAAAGCATGTCAAAGTGCAAGTAGATAAATAGGTACCACTCCGGTGGGAAGGTAAACGGTGTTTCTGTGCGCTGCTCTGGTTCGCCAGAAGTGGCTTAGTCATGCTGGCAACATGACCCGGAAAAACTGTCTGCAGAAGCGGATAAATGTCTGCTCCCTTGGACTGTAAAGCGAGATTAGCGCCGCAACCCCAGAGTCGTTTGCGACTGGATTTAACAGTCAGGGGTCCTTTACCTTTACCTTTTACTGCCCCAGGGGATTCAGATTTAGCATCTGCTGGGAATTGTTACCATGGGATAATCTTCCTTATTTGTGCTTTCCCTCACCATTCTTCAGACAACATTGTTCCTAATATAAATCTGGAAAGTGAACTCTAAGAATCCTGTAACTACTACACAAACAGGAACCTTATCCCTGTCATGGGAAAAGGAAATTTTGTTTTTCAGCCGGTTTCTGAAACGTATTTTTATTTTTAAACCTCACGTGCTTGTGTGACTTGCTAATAAGAAACAAACAAACAAACAAACAAAAAACACCCGTTTTACTCCATTACTTGGCCTATGGATTTAAAGCTTCCAGTCTTTCAGCATACTTTACTAAATCATTCTGTTGCACTACCTCCTATTGACAAATAGGCACTTGGAGGGTTTATCTGAGGCAGCTGCAAATGCATAAAGGGCACTCATAAAGAAAAATCAAAGCTTAAATCAATTAAAAATGATCAATAAAGGCCCTCTTGGAATGGTTGGTGCTGGTTAGTACTTTTTTGGGGGTTTATTTACTTCTTCATGGTGAGCCAGTTTTGAAAATGTTATTTTAGTTTTAGTTTACTTTTTTTTTTAAGATTCTTATACTGCTCAATAGCAAAGGGTCGATTGGCAGTTTATCTTAGATGCGAAGCCATTACCATGAACTCTAAAACAGAATGAAACCAGGAAGAGAATAAAAGCAGATCAAAAGCCAACAACAGATTATAAACAGCAACAATTTTTTTTAAAAAATTCCCTGGCGTGTGTTTACTACTTTTTGAAAGAGGTTGTGGTGCATTTAAAATTGAATGAGGGAGAAGGGAAGCCACAGCTCCCTGTTAGAAGGAAAGGTCATATTGAATATTTTCAGATGTGGAAAAGAATGGGCAGCTGTATCTGTATGCCGTTCTGTGTATGTAGCTTACGCTTTCACATTTATATAAATAGTGATGAAATTGGAGGGGGGAAATATTCGGGAATCCTATGTCTTTGCATGCATATGGCTCCTGAAGTTAGCACAACACCTGCATGGAAGTGGAGGCTGGTCTGTGACCTTCTCTCCAACTGCAAATGTCAAGCAGATTTTTTATTATTATTTTAAAAATCTCCTCAAAATCTCAAAGCCACACATGCTTTCTGGTGCCCCTCTCCCATATTGTATATTTTCTTGAACTCACAGAATCATGAGTTACTGTGAAGCTGCTGTTCTCTGGCCTTCTGTAAAGTTTCCAGTAATAACTGGAATTTTCTGAAAGGCAGCCATTTTTGTGATTGCCTCAATAAAACCATTTGTTTAAATAAGTCATGCATTATTTGTTAATATATAATCAGCCATTCATTCATTTGTTTATTTAATTTCCATACTACTCTTCATTTGAGGATCACAAGGTGGTTTACAATACAGTGCTACCTTGGTTCTCAAACGCCTTGGTTCTCAAACGCCGAAAACCCAGAAGTAAGTGTTCCGGTTTTTTAACATCTTTCGGAAGTCGAAGGTCTTATGTGGCTTTCGGCTATTGTTTCCGGGGTGCCTGCACCAATCAGAAGCTTTGCCTTGGTTTTTGAACATTTCGAAAGTCAGACGGACTTCTGGAATGGATTAAGTTTGATGCTTTTGTTTTTGCTATTTATTTTGCGTTTTTGAGACTTTTTTTGGTTAATTCGTTTTTGTGACTTTGTGGAACCCAGTTCAGCTACTGATTGATTGATTGATTGATTGATTGTGTGACTGTGAAAATGGATTAAAAAAACAAACCCATCCAAACAATGACTATCATCAGTGCAGGTAAGAAAAAAATAATGTTAATTTTTATCATCTACAACACTGTGTTTTTTATTTTATAGTACAGTACATTGGTTATTGTTTTCATTTTATGGATCCATGGTCTCGTTAGATAGTAAAATTCATGTTAAATTGCTGTTTTAGGGGTTGTTTTTAAAAGTCTGGAACGGATTAATCCATTTTGCATTACTTTCTATGGGAAACTGCGCCTTGGTTTTGCACCGCTTTGGTTTTGGAACGGAATTCCGGAATGGATTAAGTTTGAGAACCAAGGTACCACTGCATAGCTCTTCCCCTCCTCTGGGGTGTATCTGGTTGCCCACTGTCAGGATCCAAATCATCTCCCTCTGCGCTTTCCCTGGGGGGTTCTTGGCCAGGCAGTTTCCTTTTTTTTTTTTTTTATAAGAATTTATTGACATTTTTACTTATAACAACATACAACCTTCACCACACCTACATTTATACACAAACAAAACAAATACAATTACACATACAAAGATTGCCATGATTTTTCTTCTTAATTGAACATCTGCAAAAAAAAAAAATTTCTTTTTCCAATCTTGACAGTTGACTTCCCCTGCCTTTTCACCTTCGAGTTTATATCCATAATCTACTTCATAACCTCTTCATTTTTTAAAAAAAAATTAAACTTAACTATATATATAAAGTAACGCATTCATCTTAATCTTCATCTTAGTCTTAATCATCTTAATCTATAAACTTAAACCACTTAAAATGACTTCATTTATACTACATCCTCATAAATCCTCACAAATCATCCTCATCAGATCTATCTCTTCTATCCTTTGAACTGCTGCTAATAACATAGAAACTTGAAATATCTCTTTTCATATTCAACCAAATAATAAAACAAACTATTGTTGACAGTGTTCACCCTCCGATTTCAAAATACCATAACAGATTGCTTTAGCTTTTACTTAGTGCTTCACCCCACACCCCCTCTGTCCATTCTTCTTCTCCTGATGGCATCAGCACTGAACTTCCATGCAACTTCCCTCTCCCAACGTCCACAAATCCAGGCACAGTCCAACACTCTCCTTGCCATGGATGTGAGGGCGATCTGGCTGCGACATCTGTCACCCCATTGATCGCCAGGGTTGATTCGGCTGATCTGGCTGGCTAGGCGGGTGTCCCCTTCCTCCCTCACCGCTCCATGTGCGTCCCTCCCGAAGCTGCGCGCTCGGTGGAAGAGGACGACCTTCCCAGATAGAAGGAGTGTACCGTTCTTCGGTCAAGGGTATACGATAGCTGCGCTCCCCTGCTAGAACCTCCAAACAAGGCCAGGCAGTTTCCACCACTCCTCCTCATCCAGCCTGACATGGTGTTAAACAACATGGGGGATAAAACTGAACCCCGAGGAACCCCACATTAAAGGCTCTATGGGGCTGCCCAAACATCCCCCTCTAGAAATGACCGTCCAAGTAGGACTGGAACCACCACAAAGCAGTGCCACCCACCCCTAACTCAGACAACTGTTCCAGAAGGATATTATTGTTGATAGTATCTAAGGCTGCTAGGAGTTCAAGGGGAATTTACAAGAACACAACTGACTCTTACTTTCAGCTCTTGACTGGATGAAAGACAACTCCAGTGCTGCAGGGGAAGAGCTGTAGCTCAGAGGCAAGGCACATGGGAGTAGCCAGGGGGAGGGGGAGGGGCAGATCTGCCCCTAAATCAAGTAAATAAATAAAAATACTCAACTAACTGACCAATTGCATCACAGGTAACTTGGTTCTGCCCACCCTAACATAAAGCTTGCCCTCCCTAAAATAAATCCTGGCTACGCCCATCACAGGGAACATGCCAGAAGACAGAATGCAACAGGTTCAATCCCTGGCATGTGCATGTAGACCTGGGAAGACTCCCTGCCTCATACCCCAGGAAGCAGCTCCCAGTCAGTTTAGACCAGTGGTCTTCAACTGGTGGTTCACAACAGGAATACTTGTTGTTGTTTAGTTGTGCCTGACTCTTCGTGACCCCATGAACCAGAGCACGCCAGGCACTTCTGTCTTCCACACAGGAATACTACCACCATGCAAATATACAGTGAAAGGTTAAGAAATACATTCGGTCCCCATAGGCATGTTTGTGTTAAAAGTAGGTTCTGGGTCTGAATAGCCTGAAGATACCTGGTGTAGGCAATATTGGCCATTGGTCTGATTTGGTATAAGGCAGATCCTTCTGTTCCTAAGGGCAAGATACCTAGAAACCAGGTAGGACCAATTCTGGATTTCTCAGGGGGTCATCCTGTTAGTGCTCCACAAGCCACAAGCCTCCATCTATCAGAGGTGGGGAATTAGTGGTCCTCCAGATGTTGTTGGACTCCAACTCCCATCAGCCCCATTGAGCATGGCCAGTGGTCAGCAGTGATGGGAGCTGTCATCTGGCAACATCCCGAGGGCCAACCCAGCACTGCTTGTGGATTCTCCTTTTTCTCTTCACTCGGTGCAACCTTGTCCGTTCCACATCTCCCGTAGTTTGTCTTTTCCATTCCCCAGACCCCCATGAATTTTTAATTTCTTCTTCTTCTTCTTCTTTTCTCCCGATAATTCAATTTTTTCCTCTCTACTTTATTAAAATCATCAAATATGTTGGCAGAATGAAAAGCAGCATCGCTTTCAACAGAGTCTTAGAAGGTGGGATTTGGCAGCCTTCAGATATGCAAGTAATGCACTGAATTATTAATGGTATTTGCAATGAGAGGTCCTTTCACTGAGGGCTGCTTTGTGCTTTTTGACGATGCCAAGGAATAATCGAGTCTATTCCTTCCCTCATGCTGATCTCAATTATTAACATTTCCCTTCATTAATTTCAGAAATATAATATCGGCTGCTGTATGGGGTGATTTTTATTTTATTTTGATTCTCTTTCCCCCCCCCACCCTGCGCACTTTCCCTCTTATCACTTTCTAGGTTTTGTTTATTTTGCTTTTCAGGGTCATATATTCTAATAGCAATCTCAGTTCTCCAAATGTTGGTTCCTGTGTAGCCCAGATGGAACCATCCGTGCACAGCAGAGAGTTTGCAGCAGGCTCAGAGAAGCCAGAAGTTTTTCAGAAGTACAACAAATAATAATCTTTAGGGAGCAGGGAATACCCGAAACAATGAAGACTGAGCTTGCTCAGTCACTGTGGAATACTGAATGACTGTTGGTGATGGGGATAAAGATAGAATGCAGGAGATGGGGCAAATTGATTTATTTAATACATTTGTAAACCACTTTTCAGGAAAATATTCTTCCGAAAGTGATTTACAAATCAGATACCGAACATACAATGAAATACAGCTCAGAATTGTGACACACCAAAGGGGGGGGGGAATTCTCAAAACAGTGTTTGAAACTGTTACTAAAAGCCAAGATGACCAATGCTATGCTCCCACCTCCGGTGTAAGTCAGGCTTCAGAGTGACCAGTGCTGTTTCCAGCATGTCAGACTGGGATGCATCCAAATAATCAGAATCACCCAGTACTGCCTAGAGTCAAGGCCGGTCCAAGTTGTTTTGCCACCCAAGGCAAAGGACAAAATGGCATGTATACACAAATAGTATTACACATCTAGTAGCGAATCCTACTTCAATACTAGCAACAGAGCACAGCCCTGCCTCTGAGGGAGATCAGCAAGTTAGTTATAAAGGTGGAGGGCAATGGATGTGACACACGGATTTCTTCTCCAACAGAAGGGTATGGTGAGGGAGCTCAGGAGAGAGACTTGAGGGGTACCAACACCTCCCAGCATATGAGTTGCCTCACTCTTGCATTATCCAGACATTAGCTGCTCTACTACGTTTCTAAAGCACTCAATATTGGAGACCGGGTGACAGTTCCCTCACGCCAAATGAACTCAGACACTCCAAGTGTCCCTAGTTTCCAGACACAGTCTTGGATTTACAGAAGCTGTCCTGGTTTCTGATTTGATCCCAGAATGTCCTTAGGACATCCCTCTTTTCATGGGAGAAATGTTGGAGGGGATGTCTCTATTTTCATTGGAGAAATGGTGGAGGGGATGGAAAAGGATGTCCCTATTTTCATCAGAGGAACACTGGAGGGTATTTGAACTTAATTGGATTCTGTAACAGGGGTCTGGCCACTGCCTTCTTTAGGATAGCAGGGAATACCATGCCCTCAATATGGCATTCACCACTTCCAGGGTCCACATGCCCAGCTCCCTCTGACAGATTTCAATAGCCAGGAAGAGAAATGCTAGGGATCGAACCTGGGACCTGCTGCACACAAAACAGATGTTCTACCACTGAGCTACAGCCATTCTGAAAGAACTTCCTTGCTAGGTCGGACCATCAGTCATCTAGTCCAGCTTCCTGCTTACAGGAGCTCACAATCCTTGCTTGGGTTTATTTTTGTATGAGTTATATTTATTTATGTTTCCTGTTTATGACCCCACAACAACAGAAGAGCCCTCAGGGCACAACCATGAAAGACAATAAAATTAAAAAGCCATCACTGGACATGAGGAGTAGGCCAAGATTTGGGGTTGGGGAGAGAGACAAAAAAATGATGATGTGGGGTGTCCGACTGAACTCATATGGGTAGAATCTAGCAGAAATTTAGCCACTTCTCTACAATAACCGTGCAGAGATTGCCGAGGGATTTTTAAAATGATGACAAAAGGTCGGCTCCCTGACTTTATGTCCCACAGTAAACTAGGTTTAGTCATGAATGAGCATAGACAAGGTTACCATCTTAATAAACCTCTCGTTTCTTGGGAAGGCAGCCTTCTTCAATCATTTCCGCAAAGATTTGGAGAGACTATGGAATAAATATCCCCAAAGCTTACTTGCTTTAGAGAGAAAGTAATACTTTTCTTTTATTGAATAGTAGGAGATAAATGAAGTCCAGTAATCCTGTTAGCCTGTAGCTCCAAAAGGAACACAAACACATCTTGACACTTTAGAGGTTAAATGAAGATTAGGATTAATATAAATTCCCTTTGTAACTAATTGGTTTTGTTAACGGCTGCACTCTATGGCAGGGATTTTCAAACCGTGTTGTGGGGAACTCTGGGGATTATTGGAAGTTTGTCGTGAAGTTAAGAAAGAAAGTAATAATGGAGAACCAACATTCCAGAAGGGTCTTTTGCCTACCACTACTGTACTTCACGGGAAAGCAGAAGAGTCTTGGATATGTCCTGGAGTTTATTTAATTTTTATTGCATTTATCTTTCTTTCTTCCAAAGAGTTCAAGGTGTATACGTGGTTTTCCTCCTCTCTGTTTCATCCTCACAACAAGCCTGTGAGGTAAGTTGAGCTGAGAAATGGTGACTGGCCCAAAGCCACCCAGTGAGCTTTATGGCTCACCTCAAGGACTGCTTCTTTTCCTATGAACCTACCCAGGCCCTGAAATCATCTTCTGAGGCCCTCCTTTGTGTGCCTCCTCCTCGAGAGGTCCGGAGGATGGCAACACAAGAATGGGCCTCCTCTGCAGTGGCCCCACCGTCTGTGGAATTCTCTCCCCAGGGAAGTTCGCCTGGCGCCTTCATTATATACCTTTAGGCACCAGGCAAATACATTCCTTTTTAACCAGGCCTTTGATTGATTTGATTTACATCCTATGCCTTTTAAAATGTGTTTTAACAACAGCTCCCTCAACCTATAGAGCGAGATGAGCGCTGCAACACCAGAGTCACCCGCGACTGGACCTAATGGTCAGGGGCACCTTTACCTTTTTTATTGGGTTGTTGTTTTTATTTTTATTAGGTAGTCATACCTCGGGTTACGGACGCTTCAGGTTGCTTGTTTTCGGGTTGCACACTGCGCCAAACCCGGAAGTACCAGAACGGGTTACTTCCAGGTTTCGGTGCTCGCGCATGTGCAGAAGCACTAAATCAAGCTTCACGCATGCACAGAAGCGCCGAATCACAACCCACGCATGCGCAGATGTGGCGCTGCGGGTTGTGAACTCTGCGGGTTGCGAACATGCCTCCCACACGGATCACGTTCACAACCCGAGCGTCCACTGTATTTTGTGGTTTTATATCTTGATTTCATTCTGTGAACCGCCCTGAGACCCCCGGGTATAGGGCAGTATATAAATTCAATAAATAATAATGGCTGAGTGGAGGTTTGAACCCTGGTCTCCTAGGTCATAGTCCAACTCTCTAACCATTACAACCACACCGTGTCTTGAAACTTGGCTGCCTACCACCTTCTTCTCCTCTGTAGATGAAGGAGGAGGAGCTGCCAGCCATTGAAGCTGGGTTCCCACCACGTTCCTCCGACCTGACATGATGCCAAGAAGCTGTGTGCAATGTCAGCGCCCCCAATTTCTCCCACAAGTTGACACGTCTGCATGGAAGTAAAGCTCCATTTAACTCAGTGAGAGTCACCTCTCGGTAAATACTTGCCAATTTGCTACCCTTTAAGAGCCCCCCTAAGTCATTTCTGGATGGAAATGCTTTCTGCAGTAGCGGTTTCAAGAGAAATGTGTTGTGTACACTGCTGTGATACTTAACAGTGATAAGAGGAAAGGGATCCCCAAATGTATTACGTTGAAATATGAAATCTCATCACAGAAGAATAGCAGTAATTGAACTGGTAGATATTTTTTATTGCCAGTGCAGCTAATAAAAAAAACCTCACTTGTAATCAGCATTTATAGTACTCAGTTTAATCAAATTCTTGCTGGTCTAGTTGTTTTTAGCCCAGAGGTGAAAGCTTTTTATATCTTGTCCATAATAAAAGAAGGCACTTATTTTCTGTCCAGGAATGAAAAAGCAGGAAAGAATTAATAAATGAGTGGTAGCTACACATGCCTATCTATTCTTCTTTATAATTTTATAAACTAGAAAAAAATAGTTTGAGTTTTCCTTCCCATTACATAGAGCTAATGTTACATCATTATATTTTGCCCTATTTTCAGACCCACCCCCAATATAGATACTCTCTCTCTCTCTCTCTCTCTCTCTCTCTATATATATATATATATATATACTCTCTCTCTCTCTCTCTCCTCTCTCTCTCTCTCTCTCTCTCTCTCTTTCTCTTTGTGTGTATATATGTGTGATGTATATTGTTATCAGTATGGGGCAGGGCAGATTCCCCTAAATTCCTGGGCCTAATAAAAGTTAGAATGGACATATTTCTTGGAGGGTTAAACTGAAAGTTAGGTTTTAAATAGCTGGATTCAGCTTTCCTTGTCCAGGAAACTGCCTGGCAGAGGAGCTATCAAGAGGAATGATCAAGAGGTAATCATCGGAATTGACCTAAGAAAAGACAGAGAAAAAAGCCATCAGCAAGTCTATGGTTATGTGACCCACCCCATGCTCTGGGTAATTAACAGAAGATGATGCCAGAACGGAGGTTTGCAGTGGGTACTGATGTAAGAGAACATGGGGAAATGTCAAAAAAAAATCCTTCCAGTAGTACCTTAGAAACCAACTTCTAGTGTGCATGCACATGAAAGCTCATACCAAGAACAAACTTAGTTTTGCAAGCTTGAGGTGGGGTTGTCTGTTTTATGCTGCAGAGAAGGTCAGACACAAAGTTTGGGGTCTCTTTGAATCTGAGGCTGCAGCATTGGAAGGAACAGGACCCTGTTGGGACGTGAATGCTCTGCACTCTCTCCATCCAGGCTCAAGTTGTATATATGTGCAAATAAACCATATATCATAAAGACACCACAGTCTCTGCTGTGCCTCATTGCCCAAAAGGAAGCACAGGCTCTGGTAAGTGTGCCCGATACCCCTGCTTGGAGATTGGAGTGGTATGTAATGAGAGAGGGGGAGAGAGAGAGAGAGAGAGAGAGAGAGAGAGAGAGAGAGAGAGAGAGAGAGAGAGAGAGGAGTTAAGAAAAACTTTAGATAGAAGAAAATGTGTGAAATTATTTCAGATGGCTGAGATCAATATTTTTTTTTGGGGGGGGGAACCTATAGATTTTTAAAATTGTAGCTACAATCAATATTTCCTTAGACTTGTTTGGTGGCCTTTCTTTTTAAAATCCTGCATTCTCCTCAAAGTATTTTGTCTGTTATCCCCTGTAAGCGAAATAATCATGAAAACAGATCATGCATTTCCTCTCTTTACTGACTAGTGTCTTTACTGCTTACAGGCACACTAACTGTGCCTCGGTGCTAGCTGAATATTGAGTTCTGATCCAAATGGATATGATTATGATATTTATAGTATAATTTTAGAGCACCATTTCAGTTTCCAGGAGGGAGGGACACAAAGAGAGATTCACAGCAAGGCTCAAAAGCCTATTCTTCCCAGTTTTCTGCATTCTATTGAAAACAATAATGACAAAGCATTTTTTTTAAATGTTCTTGTGATTACATTTGTTATTGCTTGCCATTTAACTGTAACTGGGAGCTGTAAGGTCAGAAAAGCTGGCTTCAGTGTATGCTTCATTTTATGAACGGGGAATCACAGGAACCAATGGGGGTTGTGTGAACAATTTTTCAGCCTGTTCAGGAGCTTAGCCTTTTGAAGGAAAAGGAGAAAGCCAACCAATCAGCTGTTAAGGAAACAGAACAAGAGGAAAGGCTGGATTTGGAATCCTCCAGTTGCCCCTCAGCTGATTGGTAGGGTGGCCATTTATGTACCCCCCCCCCAAAAAAAAACCCTCAAAATGTCAGATTTTCATAAAAATTGCAAGTCAATGAATATGTATAAATACAAAATTAGAAATTATTATGTTATTATTATTTAAATAGAAATGCAATACAGTCGTACCTCGGCTCCCGAACGCCTTGGGAGTCGAACGTTTTGGCTGCCAAACATTCAAAAGCCTCCTCCTTCTTTCTCACTTTGCCTTTTCCTCCACGCCAGATACTCAATCATCTTTTGCCCCGTTGTTGTTGGGGTTTTTTTTTACTGAATATATTATGCTAATGCAGGAAAGCACTTGCAGTCACACCTGCATTTAGCACAGCATATAGGAGGATTTGGTGGTGAAGGAAGAGGAAATATAGAGACACACATATGCATAATACTGTTAAATAATTTGCAAAGCTCCCTGTCGTTTCAAATGCGGGAAATGATTTGAAAAATGGCCATGAACTGGTTCTCTGTAAAGCACATTAGAGTGAGAATGAAACTGCAAATAGCCATGAAATTTGCAGTCGGGTGGGGGGGAGAGTGACATTATACCCACCTTTTTAAATATATATATTTCTAGAAGGAACTTTTGTAAAAGCTGAAGAGAGCTGCAAGCCCAGCTGCTGCCTCCATATGCCTTCTGCATTTCATAATTGCAGAAATGCCAGAAAATACATCTACGGACATCAGTATGGATGTGCACCCAGCTGGTATCCCCATATGCCTTGTCACAAATTCACATTTCAAACGCTGTGCATGAAAGAACTCAAAAAAAATGCCCAGTAGCACCTTAGAGACCAACTAAGTTTGTTCTGGGTATAAGCTTTCGTGTGCATGCACACTTCTTCAGATACATCTGAAGAAGTGTGCATGCACACGAAAGCTTATCCCCAGAACGTTTGGCTCCCAAACAAACTTACCGGTAGTTGGTCTCTAAGGTGCTACTGGGCAATTTATTTATTTATTTGACTGTGTCAGACCAACATGGCTACCTACCTGAATCTAATGGAAGAACTCATCAGAGATAACTTCTGAGAGTCTTATACATTTACTTATTCATACCACAGTTTCTCCATGGTTCTTTCCCTCCTCGTTTTATCCTCACAACCACCCTGAGAAGGTAGGTGAGGCTCAGATATATTCACCGGCCCACGAACCTGTGGGCTTCAGGGCAGAGTGGAGGCAGAGAAGTGCCACGGATAGGCCTTCCTTCTTGACTCAAGCTCAGCACAGCCCACCAGATGTAAACAGAGTCCACCAGACAAATATGGAGCCTTCTTTCTTACCCCAATTGTTTTTTTCCATTGTAAATGCCAGCGCCTCACTTACAACCACGCAGCCTGACAACTTTTCGAGTCTCTCAAGGGGACTTTCTCTAAGAAAAGAACTTGCAACGTATGCTTGAAAAAAATTACTTTATTTAAAAATACAGTACACAGCAGTGTGTCTCTTCCCCACCCTGTTACTGCTGATTCACAAAGATAACATGATCAATTTAACCCAAATACTAGGCTCTTATAAATCCTGAGAGACAGACTCAGTTACATGCTGATTTACATAAGACAATATGCTGAAAAAGAATAGTCTTTCTTTTAACATAAAAGAGTCTCTTCCTGAACTTAAGAATCAGATATAAAATCTGCAGAATTGCTGTACTGCACTGACCAACCAAGGATTTCCCTGAAATCCTCGTTGTGAACAATTGTACATAAGGAGGGTCCTAAACAGCTAGACCAAGAAATGAAACAAGCAAGGGGAGCATATGGGATATGCTATGATTTATCAAACGTAATTGATCCCTTAAGAAATTATGCTGGCAGCACACATTAGACTTATAGTTAAGGGCTCGATTCTTTGCTTCTGTTGTTGTCGTGTCCGACTCTTCGTGACCCCATGGACAAGAGCACGCCAGGCACGCCTATCCTTCACTGCCTCCTGCAGTTTGGCCAAACCCTTCTTTTTTAAAAGATCCACACAGTATCACATAATCTTTGGGAAACACTTGTATGCCAACTGCCTCTGACCCAAAATCACACAACTGTATCCTTTCTTAGAGAAGACACGTCCCCTCCTTAAGAACGCTCCTAGACCAAGAGCTGGAAATTGTCTATTTAAGTTACATGGTCATCACCATCAATCGTGCAGGCTGGATACAAGAGTGCATTTGATCTATTTCTGAAAGAAATATCGTGTACTTTGAGTCAAGCTACACGGTTAGCAGAACCACATGCTACAAGCTCTTTCAGAATGCATCACTTCAGACTGCAAGGGGGAGATCACATAAGGAAACATTGACAACCATTAGCTTTCCTGCACACAGGATGGTAACATGTTGAAGATTATGTTGCAACCTTCATGGCATGCTAGTCTGAGAAAATTTAGGATGTCAAAGAGAACAACAGCTACCAGACTTTTAGAAGACATCTGAAGCCAGCCCTGTTTAGGGAAAGCTTATAATGTTTGATGGATTATTGTATTTTAATGTTTTGTTGGAAGCCGCCCAGAGTGGCTGGGGAAGCCCAGCCAGATGGGCGGGGTATAAAGAAATTATTATTATTATTATTATTATTATTATTATTATTATTATTGGAGGGTTTTAACAAGAGGGTGTATTAAACAATGTGACCCCCTCCCCATAACCTTCATTCTGAAGTAGCAAACTCTAGAAAAGGCCAAAGTCATGTAATTCTGATGATCGTAGAATTTGGATCTTCTGTTGATGAGAACAGCGTTTAATTTGCCATGTTGAATGAAGATAATAAAATGCCCATGAGAGTAATTGTGGATGGCACGAAGCACCACATTCATTTGATTAGAAATTTGGCAAGTGTACACGAGCCACATAGAATTTATGTTGCAGTTTCATCTCTTGCTGCAAGACAGAGCAAAACATCAAGTATATGGGTAAAGCATGGCTCAAGGGACAATTTTCTTTGGACATTTGCCCTGTACAAATTTCACTTTAGCAGGAGCAAAGAGCTGGGTTACCTTCTTACTGGGGAAGTCTCAGCATGTTTGCTCAAAGCAATTAATGGAAAGGGAAGGTAGCTAATCAGGGCAAAGGGCGGCATTTTTTTTCCTCCCTGATTTCAAATGGAGGAAATTAAGTGCATGCCTAACTTTCTCAGTGAAATCAAGGGAATATAAAGGTGCGTAACTTGGGATTGTGTGCAAAGTCTGTTGTAGAAAGGCCTAGTTCACTTTGACACACAGGGGAGGAAATGTGAAAATATGTCTGTAGGTTGCCAGGCTAAGTTAGATCTCAAAATACTTTTTGTTGTTGTTCACACAGCATGAATATGTTTTGGATTTTATGTTCCTTCGTGGTTTTGAAAAATAGGAACATGTGCAAAATTGTTCACTAGGCCTGTTCCCCGCCTTCTCTTATGTATTCTCACATACTTTCCTGGCGTAACTGAAAAAATTCCTGAGATATACAATAAATAATTGGAAGGATGATAGTACTTTGGTTAAACTTCTTACCATTTTCAAGACCATTTTTTTCATGAGTCCATTAAAAGGGGGGGAGCACCCACCCCCTACTGCATCCCACCCCCTACTGCATCCCAGACTAATAAAATTGAAACGTGAAGCCTCCTGGCGTAAATAGGCTGTGATATAGCCCCATTTTACTTTGGTTGTTGTGGTGTTTGAAAGGCAATGTGAAAAGACCCTTTATTTGGAAGCCTGAATCCCATTTTCAAGAGTGCCTTAAGCAGTAGGGAGCGGTGATCTTCACACTGTGGGTTGTAGTCAACAAATCAACAAGGGGGTTGGCATTGGTGACTTAGAGATGGGGCCTGAAGTGACCAAATCCAGATTTTATCCTTCAGTAAAAATGGGAGTTAGTGCTCCAGAACACCTACAACAGGGCTACAACATGACTTAAGGTGAATCATAGTAGCAGTGCTTCCACTTTTTTGAGAAGAAAGGGGAAGAGAGGAGTCGGGAGAAAGTCATAAGAGATGGTGAATCCAGGTCCCGGAGAAAGAGCAGAGAACTGCGATAGAACATGGTTACATTAGGTATTGAAATGACTACAGGATCCTTACAAACCATTCACCCTGATCTGGTAGTGTTAGGGTGAACAGGACTATATCATTAAGTTGTCAGTGATTCATTCTTGATCATACACCTAGCCACAGCTGCTGCAGAACAGAGGCATGTGCTGAAACTGATAGCAGTGAAGCCGAGCTGGGCATCTTAAGTCCAGGTACTTGTAAAAGGAATAGCTAAACCCATTGCTACAGCAATAATGTGCCAGTGGGAGGAACTCTGGTCCACTCTATCAGCCACTGCATGTTGGCCAACCTTCTCCTTGCCCTATAAAACTTCACTCTCTAGCATTGGAGGACCCATCATTTACCACTGCTTCACACAAAGGATGGGGACAGATCTCAGATCAGTTCCACCAACCTCCGAGGTTTGGGGGCATGTCAGCCCAGGAGACGGTATTCTGTATGGCAGTGGATTCCCTCCCACAGAGTTGTGTCCAACACCTTCCTTGTGCAGTTTTCACCAAACGATGAAGAACAAACCCTTAATCCTAGCCTTTCGCAATTTAAACATATATTTTAGGACCCATACTATTCCCGTGACTGTAATTTGTTTTAAATTACTTTGTAATATAATATTTTAAATTGTTGCAACCCACCTTGCAACCTCATGGTGAAGGGTAGGTGATAAATTTAAATTATTAAAACAAAGTTCATCGTCATCATCAGAACAAGGGAGAAGGATGTGAGGTCCCCTCAAGCGCATCTTATATATTGCTCCTTCTTCATGCCAGAATCAAAGGTTTTGAGATCACTTTTGGAAACAGGTTGCTAGCTACGTCACATTAACCTTCAAGTGCTATCAATGAAAGCAATCATTTTACTTTTATATTATGAATGGGGTAGGGGGAGAATATGCTGGACCTCAGAACAGAGCCATTAACCTTCAGTATGAGATTGTTAATCGCTAAAATAATAGGATATCCCAATGCCTAAGTGTTCTCACTTCTAATCCTAACTACAGGGTACATTGTAGACATTCAAGAACTACAAAATCAACTATTCAACCACATGAAGTCAGGAAAATATCCAAATAAATAATTTGTTTTAAAATTATGATACAGTATACTTATTACAGTAAAAATTGGCGGGTTGTTGTTGTTGTTTCTTCAAAAGCAGAAGCACCAGTCTTAAGATATAAATGTGTATGTGAAACACAGCATAATACGAAGTGCAAACAGCATTCGAGTATGGGATTTTTAGAAAAGGAAAAAAAAGGGGGGAGAAGTGTATACACTGAAATCTGTTTTGAATGGGAACAAGTGCCATGCTAAAATGTAAAAATAAGTAACAATGAAAAATCAGACATAATAATGTTCCGTCAGATACTTACATGGCTAGGTGGGGGGGGGGGTGTGGACAGCCAGAGATGGGAAATGATATATTTATGTGATGTGAACAGATCCATGCTTTCCCAATACCTCCCCATCCCAAAACCCTCATCCCCTAAATGGTGCTATGCTTTTTGTTGGAAAACATTCCTAACTTTTGACATTTCTGGCATGTTCTTCATAGGCTGATGTAAATCTTAATGCTGCTAATCAGGTCATAAAACCAGACAAAAGTTTTATTTTCTCCTCTGCTGGAAAACATGTCAGTTATTATGAGTGAACTGTGAAAAGGGATGACGTCCAGTGCAGCGAATAGACATCCGTCTCAACATCATGTGACTTCTGCAAAGGCCGTGATGTGGTTCTACAAAAATGTAAAAAAAGGCGTGGGGTTGGGGGACACACACACAAACACAGAGAGAGAAAGAGAGAGAAGAAAACAGTTAAAAGTCTATACCACAACTGACAAAACAATGATGTGCATTTCCTACCCTACCACTTTGAGAACAGTCATGTGCTTTTGGAGTTTTGTTGCGCTGCGGTGGTCCAAACACACATTCCTGCAAGAAGTCCAAAACGTTTCACAAGACTCCACCCATTTTAGGGCACTGTCAACCCAATGAGAATGTGGGGAGGCTAAGGGGACATTTGAAGGAAGAATGAACATTCCAAGAGAGTGTGCGGTACTTAACCCGCTGCCGCCACAAGATATATTCTCCCTTGAAACTCCCACCTCTCACCAGTTGATTTTCCTCTGATCTGACTGCCAGTTTTGGAGGCCACTTGAGGTAAAAAAAAAAAAAATGAAAAACAGACTGGGTCTCCTTTGCAGGGTGAATCAGCAGGTAGGAGAAGGGTTAAGCAAGGCATAGGCAAACTCGGCCCTCCAGATGTTTTGGGACTACAACTCTCATCATCCCTAGCTAACAGGACCAGTGGTCAGGGATGATGGGAGTTGTAGTCCCAAAACATCTGGTGGGCTGAGTTTGCCTATGCCAGGGTGCTCCTTCCAGGCTGCACGACTTTCCTTCCCAAGAGTTCTCGCTTGGAAATTGACAGGGGCCCGGAGTCAGCACATAGGGCCAGCCCCAGAAGTACTGCTATCAGATGAACCTGGGTTGCAGCAGAGCCCCCCACCCCCTGGCCCAAGGATGCTGCACTGCCAGAAGAAGAAGAGAAGAAGAGTTTGGATTCGATATCCCGCTTTTCACTACCCGAAGGAGTCTCAAAGCAGCTAACATTCTCCTTTCCCTTCTTCCCCCACAACAAACACTCTGTGAAGTGAGTGGGGCTGAGAGACTTCAGAGAAGTGTGACTAGCCCAAGGTCACCCAGCAGCTGCATGTGGAGGAGTGGAGACGCGAACCCGGTTCCCCAGATAACGAGTCTACCGCTCTTAACCACTACACCACACTGGCCAGGGCCGACTGAAGACATTTTGGCGAAAAACAAAATGCCCCCCCACTTTCTGCCTGGGAAGAAGGGGAGAGTCAAATTCTACATTAGGAACAAGCGGGGGGGGGATATAAAGAACTACATCAGGATCTGCTGCCCTGTGGATCCTGCCACCTAAGGCCATTGCCTCACCTTGCCTCAGGGGTGGGCTGGTCCTGGGCACTGCCATTTTCTGACTCATTGGAGGACTCCCAGAGGGTCCTCTACTCCAGAGCAGTAGGAGATTGCAGGAGAAGTCTGGGGCCCTTTGGGTCAAATAGCATATTGTAGAACAGGTGCTCCTTCCAGGCTGCACCTGCTGTTACTACAACTATATAAGACTCAGTTTCAGTTTGCTACTTGCTAGAACAACATCAGAGATCTTTGTTTTCCAGTATGTTGTATCCTGCCTGAATGCTGCCTCACCTTGCACCCCAATTGGGTTTTGTCTTGCTGGACCACAGAGTAGGACAGAAGTCCTCCACCTGTATTTTCATTACAAGGAAAACATGGGACTGAAGACCTAATGTTTCTCTTTTATTGTAACGTTTAGTTTCACCTTGTTTCTACATTTGCTTTATTTGCCATTGCTTAGCAATGCGAGTATTGGGTAACTTAGGTGTAATTCTATAACCATCTTATAATAATTAGGATTTAAATTCCAGGCAACAAATTAGATAGCATCTGATAGCGGATCATATCGTGTTTCATTGTTAATACAATTTTAATGCTGCATTTCTTCCTTTCTTCCTTCATTTTCATTTTTAAAAAGTATTAATTACTCCCAGAGAGACATATGGCACAGAATGAAGCAGCTAAATGTTAGAATGAAAATGACATTTGCTCATTGACAGTACACATTAAAAACACTTCTTCTTTTTCAATCAGTGAGATGCCCCCTTTATTTGATCGGCTCTTCACTCTGCTTCTTTCAACAGGATGATTCTATTTCTCCATTGTTTGTGCACGTTAGCAAATATTTAAAAATACATGTTTGTATATAAAACACAAACTGTGGTCTTCTGTAAACAGAAACTTAATTCTAACTATACCGACAAATTATCTGAGGCCCACAGTCACAGATTTGCATGGTATTTTGCTTTTACAACCAAGTGTTAAAACCTACTTATTCATTTATTTCCTGCTCATCACCCAAACATCCCAAGGCAGGTTACAACATTTGGATGGGATGGCAGTGAGGCTGAGTGACAGGAGCAGCCCAGCAGTTAATCACACCGAGCAAGCTGGAGTTAACTCTCTATTAGTAAAGCAGGATCTGCACAGAACTGTCAGGTCTAATGAGCACAGCAACTCAAGTCTTGCCCCCATGAAGCAGTTGCCAAGACTAATGGTCCATGCCACCCGGCAGCCGGCTATGTTTCCTCCTCTCCAGGGTGTTTTCCAAGCAATCAGAGATTGTGCCTGCATGCCTTTCTATGCTCCTCCTACTTCACACCTCTCCTAGTTCTGGGAGACCAGAGGGGAAGGGAGCTTGTTGCAGAAGGAGGAGACACCCATGCCTCTTCACCAGCTGGACTCACCTCTGCCTCTTGGTCTCTCTCCTCACCTCTCCTGCTTCAGCTTCTGTTTCTGATTCTGGACTTCTCTCTGCCACACACTCTCTCTGTTCACTAAGCCCTGTTACCTCTTCAGCGTCCAACACCTCCTCCCTCCAGTCTTCTCCCTCTTTGTTGTCCCACCACTTATCCCCAGGTTCTGAACCTTCTTCCCTGGGGGGGGGTGTTTCTCCAGCGGGTTCCTCCTACCATTCCTCTGTATCCAAAAAGTCCATGACATTGAGGGAGCTTTGGGCTGGGCGAAGGTGTCCTGCAATTGTGTGCACTCCATTCCTGTCCTGGCACACTGCGTCACCAGAAGGCTACTGCTGCCATCCTCCCTCCACCCTTCGCACACCGGTGCCAGTTGTTCAAATAATCATTCATATGATTATTCCCCAGGAACGCCTTTAACCACCTGTAGTAATGAGCTACGAGCCTTGCTCTTTAAAATGCTACTTTGTGAAATCTAAGCTTGAAGATATACTGTATACAAGGACTTTATACACAAAAATGGCTAGGCACAGGAACAGTTTTCCCCCTCGTGCCATTAACTTGTAAAATTTGTAGTTGTGTAGCGGAAGGGGAGGCCAGTTATGGGTGGGGTTTCTTTGCTGTGCCATTGTATTGTGAGTGGAACAGTGTTTGTACAAGGTATGTTTACATTGCAATGTAGCCGAAGCAAAATTCCAAGTATGTTGGAAAATGTACTTGGCCAATAAATTATTCCTATTCCTATATATTCTAATGCAGATATTTGATCATGTAAGGGGTCTTGTAATATGCCTGACCCTTAATTGGTGAACTCTGGAGTTTTCTAACCATGCAATCTTTAGCAAGTCCTTGAGGTGCACTCCCACACCACACACACACACACACAGCAGACAAATTGAAATGCCATGCGAGTAAGCAGCACACACGCCCAGGCTCCCAAACGAATGTTTGTTTCTACCCGTCAGTGCTCACAATTAGTTCACATCAGCCTCCTCTTTGGCTTTCTACCAGAGCACTACACGAGTTTGTTTTGTTCTAATCATCAGAGGCAGCAACTGGCAGCAGCAACAGAAAAGATTAGAAGCACAGCATGCATTGTAATGATTATTTCCCACCAATGCATCACCGGAGGAGAACCAGAGAAAATGGCATAACACGAAAGCCCAAAGGGATCAAACCAGTAAAATCACCCTCCCATTAGGAAAGCAGGATACGAAGGCTGAACCTCAAGTGCAGGTTTTGGATCAAACATTTCAACATATTTAGCAGGATGCTAAATGTTTATTCTATTTATTTTAAAAAATAATAATAACATATGAAGGAGTATCACAGTCATATAAAATATGTTTTGTGAAAAATAAGAAAGGGGCTGTATTAAATATTGGAGATCTATATATAAATGGTGACTACAGACTCCTTATTTATACTTTGTATTCTAGATCTGATTTCAGAGCATTAAAATGATATTATGAGAGATGTCGGTACTGAAGTGCAAATTTTGCAAATGCACATCTCCTCAGCAAATGAATTCTTTTTTGCCTCCCCCTGTTACAGCAGAGGCAAACCTAGTATAGAATACAAAAGAGTACTTCACAAAAGTTCCGTTTCTCAAAATGCCCTTAGCCTGCACTGAAGGCTAACACGTCCGCCTTCGTGAGAACACACATAAAGCACACCAGTGCGCTTATATGCGCACATACGTTTATTGCCTTATATGAAGATGCTCAAACTGGTCCATTCCTACTATCCAGGAGAAAACCCTAAAGAGGCGTGCTTTAAAAGAGCTCTGCTGGAATGGCTCCTCTTGACCATTACCAATGCCTCGACTCTGCGAAATGTACAATAATTACACAGACAGAATCGAGTTAGACATATTTTCCACATTATGTACTGTCATCTAACCAGCACTTCAAGTGAAGCAAATAATAATAATAATAATAATAATAATAATAATAATAATAATATGAAAGGCGAAGCACAAAGCATGAACAGAAATAATGGCAGTTTATAGGCAGCTCCCTGAAGGAAAATGCTGGGGAATGGGGAGAAATATGTGATGGGAAAATAAATGTGGGTGTTCTGTGCAAACAACAATATCGTATATTTTGGAGTTCGCTGTAATACATTCCAGCTGTTCCAGATATACTGATATATCTGCAACCAAGCAGACAAAAATAACCTCCTGCCCAATTCTGGGCCTGTGGAGCAATTTTTTTAACCCTTCAGTTGTGCCTGGATCCAAGCCCAGTTAAGAACGAACCCTCACACCATCCCAATCAGCATTCTGAACTGATTTAACAGGTACAGTCAAACTTCGGTTGTCGAACGTAATCCGTTCCGGAAGACCGTTCAACTTCCGAAATGCTCAACAACTGAGGCGTGGCTTCCGGTTGGTTGCAAGAGCTTCTTGCAGTCAACCGGAAGCCATGTCAAATGTCCGGGTTCCAAAAAACGTTCAAGAACAGGAGCATTTACTCCCGGGTTTTCAGCGTTCGGGAGCTGAAACGTTAAAAAATGGAGCCGTTCGGGAACCGAGGTTTGACTGTATAGTATTGGATGCTCACTGCTTGCTATGAGCTGCTTTCGGAATCGAGTTTGAGTGGAGTGAGAAGGATTATGAACTGTGAAAATGCATATGGTATATTTATAACACACCTACCCCTACACACACACACACACACACACACACACACACACCATATGCCTATTGACTGATATTATTTCAGCCTTAAGGCAAGTGAATGTATATTTTTTGGGAGGAAAAGAAAGATGCATTGCATGTAAAGACAACCAGTGCTACCTTGAGATTGTATAGATTTTTTTAAAAAAAATGTTTTAAAGATGCTTTTATTGTTTTGCCACTTATTGCTTGCCACCCTCAACTCCATTGTGATGCAACAGCTATTTTGAAGAAGGGCCTTTGCACCCATTTGCAGCTCAAATAATATCTTTTCCAGTTCCTTTGAGAATAACGGTGCAACCCTACACACGTTTACTCAGAAGTACATCACACTATATTCAATGAGACTTACCAAGAGGTAAGTGGGCATGGGATTGTGGCCTTGGTTTATGGTTGGCTTGTGCATTACCATTTAGTGACATCTGAACAAGAGTGACATCTGAACATTTAGTGACATCTGAACAAGAGCAGTCAGCACTTCCCACATGAACATATATTTATTCATATTCTTGTGGGAAGTATATACATATATGACAGACAGGCAGACTATAAATAAACAAAACATAAGGCGATAAAGGAAGTAAGTCTAACACCCAAGTTTGTGTGTCATCTCTTTCATTTGAATCCCTTTTCATGTCATGTCTTTTAGATTATAAACCGGAGGACAAGGATTGTCTCATAACTGATCTTTGTATGCCGCTCTGGAAGCTTTTCTTGACTGAAGAACAGGAAAAATATGCTTTAAATCTCTCTCTCTCTCTCTCTCTCTCTCTTTCTCACTCACTAACAAAATATATGAATATCATTGTGTGGCCCCTATCGGAGGATTTGTAGTGCCTCGTCAGAATCCTGGATTTATGTGAAATCAGGATGGGATGGGGAGCAAATGTGAAGGCAGGTTGCACAACACCAGTGGCTATGGCATGAGAGTGAGAAGGGAGGGGACTTCCGGCGGCGACGCCATCGTCGGGTGGTCGAAGGCTGCTTCGGGTCCGAAGCGCCTTGTCCATCCCGGGGGTTAGGAGCCGCGCTACCGCAGCGCGCGGCTCCGGTTGGGGTGCGGGAAGAGCGTCCTGCACCCTGGGCTCCCCGGCTGCGCCCGCGGAGGCTCTGAACCCTTCCCTTGCCCCCCCTGTAAAGGGGGAGTGGGGGTGAAGGGCGAACGGAGCCGGGCTTCGGGGACATGCCCCAACCGGGATGCAAATGCGGCGACAGAGCCCGCGGTGAGCGTCCAAGTTCTACCTGTGAAGAATGGAGCTAAAAGAACCCGGGGGTCGTGAGTAAAGAATTTGATCAGAAATCGTGCTTTTGGAACGATCCGGGGGGAAGGAGAATGGCAGCCTGCCCTCCCTCCCTTCGAGCTCAAGAATCTAACCAATTTGACTGATTGCTGCTACAGAACTGGTTACAATGTATTTAAAATTGACACAGGAGACTGGCAAACTTTTCTTTTGGGAAGTTAACTAGAGGAAAATATCTCCTTTTAAAGTTGCGGTATTTGCGCTCCAGTTCAGGAAAATGGCGATGAACAAAGAGGGGAGTAGAAATATGACACCCGTTTCCTCCTCCTCTGCCAGTATGCTGGGTTTCGTCCTTGAACTGGCACTGAACTCTGGACTAACGGACGAACAGAGACTCACTGCCTTGAAGGTGGAACTGCTTTATAGAAAAGTCAAAGTCTTGTGTGGGGGTCTGAAATGGAACCAACTGCCCACAGAGGAGGCTTACAAAACTTTTGATACTTTGGAAGAAAGCCTTGCCAAAGAGCTGAGAGGATGGATGCAAAGATGGAGTGAAATGAATGAGCTACTTCGGAGAAGAAATTCGCTTTTTGGGGGTGGCAGCCCCAAGGCGACGTTAAGATTTCGTATATCCAGTCCCCGAGGTGTGAGCTCGGGGGCCAGGGACAGAGAATTAAGGTATTTACAAGAAGAAAAGGAATGTTACAAAGAACCGAAGAAGCTGAGAGATGATGAGATGGACACCTCTGAACTCGCGGCAAGGAGAGGTTTGGACTGTGCCTGGATCTGTGGACGCTTGGAGAGGGAAGAGATATGGAAGTTCAGTGCTGATGCCATTAGGAGAAGAATAATGGACAGAGGGGGTGTGGGGTGAAGCATTAAGTAAAACTTTAAGCAGCCTGATATGGTAAACTGAAATCGGAGGGTGAATACTGTCAACAACTTTTTGTTATATTTCTTATTTGAACATGAAAGGAGATATTTCAAGTTTTTATGTTACTAGCAGCAACCTTAAGGATAGAAGAGATAGATTAGATGTGAATGATTTGAGAAGATTTACGAGGTGGAGTATAAGCAAAGTGAATTTAAGTGGATTAAGTTTATGGATTTAGAAGATTAAAAGGTGAGGTATTATTATGATGATGCATTTTTAGCAACTGTTGAAGATATAATTGAATGTAATTATACAATTGTAGTTAATGTTTTATTGTAGGAGAAATGGTTATAAAATAGATTAAGGATACAAACTCGAAGGTGAAAAGGCAGGGGAAGTCAAAAGTCAAGATATGGAATTAGAAATTTTTTTTTCTAGAAAGATGCAATAAGAAAGCTTGACATTGTTTGTATTTGTTTTATCTGTTTTGCATTTGTTTATTGTAGGTGTGGGTGTGGGTATATGTTTGTTATAGAAAAATGCCAATAAATTCTTATAAAAAAAAAAGAGAGTGAGAAGGGAGGGATACTGAGGGGGATGGAACGTGATGGTTAAAAATAATGGCAGAAGTTTAGGTAAAGAAGGGAATGGAAGAGGGAGATGTTTGAGTACAGTGAGAAGGGGAAGACACCGAAAGTGGAGAAATGTCTGCTTTAAACTATTTTGAGTGTGTGGGTGTCAGGAATGAGCCAGCTCCTAGCGAAGGTTTGCAGCCAACTGTAGAAAGCAGCCAAGAACAGAGAAGCTTAGATGTTAGTCAGGCAGGGGAGAGTCAGCAGCTGCAGGCTTTGGTTATTCCTGACCTTGAAGGGCAGGCTTATAAGGCATTAGCAGAGAGCAGGCTAGAACACAGTCAAAGCTCGCAGGAAGCTCAAACAGGCACGAATAAACACACAGATAGCATGTCAGAACAGGAAGGGGTTGGAGCTAATCCAATAAGTCCAAGGAGTCAGCAAATGGGAGGGCTATTAGACAGGAAGCAAAACAAAAGACGTAAGAGCCATAAGTTCAATATCTTCTGTCAACATTGGAAGGAATCTTCAGAAGGGTCATCTTGAGTCATGATGCCGGAGGCTTTGTTAGAGCCGTCTGGAGCTATCTGTTTGTTTTTGCAATAAATGCTCACTTTTAATTACCTACGCTTACTGTGTTATCAAGCTGGGAACCTGGACTCCTGACAGTGTGTGTGTGTGTGTGTGTGTGTGTGTGTGAGAGAGAGAGAGAGAGAGAGAGAGAGAGAGAGAGAGAGAGAGAGAGAGAAACAACTCATTGGCCCTGCTCCTCAGTTGCTTCTGTTAGAGGGCAGTTGCCTATGTCCCCAGCCCAATTTCTTTGTTGAGGTCAGGATGCCCAACCAACTTACACTGGATATAATACTAGTGGCGCTTTCTACTTCCATGTAGCTTCAGGCACAGAGGCATATCTGTTCCATTTTATTATAGAATTGTAAAGTTGAAAGAGACCATGAGGGTCACCTAGTCCAACTCCCTGCAATTCAGGAATCTTTTGTCCAACGGGGGCTGAAACCCACAACCTTGAGATTAAGAGTCTCGTGGTCTTCCCACTGAATCTGTGCAAGGTCCTACTTAGAAGATATTTCTCATTGCCTTTTCCATCTACTCTGGTTCTTTTTCCCTAGGATGTAGTGGATTCTCAATCTTTGGCCTGCAAACAAGACCCGGGTGCAGTGATCATAAGGAGGTAGAGAAGCTGGTGTTTTTCGTTTTGGAAGTATTTTCTTTCTTTCTTTGCAAAATGCAGAGCCTGGTTTGGGCGACAATTAGAGAAGCAGAACATATTTGAGCTGAAGAGAAACCTGGAAGTGGCAAGGAAGAGTTTTGCACAGGGAGAATTGAACATGGGAAATATTTATTGCCTCCCATCCCTCATCTTAACAACCCTAAGGATAAATATACTCATAGCTGGGGTTAAAACCATGTTAATTAGCAATCCTTGGAGGTGAGGCATACTTCCCCCAGCTTTTATGCTAAACACATAAAGCTTGTCTCTAGCTCCGTTAAACTTGATCACTTGAATGTCAATTACACAGAATGAGCATATAATTAATTGCTGGTCATTACCATTAGTCTGTATTCTCTGTCCTAGGTAACACTCTCAATTAAGTTCATTTTTTAAAGTTACAGTGGAAAAATGATTATCTTTTGCGCACAAAGTACAATCACAGCCTATGGGCAACAGTTGAAAGTGTTGCATTTCTTAAAAATGGCACAACCCTATGCATGTTTACATCCTCTGTGCTCAATGGGTAAGAATGACATTGTGGATCATTAGTCAAGCAGAGCCTTGTTTTAAATCATTCTTGGTATTTTCTGTCTGTTTGTAATGCAAGTTCTTTCTTGAACACTGGGAAATCACAGATGAGTCTGGCCTAGTATAAATTTCAGAAGCTTGACCTTTTGCCTTTGTCTGGGCAACAGAGCAGTAGCTTCTGCTTGCTTGCTTAAAAAAAACCCACTCCTGATTTAGTTTGAGATTGCATCCAAGCACATCTTAAGAAGGGAGGGCACAAGGTGGCACAGATGGCAGTGTACAGGGGATAAAGAGGGAGAGAGAGATGGCAAGCGATTTTTATTCTTTCAGTGGGTTGCCAGTGGGAATGGGTGAATCTCTCAATTTTGGTTTCTCTCAGTTTCTCATTCTTCCAGTCTTAAATTCAGTTCTCGACATCAGATTGCAACTTTAAAAATGATAATAATTCTCATGCAAATTCATCAGCATTTTAGCACGAATTTCTTCTAATACAGAAGGCTTGTATGCAATTTCACCTAATATAGACATTTTTATTTCCCCTAATATAACAAATTTTGCTTGTTATTGCAGCTAATATATGCATTTTTAAGCATGATTTACTTAAACATGTGCATTTGTGTACACATATGGCTGAAGAACTACACTGCAAAATTCAGTAAAGGGCTAATTAAAAATGAAAGCTGTTTCAGGTTGCATATTGTTTCAGATAGTTTGAACTGGGTAAGGTCACCTTTAAAGAAGACCTTTTTCCATTTCTCCCAGTCCCTAGCTGCTGGTAATAATTATGGTGTGTGTGTGTGTGTGTGTGTGTGTGTGTTTGCTTTAGAAAATGCAAAGCAGATAAATGTGTGCCTCTCAAGATAGAGGCATGGGTCAGTTTTCCCTTAGTGCTAATTTCTACTAGCCTGGGATCCAAAGATCCATACAAAGTTGTTCTACATGCTAAGTGTGGGTGGTTTGTCCATTTTCTCTTCCAGAAGCAGTCCCAGTGCATCATGGAATGCAACTTGGAAGATATCCTAAGCTCCAGTGACAGTACATGTGATGGTAAAAGATATGGATCATTATGGCAAATGAAAGAAATATAGTTTAGACTGCATGGCTGGCTGGTTATATAGGATAGATGGAGAAAGGTACAGCAAACAGAGCTCTTGGTTTGCATCATACTCCAAACACTGTGAATACTCATTTCAGCTGTCAGAATATTTTAGAAGAGCAGCAAAACCAGCTCAACAATTTACATTGTTTGTAGCATCATCATTATTGTCATTATTATTCATTAAATTCCTATACCACCCTTCTTCCGAGGACCACAGGTGTAGAGATGCCTGGTGAATCAGAGAAGAAAGCTGGGCATAACAAGAATTTCCTGACCTTCCAATGCTATGAATAGATCCAAGGATATATTTAAGCAGAGACAATGCAAATGTCACACTGAATTTTCAAACTGAACATAAGGGATAGGGCAGGCCTTCGGGCAGCTGTGCCAAATCTAGACCGTCTAGCTCTGGTTTCCTGAGGTCAGTGGCTGGGCTGGGAGAGAGAAAAGCTGAAGCCTGAAATGCAGTAAGCAGAGGTTATTGCTCTCTTGACAAGCAAAGGCAAGAGGAGGCTTCCTAATATTAATACCAGGCTTTGATTCCCCACTGTAAAGAAACATATTGCATTTCAGCCAGACAGATGGGAAACGCCAAGCTGCCATTTCTTTCACTAATGATTCACAATGCCATTCCTTATCCAATTCCGTGTTTTCCTACTGTCTCAAAACATCTTTCCCTGTTTGTGTTCTGTCAGTTTCACTGTGCCCCCCCCCCACTGTCCTGGCCATCACCTGGGGAAGAAGGAGGAGCAAGCTGACACCTTGTGCAGTCTCCGAGAGCACAACACTAGTCTTCTAGCCAAAGCCAGGAAAGTACCCTGAGTTCCCTCTGCTCTGCAATTGCCACAGCTAGGAAGGGGGAGCTCCAGCCAGCCAGTCATCCAGCCAACCAGCCAGCCAGACAAACAAACAAGAGGAATCATCACAGTTCAGGGACACTTTCTGATCAGACAAATGCACCCAAGGGAGGCATGCAGCAGGGGGAATAATGGGTGGAGTCTGGGGAAAGAAGTGTGTCCTGCCTGGGGAGACTCTTGAGGGATGGATGAAGAAGCCTGGGAGGCTGCCTTTGTGCTCCAGGTCTGAGCTTTCATATTCCTGCCTTGAAAGGAAAGAGTTTCCTTTCCAATACATTCCACTATTCTTTGGTTATTTAACAAGTTGATGGGGGGGACACAAACACACACAACCCTCACATGCTCCCTCCACCAGCTCCAGCTCCGATAGGCTCACAGAGGTTTTATTTTTGCTTCAGACTTGCTTCTGGAGTTCTTCCACATAAGAGGGAATCCCAGGCCAATCAGGATTCCCCTTCACAAGATGGTGCTCTCCATTGAAACACACAGGTAGAGTCACTTCACATGCTAGATTTGGAATAATCCATATGATTCCACAAGGTGGTGTGATTTCTGATGTGCCCAGATTCCCAGCCATGGATATTCTCCTCTCCATGTGAGAAGGAACAGTCTGTACATACAATACAACATTCATGGAGTGGTGGTGGGGGAGTGGGTCATTTAACTTCCCCATTCATTAACAAAGCAGCAGGTGGGGACTGACTTTTTTAACATCAGGAAAAGCCCATGGGTGAGGAAATCTGAACTCTCCCCCACCTCATCTTTCCATGGAGCTCTTCACCTCCTCCTTGATACTTTTCTCTCAGTCCAGCTCTGAGAGTGGAAGTGAGCTGGGCTCTCAGTAAATTGCTTAAAGTGATGGGGCACAAGATGGTCAACTGAAGGATGGAGCTCTCTTCAACCCACACAACTCTTCCGATGGGAACTTTGGCAGCAGCTTCCACAGTTCCTTTGGGGAGGGCTAAAGCCTTTCCCAAGTATCTTGCTTCATTCTGACATCTAGCAAAGGCCTAACAGAATGGCTTGTGTAGAAGATGCACATTCATCAAGCAAATGCTTGCTCAAGCAAAGGAGATGGTGACCTCCTTATGACAAAGTATCTCAGACATCTTTGAGTTGAGTGGTGTGTCAAAGAATTCCAAGAAGAAATCTGTTTATTCTCCGATGGAACTGAAACACATAAAGGCTCTTACACTTGTCCCTGATCATCTGTAACTCCCACAAATTTCAGGGAAATCACAGGGTTATATGCCAAAGACAAGGATACTGAGTGCCATGGTAAAATAAACAAGCGAAACCATAGCAATGAACAACAACGCTTTTCTCTTTCTTTAAACCACTTCATGCATTGCCACTGCAACCCAGCAGCTTCCATGGTGGCAAGCTGCTTCTCCTGCATACTGGCAATGCAGATATACATCTTGATGCACACCTCACCTACACTGTATTGATCTTCTGAGCTCTATCATGCTGGCTGGGTGCCTCTTTTGATGGAGACAGGGAGTGTGTATCCACATTTGGGGCAAAAAGTTGTTTTGTGTGACTAGTTGCCTGTGGGTCTATGAAAAGTGATTAGTATTCAACGAATCTGTACTAGGAGCAGAGCCACTGAAATTAATGGACCTAATTTAGCCATGTTCATTCATTCCAATAGATGCACTCCAAGTCAAACTTAGCTGAATGCCACTCACTGCCCACAACTCCCTGGTGAGTGTGCCTGGCAGAAACTCCAGGTGCACATTTAAATGTAGAATTCTGCAGTATAATGAACAGTAATAAAACGACCTCTTGTGTTGACATGTAAGATGCTCTAAATGTTCTCTAGTTCTCTAGACTGTGTATAAGGTTAAAAAGCAAATAAATTATAGGCTGAATATTACATGCTAGGTTAATGGATAATGACAGATTTGTGCAAATAAGGAGTAATCTAACTTTTTTTCAAGGTAATTAATATTTCTAAAACATTTTGTCCTGTCTCATTATCCATTTCAGTGGTTGCTTTTGTCACAAAAAAAGCCATTCTGACACAATCTGACTTTCTATTATGTGGCATCTTTTCGGAACTAAAAATGTTCCTTACTGCCTAATATACCCATGTATTATTTATTCTGACTGACATCTCCTAGAATCACCTGTGATTGCTGCAGGCTTTTCAGCCTTTGCTTTGGCAAGGTAATAATAACTCCTAACCATTAGCAGTTCTGCTGTCCTGATCAAAGGAAGTGCAGTGTGATGCCTGATTGCCTAATCCTACCAGAGACCAAAATTCTGCTCACTTCATTAGCAGTTCTGTGCCTAGGAAGTGGGGGCTGGGGAGACTGCTGGAAGACTTGTCTATCATCCTGAACCTTCTACTCTTTCATGCAGGTGTCTCTTGGCTGACTCACTTCCTGAGTTTCTTCCACTAGATGTTTCTTCTCAATTAACATATAAAGAATATGTTGGGGGGAGAGGAGCAATGAAGATGTTCTTTGGTACCCTCTACTGGATTTTGCTTTGAAGTTGCCATGCCTGTGTTGCACATAAGTTCCACCTTGGCATGGTGAGAGGATTTTGAAAGCATCCACACTGGGTTTTAAAGCACCTATAATTCATGGTTGCATCTGAACTCAGGGGAATTCTAGATAGTTTTAGCAAGCCTTCCATGACCTGGTATCCTCCAGACCCCCATCAGCCCCAGCCACCATGGCCAATCATCTGGGATGGTGGAAGTCGGAGTCCAAAACATCTGGAAGAGACCAGGTTGGAGGGAGGCTGGATCATACACAGTGGTGTGAAGTTGTCTTGTGTGAACAAACCTTTGTTTAAAATATTTGCAGCTCCCCTGAGTTCCAAAGACTTCTAGGCAATTTTAAATCACAACATTGTGCTTCTGATTTCCCCCTCAGGGTTTGCCAAAGGAGGAGAGAAAAGTGTGGAAACCCAAGACTTGATGCCACTCATGCACAGAGCACGAAACCTGGGGAGCAGGGTGGGTAACATTTTTCAATCCAAGGTCCACTTTCCCTCAAGGGCAACCAGCTGGTGGGCAGGAACTGGAGACAAAAGTGGGAAAGCCAATGGATGTGACTCTTACTTTGTACACTAGGTTATGTTCCAACCATGCAGAAGTCGGAGGTTTCTACATAGACACTTTTCCATCTCCCATTAAGACGAGCAACAGGCATTATCAAAGTTCAATGACACACTCTAAGCTGGCAAAAGAGGAAATGGAGTGGGACTGGTGAGGGTGTGGCCTGGAGAGAGTGGGTGTGGACTAGGAAGGGGGTGTGGCCAGGGAAGACTCCCGAGAGCTAGACAGAAAGGGCTGGAGGGCCACATTCAGCCCATGTTCCCTAAGTTCTCCACCCCTGCACTAAATACCTGCTTGGCATTATATGCAAAATTTGCCTTGCTATCCCAAGTCTGCAGGTGTCCTAGCATTCGGTGAATGGTAGCTTGTGGCTATGAATCAGAAAATTCTTCCTTTGTGTCACTAGAATTTAGAAAGGAAGTGACATTTCAAATTCAAGAAGAGCATCCATTACCTTTTCTAAAGGACTCTCTACTCGAGGGAGGCTGATCATAGGCATTTGAGCCAGATTGTCCATGTGAGAATGTTCATGTTCTGGTTGTCTACCTCTAAAATTATTTACCACACACACAACCTAGAAAGAGAAGGAAGAAATCAGATATTATGAGACAGTTTAATAGATTGGACCCTGAACACCCACATCAACTGTACAATGTCCTCTGATAGAAATGCTAATTATTAAATCACTCTTCCATAAAGAATGAGATTACAGCACAAGCACAACACTGTAAAAACACGGCTAGAATATGCTTAGGATAATTATCAAGAAGATGCCAGTGTACATTGTTGTTCTTTGAATTTACCAACAATTGCTTGTAAATAGACATTTTTATATGCCTCTGGAGTGTTTTCCAACTCTTTTTCAACAGAAATCAACATGCACTTATACATCAACTTAATGCACTTATCAGTATGCACTTATCCATCAACACACACTCTTTGAACAGAATATTCTAACCATCGAGAGCTCATAGATGAAATAAACAGTAGTGGCTGGTGTGGTATTGCTGACCCAGTTTCCCAACACTGCGCATCATTGCCAGTTACCGAGAGGGAGAGACAAGGCGGCGGATAGTTCTTCACAGGTACAGCAGTGAAGCCAATCCAATGCCCCCACTATTACACCTGCACCACATCAAGCTTCCCACTACCTCCCCCTCCCTCTTAACAGCCAGCAGTGACATGTTGTTTTGGGAAACCGGGTTAGCAATGCAGCTCTGCCTGCATTGCCCACTACTGTAAATAATGTGGCATATCTTCCAGCACATGGTGACTTTCTGTACTCAACTTGTGCAATGTGGATCCACACTGTCAGAAGGCTGCAACAAAAATGCCATTTTCTAAATGACTGTACAGTACTTTGAACTTTTTTTTAAGGAAAGCCAGTTAACACATTGCACTGACAATAATTTAGTGACATTGCTGACAAACGTGAACTCACATTGGCCTCAGCCCCAATTTCTGCTGAAGCCTTCCAATACAGTGGAGTCACTTGGAATTGAATGGTGAGGTTTAGATAATAACCTTTTTTTAAAAAAAAACTAACATATTATTTTAAACACAGGATCCAATATGAAAATTAGTTGTAGTTGCAGATGCACACAGCTCAGTGGAGGAGACACTTTCATTGCAGGCAAAGGGATGAACACATGTAACAATTCAAACTAGTGAAATCAGTGATCTCTCATATGAATGTGTTCCATGTGCATGCTGGGGCACATATTGAGCTCAGGATTAGCATTAACTATGCATTTGTTTATATTTATGAATGATTGTTATTCAAGCATGCTGAATAAAGCATGTGAGGAACCCATTCATAGTCAAACTCATAGTCACAGAAAGAGTCACGTGCAGCCATACTTACCAGAAACACTGCTATAGAAATGCCAACTAGAAATCCTGCTATCACGTCTGACCAATGATTTCGATATTCTGCTACTCTGTTGATACCAGTAAGAAATGCCATGCACATTAAACTCAAGCAAAGGACTGGTTTTGCCAGTCTTGTTCCTCTGGCCTTTATCGTGTTGGTGATATACATCTGAGGGTGAAAAGATTGGGGAGGGGATGAAAGCAGCGTGAGTTTTAATTCTTAAGTGGGGAAAGCGTTGCTCAGATTTTGAAAAAGGCAAAACTTACTTTGTTGGTTGGTGGGGAATAGAACATAATGATTTTAAATAATCCAATGTAGAACATATAAATTTAAGCCTTGATTCATTCAATTGTTTATATACCCCTGCAATTTAGACAGAAGTGCTCAAAAAAGCTGGAACCATTTATCAAATGGATACACTAAAAGTAATACACCTGAAACAAAGCCGAACCAGCAGAAATACATGTCTGATGTTACCCTCACCTTCCTCCCTTTCTTTCTGGTTACTTCCCACTGGGCAGTTAGTGGTAAATGACCCTGTGTATGGTGGGGACAACGACAGTTTAGCTGCATGAGGACCAGGTGGATGTTGTCTTCACCTGCTTCCTTTGTTATCTATCAACGTCCACCAGGCCATTGGTGATGAGAGAGAGAGAGGGAGAGGGAGAGGGAGAGAAAGAGAGAGAGAGAGAGATGATAGATAGATGATAGATAGATAGATAGATAGATAGATAGATAGATAGATAGATGGATAGATAGATAGATAGATAGATAGATAGATAGATAGATAGATGATAGATATGATAAGTAGATCAGGGGTCAGCAAACTTTTTCAGCAGGGGGCCGGTCCACTGTCCCTCAGACCTTGTGGGGGGCCGGACTATATTTTTTTTGGGGGGAATGAACTAATTCCTATGCCCCACAAATAACCCAGAGATGCATTTTAAATAAAAGCACATATTCTACTCATGTAAAAACACCAGGCAGGCCCCACAAATAACCCAGAGATGCATTTTAAATAAAATAACACATTCTACTCATGTAAAAACACACTGATTCCTGGGCCTTAGTCTGGGGACCCCTGCAGTAGATAGATGATAGATGATAGATAGATAGATAGATAGATAGATAGATAGATAGATAGATAGATAGATGATAGAGGATGATAGATAGATAGAGAGAGAGAGAGAGAGATGATAGATAGATAGATAGATAGATAGATAGATAGATAGATAGATAGTAGGAGAAGGAACCATCCAGCAGGAGGAGATTGATGTATGTACCTGCTCTCGCAGAGCAATTGTTGGTAAAATGCTATTGTCAGAAAGGGGAGTCCATCTTGAACAGGAGTAGGGAGTCCATCTCTGCTTCCCTCACTTCCCTGTACCTTCCCACAGGGCAGTTAGTGGTAGATGGTCATGGGGGGGGAAGAGGGGAAAGTCCAGCAGAAACAAGTGCTTAGTGTTGTTTTGCCTGCCCCCACCCCTTTCCTTTGTACACACAGTCGTAACAGCGCCATGCACTCATCCAGTGTTCTGGGCTGAATAAGCTAACAATGGGCCCTGATAGCAGCAAGAAAAATTGCGCCAACCACTTTCAGTGTTATTGGAGAGCTAATGCACCTCTGCCTCTTGCCTCTTCATGTTCACTAAGGGCAATTAATGCTAAGCAACCTCATTGTGTGAAGAGGACGTAACCTGAAACGTCTCTATGGTTAATCAAGAAACATCTTTGCTTTCAACATTTCCAGCAAGCTGCAGACTAGCAAGTAATCTTGCTGCAGTCTATGGCTGCCATCCAACACTGGCGCACTTTTAAGTAAAATCAATGGACTGATTGCACATAACTCTGCATTAAACTGTGACTTAACATCTTTCTTCACTGCCCAGTAAAATGTGTTCAACAGACTCAGGAATGAAACACAAGCAACAAAATGCTACACTTTGAATTCCTGATGGCTCTCCACTGCTTCTAGTCACAGGATGCAAGAACCGTTCAGCAACAATGTCTGAAACCTGTTATCAGTGTAGGTTACATCTAAGAGGTAATCACCCAATTCATCCTGAAGATTAATCCTATGAAGCAAGTATTCTACACTGATCGGGAGCTTTACTGATCAAGGCTAGAGACAGACTATGGCTTTCTTTGGCATCTTGAAGGCAGTATGATAGCCAATCCTGGAAAACAGGGTTCTGCCATTTTGGGGGTTTCCTGAAATGCCTGCAAAACCTATTTGACGGGAGATGGCAGTGGGACAAAAGAAAGGTGAGTTTGCACCAGGGGTAGCAAACATGCTGTGCTCCTGATCTTATGGACTACAACTCCTATCATCCTTGGTAATGCTGGTTGAAGGTGATGGAAGCTGTAGCCCAAAACATCTAAAGGGCACCATGCTTGTTTCTCCTGGTGTGCATCATCCTTTCCCATCACTGTAATCTCCATATGTTTTTGGACTACAACTCCCATCAAGCATTGCCAATAAAAAGGGATGGTGGGAGTAGCCATCTAAAAGATCTGGGGAGCACCAGATTGGGATAGGCTGATATACAAGGGAATCAATGGCTTCATCATACTACTTCCAATTCTCTTTTTAAAAAAAAAACCTAAGGTTTTTCTCCCTCCTCAAAGGGTCATAGTCAAGGCTAAAGTAGAACTGAGAATCCTGGTCCATGATGCACTACCTGAAATTGAATTTATATGCTGACTAAATTTGTAAGCATCTCATCAAGTCAAAGCCCACACCAAGTTTTCCCCTATGCTGTTGACCGATATTCTTGGTTGCAGTTTAGGAAGAAAGAGATAATATGGTTGGAACCATTTCTCATGGCAACTGCTTGCTACAAGGAGTAGCTCCAGTCCCTGCATGTAGACTATTTACTTTCATTGCCTGGCTAGTTTTTGCAAGGCTTTCTGTCTGTATATGTACACACATGTGTTTGTCCATAATACACATTGGGATCTTTTGTGAAGGCTAAACTTCCAGTCCTTTGCAGAATATGACACTTTAGTCATTTTGCTTAACGTACATTTCCATAAGCAAAAAAGGAAAAAAATAGTAGCAAACATTACATTTTTTTCTTGAGAGAAAAATGCTGAAGCTCATCATCTGCTTGTGAATGTGCTCCTTTATGAATGGCAAGCTAACAAAAACAATTCTGCCTAACATAGAGAATAAACAATAATTTAAAAAGGCTGCATATCTAATACCACTTTTCCTTCTTTCTCCCTACAGTCAGGAATCAATGTGGTTTTTGCAGCTCTCCTTTTATTTCTGTTCCCCAAATTGCAGTGAATTCTCTCTTCTGTATTAAGATAAGAATTCAATTTCTCTTGTCTTTCTCACAGCGTCTGTCTTCAAATACCAATAAACACGCAGCTGCTTTTGGGGGCTGTATTCCCCAAGGTCTGCATTTAATACTGACCCAAACCTTATGTGACCATCATACTGGCCAAGATTCAATGGTTTCTCCAGCAGCAAACTCAAAAGCACAGATGTTTGTCCTTAAAAAAAACTTGGTGCATATTCCTGGAAGCCCTGATAGCACCATGGCTTCCTGCCAAATGTTTTCAAGTGTACTATTATTATTATATAATTTATTATTAAGTGATTACCTATGTATCAAGGTGATTTACAAACATACCATGAAAAGCTAAAAATAGTTTTTAGAGGCAAAAGTAAAGATAGTGTTAAGAACAATACAAAATGAATAAGCAAAGATTATTACAAGTAGCTGAAAAAACTTGTCAAAATAAAAATGTATTCAATGATTTCTGGAAAGTACAAATAGTGGGTGCCTTTTGTATGTCAGCAGGGAAGCTCTCCCACAGAACAGAGGCAGCCACACCAAAAGCCCTGCTCTGAGTTACTGTATTTATGTGCTGCTGCCCACACATTATGCTGAAACAGCAGGGGGCGGGAAACAACATTTGCCATATAAAGTGTGGACTTGACTCGCAGCACAGGGAAGGCATTTTTGAAAGAGTGCCCTATATAATCCCCACTCCCCACTCCAGGCCTCCTTGTGGCCTGTTCCAAGGCCCTGTTCCCATGGCAACCATCCAGGCCTATGACTGGGCTGCAGGAAAACTTGGTGAAAATGTATCCTGGTCAGGAAGAAGTAAGTGGAGAGCTATGGCTGGTAGAGCCCAAATACAGCCTGGCCCTGCTGTGGATGCTGCATCAAATATGGAGGTAGGCCTGTGGGGTTGCTATGGCAATGGGGCCTTGGGAATGGACTGTGAGGAGGCCTGGCAGGGAGTGTTGGAATTCAGTCCTGCAGGACATGCTTTCTTAACAAGCACCTTTCCTGTGGGGAAGGCATTTGTGAAGAAGCACCCTGCACAGAATTGAACCCCCTTGCTCTTGGTCGGGGGTGAGGGAGGCACATTTCTTCCAACCATACATTTAATTACCATCTTGGTTAAGCATTAGCCCCGCCCCTGAATTGATTAGGGGCCGGATCTGAAGCAGATGGTCTCCAGGAGGGGACTTGGGTTGAGGAGGGCTGGCACTGCTTTCTGAAAAATCAGGCAAGGGCCTTTTAACTAACCAGCCTGCTCTTCTAGGGGTAGCCAAGCCAACCATGTTTCAGGTCTTGTCAGAAGGCTCTGGTTGACATAAAGTTTCAGTTCTGTTTCATTCCTGGATGAGCCAACATCTTCCCATAGTTATTTTAGTAGAAGGGAACTTCAGCTAGAAGGGCTCACTTGGAGCTATCCAAGGTCCTGTTTTTTGTTAAGTGAACTTTTGACCATACTTCCCAGCCCAGTCTAATTTGACTTTCTACACCAGCCTTCCTCAACCCTGAGTCCCCTTATGTTATTAAACTACAACTCCCATAATCCCTGACAATTGGCTATGCTGACAAGGAATGATGGGAGTTGTAGTCCAATAACATAGGAACCCAAGTTTGAGAAAGGCTAAACTACACCTTACCTGATGAACCTGACATGGCCCACTGTGACTCAACCTTGCTTATCTCAACTGGGCAGTATCTTTTTTGACTTGACTTCACCACACACTACCTACTTTCCTTGTGAGCCTCAATAGCACACACAACAGGATAATCACCACCACAACAAAAAATATTATTCTTAATTAAACTGGCTTTTCACTTTCACACAAAATACCCTCAACCTTTACACATCATACTGTTTAGGGAGGCTTTTAATGTTTAATAGATTATTGCATTTTAATGTTCTGTTGGAAGCTGCCCAGAGTGGCTGGGGTAACCCAGCTAGATGGGTGGTGTATTATTATTATTATTATTATTATTATTATTATTATTATTATTATTATTACACCCTAAAAGGTGCATTTTCCAAACTTGTAAATCCTGTAAGATCAAGGCCTCCAACTGTATCTTAATAATAATAATAATAATAATAATAATAATAATAATAATAATAATAATAACCATCTCATACCTATTGGTGATGCCAGTGAACAGTATCAAAATGTTCCATTATTCTTAATTGTCTTTATAGGATAGACTTATCTTATTGAAAACAAACTCTGCAGGAATTTAAGAAAACAGGTTGACATCTTAAAACACTACTCCTGTTAGTTACTGCAATCCAAGACAGCTATTGACAAACTAGAAAGGATACCAAGGAGAACTGCAAAGATGCTGAAGAACAATAGTTATGCAACTCTGTATAGTTGAAATCACACAAGTAAAATGTGTGTAAGATGCAATCACACAGTAGTTGTTCTTCAACCTCTTTTGTCTCTTGTGTGTTGATTTTACTGTACATTGCTTAAGATACGTCCGTTAGAAGCAGTATATAAACATAGACTGAACATGTCTATGATTCATTGATTGGCAGCAATAAAAAATATGGAAAACTGAGGAAGTGGTATGGCAGGGGAACCAAAACTTTGAAGGATTATGCAATGGATTCCCCTGAAAGGTATTGTGGGCTCCTCTTATTGTTTTAAATTGGTTATTAGTTTTACACCATGAATTTATATATAGGAAGTCACCTTGGGAGGGGTTTAATGTAAAAGGCAACCTCCAAGCAAATAAATCTGTGACCGCATTCAGTCAAAACTGATACTGTATTCATTTCACAGACTGTACTAACTCCTGCAGTACCATATTCTTGTTAAATCCTGCCCTCCAGTATTGTTGCCATTTTTAATCTTGGTCTTTCTTGAACTTGATTCTGATTGCGTAGTGCTACAGAGGTTTTTTGTGCTGGCAGGGAGAGAAATAGAAACGAGAGCTTGTGTATCTGTCAAGAGAAAACATTTACAGAATGTTCAGGAAAAACCACACAACACTTTCAGTAATGGAATTCAAATTCAAGCCCCCTGGTAAACAGAGGCTTCATAAACTCAGCAAGGATTGCCTAAACTTTGTTTAAAGTTATGTTGTTGGTTTTTTGAAATGTGGGGGAAATCACTGCTGTCATTTTGTCATTTTGAGACATACAAATAAAAAAGCAAGACACATGAGGGGGAATCTACTTTTGATTTTGTAAGTTACCATATTTCAGGGGCGGGGAACTTTCAGTCTGAGGAACAAAGTCTAAGCCTCTCTTTCAGTCCCTTGGGATTCTCCCCAGGCCTAACTGTTCACCAGCATTGCTCCATGTCTTTCCCCTGGGTGGAATTTGGAGTCGCTCACTTGAAAGATCGCCACTTATTTTCCTCCCCTTTCTCTTTCCCGTTTCTTGTACCTGCAAGGGCATTTTTTTATTTATTCTTAATGCTTTTCTGTTTTCCCCACCCCTCTTTATATGTTAATCTGAGTGAACGATTTTTTATTTTTAAAAAAAATCAAAGCAACACTCGCAACTCAGGATGACACTGTAAGTAATTGAGTGCGGGACATGGAAAGGACAAGGGAAGCATTGATCCATTCATGGAAGGGGGGGAACCTGATGCAAATCATCCACTGACCACAGTGCAGCAGTTTGGGGTCATTTATTTCTCCCCTTATCGAATTATCCCCCCAATTGGGAAAATCCAAATTCAATGGAGAAAATGTGTGAAATTGCAGCTCTCCGCAATGGGTGTCACGCCAATGATGCTCATTTAATGAGAACCCAAGCAAACTTTGAATCCACAACATACTCCGGTGTGAACAAACCCTTGGTCTCCAGGCCCTTCTCCCCTTTAGGCCCTCTCTTCCAGACACACTCTTGTTTGTCCACATCCATCTTAAATTACAGTGCACGGAAATGATGCAACGTTCTTTAGAGATGAAATATTGATGTAAAATTGACTGTTTTTGCTCTGCAGGAATTCTCTTTAATTTCCACAGTCTTACAGTCGTTTCCCAACTTAGTATGCCATTGTTAGCGCCATACTTGCAAACACTCTATTTGTATGGCCTCTAGAATTCCTGGATGAGTTCCTGCTTTTGAACCTCCGAACCCTTGAACTCTAGGTGATCCCAAGAGAAGACTTGCTACAAAAAAAAAATCAACCTGACTGACTCTGGATGCCTAGCTTTGCATTTTCTTTTCCCTCACTCCTGCTAACAGTAGAGTATGTGCCATAAAGACTAGCTGAGATTGAAGGAAGTCTCTCCTTTTTACTTTATTTTTCAGTTTACCCTAATGCTATTGATCCCTGCACAGACAAAGCATAAGGAAGCCTCTCTCTCTCTCTCTCTCTCCCCAGCTTTCCTACTCCCACTACACCTCCTCCCTGAAGCAATCCACTGTACAGTACACCCTCCGTGGCTGACAGCCATATCACTTCTCATCCCCACCCCTCCTTCCCTTCTCTGGAACAGCCTTCACAGTCAATTATTATACGACCACTTTGTTCTTCTCCACCAATAAAACTCACTTCTTGGGAAAGCTCTGATCTCGTCTCTGTTGCTCCCCAACACTGTACAAGGGCACTCTGCTTCTCAGATTTTGAGCCAAAGTTAATGCACCCTGTGATCCTGTGTATTTAATTAAATGTGTTTAAGTTTGTGGGCCTGTTCTATGGCTGGACATGAACACCTCCTCTGGCAACAGAGCCAGGATTGCAGAATAGAACCAGGGACATTTCCCCTAGCACATTTGATCTACGGTAATTCCCCCCCCCAGTCCTTTCTATTCCAGAAGAGGCTAGTCTCTGAACACACAGAAGCAAACTGTGCATGCAATATACATTTAAAGCACATTCAAAGCACATTATTTCCCTCAAAGTATTCTGGACACTTCATATAGATACAATTCCAGACCCTCCAAGTGTCCCTATTTTCCAGGGATGTCCCTGATTTAGAGAAGATGTCCTGGTTTCTGATTTGATCCTGGATTGTCTTTCTTTTTCTCAAGATGTCCCTGTTTTCATTGAAGAAATGTTGGAGGTTATGGAGTTATTTGACTCCCGAGCCATCTGAAGGCAATCCTGTAGAGGGAGGTTATTTTTAACTTTTAATGTTTCATTATGTTTTTATATATGTTGGAAGCTGCCCAGAGTGGCCGGGGCAACCTAGTAAGATGTGTGGGGTATAAATAGTAATAGTAAAATTATCATTACAGAATGGGACATCCCTATTTTCGAGAAATGTTGGAGGGTATGTAATTCCAAGTACAGTGGTACCTTGGTTTATGAACATAATCTGTTCCAGAAGTCCGTTCTTAAACCAAAACTGTTCTTAAAACGAGGCACGCTTTCCCTAATGAGGCCTCCTGCCACTGGTGCCCTTCCACCGTTCGGATTCCATTCTTAGACCAAGGTAAAGTTCTCAAACCAAGACACTATTTCCGGTTTTGCGGAGTTTGTAAACCAAATTGTTCTTAAACCGGACTGTTCTTAAACCGAGGTACCACTGTACCTCTTAACAAACTACAGCGCCGACAATTCTTTGAGAGAAATACTGTGCTTTGAATGTGCCTTAGGGATTACCCAGCCTTAGTCTGCAGGTATGTACAGTGGCACTTATATCAAACAAACATACTAACAAAACCATGACTATAATGCAGAAGTTCCAGCGATGTTTCCTTAATTTTACTTCTCCACAATAGCACACTTCTATACAAGTCTACTTGGAAGTAAACCTAACTAAATTCAGTGGGCATAAAGTAAACATCCTTACTGGGAACAAGCTCCATTCAATATGCCTAGGGTAAAAGGTAAAGGTAAAGGACCCCTAAACGGGTAAGTCCAGTCAAAGGTGACTATGGGGTTGCGGTGCTCATCTCGCCTTCAGGGAGCCGGCATTTGTCCACAGACAACTTTCCAGGTCATGTGGCCAGCATAACTAAACCGCTTGTGGTGCAACGGAACACCGTGATGGAGACCAGAGCACACAGAAACACCGTTTACCTTTCCACTGCATTGGTACCTATTTATCTACTTGCACTGGCGTACTTTCGAACTGGTAGGTTGGCAGGAGCTGGGACAGAGCAATGGGAGCTCACCCCGTCGTGGGGATTCGAACCACCAACCTTCCAATCAGCAAGCCCAAGAGGCTCAGTGGTTTAGACCACAGCGCCACCCGTGTCCTACCTTACCATTACCTTAATATGCCTAGCATGACAGGTACAGCCTAGAGTAGATGATTGTACCAAGAACCAAGGAGAAGCCTTCAGTGGACCTACAGAAGTCATCTGCTCAGAGAAGTCCACAATATGCTGCTCTGGAGTTGCTCGGCAGCCATTATCTTTTTCTAACTGTTCACACTCTTTCACCTCAGGCAACAAAATGTTATGGGCCAGTCTTGTTGGCCAGAGGCAAAAGGAGGACACAAAGGGAGGAACATGCTAAGCATGTTGCTGAAATTGCTTGGGAAATTATATGCACAAACATACATTCATGGGGGTTTTTATTTTTTAAAAACCATACTAAATAAAATTCAAAATTCTTAAATAATAAAAAACAAGGCACAAACCCCCCCAATTTTATATAATTGGGTCTAATGGTCCAATTTAGCAAATATCAGAGAGAAGGGAATATTTAATTATAGCAACCTCTTACGATGATAAATGCACAATAAATGATCATCTCCCTCCACCCCATAGCATGCTAATAAATAAATTCATTCTTTCACCCTAGACATATTAAATCTTTTTTTGTAAAGTTAGACAAAACAATTGGTTGTCATAATTATGTAATAAAATGGTAATTTGTGGTAAACTCCACTAGAGGTCAGGAATAATCATCTTCACCGTTACACATACTGGCAGATGACAGGTAAACGAATCTTGCTGAGAAAACGGCTTGTGGAAATCATAACTAGAAAAATGCATTTGAAACTTTGGTATTACAGGTTCATAGTGCAGCAGGTCAATACAAATCAAGGCTATTTAAAGCAGCAACAAAACAAAACAAAAAAGGCCAAAATAGTTGGCTGGGTTTCATTATGGAGCGGTTTGAGTTCTGGACTAGGCGTGAGAGTCATTGGTAACTATTTCTCAAATAGTTGGCGTGAGGGTAAAACAAAGAGGGGGGAGCAAAGAGACCAATGTATGCTGCCTTGAGCAACTGGGAGGAAAACAATATATATGAATGGAAAGGAAGGAAGGAACCAATGTTGCTAACTTTTTGGTTAATCTAAGCACTAAAATGTGCTTAAAACCTTGCACCTACACTACCTAGGACTGTATACTTTGTATAATTTTTGGGTTGTGTCCAATAATAATTCTACTTAGAGCAGAACCAGCAAAATTGATGGGCATAACAAACTTGGAAGCGGATGACCAACTGAAGATCATGTATTTTTTGTCTGGCTTTGATAAGTTTGGGACACACTTATCACAAGATTTTCAACTACTGCTCAAAAACTGAGAAGGTACATTAAGGGTAATGAGGTGGACTGTGAAGATCTGATCAGCAACGAGTTTTAGAAACTTATTTGTCTCAGCTTGTTTTCCCCTGAATATACATATGTACTAATTTGGTGATACTGCCTTTTAATGGTGTCTCTATGTATATTTTGTATATTTTGTATAGTGTGTGTGTATTTCCTTTTTAGTGGTGGTTGAAATGACCAAGATGATAGTAACCAACAAATAAATTCAGTGTGGTAAGAGACAAAGAAACTTGGGGATTTTAATTTCAAAGGTTCTACTCTGGCAGAACTTAGTTGGTGCTAACCTTATATAAATGCTGCATCCTTACTCCTTATGGTGTGTCGTTTGTTGAACATATAAGATCTTTGCTGATTGTGTGTGCCTGTCAGGCTTCAGGGAATCTTATCCCTTCCATGGTGAGATGCCAAGAAGCAGATAAACAAGAAGAGTTCTTACCAAGTAGTTTATTCAATATTCACGGAGAGAGAGGAAGGAATGCGGCCTCTCTTAGATACAGTCATACCTTGGTTTGCAAACATGATCTGTGCAGGTGGCACATTCGCAACCCACAGTCTTCGCAACCCGCAGTGCCACGTCTGCGCACGCGTGTGGTGCGATTCGGTGCTTCTGTGCATGCACGTGACATCATTTTGCACTTCTGCACATGCACTAGCGCCGAAACCCATAAGTAACCTGTTCTGGTACTTCCGGGTTCGGCACAGTCCGCAACCCAAAAACGCGCATCCTGCAGCGTTCGCAACCCGAGGTATGACTGTAATGGCATTGCTCTAAGTAAAGTCTCACCCCCCAGGCCCTCCTATTCTACATCATCCCTGCACCAGCTGATCTGTGCTTTCTGCCTCTGAACTTTCTATTCTACTGCTTTCAATACCCGCCTGGTCCTGAGAGGGGGGTCAGGAATGCTTTATAGAGACACCGAGTCTGTCAGCTGTCCCTTCCCTGGTCCTTCTTCTTCCTGCTGTTCCTCTCCCAATATTCCCCAGCTTCTCCCTCTGCAGCCTCTGAACTATGACCTTCTGCAAACCACCATTCTAAATCTATACTGGTCCTCCTCTTCTCGGGAAGGTGCAGGAAGGGAGGGTGTTTCCACCATTCCTCCTCAGACCAGCCCCTGACAGTGCCGGAATGAAGAGCTACTAGTTACTGGGTAGAACCATTTCCTTTCATAGGTTGAAAAGGAAATAAAGGGTCAAGATACATATTTTGAGAACTAAGCAAACTGAACAGCTTAGGTAGCTATAAAAAAAGGGCACAAGCTCACTGGAGTGGGTAGAATCCTCCTAGTGATAATTAAGGAGGGCATCTCCCGGAACCAGGAACTAGAGCTAGAGTCCTGTGCATGTGATCACATGTCCCTAACATGTCAAGTTCCACCACCAATATAGTATATGACCTCATCTGCTATATTTCCAATGCTTGCTTCCAGGAATGTATTGCCCATGTTTCTTTAGGCATCCCCCCAAAAATTCAGCTTTTGTCTAAGGGAGATGGGTTTAGTTCAAGGAAATAAAGTGCTTATATACGGTAATTCAGGTTTAATTTAAACCAAACTGTGTTTGTTTGTTTTTTGAAAAAAAGGAACTTTTACTTTAAATACACTATTTAGTTTAATTATTACTTTGCTTTGTTTTTTTTAAAAATAATAATCTTATGTTGTTTTATTTCTCAAAAACCACAATGTTTTATCTTCCATGTTCAATATATGCTTCCACCTGCAGAACTGGCACTATAACAAGTTCCATATAATGTTCATTTCTGCCGTTGCGACAAATCAATCTTTTAGTGTGGCAGCACCTATTTTCTAGAACTGACTTTACTGTACTGTGCTCGACACCTGTTAAAAGCTTCTATGTTTAGGCAAGCCTCCCCAGACATATTTTCAAAAATTTATATTTGTTTTTTAAAAACACTTGGTTTTATATTTTGATGCTTTTCTTATATCTGTTGATTGTATCAGTAATTTCTTAAGAATATTTTCTATTATGTTATGTAAAATGCTTAAAGGGCTTTTTTCTTTAAAAAAAGTTATATACTTATTGTTAAATAAAATAAAAGAGGGAGGGAGGGAGGGAGTGGGCGAGAACCGTGCAGCCTTGCAAGGCACAAGCGTTACCTGGGAGCAGTGCTTTTTTCTGGGGGTACACAGGGGTACACATACCTTTAAACATTTTGTGAATCTAAGTTTGGCCTCACTAAGGGACAGTATTTCAATATGAGTAGGAAAATGAGAGTACAAGAGACAGGGCAGGCCAAGAAAGTGGGTATAAGAAAATGTAGGAGGAAGAGCTGAATTTCACAGGTTTCGAACTGAACAGCCAATTCTTGTGACTTCAGGCTTAGTTTTTCATTAAATAAAAATAAAAATCTTGGGTTCTTGATCAATATAGTAATCACTGTATTATTGTGACTCTACAGATACAACTTCGGGTTTGCAAGTAGGACAGCTAAGCTTGTTTTCTCCTTTCCTTCCTTTTACTCTAAACAAAAGTTGTAAGCTTCTGCACAGCCAAGCTGTTTAAATCCGACCGACTTCAACAGGATTTAAGCAGCCTAAAGGTTGAACTAGGCATCTGGTGGGAGATGAGAGAATACAAATTTGGGTATCCACCTAATACTTTGAAAAGTGGCAAAGGCAGGCATGATTTAGAAGGGTGAAGGGGCAAGCGGGCACCTTCATTATACAACTTTAGGTGCCAGATGGAAACGTTGCTCTTCAACCAGGCTAATAATAATAATAATAATAATAATAATAATAATAATAATAAATAATTTTATTATTTGTACCCTGTCCATCTGACTCGGTTGCCCCAGCCACTCTGGGCAGCTTCCAGCATATACAAAGGCATAATAAAACATTAAAACCAGCCTCTACGCTGCTGCCTTCAGATGTCTTCTAAAGGTTGTATAGTTACTTATTTCCTTGACATCTGATGGGAGGGCATTCCACAGGGACGGGTGCCACTACCGAGAAGGCCCTCTGCCTGCTTCCCTGTAACCTCACTTCTCACAGTGAGGGAACCACCAGATGGCCCTTAGAGGTGGACCTCAGTGTCTGGGCTGATTAACATCTTCTACCCCTTTTAAATATACTTTTTATTTTTGGGGGGGGTTACTGGTCTGTGTTTTTTGTTCTTGCTTTTATCATGTATTTTTCATTTTGTATATTTTTTATGTTGTGATACACAGATTTAATAAAAAACAAATAATTAAAGAAATCAGCAGAGGAAACGTGTGTACTGCTTGACTCAACTAAGGATATGAGGTTCATGCTTGCTGCGGTTGAGAGAGAAATTGTTGGGGTAAAAAAGGGAGAAGCACCACAGCTCAGTGGTGTACCTGCTGAAGCCCCCAAATTCAAACCCCGATATGTCTCCAGGTAGGGCTTGTAAAGACTCGTGTCTGGTACCCTGAGAGCTGCTCCCAGTCAATGTAGATAAAACTTAGATAGATGGTCTGGCTCAGTATAAGGCAGATTCCTATATTCCTCTCACCTTCCACTTCCCCCCTTCAAATTGTGTCCAACCTCTACTGGTTTTCAGATGGCCAGCAGAGACTAGGAATGGGGGGGGGGTATTTTGGTTTGGTATGGTACCTATTTTAATGCAATCCTACATAATTTGCACTTCCTGAAACAATACACAAACCAAAATGCAGTTATTATTCAGAATGTGCCCCCCCTGCAGTTCTCCTGCCAGATAATTGTATAAAAAGACATCTATTAGGGGGGAAATGTGCACTGAACTTCATATCATAGTGAAAATAGCATACAAAAAATGAAATATGATTAGAGAGCTTGCTTGCAAAAATGTGTATAGTAGACAAAACTGCATGCAAAATAATTCACACTAAAATGCTGCAGAATTTTCACAAGGACTTTTTTATTTTAAGGCAATCTGATGCAGAAATGTGGAGAACCAAATTGAAGACTGGGGAAATGCAAAAATGAGAGAAACAAAAGCTGTCAGATTTGCCTTAACCATGAGGAAGACTGAAGTCCCAAATACTCCATCAAGATTTACATCTTCCTAGCACCATATAGGATAAACCTTCACTGCAAGGCAAGTGATAAATCTCCCTGAAACTGACCCCGCCTAATTATATTTGTTTATTACACAGATTACCAGAAGACAACAATGAGCTGAACTTTTCCCATGCAACGCAGAGCCCACATCAAGGTAAGAAAACAAACACTACTAATGAATAATGAACGTCGCTTCGCTTTGTATCTCAAAAAAGTACCTGTATGCCGGGGCTCAGATGCTTCATTATCAATTTAGTTTTTCACTGAATGAAGTATTTATGAAATGCACACAACTCAAATTTTAGATTTCTGACCACGCAAGCAGTATTACTATAAGAAAAACAGTAAATGACAATGACTGTGTTTGCATGTAATGCTCAACCAAAGTTGAGCATTAAGAGGACAAGCAGCAATGTGGATTCGTGTACAGTTGTACCTTGTGTTGCATTCACTGCGGGTTGCGAGCAGCGCAGGTTACGCATGTGGCAAACCCGGAAGTAAACTTCCACACATGTGCGATATCGCTGCTCAGGTTACAGACTTTTTGGGGTGCGAAGGGCACCCCGGAACGGATCAGGTACGTAACCCAAGGTACCACTGTACTTCCCTCTTCCCACTTTCGCTTCTATAGTCCATTAACCATGGTTGCTCACTCCATAAAAACTCACACAAAACTGTGGTTAATGTTAGTTATGATTTAGCACAGTGGTGCTGCTAGGAATGGATTTGGGGACCAAATTCTGTGACCTCTGGAGCTTCCACACTCAGAGAGAGGTGACCAAAGTTTCCCAGCTCTCATTTCTTCTTCAGGATTGAGCCAAGGTCGGGTGTCCAACCTTGCTGCCAACCTCCCAAGTGAAACCATTGCTGTTTTTAAAACACCAGAAGGGAAATGCACTTTAAAATCCAAGTGACACTTTTATTGATAACTTGACAAGAGATCACTTGGATGGTCAGCTGCTGTTTTGATAACAGAGCTGCAAATAAGTGGAAAGGGAACTATAGTATGTGACTACAGGGTGCAATTGCTTTCACACTCCCTTCAGGCTCCATTTTTAAATCACCAACAAGCCTGGCCAGCCCTCCCAGCCCTGGAGTAGAACATGGCTGCCAAACATAGAAGCAGGCAGTGTAGCATCAGAGGAGAAACTATGGTAACAGTTGGGGGGTGCCAAGTTTAGGGAAACCAACAGACCTCAAATTATGGTTAATGATTCTGGCTAGTTTTCCTAAACCATAGTTAACCCTATGAAGAAGACTGATCGCCGAAGAATTGATGCTTTTGAATTATCGTGCTGGAGGAGACTCTTGAGAGTCCCATGGACTGCAAGAAGATCAAACTTATCCATCCTTAAAGAAATCAGCCCTGAGTGCTCACTGGAAGGGCAGATCCTGAAGTTGAGGCTCCAGTACTTTGGCCACCTCATGAGAAGAGAAGACTCCCTGGAAAAGACCCTAATGTTGGGAAAGATGGAGGGCACAAGGAGAAGGGGACGACAGAGGATGAGATGGTTGGACAGTGTTCCCGAAGCGACTGGCATGAGTTTGGCCAAACTGTGGGAGGCAGTGGAGGATAGGGGTGCCTGGCGTGCTCTGGTCCATGGGGTCATGAAGAGTCAGACACGACTGAACGACTGAACAACAACAACAACAACAGTTAACCCTAACCACAGTTGTCAAATAACCAGTAACTATGGTTAGTTGAAAACTGAAGACAAAGCTTTCAGGCTCCTTCCGGGCATGCAGGACAAAGGGAAGGGTGAACACTTATGCTTAAAAGGCTAAACTGTGGTTATGTGGCTATGGCCATAGGGAAACTAACCCACAAAGAATAACCTCAAATTTATTCCATTCCTTTCCCCATCCAAAGCTTTATGTGGGTACAAAGATCTTCCTTGAACAAAGCTGAGATGGTTGTAGGGCAGGGTTGCACTGCGGTCTGAGATTCACATTTTGTGCAGCAGTACTATTTGGGTATTTTCTTAAGAATACAGGAAGAGCCACCCCCGCTGGATCGGGTCAAAGGCCCATCTAGTCTAGCATAGTGTTGTTACAATGACCAACCGGATGCCAATGGGAAGCTCGCAAGCAAGACCTGAGTGCAACAGCACTCTTCCCACTTTTGATTCCCAGCAACTGGAATTCTTAGAAGAACACTTTATGTGTGCAGATACAGTTTGCTGGTGTGCAGCAAACATGGCTCCTGCGTATACAACTGATTGGCTTTGAGAAGTATGTTGTGGGATGAAGTACAGTGGTACCTCGGGTTAAGTATGCTTCAGGTTAAGAACTCTGCTTAAGAACAGAAATGGTGCTCTGGCAGCGCGGCAGCAGCAGGAGGTCCCATTAGCTAAAGTGGTGCTTCAGGTTAAGTACGTTTCAGGTTAAGAACGGACCTCCAGAACGAATTAAGTACTTAACCTGAGGTACCACTGTATTTGAGGCTCTATCTGAACTCCGGCTTGCTAGAAATGGAGACAACCTGTAACTGCAACACAGGAACATAGGAAGTTGACTTATACCAAGTCAGATGACCGCACCATCTTGCTCAGTATTATCCACACTGACTGGCAGTGACTCTCTGGGGTTTCAGACAGGGTTGTTTTCCAACCAGACCTGGAGATCAGACCTGGTTCTTCTACATGCAAACCAGATGCTGTGTCGCTGAGCTACAGCCCTTCCATAGAGTTGGGGGGTGGGGGAGGGAATCTTTTAATTATCACTTGTTACCTGAAAAAAAAAATACAAGAGCTTTTCAACTCCAGCTTGGCTTAACTGGAAACAGGTATGAATTTGGGCAGAGGGAAAACCAATTACATCAAGCAAGTAAAATGCCTATATCTATCATCTATCTATCTATCTATCTATCTATCTATCTATCTATCATCTATCATCTATCTATTTATCATCTATCTATCTATCTATCTATCTATCTATCTATCTATCTATCTATCTATCTATCTACCTATCATCTATCTCTATTTATTTATTTATTTATCAATCATATCTATCTATCTATCTATCTATCTATCTATCTATCTATCTATCTATCATATCTATCTATCTTTAATGTACAGCCCAACTTTCAAGCAGTTCCCATGATGGCATTTCCTCCAAATGTTTTCTCCTCCTTGTTTGCATTGATATTCAGCCAGCAGCTATTCATCACCCAGCCTCAAAGCAAGCCGTTGGGAAGCAGAGAGGTGTGGTGGGGGGGAGTGAGCTGAAAGACTGTGCCATCTGGAACCGAGGAAGAAAGCAGCGTCACCATCATACGGCTGAAACTGCAGCCTCCTCCAGTGCCCCCACACATATGTGAGATGAAGGGAAGGATGCAGAAGGACTTCATGCACAACTGGAATTGGAGGGCAGGAGATCAATCGCTCAGCGGTGTTAGCCAATTAGTGTCACGCCTTCTGCTCTTGTCCAGAATCACAGCCGCGGCCATATTTCATAGTCAGAGAAGCAGTTAATAGGTCAAGGAGTCTTGCTCCACTTTGTCAAAGAATGCGAGCAACAAGCAGAACTGGTAAGGAAGGGGGAAACAACGTGTGTGTCCTTGTGTCCTGTTCCCTTTCATTGAGTTATTAAAACAAGGCAAATTTGAAGTAGGAATCTCAGGTGTCAACCTGGACCTTCTTTCTGCTCCTTACAAGGCTCTAACAGGAAGAGGGTCTGCAGTTGTGGCTCCTTCCTTCTGCCACCCTAAATTTAGGGGTGGGGAACCAAGGGCCACATTCCCTTCTGGCCAACCTTCTGAGGGCAAAATGCCAGTAGTGGGTGGGACCAGAAAGAAAAGTAGGCTATCAGACTTAACAATCTGGCTGCTGATAATATCATAAGCGCTAAATTTTCATTAGTAACAGGAGGATTGAACATCATTCTCTGAAGAAAGAAAGGCTGGTGATTCTTGATCCTGATTTATTGCCCAGCTTAATAAGAACAGAAGAGGGATTGTCAGACATCTGACAGGCCAAAATACACATTGGGGGTGGGGGTGTTTGAATTTAGGTTGTTTCACATGTACAAGCTGTGTATAGTCGATGCTTCCCTGTTGGGCAAAGTGGGGTGTAATCCTTCCAAGATTGAGGGCCTCTCAAACTTCCCAAGCCATAGTCCAGACCTTGTCACCCACAATCATCATTAATACATTTTCTACTGTCTGAGAGGCTTCCTATATGCTTCTGCCTGTAATCTCTGTTTAGCCAATCAAAATATTCACTACCAACATGTCCCACCCCTATCTCCAGCATCTCTCTCCCACAAAAAATGGCTTCAGTAGGGTGGTGGATTCTTTTGCTTATTCCTCACCCCGTTGTTTCTCTGTAAGAAGTCAGGGACATAGAGAGAGAGAAAAAAGTTAGTGTGTATAAAGAGGTGGGTCAGCAGGACACTGGTAGCCCTCCCTGTCAATCAGCCCACCCTAAGCCAATCAGAACCATGCATTCTTCCTGAGACCAGTTAGAACCACATGCTCTCCCTGTGTTCACAAGCCAATCAGAACTATGCATTCATCCTGAGGCATCGTATGCAGCATGTGCCAGAGAGAGATTTTTATGCAGAATAGGACAGTGAGGTGGGAACAGGAGTAGCTGCAGTTGTGTCTCCTTTCTGCATAGTTCCCCCTTTCACATGAGCAATCCATGAAGGGGGCTAATTTGGGATCTGACATGGTTCATTTGGCTTACTACTTGTGGTTTGTTTGAGGAAAACACACCACAAGCTCTGGTTCACACATAATTCATAGCTGGCCTCTGTTTTGTTGAGTGCTGAAGGAAGGACGAGGGAAAAAGCCAAGTAATATCTTAAGCCATAGTTTTATATTCAGTTCCATGCAGACTTAGCCACTGGGTGTTGGGGGTCTTAACCAACATACCATGATTATCACTAACCATAGTTAAGGGTTATGACTGCACTTGGCTTTTGGGTTTCTGTTGAAAATGAAGGATGAGACAAGTAGTGTTTACTGAAACAGATTTACAAGTTGATGCCAATTCCAACATCCCTAACAGAACAAATTGTATCACATTGGAAAGTAGCAAAAGGAGAGGGGACAAAACTTTTCATAAATGATGATATCCAATTTGATCCCCCCCCCATAATGAATTTATTTTGCTAATGTGTCCAACTGTGCAAAATAAATGGATTTAGAGTGTTCTACACATGAAAGAAGGTAAGGAGGCAATTTCCTAAACTTCCTCAATATTCCCATCTCTCCTGGGAGATTTTTGGTTAAAAAACAACAACAGTATAAAATAAATAACCACAAAGTTTTCCAAGCAGGCAATATAAAAGCTGTTGGTAGAAGGCTGCATATCCAGCAGGAGAGAAAGTCCCAGGTTGTCATAGCAGCATCAACCCACACTTAAAAGTGGCAAAAAAGGGAGCCTATTGTTTATAAAACAATATGCTAAGATATTTAAAAGCTAGAAGATACCCTGGAGATAATTAACATGGGCATAATGGTGTGAGACATAACATTGGCTACTCCTCTCAGTTAAGAGTGCAAAATGTACAGAACTGAACGTGAGTAAAATTGGGTATTTGTGTACTTTTCTCTCCCACCCATCCACCAAGGAGGTCAGGGCTGCTTTCCTGAGTTTTCACCATTTCATCTGACCATTAGGTCCAGTCGTGGACGACTCTGGGGTTGTATGCTCATCTCGGTCTATAGGCCGAGGGAGCCGGCGTTTGTCCACAGACAGCTTCTGGCTCATGTGGCCAGCATGACTAAGCCGCTTCTGACAAACCAGAGCAACGCACGGAAACGCCATTTACCTTCCCACCGGAGCGGTACCTATTTATCTACTTGCACTTTGACATGCTTTCGAACTGCAATGTTGGCAGGAGCAGGGACCGAAGAACGGGAGCTCACCCCGTCGCGGGGATTCGAACTGCCGACCTTCCGATCAGCAAGCCCTAGGCTCTGTGGTTTAGACCACAGCGGCACCCACGTCCCTAATAATAATGATGATAATGGGTTTCAAATTAATTTGACTCTATGCTGGTCTTCAAGTTCCACAGTCCTGCTCCCACCCCCCGCCAGGTGTTTCTGGTGGGCTGGCGAAGTAGTCCTGGATGATACCCAAGTTATTTCCCTCCTCCCTATTCATGTATGTCAACTGGCATACCCAGCAGCAGCTGGTGGGGCACTGCTAATTACCTGGATGCCCCAGAGGGAATCAATGTGGTGAAGAAGCTGCTGCAGCTTCTGCAGTGCTAAGGCAGTACAGGAGCCCACTGGACACTCCTAACACAGCACCTGCATTGCACCAACCAGCCTAGTGCCTCTCCCCTCTCAGTTAATGGTGACAGCTGAGAAGCCAGGTGAGACACGCCACCCCCACGCTCCTCTGCCAGCCACTACCGGGTCCACTTGTCCACCTGTTGCACTGCTGCAACCATGGCATTATCCCACTCCCTGTTCCAAACCTCTAAAGACAGGACATAAATTGTTGCCCAAATATTTAGCTTGGTGACCTATGAATTCAGTCTTGGGGACTACTGCATGCTTGGCAGGAAGTTAAAAAAAAAACCCAGGAAGTTCCTCAAGTCCATACTTTGTGACTACCTTTGGACTCATGAACCATAGGTTGTGCAGGCTGTTTGACCAAGGCTTTAGATGCTAACAGATTTATTTTTTTCTAAGTCACTTGTATGCACTTTGATCTTTATATAATTTATACGCCACTCAGTTTGCAATAGGGATTACAGAAGACATACCAATGGGATCCAACAGAAAAGCAGACTTAATTTTACTTAAAGTTATTTTACATTAAAAAAAAAATCTTTATATTGTGAACTACTCTGTGAACTTCAGATGAAGGGCAATACGCAAATGTACGGTAATTAATAATAAACTTCAATGGGGGGGAGCAGGGGAGAGATGATTTATCTCAGCTGGGAGGGGAATTCACAGAATTGGACTCACCACACATGACTCCTGGTGGATATGAGCCGTGTGTATTTCTAGTAATGACATAAATCTGAAGCTTTACCAGCACTGAAATTGCAGCACAAGTGCTCAAGTGCGTGCCAGGAACTTTTCGAAAGCAGAAACCATTTTTATGTAGCTTTTATATAAGTTTTCAGTCCTTTTTTTAAAAAAAAAAAGAATATACTATGGGGAATAACCAAAGAGTATTTCTCTTCCCTATGCTTTTGGCATTTCTCTCCTTCCCATCTCAATTCTCAATATTTCTAGTTGGCACAAATTCAAGAATTTGTGAAAAGACTTTGGGCCACAAAAGAATGTGTGACACAGCCTACTTTGTGTGAGATCTGACTCATTTCTTATTTGTACTTGATCTCAGGAAAAGGGAAATGTTTCCACCGTAGAATTATTCCTGAAATAATCAGCAGAGAAAGCTGTTGAGTGTAAGGGAAACAGTTTGACAAGATAAACGCGGTTGCAGTGGCACAGGTAGTCTTGTATAAAGGGCATTTTGAGAGCTAGACTATTTAGTTTTTGTTATGTTGTTACTCGTTACACTTGATTTTAACTCATTTTAATGAGGCATTCGATATTGCTTCGGTTTTGCTCCCTACCCAGAACTGTGTCAGCATGCCTGGAATTTTTCTCCTTGCTTGCTTTACATCAGTTATTTCCTAATTGATTCAAATGTACAACTCGCAACCTACAAACCTAAATAAAGTACATATGAGAGTCCCTGACATGTGATCGCGCTCTTCTGGCTGCTGAAAAAGACCCACAGATGTCAACATCAGTGTTGTCAAATTGCCCTCCCAAGGCCTATTTTTCACTCATGTGGAAGACTTAGATTGTGGCTGGGACTCCACATAAAACCAGGCCAGCAGAAACTAGGGAAAGCGGCATGAAATTAGCTTCTCCCCCCCCCCTTATTCTCCGCTACTCCAGTGCCAGCATTAATGGGGAAGCTGGAGGAAAATTCCATTTGAAAGGTTAAAACATGCCCTTGCTTAATCTGGGGACAAACGCAATCTGACAGTGGATGCATTTCTCAGATTGGTCCTTGGGTATTTTGGTTAATTATTTTAGTCCATCTGAAGAACAAATGAACCTAGGTGGAATGCTAAGTACGTCCAAAACTGCAAGAGTCTTGCATTTGCCTGGATCTATCCCAGACTTGCCCCACCCTCTGAAACACTACATACATACATACATACATACATACATACATACATACATACATACATACATGATTTTCAGTTATATACATTTCAATCACTTTACAGTCACTTTAACTCTGAAACACTTCTTAGAGCTGTTACCATGGCAGGTGGGTCCCAGTTTGTCTGCAGGCATGCTCTAGATGAGGGGTAGTCACTGTTGTGTCCACCATAGACTACAACTCCCATCAGCCCAACCAGCTCGGCCAATGGTCAGGAATTATGGGAATTGTATTCCAAAACATATATAGAAGGCATCAAAGAGGCTATCCTTCATCTAGAGCAGACCTGTACACAATCTGGGACCACGAGGGTCATTTACTCCAACCCTCTGCAATCTTTTTGCTCAACACAGGGCTCAAACCCATGACGCTGAGATTGGGAGTCTCACACTCTACCAACTGAGCTATCCCAGCTTCTTGTGCCCATCCCTGGCCTAAACAGGTTGAACTCTACCCGCCTCATTGGCTGCAATGCCAAACAAAACACTCTAATATGCCGATACAGGAGGGGTGAGGCAGGTCCCCATGATCTGTTCTCCCCCACCCCCTCCAAAATCCTTTGTTTCAAACACCTGTACATGGTAAAGGAAACAGAGGCATTTCATACTTTTAAGAAATGCAAAACTGACCAGTGGCATAGCATTGGTTGCTGTCTCTTGGGGCAAGTGGGTGCATGTGCCAGGAGGGCAGCAGCCCAGCCTTCACTGTTGCCACTGGAGCAACCTCGCCCCCATGAGAGCAAAGTAAGGCTGCAATGAGCCAGCAGCCCACCCGAGCCAATGGGCAGCCCAGCCGGCCAACCCAGAGAGGAGCATTGGTCCAGGCTGTGCTGGGGTTGCCTGCATGGGGGCGCCATGTTCACACACCCCAATTGTACACCCGGGGCCACTGCTCCCCTGGCACCTCCCACACTACGCCCCTGAAACTAACCCATGAGGCATGTGTGTTAAGGTAGAGCAAGTTTAAATAAACTAGGAAGAACAAGATACAGTAGTTGCTCAAGAAGCCGCCGAGGCATCACAGAACGAGGCTGTCTACTTTACTTACGGCCAAATATGTCGCTGCATATACACTCAGAGCTGCCTCTTTGGAAGGAAATGTTTTTCTGGCTTTCATGATAAGATCTGAGTTTCCAGAGCAAGCCTCTGCACCACTGATGAACTGCGTAAATTGCTGGCATCCAAGAGCGGTGTAGTTGGGTTTGCAAAGTGCAATAAAATGTGGCGCAAGATTCCCAGTCACCACTTGTCCGGCATTTACAAAGATATCCGTTGCAAAAAGTCCAAATGCATAAATACCTGGAGAAAAGGAAGAGGAAAAGGAAGAGTTCATAATCTGGATGCTGACCAAACGTTACTTCAAACAATTTCTCCATGAAAGTACCATCCAGAATGCATGAGCAATAACATTGCTATTATATAGTTTGGGTATTTAGGATGGTTTGGAGGTCATCCTCTGAGCGTGCACACACTACGTTGTCATCAGCATACTGAAGCTCTATGATGGAAGTTATGGTAACTTTACTCTTTGCTTTCAGCCTGCTCAGATTGAAGAGCTTTCCATCTGTTTGATATATGATTTCTACTCCGGTGGGGTGTTTCCCTTCGACAAAGTGTAGGATCATGGCAATGAAAATAATGAATAGAGTTGGGGCAATAACACAACCCTGTTTAACACCTGTTCCCACTGTGAATGGTTCACTTTGACAGCCATTGTTATCTGCAATTGTTGCTGTCATATTATCATGGAGGAGTTGAATTATGTTTACAAATTTATCTGGGCAGCCAATTTTCAGAAGGACAGTCCACAGGGCATTACAATTTACAGTGTCGAAAGCCTTAGTCAGGTCAATAAACACTGACAACTTGGAAACACTGGCCTGCGAGCACTCCAGCTGGAGAACAGCCTTTACCAAAGGTGTCATGGGCTTTGAAGACACTCGAACTCAGGACACAAGGGAGAAACATGCTAAGAGGAAGGCACTCTTGGCAAATCCACACCGTGATCAACTCCCACCTGGAAACCAATGTCCCCACATGGAAGGACTTGTGGATCCAGAATTGGCCTCCACAGTCACTTACAGACTCATTGTTAAAACCGTGTTTATGGAAGACAATCTTACTCAGCTACAAGTGATCGCCAAAGAAGAAAGAAGATATAGTTATGGGTATTGTTGGAAGTATTGTATATTTGCATTGTCCTAGCTAGTTAGAGGCACAGTAATCAAAGAGAGATTTTTTTTTTTTTTTAGCATAGCTTACATAAAGTCCTAGAATCTCTGCAGGGCAAAGGAAGCTTGGGGAAATAGATGAAATGGGGGAAATGTTGGTTATCATTTCCCTTAGAGGAAGAAGGTCCATCATTAGGTGTGTTTTTGTCCTTCTTCCCATCAATTTGAAATTTTACCAGGGGAGCCCTTCAAAGCAGGCCACTAAACTAACTGTCAGGCGCCTGCACTGATTGGCCTGTGGCCCCTTTTGCCAAGAAGGTCCCAGAGGGTGACTTTTGGCCCCCAACACAAGTTTTATCCAGGGCAGTTCTTCAAAGCAACCTCCTTTGCACAGCAAAAGAGAAATGACTGCTGTTTTGCATAGGAGGCTATTTTGAAGGGCTGCCTCTAGGAAATTAGTCAACCAGAGGTTGGGACGACAGATCAGATCCTTTCCAAGACAAGCTGCTGTCAAGCCAAAGGGAATGTGCCCACCTCGAGAGAAAATAAATGGTATGAATGTGCACAGTACAGGTTTTGAATGCAGTTACTGTAATTCATCCTTACATTCAACTGCTACCAAAGAGCTTCCGCATCTTAGTAGTTAACAGAGTTTGGTCTGCAATCAAATTAAAAGTGGACTAAGGCTGCAATCCAAGACCAGACACTATAATTTTGTCCAGAAAAGTCTGTCGCAGGCGTCAAAGCCTTGCAGTTCCTCCAGTCTATCCCAGCCAGTGTATTTTGAGAAATGATAATATCTTCTTTTTTCTTTTTTTTTTAAACAGAATTTATTGACATTTTCACAAAATAACACAAACCCAACCCCCACACCTACAAATATCAAAACAAATACAAATACACATAATGTCAGGATTCTTCTTCTTGTCTGTATACCTTACTAAAAAAAAAAAAATTCTAGTTCCAAATCTTGACGTTTGACTTCCCCCGCCTGTACACCTTCGGTTTTAAAACAATACACTATTTCCTTAACAACTTTTCTCTATAAAAATTTAGCATTACTTAAAAAAAAAGGAAAAAACACCTTTATCTTAATCTTTGCATTATAACCTAAAACTTAACCAAATATTCTTACAGCTAGACTTATTTCTTCTATCATTTATCATGCTGCTTTTAACTTAGATTCAATATCTCCTTACTTATTTAAAATAAACTTGTAATTAACAGACTTCACACTCCGATTTCGGAAACCATGGCAGACCATCTATGTTATACTTTAATTGATTCAGCCCACTCCCCTTTTGTCCATTATCTTCTCCTGTCTTTCACCAGAACCGAATCTCCTATTGTATTCTTCTGAGTGTCCACAGATCCTGATTGCAACCACAACAAACCCTGCATCGAGCTCCAAGATGTTCGCCCTCTCCAATCTGAGTTTCTCCGTGTCTTTGTACCATACTTCTTCTTCTTGTGTAAATCTTAATTCTATGTCCCTCGACCCCGAGCTGCCACCTCGAAGTCTGGATATTAAAAATCTTTCCGTTCCAGGGTTACTGCCACCCCCTGAACTCGGCCCCTGTTCCAGACGGATTTGCTCAGCCATCTCAAACCATCCTTGCAGCACATCTTCCAACTCTTTGCAAAAGTCTGTTTCCATTGAATAAAACTTTCGAAAAGCCTCCTCTGTGGAAAACAAATTCTTTCCATTTATAATCACACTCAAGGCTCTTAGTTTTCGATCAAGCAGTTCCAGTTGAAAGACAGTAAGCTTTTCCTCCTCCTCCCAGTCCTTCAGTGCCAGCATAAATGCAAAGTCCAGCATCTTCGGGGGGAGGTGGGTATCAGATTGCATTTCCTGTCTTTTCCTTCCTTTGTCTAAATTTTTTCCTACGCAAGTCCGAAACGTCGCCATTTCTTCCAATGCCGGAGTATAAAGACCAAAACTTCAAATGGAGATATTTTTTCCTCAGTTAACCCCCAAAAGGAGATCTCAACAGACTCAGCTTTCAAATTCCAAGTACTTTCAATTGATTGTTGTAGCAGCAGTCACTTAAAGAGTTAATTTCTTTCACCACCCGAAGGGAGAGAGGCGGGCTGCCTTTCTTCTCTTAATCCCAGAGCTTTCCCGGAATACAAAGAGTCAGTCAATTACTCACAGCTTCTGGTTTCTTAGCAACTCCTTAATGATAGGTAGAACAGAGACGCTCATCACGGACTTTGCCGCCGCATGTAAACATCCCGGTTGGGGCATTTCCCCTAAGGCCCGGCTCCGTGGTCCCTTCACCCCCACTCCCCCTTTACAGGGGGTGCGGGGGAAGGGTTCGGAGCACAATGGGCACAGCCGGGGAGCCCAGGGCACGGGACGCTCTTCCCGTGCCCCAACTGGAGCCCGCTATGCGGTAGCGGAGCTCCTAACCCCCAGGATGAACTGGGTGCCTCGCAGCCGAAGCAACCCACGACCATCCATGATTGCGCCAGCCGCCGGAAGTCGAGAAATGATAATATCTTCTAACAACTTCCAACTCTGCCCCCCGCCCCCCAAACCCAACCACATAAGTTAACTGAAGTGCTCAATACCGTATCCGCATGAATGTAAGCCACACTTTCCCCCCAAATTCCAACTGGGAAAAGTTAAAGTGCAGCTTAAATTTGTGACCTTACAAAAATTGGCTTTTACGATATCACTGCTGAAACAGACATATGGTAAAACGGGATGGGTATGATTACATGTGGAATTTTAAGGGAGCAGCTTATATTTGGGTATTGTCTATTTTCTCCCCCCCCCCTTTGAATTTTAAAGGTGCGGCTTATATTCGAGCCAATATGGTACATCAAATTATGAAAACTTGTGTTTAGCAATATCTGTTCCACTGAAAACGTCTCTCTGCGTTGCATATTCAACAAAACATTAGCAAAGCTGAGGAATGTTTATTTTGAATATTTTATTATCAAAGCTGGGTCTTTATTGTTCATCAAGTACAGATGTATTCATCTCATTACTGAAAAGAAAAAGCAGATGCGTTATCATGTGACAAATTCTTTCAGGGGGGTTTCATCAAGTTCCTTAGAAATCTGTCTGGGAATACTGTACCAAGTTGAAAATCACTGCCTCTCTTTTAAAATATTCTGAAAAGGTTTTCAGGAACAACAACAAAAAAAACCCCACATTCTCTCAGATGCCTCAAAATTACACCTTTTTTGTAGGGATTCATTTTCACTGGTGCATATTTTTATGTTTTGGGATTTATAGCACTATGGTGTGTGGCGTCCTTTTTTTAAAAAAAATATTTATTTGCTTCCTTGTAGTTCTCAAGATGAATACTGTAATAACATGAGGGGAAAGTATTACCACCAGCTTGTTGCCCTCCAGGGGTTTGGGGTGACTGATGGGAGTTGTAGTCCAAAACATCTGGTGAGCAACAGGTTGGCAAAAACCACCATCTAGGGAAAGTTTTTCCCAAACCAGGGTATCCAGCTGTTTTTTGAACTACAATTCCCATCATCCCTGTCCACTGGTCCTGCTAGCTAGGGATGATGGGAGTTGTAGTCCAAAAACTGGAGACCCAAGTTTGGGAAACCCTGATCTAGGGTGAAGACTGGCATTGTCTTTGCTTTCCATCACTCTAGTGGGCATCTCAAGAGAACAGGACAAAACTGCAAGGAAGGCCGATCATGTCTTTGCACATGGTGCTCACCCATAATAATGTAAGAGTTATGAAATTCTAGGTTGTCTGATGTAACAAAGTAAGCAGTTTTTGAAGACTAGTCTGGTGTAGAAGATTTAGCAACAGAATTTCATCTTGAAAGGGCACAGAAACCTCAAAGGAAGCAGCCGAGAACCTCTGACCTGCAAGCCCAATTCATCCCACCAGGCCTCCTCATTTGGCCCACAAAATTGTTTTGGTGAAGCCACACTCACCTGCCCTACACTGGGCATCATATACGTGTGAGGCAGGTGAAAAACCAACTGGACTAAATGGGGTTTGCAGGCACCGCTGACTGACATCAGCTCAGCTGCAAAACCCTATACACAGTACTTTGCAAGCATTGCGAATCCGCTGATCATCAGGGCTTTGCAAGTGCTGTGTCAGGGCGCATGCCTTTAAACAAAAATGGATGATTGACAGGTGGACAGCCTGTGTGACACATGAAGATCTGGAAAGAATGCATAATAGTCTTACCAAGAAATCTGACAGTCCTGCGCACCAGTGGGTTTATATAGCAACAGTCTCCGGTTAATATTGTTTTTTCTTGGTTTTCAAAATCCCGTGTGGCCATCTGTAAGCAAAACACTGCAGTTTCTCCAACGATGATCTTGAAGGGGCAGAACAAAGAAGAAAAGGGTTTCAGTAAATATGCTTAAAGGTGTGTGCAAACAGTCCCTAAAGAAGCCAGTGTCTAGCCAAGTGAGATGCTGAGTATACTGATGTTCGGGGAGAGGGGAGGCTGTAGATTGTCATCTGTTCCCTTATTACGCCAGAGCAGGGATAGTCAACTTGGTGCCCACCAGCCCTAACCATCATGGAACATAGGGAACTGCATTATACTAAGTGAAGATATTGTTCCCAGCTCAGTTTTGTCTCCAGCGACTGGCCAGGTATTAAACCAATGACCTACAGCCCTTCTCTACAGGTAGACTTTGCTTCTGATTTATATGAACAAACAAACTCATGGTGGGCACATTATTTGGCAACACTCATGATTATTTGATATGATTTGTATAAATATGAACCTTGTATTCCACTATGGAATAAACTTTATGCTACTCGTTTATTTAAAGCTTTCTATGATTACGCATTATAATTATTATACTATCATGTATTATTTTTTTAATTCCTCTTTCTAGATTTTTATTAAGTGAGCATTTAAGACAAATATTTTCAGGTGCAACCTGTGAGCTAGAAACAGGGATCAGAAGAAATGACGTGGGATAACTTGGAATTTCTTCAGTGCAGATCTTTTATATTCTGGTTAAAGAAGCCAGGCAGTTTTAGCATAAATTTTTAGAAGTCTTGGAAGTAAATTAATTATGGATTCTTGCAGAACACACAAACACACAGAGAGTACACACCAGTCCTACAATCCTTAAAAACAGGAATTTCAGGGCTTTGTCTCTCACATACCATCTATGATATCCTCTGCCTTCAGTCCTTGAGTAAATACGAATTTAACCTTGAATGTGAATTAATCAGAACAATGACAACAACAAAGAGAGCTCTTTATATCCAATCCTAAAACAGCATTTTAAGTGTTATCCACTCAAGTGTTGAGTGAAAGCCTTGACAGCATTCTGTATTTCAGAGGTAATCTTGTTCTCCTCCCACCTCCCCACAGCAACTGTAAAGAACACAATGGGTTTGTTGCACTGTGTGCGTTTTAAGTCCAACTTTAACTGAGTCCAGAAGCAGATAAATGGCCAATGCAGCTGAGGCAAGTTCAGAAGAATCTGCTCCAATTTCCTGAAGAAATCTGACAGCAGTATTCTCTGGGCAAACTCCAGCCAGCTTTTACCTCAGGACTCTTAAGCTCTTGGGGAATGGGGCTCATTATTATTTTTTGACTTAATTATTTGCTCACTACAAAGCAACTTACAAAAATTAACAGCCAAAAGAATTTACATAGAAAGAAAGAGAAGCCATTGCAGTAAAACCATTACAGCGACCCATAAACTTGTCATGACTAAAGTCTCTGAGGGCAGAAACTGGAAAGTGCTAGAAGACTCTGGAAGATTCTAGAAGGTTCATTTCTGATGCAAATATTGTTTTGACTATCTCAAGGTCACGCTGAGCCAGGAGAGATAAATTCCTGTGCTCAGCGAGCTGCTCTCTCGCTCTCTCTTACTTTCATTTGTACCTCATGTGTCTGACGTTTTTTCCTGAAGTTTTTTGTAACAAGCCTTTGCCTCTTAGTAAAAGTCCCCCCCTTTAGGACCCTTGACTCTGCATGGTGTTGTTGTTGTTGTTTATTTACTGCAAAACGCTGTCTGTCAGGTTATGGGCCCAGCTATTTGAGCATTTTTTTGAGTATGGTTCCTGAGTCAACAGCTGGCAGTGGCAAGGTGGTGCCAGAGATTGCTAGGAGCCTCTACTGTGAGGCATAAGGTGCTTGTGTGGTGAGGTCAACAGAGCTCAACTAGCCTTGAAGGTGCTGGATTTACTGCCAGAAAGCTGGAGCCAGAGGAGGACGAGGAATGTCTCCTGGAGCTGCTTGAACAGCGAAACTTCAGTATCAGCAAACAGTTATCAAGCAAAGAGCAGAACATTGATCATGATCTGTCAAACACCTGGGAGAAGAGATAGGCTCTCCGCTGGTGCACAAAAGATGTCAATGATGGTGCCCGGTGGGGAGAGCATTCCACAAGTGGAGAAGCCACCTTCTGAACCTCCTTCTGAGGGGACACACAGAGGAGAGCCTCAGATGAAGAGTCCAGGTAGGCTCAAATCGGGAGAGGAACTCTGAAAGTTATTGAGATCCTGAGCCGTACAGGACTTTTAAGGTCAGTTAAGGCCTCTTGGTTGTTTTTGTCTGACTCTCCATTCTTCCCTGATTCCCAGAGCCCTGCTTGCCTCACCAGAGTTGTTTGCCTTACTGATAGAATTTGCTTTCCTGCGTACATGGCCCTTACTTTGAACTGTATTCCAGGATTAGCTGCTATTTATGATTCTGTTATCACTCCTCCCACTGGGAAGGTCAAGCAATGTTCCGTGTTCTATTCTAGAATCTCCTTTACTGCCAATTACAAGCTGTCTTGCAAATTTTATTTATTAACCTCGTAAAAGTAATTCGGTAGATTTCTGCCTACATTCTTCTCAATCACTGTTAGACCAATGTTTAGATTCTCCCCCCTCCTTCTCTCCTCCCAGATTATTTCTAATTTTGAGGCACCTGCTGACACCTGCACCTAATGATCCAAATCTTGGCTGCATTATTTCTCATTAGCCTTCTGTTTCCCCATAAAGTGAGCGTTTAGTTTCAGTGATCTCGTGACAACCGTTTGTTCAGTGATATCAGAATGAAGAAACTCATAGGATTGCGTCAAGTCTCTGATGCTTGTTTAAGCTGATGAGAGAAAATGCCAATCTGATGCAGTTTTCATTTTATAAATTTAATAAAATACTTTTATCCTGCTTCTCAGTCAAAGACTCTCAAAGTGGGTGTTTTAAAGGTTGTTGTTTTTCTAACAAATTTAAAAGCATAAAGTATTCAGGTTGCGGCACATTAATTAGGAAGTAAGCCCCACTGAAAACAAAAGGGTTTATTTCAAAATTACAGAATGTCAGGAAACAGACTAAAATCAAAGACTCTTTCCAAACTGTTACTATTCTGAAGGCGTCAAGCACATACTACAAAATTCAAGATGCCCATTTAAAGTTTCAATGGGCAGGATTCATCTAACCAGTCCCACCAGTGGAAGCTTTGTACAAAGGCAACTGCTTGTGTCCTTCCTCCCCCCCCCCTTTCCCTCACACACACACAAAATTGGCTCTGGGGGTCAGAAGAACTCCCAGAGCAGCTTGCAGGGGGGTGGGGCATCGTTCCATCTGGCAAGCTAGAATTATTGAAGAGCGCTACATTGAATTCCACCTAATGTGTTTACTAAGTACAAGTAAAATGCAATGTGCTAAATTATATTGCTCTCTTTTGGCCCAAATTTACATTGTGGGTTGGCCGTCATACACAGAGACGCACACACCAGAGAGGGAGGACTGACACACAAAGTGGAATACAGCAGACGGGTTGACAGCTCCCTTTCTCTCCTCTTCTGCCTGCTCTCTATCTTCCCTTCCCCATCCCATTCACTCTCATTCTGTGGCCCACCCCAAGCCTCTTGGTGGGACGTATCCAACTTGCAGATTAGCCACCCCTCTTCTGGTTTCAGATGCGAACCATTAGCCTAATGGTATGCAGCAGTGCTCTTTCCCTAGAAAAAAACAGGTGCCGGGACTCACCTTGAACACCGCCCTCATTCTCTTAGAATGACAATGACACCCATCTGAGAGGTGCTGAAACCCAGCAGAGAGGTGCCTGAACTGAGTTCCTGTGAGTTCCCCCCAAAAGAAAGGCCTGGTATGCAGATTTGCATGAACTTCAGAAATAACTGCAAGCACACCAAAACAAAAGAGGCTAGCTTTTAAGATTATTATTATTAAAAATAATTACTGATTCATGATAACAAATCTAAATTAAAAGCCTTGGAAATTATTCATCATGATTTCATGCATTCATTCAGGAGTTTCCACCCTGAAGCCAACACACGGGGGGGGGGATATTATTTGTGTTCAGCAGTGGAGCAAGCCGATCGGGTGCCTGGGGCGACGTGCGTGCCCTGTGCCCAGGGAGGGAGCCACAGGGTGTGGCAAGCCGGGCAGGATGCTCCCTGGGGCCTCAGAGGAGTGCCTGCCTCCTTCCACTCAGCCGCCCTACAGTTGAGGGGGAGGCAGCAAGTGTACAGTTTAGGGCAGCGCAGAGCCTGCAGACACCCAAGCCACCGTGTCACTCCCAGGAGAGACACATGGCTCGCGCGAGCTGCAGGCCCCGCAGTGAGTGCCACCCGGAATTTTGTCACCCCCCTCAGTGGTGACACACGGGGCAACCCACCCCCACCGCCCCCCTTCCTCCACTCCTGTTTGTTTTGCTGGGTCATCCAAGGTTGGTCTTGGCAAGCTTTCCACTTCCAATAGCCAAAGACAGAAAGTATCCTGGCCTGCATATTTTTTTTATTCCTGATTCTACCACTACTCCATTTTTGGCTTTTGTCACTGTATTCAGTCTTCTAACCCAGTCTTGATAATGCGTTTATCCTGCAACTTCTTTGTAGTTGCCTTGTGTTACCGAGTACCAATGCGAAAAAACCCTTATTTTGCCATGTTACAAGCAGACTGCTGAGTTAAAAGAAGTTTATGACGTTAAAACAAGGCTAGTCACCCTCCACCCCCCTTAAGACTCTTGCCATCCCTCACCAAGTTGTCTGGTGCCATTGGGAGTTGGGTCCAACATCACCCAGAAGAAATCACATTGTCTTATCCCTGCGCCCAACCTACTGAAAGAGACCAAACGCATTGAATTTTAAAACTTGGAAATTGCAGGATGAAGGTGAAATATCATATGGCCTCAAGGTATGACTGATGTTCTCATTAAATATCCAAGAATAGTCCTGATATTCTTGTACTCAGAGCAATAAATTTCGAGGTCTAAAAGGGACACTACATCTGACATCTTTACGAGACAGGATTTCCTCCAATAATTGCCATGTGCTGCTGAACAGATGATACATATTGAACATATAGGGCTCAATATAGCTGAACTGCTTTATTTCACATTTAGCAAGTAGTTCATTTTTAGAAAGGCCGTTTATCTTTCTTTGAAAATGGAAAGCAATGGGAAGTTTACAACTCTGCTCAGCAGTCTGCTCCAACCACTATTCCCTTACCACGGGGGTGGAATCATACTCGTGTGTGTGTGTGTATTCTTTTGAAGGGATTTTGCACCTACTGTATTAACCCCGTGGCAGTTCTTAAAGTCAAAACACACTATAGTCAAGACACCCATTAAAAAACAAAACAATTCTATTTTGAGCATAGATTCCAGTGGCCAAATCATTAGACCCACATAATCTATGGATAGGATTTGCCAGCTTCGTTACTGTTCCTGAGTTGCAGCTCAGTGGTACAGGATCTGCTGTGCATGCCGAAGGTTCGACCCCAGGTTCAATCCCTGGGATCTCCAGGTAAGTCTGAGAAATACTCCTGCCTGAAACTTTGTAAAGCCACTTCCAATCAGTGCAGACAACACTAAGCTAGTGGCTTGACTCAGTCTAAGGAAACTTCCTATATGGCTTTCATGACAGCAGCCTAAGTAGACATGATCTGAAGTGCATTGCTGCCACCAATCAACCTTCCCACATCTTGGGTTTAAAAACAAACATACCTGTGTCCTGTGTAGCATTATTGGGTCCAGGGTATCGTATTCAGGCAAGAGCCAATAAACTGGAGATCAGACCAGATAAACATTTACCCTCATTGTATGATTTTATTTGTTTCTTTTACTGGAAGTTAACTGGGGAAGAAAGACTTGGTGGAAGACTCATGTCAATGGCTACCCTGTGTCCTGCAGAATGCCACATAAGGTCTTAACACACCAAAATTAAATAAGGGAACCTCTCCCCCAAGTCACATCAGGAAAATCTTCACCTGCTTCTTTTTTTGCACTTGAGACTGACTTTAAAGTTTCAACTGAACTATGCATAATATTGAAAGACAGTACCTGTTTTCAATATTTAGTTGTGTCAAACCACTATTTATTCTTTATTTTCAAAATTATTAAATTTTTAACCCATGTTTCAAACAGGCTAAGTAAAACCTAATCTGAGAGCTAAGTGACACACCACAAAACAGTAGAGTGTGTAAGGCAGCAATCTCTAAGCTCTTTGTGGATTTATTAAATGTAAATCCAAGTACAGGCAGTGAAGGACAATTTGTGATTTTTTAAATACTTTTTCCCCTGCTAAGTATGCACCTCAATATTCAAATCTGCAAATATTAATTTGACTTTCCTTTTCTGCTAAAGGCTTGTGTGCTTTAGTTTAGAAATATCATATTCTGAGGCTCAAAATCCCACCGTATATGCAAACCCCAATGGAGTAAACAATTCTTTGATCTTGCACAATCATTTGAGTAACAAAGCATTGAATGCTATTCCTCTCCAGGGTTCACATTCAGGTTTCTTGCAAATAGTTTTTATGAATGATTGTCAAGCCACACGTTACAGCAAAAATAAAACCCCAAGCGTCCATTAAAGATCGGTCAAGACATTAATTCTGACTGTATATAGAGTATAGATTATTAGGGGAGCCCATTGCTTATTTCACTCCATTGTAAAAAAAAATTCTTTATTTCTGCCCTCTTCTTAATATTATTTAGCCAATGATCAATCCACAAGAAGGCTTGCCTTTTTATCCAACGACTGCTAAACTTTTTGTCAAAAGCTTTTGCGTCTAAGCTTATAATGTCTACCATTCTTTTTGACGTTCTTAAAGAACTGGTGAGGCAGGACTTCCATTTGCAGAAGTCATGCTGACTCTTCCACATCAATACTTGTTTTTTTCTGCACGTTGAACAATTTAGCTTCAATAATGCTTTCCAACAACTTAGCAGTGTCAGAAGTCAGGCTAATGGGCCTGTAATTTCTGAGTTTCATCTGAATACCTTTTAAAAAATTGATATTACCCTTGCTACCGTCCAGTCCTCTGGTAAGGAGACCAATTTAGTGACAGGTTCCCTGTTTTTGCTAGAGCAACAATTTCACACTCGAGTTCTTCAGAAGCTCTCAGATATATTCCATCCAGGCCCAGTGACTTGTTAATTTTTAATTTTTCAGTTAGTTCTGGCACTTCATCTTTTATCACCTCCATTTGACTTTGTTCTTCAAATGCCTTTTTTGGGCGGGGGGGGGGAGGGGCATGAATCAGGTGTGAGTACCTGTCTAACATCTTCTGCTGGTGGATGTAAAGAATTCATTTTTCTCTGCAATTTTGCTACCCTTCTTCAGTAATCCTTTTACAACTCTGTCATCTTGCGATCTTCCTACCCCTGTGACTGCCTCTTCTGTCTCGTGTATTTATTTAAATAAATTATTATTGTCTTATGAAATGATTTATCAATATGCTTCTCAATGTTTATTTGCTTGCATTACTGACATGTTTACAAGAATTTATGTTGTCTTCAAGTTTTACTTTGAACAAGATTTCAAAGTAGCTTCTCTGACTTTTCTAGCTCCCTTGACACTGCTTGTTAAAGGTAAAGGTAAAGGACCCCTGGACGATTAAGTCCAGTCAAAAGGGTGCGGCACTCATCTCGCTTTTCAGGCCGAGGGAGCTGGCATTTGTCCACAGACAGCTTTCCAGGTCATGTGGCCAGCATGACTAAAGCACTTTTGACACAATGCGTCACTGTGATGAGTGCCAGAGCACACAGAAACGCCATTTACCTTCCTGCCACAGCAGTACCTATTTATCTACTCGTGCTGGTGTGCTTTCGAACTGCTAGGTTGGCAGGAGCTGCAACAGAACAATGGGAGCTCACCCCATCGTGCAGACTCAAACTGCCAACCTTTTGATAGCAAGCCCAAGAGGCTCAGTGGTTTAGACCACAGTGCCACTCGCGTCCCTTGTTATAACCATGCAGGTAACCTCTTAGCTTTCTTTGACCTTATGATCTATGGCAGGGGTAGTCAACCTCTTTATACCTACCGCCCAGTAATGCATCTTTCTTGATGGTAAGTGTATCTTGAAGATCTGTCCTTGGACTGGCCAAAAGTAACATTTGTGCATCCTTAGCAACTGTTGCTGCCTCGGGGAAATCTACTTAGCATGCTGGCAATTGCTCTAAAGAAAAATCCACCAGCGTAAACTGTGGTCCTTTGAGGTTTTGTAAATGAGAACTGCACTTTTCTGTAAACTGATATTGGCTTGTGAGGTGAGACCGCTGACAGGAAGAGCAGTAGCAAAATAACTATCAGTAGCAATTTCTAGTTCATTATGCTGAGCCTTCCCCTGGGGCCATTTTTGCTGTATTTCCTTGTTTTCATTGCTCCTTGTTTGTTTAATAGACACAGAACGCCCTGCTTAATTCCCTGATAAGCAGGGTGGTGTTTTTTTCTCCCCACTGTTGGGAAAAATAACCAGCCATTTTGAAGGGAAAGGAAAACAATTTCCTTGTTAATTCAGCTGGATATGTTGCTGATTAGAATAAATAATGAGATTGACACTGGAACCGAACATTAAGAAACAAATTTCATACCACGCGTAAATTTAATGTTGCCTTTGTGATTGTGATCTTAAATTGTTGCCGCTTCAAATCATGTAAAATTGTTTAATTTCTATTTATCTGGACCTTTTTATGCTGCTGCTTAGTTTAAAGTTACACCTGTTGGTTTCTATGTCTAACTTGTTTCTGTGATTCTGATGGTGAGGCCTTTCTCTGAGCGGTGGCAGAAAAAGACTGAAATAAATAAATGAAATTAGGAATTCAATGACTGATTTCTGTGCATAAAATATCATACACCACCCCCAGCTTTTTATTGATATTTGCATATTGGGCTTGTGCAAGGCATATTATTTAGCATCTGACCTGTGATACACATTAAAAGGTATAATGCAGCTAGCTATATTAGGGCAAAATGTGGGTCACATGTCAGCTTTATCTGCTATGGTAGCATTACCATTGGTGCATAAAATGACCCATCTTTCCCTTTACGGACATTGTGAGGTAAATCTGGGCTGGTGTCACAGGGAGGGAAGAAGTGCCAGGGTCCCCCCTGGACATGCGGCAATGAGGAAGTTTGAGGGCTTTTAAAATGTGGGTTTAATATGTTATTCTTAACAGGCGATTGTGCTAATTATTGCAATTTGAAGGTGATTTTGAAGTATTTGGTGAGCATAAGATCATTTTAAGTCATAGGAATGGAGGATATGTGGTCAATCTGTTCATTTTTTATTTTATTTTAAGGAAACGTTTTAATTTTGGATACGTACAACATAGGAACTGGAGTGAGAATGCAGACTACTGAGGGAGGCTGACGAAGCTGAAATGTATCTGGCATTCCAGGTATTCACACAACTCCGCTGAAAAATATTGAGAGCATTTAATGTATTCCTTCTTACTCACATTACTGCGAGGGAAGGTCGGCGGTTCGAATCTGCTCAGTGGTGGTAAGCTCCTGTTGCTCTGCCACAGCTCCTGCCAACCTAGCAGTTTGAAAGCACACCAGTGCAAGTAGATAAATAAGTACCGCTGCAGCAGGAAGGTAAACAGCTCTGGCACTCATCACGGTGTCCCATTGCGCCAGAAGCGGTTCAGTCATGCTGGCCACATGACCCAGAAAGCTGTCTGTGGACAAACGCCGGCTCCCTCGGCCTGAAAAGCGAGATGAGCACTGCAACCTTTGACCGGACTTAACCATCCAGGGGTCCTTTACCTTCACCTATGCTTATATACATGTTGAGGATACAATGTCATACAATTGCGGCGCATCAGGTAGAACTATCCCCCTCCTCCTCACACACAAACTGCTCTAGGATTCTCCCATTCCCCTCTCCAGCCAATTTTGGGGCCTGGGGGTACATGGGGGAGGAGAGGGAGGAATGTCCTTAAGGGGCTGGTTCGATAAATCCTGCCCTTCATTATTATATTCTTACAATTCACCGATTTAGCCAACTGAAGTTTCTGTATTGTCCAGGTTTTGTTTTAGTGTGTGGGCAATTATTATTATTATTATTATTATTATTATTATTATTATTATTATTGTTGTTGTTATTGTTATTGTTATTGTTATTACATCCTTGTTTTTCGTTTTTACACCCACAACAAGGCTCAACTTTCTTCTTTTGCTTTGTTTTTAATGGCTTGTTTTCCTTGACTTTTGTGCTGCATGTAATGGTAAAAATGATTCATTTTACACAAATTCGGACTTTTAAGTAGTAACTGGAGGGGGTGATCATCCCATCTCTCCTCTATACAGCTTCTCCGTTCTTCTCTCACAGCTTGCAAGAAATCCATATTTTCTGCACAATCCCAGGAACCTGCATCAGCTGTTTAACAGATGGGAGTGGGGCAACATGACCAAGTGTGGGGTGATTTAACCTTGATCATTCCCTGCGTAAAACAACTGAGAATTCAGGGATTCTCTATATTTGGGAGCGCATAATATAGAACCCTTGATATTGGGAGTTCTTGTGACAACTCATCTCCAGTAGGTCTTGCGCCCATGAAGCAGTTGCTGAGACTGAAGGTCCATGCCTCCCCACAGCTGCCTAAGTCCCATCATCTCCAGGGTTTTCTCCAAGCAATCGGAGACTGCATCTGTGTGCAGCCAACCTCTCCTCCACCCTTTTAATGCCTCTTCTGGTTCCGGGAGACCAGGAGGGAGGGGAACTTGTCACAGCAGGAGGGGGAAACACCCGTGACTCTTCACTAGCCTGACTCATCTCTGTCTGTTGGCCTCCTACTCTCCTGCTTCAGCTTCTGTCTCTGGTTCTGGACTCTGCCACAGACCTGTTAACTCTTCAGCTTCCAACACCTCCTCTTCCCAGTCTTCTCCCTCTTCATTGTCCCACCACCAGTACCTGGTCTCTGAGCCTTCTTCCCTTGGGGGTTCCCCAGTGGATTCCTCCCACCATTCCTTTGTGCCCAACCAGTCCATGACATCAGGGCAGAAGGAGGCAGCCAACACAGATCACAGAAATTAAAAGTGTGTGGCAATTCACAATGCCAGCCCTGGATTTAAACAATGAGGACAGCAGGCACAGCTGAGACAGATGCAGTCTTATGAGTTGACAAAAGGGAGTAATGGTGGAACCTGTCTCTATCCTAGTCCCCAGGGGAAAATTGCTACTTGCCACAGGTAAGTAGGGAAGACTAAATTGCTGTTTGTAGCTGAAAGGATTATTTGGCAAAAGCCGTAAATAAAGATTGACTGGCTGGCTGGATAGAACATATTAATCAGATATTTTGAACTGGGAGTTCTATATGAGAGCATTTCGCACAACACCAAGTGACAAGATCTATTATTCAGTCCCCCAGCCTTTTGAAAAACAATCTGTGGTATAGAGTGGCATGTTTTGTGACGCAGCGGAGCTAAAAGCATTTTTGTTCTAATATTTTATACATTGTCTGAGTATGCCCTTTCATTCCCCATGAAAGAGGTTTTCTCTTCAAGCCTAGATTGCCAATGCTGGGAATGCTGGGAGCGTTAAGAAATTGGAAGAAAAAAATTGACAAATCACCACACACCATGGCCTGGATTTTATGAGTACAAGTAAAACGCAATGTGCTAAATTAGATTGCTCTCTTTTGGCCCAAATTTTCATTGTGGGTCGGCCGCTCTTTCAAGCATGTGCAGACACACATACACAAAGACACACACACACGAGAGAGAGGGAGGACTGACACACAAAGTGGAATACAGCAGACGGGTTGACAGCTCCCTTTCTCTCCTCTTCTGCCCGCTCTCTATCTATCTTCCCTTCCCCATCCCATTCACTCTCGTTCTGTGGCCCACCCCAAGCCTCTTGGTGGGACGTATCCAACTTGCAGGTTAGCCACCCCTCCTTTGGTTTCAGATGCGAACCATTAGCCTAATGGTATGCAGCACTGCTCTTTCCCTAGAAAAAAACAGGTGCTGGGACTCACCTTGAACACCTCCCTCATTCTCTCAGAACGGCAATGACACCCACCTGAGAGGTGCTGAAACCCAGCAGAGAGGTGCCAGAACTGAGTTCCTGTGAGTTCCCCCTGAAAAAAGGCCTGGTATGCAGATTTGCATGAACTTCAGAAATAACTGCAAGCACACCAAAACAAAAGAGGCTACCTTTTAAGATAATTTAAGATAATTAATAATATTATTATTATTTTTTAAAAAAAATTACTGGTACTGATTCATGATAACAAATTTAAATTAAAAGCCTTGGAAATTATTCATCATGATTTCATGCATTCATTCAGGTGGAGTTTCCAGCCTCAAGCCAAACCAACACATGTAACGGAAGATATGAAATGTAAATTTGGGCCAAAAGAGAGCAATCTCATGAGATATCCCTGCTAGCAGAAGGGGCTGGTTTTCATCACTTCCTTCTATAGTCCTTTGTAAAAACAAAATGATGCTCTGGGGGTTGGAGGATACTGCAGGAAAGTGTGAGGGATGGCACAGGGAGCTTCAGGGAGAATTGGTGGAAATCTCTTTGGCTACCTTTCTACCGCTGGGAGCATCTACTGGATCAGAGTTCCTTCCATTCACAGAAGGGCAACTCAGGATCCAAGTCCATTTCTGGTGAACGTGCTGCATGCTAAAGAGCATACTTCAGCACATCCCTACACTAACATGTCCCACTTCACATTAAAAAGGGGGAAGAATAGAGTGCATGTTCAGAACTTTGCATGTGCAGCACACTGTGCTGTTACATATCCAGTCACACAGCACTTTTAAGTCAACCACACCACTTATATGCCAGGCCTCTGACAGCAGCGCATCTTCTTTAGCTCTGCTGGAATTGCTAAGAATGACTTCTCCAAATAAGGAGCCGAATGTATTTATCAAAAGCAAGAAAGGAAAGAAAGTAGGAAGAGTTATTTTGAATTAAAATTAAGAAAGATGAAAGATAGGAAAAAGATTTAAAACAGACGGAACGATGAATCTGAAGCAAAGTACTGTATGGAAGGTGGAAGTCACTGTATAGACTATTTGTATAGATTAGTTGTGTAGAATTGTAGCAATGCAGGGAGGAATATAGGAAAGGAAAAAAGTTGAATAATGTGTAATTAGAATTAACTATTGTTTTTTGTTTCCTCTGCTTGTGTCTCTCTTGCATTGGTAGAAGCTACTTACGTGACTATACACTTAGTCTTACCCTTTTTTTCCTTCTCTTTTTTCTTTATTTTTTTTTCCTTTCTCCTTTTCAACTTTTTGTGGTTTCTATTTTTGTTGTTTTTGTTTTTGTTTGTTTGTTTTTTATCTCTTGTGGTTGTTGTTATTCCTTTGTATTTGTACCTACGAAAGGTTTTAAAATTTGTTGTGAAATTGTTAAATCTAAATAAAGTTTATTTTAAAAAAAAAAAAAAAAAAAAAAAAAAAAAAAAAAAGCAAGCCATTGTAAAATGCGAATGGGTCCTGAGAAATAATTAAAAATGTTAAGAGGTAATTAAGTGAAAGCAATAATTGTACCAAGGAAGGACACAGACTCAAAGCAAGCTCATAATGAATTATATCAACTTTGTTCACAAGCCAGAATGGTTTAATATATGGAGGGGGAATGATGGAGAATGAAACTAAGATTCAGTTTTTTGCTTCCAGCAGCAGAAGCCCACACGGAAGTACTTCCACTAGAGCAATGGGGATTTCCCTCTCTCCTCCTCCCATATCCCCCACATAGGTCAAGAGAATCCCAGAGCAGCATGTGGGAAGAGGAAGGACAAATTGTTCCACCAGGAAAAGAGACATGGTTGTCCTGATGGAGCAATCTGTTTAACCCTACATTGACTTCCTCCCTACTGTTGGAGTGTAAAGGTTTATATGAAGTTTAAGGGATGCTCAATCTATCATTCAAGTTCACATTGGTACTTAAAGTTATGTTTTATCAATCAATGACCAATAAACTTGGGGTGAAGGAATGTTTGGACATGATAAGCTGAATATATTGATGTCATAAGAACAGCCAAAAAATGCACTAATGAAAACATCAAAAATATATTTAGAATTTGTCTTATTCAGAAGAATTATATTTGTTGTTGAGGAATTTTTAGAGTCAGCAATTTAATTAATAAACTCCCTTTGTATATGTTCAAGTTGTGGGAATGATAAGAAACAGTAAGGTAGTTTTAATTGTGACCCTAATTTATTGGGTAGTGACTTACTATCTTCACATGATAAGATTCTCAGAAACTGTATACACTCTGAAGTTTGAACATACCAGCCTGTTTTCATCACTTGAGAGGTGAGATCTTACAAGAGCTGGAAATGTGGAAAAATGCTCTGTTTTGAACTACTGAAATCTTAAGAACTAGATTTTGTAAGAAATGTTTAAGTGCCACTATTGCTTACCTTAGGCTATATGTATGTGCTATTAGAAGTGTGTGTTTGTTAATACAATTACTGTTGTATGAAACTTGAATTGAATCCACAGCAATTCTAGGTGTATACCTTGTTGAAGTGGATTAAACAGCTACTGGTAATCAACTAGCAGCCAAAATGCAAACTAGGATTGGAGGTTGTAGGAATTGCTGTGGTACATAGAAAGCTTCTTCTTTCAGGTGACCATTGTTAAAGAGGATGCTCAGCATTTGCACTTGGGTACTTTTTAAAAGAACAAAGGGGTGGATTTTTTTAGCCTTATATAAGCACATTCTCAGATGAACAGCGCTGAACACTCATATCTGGCTCTTTGTTGTTTGTCCAGGTAAAGGCAAAACAAAATTATGTACTTCTGCAGAGGCCATTTATGAATATATATCTCACCTAATTGATATATACACAAGAATACTTTCACTCATCAAATGGCAAAAAAAGAAGATGTGAACCTAGAACAACAATCTGTCCTTTCCTACACCTCTGCCTCTTGTGCAAACAAGCAGCAATAAAGCACATTAAGATCTTCAGGCCATCCATGCGTCAGTACATTGCTTAAGGTACAGCATCTCCAATATTCTCCCAGGACACTCTTGCTCCATGCTCCCCTCCCTACTCAGCCCTATGAATTTAAAGCCATCCTGTAGCACTGGGCATGAAAAACCCTAATAGGTGAGTAAGAAATGAACCCAAGCATGATATTGCAGCAATCAGATGTGAAATTTTGGAGACTCAGTAGCCTATGTTCAGGTGTTCGCACAATGTGGGATCGAACAAATATATGCCAGATGGGTATTCAATACTAATTTCCTTTGAAATTAAAATCTAACAGGAATTTTAAAATGGTTGCTTCACTGCAACCATCATACCAACAGCTATAACTGGAAGCCACAAATGCTCCACTCTATTGGAAATTTAAAAAATAGGGAGTTTGGATGAATCTTAGTGAAACATCAACTATTAAAACATGATATCTGCGTACACACACACAGATTACACACACACACACACACACACACACACACACACACACACACACACATATAATGAAAGGATCAGATGTTTGGTTTATTGTTGATATTTCAGTAAAGCCTCTTGAACATCTCACATGGGTCATACAGTCGGTAGGTAGCTGTCATGGACTGACTGGCTGCAGAGGAAGCATCAACTGGGGAAACCCCAAGGGAGCCCCCAAGGGAGGAAGGCTCAGAGCCAGGGGGTTGGTGGTGGAATGACAATGAGTGGTCAGAGAGAGAAGAGGGAGCAGACTGGGAGGAGGAGGAAGAGGTATAGGAAGTTGAAGAGGCAAGCAGGAAGAGGCCGTGGCAGAGAGCAGTCCAGAATCAGGGGCAGAAGCAGAGGCTGGAGAGGAGTGGGGCCAAGAGGCAGAGATGAAGCAGGTTGCTGAAGAAGCCAGGGAGTCTTCCCTTCCTGTTGTGACCAGCTCCCTTTTCCCCTGGTCTCCCAGAACATGGAGATGAATGGGGTTGGGGACAAAGAGAGACAAGACAAAGAAGCTGGGAAAGGAACTGGGGGAGGAGCCTCAAGAGAGCAGTGGAAGACACCAGCCTTCAGTCCTCACAACTGCCTCATTGGGGCAATACCTACTGGGAAGAGTTGATGTGATCGCTAGGCCTGCACTGTTTGGCCATCTTTGAATAAAGAGTTAACTTCACTGACACTGGGTGTTTTATTACTGACCTCCTCCTGACAGTAGCCTTTGGTGAGCTGTTCCCCCCCCCCCCAATGTGGGGGATGATAATGCAGGGTTGCCTTACAATGTTGTTGTAATCTTTACAAATAGATAAATGAATGTGGAGCGCGTTGAACACCTAAAAGCACTTTACAAATGTTTGGTCACTTTTTAAAAAAATAATGAACATGGGTAACTAGTGCCAACAGGATTATAGCCAAAACAGAGCCACTGAGAAACAAGACTGCATGACTGGGGGAACTACTAAGTGTTCGGGAATACAAAACAAAAAAACTTTCGACAGAATATCCAAAGGAGCAAAAACTCCAAAAATAGCCCATTGAGGAAATAGTCATGGAAATAAGTTAGTGGCTGACATGGCAGAACTGCTTACCTGACCACCTATCAATGTTTGCCCTATGGCATACTGGGAGGGCAAGAAGGAGGGGCGAGGCAGCAGCGAGATGCAAACACACTGGTGGAGTCAATCCAGCTCTCCTGCCAATGCAATTGCACCACGCCAACTTTGCCTCCTTCTCACCCTTCTGGTATGTCACAGCAACAACCGTGATGGCAGCTCAGGTAAGCAGAGGGGCACCCACACCTTGCCAACCGCTGCTGCATGGGACGCTGGCTATCAGAAAAGCAAAACAGAGAAGTTTGGGTGTGGAATGGAAGGCTGGAGAAAAGCATGGCTGGCAGGCACCCTGAGCAATTAGGAGGTGAGAACACCATTGCCAGCAACTTTTTTGTTGTAGGTTCCTCGTACATTATATAATATCCATCTTAGGTGACATCTACTCTGACACTTCTGACTGCTGCCTTTGATCATTTATCTCTTCCCGTGCTTCTATTTCATCAAACTGTCAACAGACTTGCCTCTAGATGGCCACCTAAACGTCAATGTGAATTATTTCCAAAAATGTCTCTGCAAAGTTTTGGCATAATATGCTTGTAAACCTGCCTTTTGCAACTCATTTTTTTTTCTTCCACTATCATCCTTCCAAATACGCCTCTTGAAAACAGGGAAGGGGGTGTTTCTTCCTTCCATGTGATTTAACAACCATGTTATTTTTAGTGTTTTTCTTTTGAATCAACACATAACAATGTATAGAGTTAATGCTTGGTATAATAATACTGACAAGCAAAAGTGCTTTATAGACAATGTTTGACAATGACAACAAAGGGCTTTATTTTAAAATAAGTTCTTGCAGGTGTCATGCTACACACAAAACAGCACTATGCTTCCATTGCAGTAGTAGTTTGATATTTAATTTTCTTTCTTTCTTTCTCCATGAAGGAAGCTGATGGAATTATTAAAGGTAAAGGTAAAGGGACCCCTGACCATTAGGTCCAGTCATGTCCGACTCTGGGGTTGCGGCGCTCATCTTGCTCTATAGGCCAAGGGAGCCGACGTTTGTCCGCAGACAGCTTCCAGGTCATGTGGCCAGCATGACAAAGCCACTTCTGGCGAACCAGAACAGCGCACGGAGATGCCGTTTACCTTCCCAACGGAGCGGTACCCACTTACCTACTTGCACTTTGACGTGCTTTCGAACTGCTGGGTGGGCAGGAGCTGGGACTGAGCAATGGGAGCTCACCCTGTCATGGGGATTCGAACCACCAACCTTTGGATCAGCAAGCCCTAGACTCTGGTTTAACCCAAAGCGCCACCTGGGTCCCTGGGAATTATTAGGGTGGCATAAAATTCCTGGCTTCCTTGGAATGCATTGTGCGACATTTCCCTCAAGGCACCTTCTGCCTTTTTGAAGACACAATCAGGTTCTCCTTGGTCAATTGTCAGTTGATTTTTAATACAGCTTTGGCAGCCACGCAGATTTTACAGATTACTTATTTGTTGCTTTTGAAATTTCAGTGCACTTAGCATAGGGTTGCCATATTTTAGTTTTGCCCAAAGTTGTTAAGCTTCTTCTGCAAATGACACTGCTGACATGGCATACATACGGATTTTCCCAGACATTAAAGCAATTTCTGCCTGGACACTATTTCTGACGGCCGATTACCGGTTAGGTCCAAGAAATTCCAGACGTATGGCAACCCTAACTTAGTATTAACATCCCAGGTCTCATGTTACCAATCTGTTTTTAAAGCAAACAAACAGTTAAACCATTTTTGGGTGGCACAGGGGTGCTGTAGGAGCAGCTATCCAAAATTGCCACATCCCTATTCCAGCAGTAGGAACATCTCCTGAGCAAAGTTTGACTCAGAGGAACTTAGGACCCAAGCCAGTATTCTGAAGATGGTATTCAGAGAGTTTTCATTGCCTTATTCAGCATTAGTATTGACATTGGTTGGTGGAATTAAATGCACAGGAGGAAAGCTGAAGATTTCAGCCTGTCTTCCTAGTGTAGGCAAAACCTAGGAAGAAAAGATCCCTATGAAGTGCGTGTCGCTGTGAACAGAATGGAACATCCATCAGCTCCCCTTAAACAGGCAAAATTATCATTAAAATCCACAAAGCTATATGCCAAGTGGAACAGATGGAAGCTTGTTACATTCTTTTTCCCTTGGCATTTGCTTACCCATCATTCTACTTCATAAAAATAATATACATGTGGTACTCCATTTCCAAGGAACATATCCCTTTATATTTCTCCTCTTAAAAAGATATTTGATTGGGAAGAGCAAATGGCCCAATGAAAAACTCAACCGCTGAACAGCCAGAGATTAAAATGAAGACAAGCCCTACAGCAATGCTGTTCTGGATTTCCAGTGAAAGGTTTTTGCCTTAGACTTTGTTGCAGATTATCCTATATTCTTCTTAATACAATGGCCATAGAACTGTAAAGTTGGAAGAGACCCTAGACCAACCTCCTGCAGTGCAGGAATCTCAACTAAAGCATCCATGACAAAGTGTACAAACTATACAAAGGGTACAAACTGGAAACTGCCCTAACTCCAACCCCGACAAGCTGAGGAACCTATCCTCTTCAGAGCTAAGTGCTACAAATCTCTATTGCACAAGACTAGACAGGATTGGAGTGCTACTTCTGCATTCCTGCATTCAGTGTTTCATTTAGAGAAGATGAGCTATTGCTTTTCTGAAAGAAATGTACAGAATTTTATTCCCGAGTTTCCCAGGGACAATAGATTAGAGTGAATCACATCCTACTTAGTGCCATCATGACTCCAGCAAGCCTCGGAGATGTACTATGTAGAGGGGGAGAAAAGTTAAAAGAACTGTTGGTAATCTCATTTTTTCAGAATGTCAAGGCTGGCAGTGCCTCCTGAAACCAGCAGCGGGGAGAGGGCAGATTGTTCCTTTGGACTCCAGACAAAAAACCTATTACTCAATGGTTTAGAATGAAAGAAATGCTGAATCGCAGGCCCCCAATAATCACGGCAGATCTGTCGATTCTCTTTGATTGGATATGACTCTCACCTATGAGAAACCCTCATTACAGGCACAGTTTTAGGGCCGTGTCACCCACTGCCACAGTATGAAGGCTATATGCTCAACTGAACATTGGGTCTTTTCACACCATGCACAAAACCTTCCATGTCAACTGGGAATTGCAGAGATAAATGAGTGGGTCAGGAGGCCCTTCAGAGACAAACAGGTAGACAAATTGCTTGAGTTACTGAGCTTGTATCTTTTATATGAGGTACCGCAAAAAGAATAGCACATTGGCCTCTTGTGCGGGTGTGAGCACATATCCGATCTGCTTCTTCAGCCTCCAAACTGCAGAGTATTTAAGACTGTTTTTAACAGGAGCCAAATCAGAAAGCACACACACACACACACACACAATGATGACCGTACATGGGTTTTGTGTTTTTTTTTTCAAAAATAAGAATATTACTAAAAGCCTAGCAAAAAGGCAAAAGGATTTGTCTGTAATATTCAGAATCAGGCAGCACTTCTATTTACAGTAAGCCTTAAAGTGCTACGGCACCTCAGAGAGTAGCTGGTTTATTGTGGCATAAACTTTCATATGCTGTTGCCTGAAAAAAAATCATGCTACGATAAATCATTTAAGCTCGGAGCCAAAGGGCCATGAGTGGAAGAAAACATACCATCCACGCGGCCTCACAAGCCTGTACACAAAGTCATATGCACAACTGACTGTGCAAGGGGCTCTGGCATCAGAAGGAAATCTTCCAGATGCAACCTGATCTCCGCCAGACAAGTGTTCTGGCATAAGAAACACAGCCAGCCAGTTCAGCAGTAGCTTGTTCCTGCACCTCAGAAGTGGACCTCAACCTTCCAGCCGCAGAGCTACTTGGCATGTTCTGAAGTAGTGTGGAGAGAGGAAGCATTAGTGATTGATGCATCCTCTCCTGCTTCTTCCAGCTAAAGGGACTGGATGTGGGGGCAGAAAATGAATGTTCCCCAGAGGGCATTTTCATCTCCCTACAGGGTGAAACCTGGAAGGCTGGGGAGATGAAGTATGGCCCACCAGTCCTGTTGGACCTCTCTGTCACTTTTACATGAACCAGGAATGACTCCTTGACTCAGCTAACAGCCTCCTATGGCCGCATAGGAGAGAGCATCAGTCATGGTGTGTAAGCAAATTTTCAGAGAAACTCACTCCCTATTATTTATCTGCCTGTTGAGGAAATCCTGATAAACCTCTAAGGAATACAGGATTCCTTGGGAGACAGTTTGAAACCGCTGCTGTCTACAGTGTTACTGCATAAATCAGTCATCATAAGAGAGAGAGAGAAAAAACGATCACTGCTTGAATACATTTTCTGCAAAGGCAAACAAGGTCAACAGCAGATCAGAAAATCAAGTTTGGAGAAATGCCTCCCTTTGGCTATGCATGTCCTTTCCCTCCTCCCAACACCTACCTGACATGTGCTAGGGAACCACAGCCAATCTGGGTTTTTTGGCAGAGGCCTTAGAATAGCAGCTACGGTAATTGCTGCATACTGGGTGAAGAAGTTCTATGTAATCTGAAACTGAGACAGGCTTTAATTATTTGTTTTGGCACCATCAGTTACGAATTGTTTTCCTACATTATTTTCTACTAGTTGGAGGTTTGAAAAGAAGGGCCTGCTGGATCAGGCCAAGGGCTCATTTATTGCAGCATCCTCTTCTCACCGTAGCCACCCAAATGCCCATGGTAAGCCTGCAAGCAGGACATTAGCAGAATAGCACTTTTATCTCCAGTGGTTTCCAGCAACTGGTATTCAGAAGCATTTTTTCAGAGAAGCGTCCCTTCTTTCACCACCCTTCTATAGCACAATTTTAGCAGGACTTTGGAAAGCAAGATCAGATCTTGCATATCCAGATGCAAACACACTTCCGTTTGTTTGTTTGTTTGTTTGTTTGTTTGTTTGTTTAGCAGTCTCTTACCAAGCACTGCTCCTTTGCACCTTCAACATTAGGGTACAAAGGAGAAGAGGGGAGGATAGTCAAATGTTTGGTGAGCATCTCCACTCTCCTCCTTTGCAAAAGTGCTATTTGTTGTTTTTGTTTGTTTGTTTTTAAACATGTAACAAGCTTTATTAATAGTCTTACAATACAATACATATATATATATATATTACATCTCTTAAAGTAAATTGAAATTTCAATCATGTACACAAAAAATTGAAAAAACCCATATGCTTATCTTTTCTTACATAATTATGAACCTTAAGCTTTGCAAAAGTGCTATTTGAAGCATCTGCACCCCCACTCCCACTCTCCTTGAAACAGTGTCCCATTGAACTCACTGGGGTTTTAGTTCTGAGTATATTTCACAGCTGTTCATTTTTATTTACTACACTACATTTGGAGACATTAAACAAAAGATATGTGTGTTGACTATGTCCTACTTCAGCTGGATGTTGGTCACTAAAGTTGTGTGACAAACAGCATCAGCTGAAACATGCAGTCAAAGGTTAGCCTGTTCCCAAGCCCAGGGAATTATATGAGCAAAATGTTTTTTTTGGGGGGGGGGGGGGAGTTAAGAGACAAGACATGCAAAGGTCAGTCTGGTGACCTCAAAACCCTCAAGGCTTCCTCAGTCAATCACAGGAATAATCCCAGTGTGAAACAAATGTTAAACCTAATTAACCTGAGAGCCCAAAACCCAATTAACATGTAAATTTCAAGGAAGTATACCTTCTGAACTCCATTTCCTTAGAAAAAGTAGATAACTGAGAGGAGTAAGGGGGAAGAGTGAAACAATGTGAGTGGGCTAACCTTCCCACAAGGGGCTGGATATGACATAGCTCTATGCTCAAAAGACCAACATGTTTTGTTTATGGCACATCCCTCCCAAGTAAGGGACCTTAATAGCACACATTCCTCCAGTGCAAGGATTTTTGCAAGTTCTCATCTCTTGATCTGCCTCTGCTTAATGGACAAACACCGGCTCCCTCGGCCTGAAAAGCGAGATGAGCACCACAACCCCATAGTCACCTTTGACCGGACTTAACCATCCAGGGGTCCTTTACCTTCACCTATGCTTACATACATGTTGAGGATACAATGTCATACAATTGCGGCGCATCAGGTAGAACTATCCCCCTCCTCCTCACACACAAACTGCTCTAGGATTCTCCCATTCCCCTCTCCAGCCAATTTTGGGGCCTGGGGGTACATGGGGGAGGAGAGGGAGGAATGTCCTTAAGGGGCTGGTTCGATAAATCCTGCCCTTCATTATTATATTCTTACAATTCACCGATTTAGCCAACTGAAGTTTCTGTATTGTCCAGGTTTTGTTTTAGTGCGTGGGCTATTATTATTATTATTATTATTATTATTATTATTATTATTATTATAGTTTTAGTCTAGCAGAAGGAAGAACTCATGCCCTCTGAGTGGCATCTGATCTGCATTGTGATTTGGTCTATCATTGTATACAGTGAGGTTATAGGCAGTATTATGTACAATGAATACTGAGGACGTCAATACTTCCTCTTTCTAGAGCAGGGATGGCCAAAGGCAGGTGCCACCCCACCCCCCACCCACCCCCCCGACTCTCTGTCTCACCCTCTGGACTCTCCCCAGCCCACACACTTCTCTCCAGGCTACATCCCTCACCCACCTCATTTTGTTTTCACCTGGCTAGAATGTGTCCTTGAAGACTGATCAATAAAGGGGCTCATGTGTGCGTTTAAAGTCCTAAGTGACATAGGCCCCAAATATCTGAAAGTCCACCTTCTTCACTACAGACAGTTTCACGTGTGAAAATCAGCAGAGGAAGCCCTCTTGTTAGCTCCATTGTCCTCAGAAGGTCAAGGATTATGGTGACTGAGGTGATGACATTCTCTGTGTTGGCCCCTAACTTGTGGAATTCCTTCCCCACAGAGGTGTGCCTGGCACCTTCACTAGACAGTTTTTACCACATGCTGAAGATACACCTCTTTACCCTGACCTTGATGGTTGGGATTACACCAGTGGGTCAGAGACTACTTAACCCTGGTCTAAGGAAATATTGTATTTGGCTACTGGTCTGTTGAAAGGCAGTGTGGGACACCTGCCACAGGCATAGATTGTGTACTTCTACATAGCCTGCACTAATAGCTTTATCCTAAGCATTTGCACTGACATATGCACCCACAACATCAGTATGTCACCATCTAAGTTGCCTTAGAAAAGGATCACGCTCGCTCTCCTTATCATCTATGGTGCCCTCATTTGGCATAGATAATGATGACTGGCATCCTGATCTTAAACACATTAGTGATAATATTAAGTCCAAATGGAATCTGACATGTTTCGAAAACAGCTGCATTGCAATGCATGAAAATAACGGATGATTGATATACAATTCTACTGTACATCATTCAATAACGCACCCATCAAATCACAGCTGAAGGCATACGTAAACTGCCTCCATCGCAAAGGATTGGGTGATAAGGGAAAGCATGAAAGCTCACTGTGGATGCTCTGTCATCACTGTTTCACCCATACAACTAATCATTGTTCATACATGGTGCAACACACTATTACGTGCTATTGAAACAATGGGACCTACTCTAGAGGTATGAAGATTCTCAGTAACTATCCTTGGAATTAGAGCTTTTCTAGCACAAAATGTGGCATTACATCTTATTGAAAAAAATTTAAAAAAAAGATTCCATGCAACGTGTTCAGGATCGAGAAAGTTGTCTAAAAGGGTAGATGTGCAGAATCCTCTCAACTTCAAGCAATGTGAAATGCATATCAGCATCACATGTCAGCATTCGTTGTTACTCATGTATGGTTGAAGGTGATTAGCAAAGAACCAGTGCATGTACAAAGCTGACTTCCTTGGGCTAGACTTGGAAAAGCAATCACGCTTCACAGATTCCCCCCTTCCCTGGTTGCTATGTTCCATGGTTTAGGGTTCATGTTATCAACGCATGGCTAATATCACTACTGCAATGTAGAGATTAAAAACATGGTTTAAAGAGTTTTTGCAGTCCGGGATTACAAGAAAACCAAATCACCACCTACACTGGTGGTGTATGTATAACTCTGCATCATAGTTATCACTGAAAGGAAAAGGAAGCAAGAATTCACTCCAGAAAGAAGGACAGAAAGTGGGAAGGGAAAGAAGCACACAATATATTGTGCTTTGTAAGACACTGGGCGTCTTTTCCAGCAGAGACAGGGAAGCTCTATTTGCTGTTCGACACCAACTCCCATCAGCCCCAGCCAGCATGGCCAATGAGGAGGAATGATGGGAGTTGCAGTCCACCATCTGGAGGGCTACAGGTCCCCTATCCCTACTTCACAGGGAGCAGGCATTATATCTACACATCACCAGGATATACCCCCATCAGTCCTGAAAGCCCCATCAAGTACTAAAATTGGCAGCTCAATAAACTTCAAAGAAGGCATCAAAAGGCTAAATCCAAAATGTGAGCCCCAAATCCCAGTAATCATGCTCACTATTCTGAGCTCAATTTTTAACAGATATATGGTGATCGCTTAAAAAGCACTGAATTGTTTGGGCAGCAAATTTATTTCCTTCCTTTCTGTTCAAGTGATACAAAACGTGTTCACAGCAGTAGCCAGAAAATCATGTGCCACCAAGGACAGGACAAATGATAACAGTGCCAAGAAAGGTGATTTCTGACTGCTGTGCCTTGGGGAGAAAGTCTCGGGATGTGAGAAGTTGACATATTTCTCAAGTTTTCAGGTCTGTGCTACTGTCCTTGAAACAACCAAGAGCCCTGTGGCACATTTGTAAGACTAACAAATTTATTATGGCACAAACTTTTTCTGGTCTCTAAAGAACCTTATGCCGTAATAAATTTGTTAAGTCTTTAAAGTGCCACAAGACATGTTGTTTTTGCTGCCATCGACTAACGCGGCAGCCCCTCTCCAAGTTGTCCTTGAAAGGCCACATTTTAGCTGCAACGAGACATTTAGGAACCACAACAAAACACCCTTTCTAATGAATTATGTGGATTGTTTTATTGGCAAATAATAATAATAATAATCCACAGTTATCATATTTATAAGTCAATCACATTTGATTGGGTATTGTTTCACCTTATTAGTTGATATGCCATATAATCTTTCTGTAATGAGCAGTGTTCAAAATTAGCCAGGCACATTTTGCATCTGACTATTGGCCACTTGCGACCAAGCAAAGATTCCTGGGTGCCAGGATGGCACCTGACATCTGCAGCATCTGGAACTGCATGCCTGGGCATCCTTGGATCTTGACTGTTTTCCATGCACTAATACCACACCCTTTAGAATTCTATCAGTTCTATTTTATCTGCACAACCAGAATGAATTTCAGAAACCAAAATGCTTTTTCAGTGCAGCCTGAGCAGGATCAGTGATCAACGATACAGTAAATTGTTTTAGCCTATCCTCACTTACACCCTGCCCCCACTGCCCTGCTCACAGTTGTGAAGAATATCCCTACATTGTGAATGGTCCATATCACCACTAAGGAAAAAGAGGCTGGACTAAGCCAATATATATGTGGACTGTCCCTGGATCAAGTGACTTTTCTTCTTTAAGTTCTCAAAGCTCTTAACCTCACTCAAAGTTGTCATCTGAACTAGCCAGATGTTTAACTGATAATCACTCACAGTCAGTCCATCATTTCAAAAATAAGACTTAAGAGCTGTCTTGCCCCAAAATGGCAACTAGACATTTCGTTTTGGTGACTGTAACCTTGGTTTAAGGAGCCATTTGGCCCTAGCTTATATATCTGAGTTTCTAACACTGGTAATGAAGAGTGAGAGCATTTCTGTTCCTACATGGCCCTTGGTCTCTCAAGCAGTGATATTGCCAAAGCTTGAATATGAATCTGGCTTGGTTTATGAACTTGTCCTGCTTATGATTCTCGGTTGCATTACAAGCCAACATCTGGAATGTTAAACTACATTCTGTAGCTGCATGGTCAATGTTCGGCACTCCAGGCACACAAAGTCAACTACTACTGTGCTTGTGCAAAAGGTTTTGTTTTTTTAATATCTATCCCTCCTTCTCAATGAAACTCTTGTTGAGCCCTGAGAACGTTGAAGCCCCTTTTGTTTGCTGAGTATCTGAGTCAGTTCTCTCAACTGTTTCTTGCAACGGTTGTAAGTGGTGTTGCGGCACCGGCACCAGCCAGCCACAATCCAAATACAATCACACCCCGGGTTGCGCACGCTCCGTGTTGCGTACATTCGGGTTAAGAACGCCTGCAACCCAGAAGCGTTTCCGGAGTGCGCGCAGCCCCCATATGCGCAGAACGCTTCTGAGCACTTCGCGCATGCACAGAAGCGCTCAAATCGTGCTACTTCCAGGTTTTCTTGTGCGTTCGGGATACGCACACCCGCGTTACGCACGGCGACCCGGAACGTATCGCGTGCGTAACCCAGGGTTCCACTGTAGAAAGCCTTCTCTTGTTGAACGGGTTTATTTGGAGAGGGGAAAGAGATTCATTTTCCAAGCACCTCCCTCTCGTGGCAAGGAAAAGTGCATGCAGCTTGGGGAATTCAGAACAGCTGCTCAACACAGCACCTTGCAAAGCACTTTGCAAAACCCATGTGGGCAAAAAAAAAGTTGCCTGGCTGTCAGAGGCTGGCTGAAAGCTAGGACTTGTCAGGGGCTTGACATAACTGAGCCTTACCTCCATGGAACCTCACAGCTGTGTGAGGGGTGCTATTCCTCCTCTGCATACTATGAAGAGTGAGAGAAGGTGGGAAGGAGGCAGCCAGAGGAGCAGCATAGATTTCGAAGGAAGAGATACACAGAGAAACACTGTCTCAGCATCAGAGATGACAGGGAAATCCTTCCGGGTTCCAACCTGATGTAGAAACCCAGGATGTAAACTCCTTACCGGAAGAGGCACTGAGGGAGGTGAGAAGGGAATTTGTCTGCTAACCTCAAGGAGAGCTTGATGATGAGAAGAGTCTCAACTCTCCTATGCTAGGAGCCAGGAACTTACCAAGACACCTCTGAAGGAAAGATGAGTTTGGGGGACTCTGAGAGCACCCCTAAGTTGGCCGCTCTTATCTGGAGCAGAGTCCAGAGCAAGAAGGATGCTGAACTGTTGTCATGGTGATGTAGAACTTGCCCTATGAGGAGAACAGGATCTGGTCTGCTAGCCAGATTCAGTTCCCCACCCCTGGTTTAGAGCTCAGTACCTCTTAAAGGTGAGGAGAAGCAAAAAGACACACAGTTTGCATTTGCCAGAACGTACATTTTACTTGCTCCAGGCAAATAGCAGGTTACAAGGGTAAATGAAAAGCAACAGAACCATCACAACACTTCGCAAAAATTGTATGCCCAAATGGTTCTGTGGCATCGGGTGTCATAGCTGTCAAGATATTCTTTTTGCATCTTAGTAAAATAGTGATAAAGTGGTAGAAGACAACTTTGTTTGACACTGAAAGCAGAAGGGGTAAAGCACAATAGAAAAAAAGGAGTCATCAAATGAAAGGCTTTTCTAGTCCAGCATCCCCTTTCCTCAGATGGGAAGCCTATGGGAAGTACACAAGCATGACAGAAGGACAATAGCCCTCTCCTGCTGTTGCCCCCCAGAAGTTGGTACTCAAAGGCTTCTGAACCTGGAGATAGCATACAGCCATCATGCCTTGACCTCCATGGTTTTATCTAATCCCCTTTCAAAGACATCTAAGTTGTTGGCCATTGGCACATCTTTTTGTAGCACATCTGGTAGGTTAACTGTGGTCCTCCTGGAAAAGTAATGTACGCATCATTTCAACTGTAGGCAAAAGATTAGGCTAACATGTATTTCCCAGCTGTCAAAGGCAAGAGTTCAAAAAAGGCAAGCAGTCCTACTAAAGAACCAGGAAGCATAGTAGGAAAGGTTGTAAGTAGAACTGAATGGAAAAATTCTGTATAACTATTCACATTTTTTTAACAAAGAAAAGCACACACAGTGGAGAATCAAGCGAGACAGTTCTCCTTTTCTTTCTTAGGCAGATTTCAAGACATAACAGAGAAACTAAAATTATCTCAACATGACTATGACCTCTAGATATTAAATACTTCAATCAGTAAAGAAAAGAGAATTCTCAGCTAATTTTTCTGCAGTCCAAATCGGCTTCTGGTGGCCTTCGAGGCACAATTTGGGGTACAGATTTTGATCCACAAAAAATGGTACAATTGTTTGAAGCTCACATACTTAAGACTCTGCCTCTCTCTTCCATCCTGTCACCATGCCTACAATTGGCCGAGAGCTCTCTCTTGATTATGCTACCCATGTACAAAAGTACAAGCAAGGAGGAAGCTAACAGCCATTCTCAGCAGCTACTCAACAAATATACAACTCTTTCCGTTGGTTTTCATATATCTCTGCCCATGTATCTCACACACACACAAGGTTTGGAAGATCGTCTAAACCAGGGGTGGCCAATGTGGAGCCCTCCAGATGTTGATGGATTACAACTCCCATCATTCTTGGTCACTGGCCATGCTGGCTGAGGTTGATGGGAGTTGGAGTCCAGAGGCATCCAGAAGGCACCACATGGGTGCTTTATCTAAACTATCATTTGTAGCATTAAGCAGAACATTCTTCCCCCACCCTAAATCTATTATGAAAGTTCCTCAGCCCTGTGAAGCAGACTTGGAAGTGGTGGGGAGGGGAAAATTACATTCTGCTGGCACAACTAGTTGAATACAACTCTATGGTTTCCTAGATAAACTACAGTTAGATTATCAGGAATGAGCCATAGCAAGCTTCAGACTTCCATTCTGCCCCTCCATTTACTTTTCACATGACAGAATGAAAGCTTCCACTTTCCGTTTTGATTAAACTGCAGTATTTCATTACATATGACCATCTCAAGGAACTTTGGTTGTTTTAGTTAGCTGACAAACCAGGATATCAACCATAGTTTGATCCTGGTTTGTTTTAACAAACTAAAGTTCGAACAAACACTTCCCCAAGTTTTATGTAGCAGAAAACTGAATTTGTACTCAAATCTGAGGGAACAGACTTTCCTTCACTTGCAAGCATAACAATGACACTAAGCAAGATCAAGAGGGGGATTAATATCCATACAAATTGTTTCTCATGCTTGCCTATGTATGTATGTATGTATTTATTTATTTATTTGTTTATTTATTTATTTGCCTATGTATTTATGTCACATTTAGCGGTACCACAAAACAGACTAAGCATATGAATATATGGAGATGGGGGGTTGTTTCTCAATTACTAGGGTCTGTGCAGTCATCCCACTGTAGTGGTGTACTCAAGCACAACTCTTTAGTTTCTCAGCTAAAAGCAAGTTGGTGCCTTCAATTGTTGTATGCCACTATGGTGACTCAGGACAGACTCAGAGGCAGTTTGTAAAGATTGCTAATGCACATCTCTCTATACGTTTCCACCCCCATCGGTCAGCCCGGACACTGCGGTCCTCCCCCCAGGGTCTTCTGCTGGTTCCCTCAGTGCGAGAAGCGAAGTTACAGGGAACCAGGCAGAGGGCCTTCTCAGTAGTGGTGCCCTCCCTGTGGAATGCCCTCCCTTCAGATGTCAAGGAGATAAAGAATTACACAACTTTTAGAAGACATATGAAGGCAGCCCTGTTTCGGGAGGTTTTTAATGCTTGATGTTTTTATTATGTTTGCAGGTATGCTGTAAGCAGCCCAGAGTGGCTGGGGAAACCCAGCCAGATGGGTGGGGCAAAACAACAACAACAGCAGCAGCAACAACAACAGCAGCAACAACAACTGCACTAGTCTATTATCACACTATTTGAATTAGCTGTTTCCCGAGGTTCTAAAGGCAGAGGGGGCAGAAAAAAAAATGAAGGGACTCCTGTCTGTACGAAATGACTTGGGTATAAGGGAAGGCCTTGGTGGAGGGAAGGGGAGTTTCTCTGTGTGTGCCAGTTTTAATCCCCTGCTGCCCCTAGGCAAATGCCAGCACACAGGGCAGGAGGCTTGGAGGGCAATTTTCACCCTCCCTCCCCCCATGATTGCCAGAGCATCCCAGCAGGCACCTGCACGTCCCAACAGGCGTGGCCTGATGGAGGGCAAGGTGCCGCATGTGTGATGTCATGCACACATAAAAGGCCCCCCCCCATGTGAGGCCCAACCTGGCACGCTCAGATAGAGCCATTTCTCTGCTATCTATTTTACATAGCTGAGAAATACATAATGACCGCTCTTCGCATCAAATGGATGGCGCCATTTGCGTGGCACCCCCGATCCAACGCGACTTCCAGCAAAGCAATCCTGGACCGCCTCCCCTAGTTGCAAACCTAGAGATTTCCACCTAACCTCAGCTCAATGAACCAATTGCAGCTGGGGAGGCGTAGCCAGGAGAATGGACCAGGTAAGGGTTGGGACCGCCCTTTGGGCACAATAGAGGGTGTAACCTACCTGGGAGCCCTCAGTCGGCTCCAGAGCTTCTCCCACCCCACCCTCCCTTAGTTTAGGCCTTTTATTGCAGGTTAACATCTTCTTTACAGGCATGTGGGCGCTGCTATGATCTTTGATGGTTGCTGTTGAGGGACCGTGAAGGAATTTCCCTGCATTGGCAGGTTTCGCCGTCCCCGTAGCAAAACACCACAACTTTGGCGGTTTCAGGCCTTGGGCGGAATCCTTTAGTCTATCTTCCCTAAATGGGTGTGTGTGTGTGAAGCTGTGATGCACCCCCCCCCCCTGCAGTGGCGATCCTAGAGCCAGTTTGGTGTAGTGGTTAGGAGCGGCAGACTCGTAATCTGGGGAACCGGGTTCGTGTCTGCACTCCTCCACATGCAGCTGCTGGGTGACCTTGGGCTAGTCACACTTCTCTGAAGTCTCTCAGCCCCACTCACCTCACAGAGTGTTTGTTGTGGGGGAGGAAGGGAAAGGAGAATGTTAGCCGCTTTGAGACTCCTTCGGGTAGTAAAAAGCGGGATATCAAATCCAAACTCTTCTTCTTCTTCTTCTTCTAGGGTTGTGTTATGGGGAGTCACTGGCCATACACTGAAAGGTTGTCAGTGCTCTCCCCTGTGTGGCGGCGAAATGGGAGGCGGGCTCTCTGCTTGAACATACGTCTTCCAGAGCCAGCCCAATCCCCAGATAGACTGATTAACCCTGATCTGCCCCAGATCCCCAGCTGGGGACTGGAAGGGATAAACACCCAGTGCCTAAGTCTTCCTATATCTAAAAGTTTAATAAAGTTGTGGCCAATTTTAATTCCATAACACGTGTCACGAGTCATTATTCCACCTGGGTGTCACCTGGGGTCGGAGGGGGGTCTCTGCCTGGCCATGCAAATGCTGTTTCCTGCTTGCAACGAGGCATTTGGGAAGATAAATAAGGAGGAGAAAATGTATCTAACGGCCACTTTTTAAACAGTCTTGCCAAATAGAAGTGTGTAATGAATATTTAACTGGACCGCAAATCTCCTTAAAAATTAATATCTTGGGAAACAAGTCTGGCAGCCAATGTGTATTCGATGCAGTGGATGCAGAGTCATGTGATGTGGCTAATTAAAAAGGAGGGTCCCCCCCCATGTGTCTTCTTTCTTTCATGCCATCTCTTTCAATACAAGGTGCCTGTACCGGGAATGGCTAAAAAGAGCAATCTGTGCAGAAAGCTCTAAAGGTGCCAAACTCAACTACAGAATCAATGGGACCAATCAATGACAGGTCACAGGCAGTGTTTCTTGACTGTTTTGAACCCAGCATCCCCTTCTAAACTTGTGCCGCTCCAAACAATCAGCAACCGCCTCTTCCACAGGTTAATATGCAGAGATGCAGTCATGTAGGTACCGCTTTACTCTGCTTGTGAAATTGTGTGGACTGGGGTAATAATCCGGCAATGTCATCACTGCCTTCTAAAGAAATGCACAGCCACACAAAAGCAGCTGTGACCTTCCTTCTTTCCAAATCACGTTGGGATGATGCAGACAACGGCCACAAATCCAGTGTGGATCACTGAGGATCCACGACAGAGTGTTTTAGATCTATGGAGGTCTTGAACTGGTGATTTATCACGATCCTCTCCATGCTTGGAACTTCATACACCTAGATTCCCCTGCCCACCTAATGAAGCCAAGCTAACAAAATAACATCCACGCTGCATACCGCTGGGTCCGTACTGCACTCACATGGATACAAAAATAATTATCTGGAGAGAAGAATAGGGTCCAATACATTGCTCCAATACATTTAATGCAAAGGCACTGTACATTCATAGAATCATAGTATTGTAAAGTTGGAAGGGACCACGAAGGTCATCTAATCCAACCCCCCATGCAATGCAGGAATCTTCTGCCCTCATGCCTTGACCTGCTAAAGGGTTCCTATAAGGGGCCAAGTGTATTAGGAAAATGACACCTTCAGTATGCAGTGCCTTTGGGGTTTTTTTTGCTGACACCGGCAACAGTGGTTTCCATCACATACCTGCTGTTAATTACATTTCAGGTGTCTGATGGAAGTAGATTTCCGCTTACCTTACATTAAAAAAAAAAAAATAGCCCAGTGCTCTATGGGAATTATGGGCTAATATTCTCTCTTTTTTTTCCCCTGCCCCGCCACCTCCCTGCAACCCATATAAGGAACTGACTTGCATCACAATCCAAAGCATGCTTACTCAAGTGAGTCCCACAGAGTCCAGTGTCGCTTGCTCCCAAGTAAGTGTGCACAGGACTGCAACCTTAAGTCTCTTTTACTTCCGTGTCAGCAGGTGACATTTTTTACAGTCAAATGCTTTCCCTTCTTTGACCCATCCTATAATGCAAGCAAACTTTAATATGTCACTCTCTGTTAAGAAGCGAAGACCCTTGGCTGCTAAAATCAACACTAAAGTATAGTACAATCCCACTTCATGTCCAGCTGTTATCACTTACTGTGTAGGTGCATGGAATGTTTCTTGGGGGTGGGAGGTATATGGGGGTTGTTTGTTATATGCATATATATTTTTTTGAAACTGAAAAGCAAAGAAGCTTTGAAAAAAGAGGACAGGCAGTTGCGTAGTTTAATACACTAAGTTTTTGTGTGTGTTTTCTTGGAACGGTACTCAAAAAGTTTTCCCATTTCCAGTTCTTCCCGGCCTGAGAAAAGCACAATACCGTTCTATCCAATGCTCTACCTTAACATTTGCAAAGTGGGAGGCAACCTGTGCCAGCCCTGGCTTCAATTATTTCTTGATCAGGGCATAAGTTGGCTCTCGGGTTTAAAATCACTATGAAGACTCGCAGGGTTGCAAGTGTGGTTGATTTATAATTAAAGAGACTCCTAAGCAAAGCCCTGCTGTGATGGAAAGGAAATTCTCTATGAGTTTTATTTTTCCATTCAGGATTTCCTAGGAGACCATTGCTTTATTAAACTGCAAATTCCAAAATATTACCATTAATCTTTATGGCCTTAATATTTACTGCTACCAAGGGGGAAATCAGCAGATTCGAGAACAAGACTAATTCTATGCAGTATCTTCCCCCCCCTCTCTTTCTGTGTGTGTGTGTGTGTGTACACGCACGCATGTGTGTGTTCATGTCTATATATAATCCAGCCCTAACAGCCACACACTCCCCTTTCTGTTCATCTGTTCAATATGGTCAAGGATTATTAAATGATGCTAATGCTTTTGTCAGCTGACATTACAACTTGTACACTGAGCCATTTAAAGGCAGATGTTTTGTTGCTTTGCTGCTGATATTTTCCCCCAGCCCCCAGCCGAGAACCCAGCTGAACTGCATTACAACACAGCCACATATCTGTGTGTGTGTAATTACTTCTATTTTTTAAAAAAATATGTGTGCAGAAAACCACATATAAGTAGCAGGTTTTTAAGATTTCACTTGCACATCATGCCACGTGCCACACCGTGCCTCTCTTAAATGTACTAGGCAGAAATCAGAAGAGGCACATGCTCCATTTTAAATAGCGATCTACTGTCAGAAATAACCAGGCTTGTCTTTTCTTTTCTTTTTCCGTTGGTTGAAATATTAACATGTGGCTATTATCAGCAACTGGTCTCCTCCAGAATGCTACCCACCGGATCTGTGACTAACACATGCTTCGAATGGAGCCAAACAAAAATCATGTCAGGGTTGGGTTTGGTTTTTAAAGAAGGATGGGGGCAGGGGAGGCACTATTCCTACTCCAAAACGGACTAGCACTGAACCTAGCTTTTCTAAAAAACCGAAGGCCCCCTCTCAGCTAGCAGTCCTTAGAAAATGGCTGAGAAGAGTGGAGAGCCCCCTCCCCAAATGAGAGGGTCCAACTGGTGGCCCAATTGCTGAACCCATCTCAAAGGCACCAGGGAACAAATTTGGACTCAAGCAAAAAAAAAGGGGGGGTGTTCTCAATACAGGAACAAAGAGCAAGAATGTTGGATAATATTCCAGTACTCAAACAAAAAATACTAACAAGGCATAGCATGAAGGAGGATTTCTTACCCCCAAAACAACCGACCCACTGACAGTGGATTCCACCCCCCTCAATTTATTGCTCCCTCCTTGTGCCCTCCCATAGGTGCCAACTCCTAGAGGCAGAGGTCCCTTTGCCTCTCCTCCCCCCCAATAAAATATTTGAGGGCCTCCCCCAAGTTGATAGGCATTGGCATTCCAATGGTGTGGGTGTGCCCCGTCATGTGATCAATTATGTGGGGTGGGGCTTACCTGCCTCCCCCCCCCATATTTTATTCAAGTGGAGTTGGCACCCCTGTGCCCTCCTGACACCTTGTCAACAAGTTGAGCAACTTAGAAGGCGAAAAGCACATACTGTATATATTTCCCCGGGGTGGGGGGGGTGCCAGGAAAAGGGGGACAGACCCAGAGGGTGGGAGAGGCAGAGGGGAGGGACCCCGCTTGCCGACAGCGACGCTTACCACCAGCACGGGCACCCCCGCCGCCAGCGAGTAGAGGAGCACGGGGGGCACCGCGCTGCTCTCCTCCGGGCCCGGGTAAGGCTTGCGATAGGCGCTCTCGTAGCAGAAGAAGCCCTGCACGTTGACCGAGAAGGTGTCGGTGTACTCGAAGTAATAAGCCAGCATCACAGTCCCTGCCATGATCACCATCTGGAAGTAAAGCATTCTGGTGAGAAGAGCAGCAGCAGGAGGAGGTGGTGGCGGAGGAGGAGGAGGAGAAGGAGGAGGAGGAGAGGGCACTGGCATGTACTCCGGCGGCGGCAGCGGCAGCCCCCCTCCCCGGCTGCGCGCTCCGCCCGCTTCCCGGAGGCATCCACCGGGGGAAGGAGGAGGCGCCTTAGTCCCAGGCAGGAGGAGCAGGAGCAGGAAGAAGAAGAGGACCAAAGGCGTCCGGGCGCACGGCCGAGCGCATGGATGGCAATGGGCGGAGGCGGCGCGGTCCTGGGCGCAGGGTCGCGCACGTGGGGCAAGGCCCCCCCGGGAGAGTGATGGAGGCAACCAGCCCGGGCCTCCCCCGCTGCAGACGGAGCCCCGGGCGCCTCTGGAGCGGCTAGGGAGGGGGTCCTAAGCGCGCTCTGTCCGCGGCAGCTCTCCAAGACGGTTCCGAGCGAGGCAGGAGAGCGCAGCAACCGCGCGCCGGGGAAGCGGGTCGCGGCGCGCGCACACACAGCCTCCCGCTGCGACCACTGGGGGAGATTTGGGGGGGGGGGGGCGTAGCTGGTCCTTTAATCCCGCAGCGTCCCGTATAGACCGTATAGACCAGAGTGGGTAGCAGGCGCACGGAAGTCTCCTCTTTGCAGATTTGCCTGCGGGCAAAAAAAATATCAGTAAGTCGTTCCAAAAAACAAAAACAAAAAACCAGTTAAATAAATCCCTCAGACTGGAGACTTGGATCCAACAAGGCTTGGAGGCGATCGGAGGGATCCTTTCCACTCCCAGACCGGATTCCTTGCCCCCGGCGCGCTCAAAGTTCCATCCTTCGCCGCGGGGATGCGGCCCCCCGGCACCTCTCCGCCGGCTGCACCCGCGCCTGCGAAAAGCTCGCCCTGCGCTTAATCCCTTGCCATGCTTTGAACCGGTCCCTGCCCGAACGCAGCGGCGGAGGCAGCGCAAATGCCGTTTCCAAGGCTGCCGGAGAGCTGGAGGGGGTGGGGAGATAGGTGGGTGGATTTTGAAAAGGCGCTTCCTTCTCGCTCGCGTCTTTCCTCCCCTATTAAGGATTTTTGGTTGTGTGTGGCTTTTTTTCCCCTTAAAGAAAAAAGCGGAAGCAGTAACTCCCCCGTGCTCGTCAATCGAAGCATCAGCTTCCCATGTGTGTAATATATTATATATATATAATATATATAGCTCCTTCTCTTCCTCCTCCTCCTCCTGCTTTGAGAACTAGCTGCTTGCAAGCTCTGGCATTGCAGCTGGCTCTCAGCTCGTACTAGCTGATTAGAAACACAAGAGACGCTTCTCAGAATCCAACCATCTTGAGAGGCTTCTTATGCAAACTGGTGCAAACGACAGAAACGGGAAAAGCCACAACTTCATTTAGCATCGCTCTGGCTTCAGCAGCATTATTGATCTGCGTTAGATGATGTTGCATCAAAGCACCCACACTTTCTAGCGCATTCCCAACCTCACTTTCCTTATCGCAAAAAGCCCGGTCTTTTGGAGAAGTGGATTTGCTGCACAAAACCTCCCAGTCAGCAGTCATTGTGCAACCTGGGCTTGCCAAAACATGATTCAATCCTACCTGAAAATAGTGACAATCCAGAAATCTCCTAGGTTTGGCCAGTACCTGGATGAGAAGCCACCCAGAATCTCTTGTGTGCCTCCTTGACTTTCATGATGGAAAAAGGGTTGGGATAGCCTACTGAATAAACAAAGAGCACACGGAGAGTTCTCTTGCATAAACAGTATGCTGTTAAAGCACATTTCTCCCCTCAAAGAATCATTGGGAACTGTAGTTTAAGGGTGCAGCTCTGTGTGAGGTGAACTACTGTTCCCATCGTTCTTTGAAGTATGCACTTTGAAGGTATAATGTGGATGCAGCCACTGCTATAGAGTCAATCCTCTTCCATTGGAAAACTGCATGCTGCATTTGGGATTGCAATTGCTTGAGTATTGCAGTGTGTGCATTTTTGTGTGTTTGTATGTGTGTGTAAGGGTTTCCTCTCTGTTCCATCCACACTAGTGGATGCAACAGTTGCATAGGAGACAATGTAGCTAAGCCACTGGTACTGCTTAATACTTTCTTTATCAATGCAGCTGTTTTCCTACACGATAAATTTCCTGCCCTGACATCAATTCCGTGTGGGGGAACTGCATATCTCCAGGATAAGGTTGTCACATAGTGTCACTGGTGGAATGGATCTACATGTATATCCATCATACATAGCACATGAGAGTCATGCAGTTTCCTATGCGCAAGTGACTTACAGGAAACATTCATTCAATGTATTCTATGGGACTGCAGGTTCAGAATAAAATATTCTCATAGGCACTTCTATGGAATATTAACTACCGTGAAATTCTGGCCTTGGTGGAACATTAATACTGGTTTTGTCCTGGAGCAATTATGTTTTTGCTGTGCTTGGGTTTGTGGCTACTGTGGCAAACTTTCCTGGGGGTCAACAGTTAGCATGAACACAAACGCTGCTAATGGCATCTCTGGTGTATGTTTCTGAGACTGCTTACAATGCCAGTAGCTGTGTGGAATTTCTTTTCGAAATTCTTTTTATCGGACTGGAGAAAAGGCAGGTCCTTTATCAACCCCGCGAAAAGAACTTCCCAAATATCTAGCAGTTGAATTAAAGAGAACATTAAAGAGAGCATGACCTGGGCTTTCTAATGTAGGTTGTTCTGATTTCATACACTACATTTGCTTTCCACCTCACCACATGTACTCTTTGAATTTGCAGCTCTCCAGCTATCCCTCCCCCACTGCCACAATTGCTATCCTACATCAGAGTTTGCCAACGTTGTGCCACAGGAGCAACTATGCCCACCAGTACTTCCTGTGACAGCTGTGGAACCTCCCCTCCAAAATCCACAATTCTTGAGAGACAGTTTGCTCTTCCTAGTCACTTCCTATATGCACAGGATTGGGACATGGGTGGTGCTGTGGTCTAAACTACTGAGCCTCTTGGGTTTGCCGATCAGAAGGTTGGCGATTTGAATCCCAGCTCCTGCCAACCTAGCAGCTCCGAAAGCATGCAAGTGCAAATAAGATAAATAGGTACCGCTGTGGCAAGAAGGCAAACAGCGTTTCCATACACTCTGGTTTCCGTCACGGTGTTCAGTAGCGCCAGAAGCGGTTTAGTCATGCGGGTCACATGACCCAGAAAGCTGTCTGTGGGCAAATGCCAGCTCCTTCAGCCTGAAAGCGAGATGAGTGCTGCAACCCCAGAGTCACCTTTGACTGGACTTAACCGTCTAGGGGTCCTCTCTCTCTCTCTCTCTCTCTCTCTCTCTCTCTCTCCAGTGGTGCCCCGCTAGACGAATGCCTTGCTAGACGAAAAACTCGCTAGACGAACGGCATTCGCTAGTGCAAGGCTGCCCCGCAAGACGAAAATGTCAATGGGGCTGCCTCGCAAGACGGGGGGAAAAAATTCGTCGCGAAAACCTCCGCTCTGTATTGCCGCTTCGCTAGACGAAAAATTCGCTCTACGAAGACACTCGTAGAACGAATTATTTTCGTCTAGCGGGGCACCACTGTATATGTGTGTGTGTGTGTGTGTGTGTGTGTGTGTGTGTGTGTGTGTGTGTACACACACATGTATCTATCTATCATCTATCTATCATCTATCTATCTATCTATCTATCTATCTATCTATCTATCTAATCTATCTACCTACAGTATATGAACAGTCTCAGAGAGGTGGGGGAACAGCCAAGGATTGAATGATTGCTATGGAAGAATGAAGTGAAACATTCTCCCAATTCAAATAAATCTATTATCATTATCGTTATCATTATCATTATTTTATTTGTACCCTGCCCATCTGACTGGGTAGCCCCTGCCACTCTGGGTGGCTTCCAACAAATATAAAAGCATACCAAAACATCAAACATTAAAAACTTCCCTAAACAGGGCTGCCTTCTTGATATTATCAAGAGGAAAAACTTTAGTGCATTTTTTAAAAAATACAATGCTGGCTACTAAAAATCAGATGTTTTATTAAACAATTGCTTAACTGGTAGTAAAACACAAAATATGGAAGCGGAAAGTGTTTGCAGAATTGCAATAAAAATTCAAAACTGCCTGCCTCTTGGATTTCTGAAATACCTAGTTTTCGATGGTATTTCTTTATGTCCCCATCTAGCCTGGTTAGTTGAATAACGGAATGCAAAAAAGCGCTCCTGTTTATCTATTTAAAAGGAGAGGCATTATATCTCCCCAGGCCATTCACATAAGCAGCATTGTGCTGTGCCATGCATAAGCAAGGTAAGCTTGCTTCCTAATGAGCTGAATTAATCATTGGGATGCGTCTCGCAAGTTGAAGTAGAATATTCACAGCAGCCACAACAAGAACCGCAGGATCTTGCCAAGTTTCTCAAGTCACTAAGGCTGCAATCCTAACTGCACTAAACTGGGTGTGAGACCTATTGAATTCAGGAGGACTTACTTCCAAGCAGACCTGGTTACAATTGTGCTGCTAAAGCTTTGACAGGGCAAGGCAAGTTGAGCTGAGCAAAGCTCCGCTTCCCATCTTCAAGCACAGTTTCTGAATACGGAAGGGCAAACCTAAATTTATGCAGGTCACCTATGCCAACATTCAGCTGCACTTAACCGTAGCTCAGAAGAACCAGATGCTGACAAGCAGCTGTTGTGCACCTTACTTAAGGAAGACAGTGTGCTGAAAAAGCAATAAAGTTTTCATTGATGAAAAAAATGCAAGCAGACAGGTGCAGCAAACATTTCCGAACACATAACTGTCCTCAGCTAACTTGTATGTTCTTACAGAGAAAGTTGTTCTTCCAGAATAGGAAATCTGCATTCTTAAAGGGAGGGAGAGAGACTGCTTAAATAAACTTCACTAGAACTCGTAGTCAAAAAACATTCCAGCCACTTTACCTATGGGCACACAGATTACCATTCCCCAACCTGGTGCCCTCCTGATTTTTGTTGGACTGCAGTTCCCACCACCCCTCACCATTGGCTGATGGAAATTGGAGTCAATGGCATCTAGAGGGCACTAGTTTGAAAAAGCCCAGTGTATAGATGACCAGTGGCTCAGGACCAGACTCCCATGCATTCAGCAACATAGGATGGCACAGTTGAAGAGGTGTGCCCAAATGTCTGAAGCAATGAAAGAGTCTGGCTTTCTGCATGACTTTTTTCATGCTTGACTCCTAGCATAAATGGACTCGAATCCTCTGGTAGGAAACTATTGGGTGTGTTCTGTATGCAGTGGTGCAGCTAAGGCTGGACTGTGGAGATCTTTAATGGTAAAGCTTATAAATCACAGGTATTCCCTTAGTACAGATGTTTTCAACCTTTTTGAGTCCACGGCTGCCTTGACGAACTCCATTCTTTCTGCGGCACCCCTGTGGGGCTCAGGAGCCCAGTTATGTCACCCCTTGCCTGCAGAGCCAGCAGCCCCTCACCCCTTTTTGAACACCCTCCCTTGTGGAGTGTTCCCTCAGCCTCCTCTCCTCTCCCATCTCCTTGGGTGCCCTCCGGGCAACTACTGCTGCCACCCCAGTCTCTGAGCTGCCCCCCTACCCCAAAGAGAGGTGTCTCCTCCCACTGCCCCACAAAGGCCTAGGAAGCAGCCCCGGCCAGCCCCATAGGTACCATTCGTCTGGGGAGCTTGTAGCCAGGGCTGCTGCAACAAACAGCTGTGCAAGTCTTTGGGAGGCAGAGATGTGAGACGGCATCAGAGGAGGGAGGGAAGGAAAGAGGGAAAGAGGCCAATGTTGCCTGCAGTACCCCCTGACCATCATTCAAGGCACCCCAGGATGCCGCAGCAAACTGGTTGAAAACCACTGTCTCAGTACTAAGAAGTTGGTACGTTGAGGACTTGCCCTAAGTTCACATAACACCAGGCATTTCAAAAAGGCCTAGAGGTTGATCTTAGAGCAATAAAGGTTTTTCAAGTCATTCATCATTCCTCTAACCCAGAGGTGGGGAAACTGTGACCTCCCCAAATGCTAATGGTTATACCATATAGCAAAGTTATGTTGTATGGGTCACTTGGTTCCCACACTGAGAGCCAGTGTGGTGTAGTGGTTAAGAGCATAATCTGGTGAACCAGGTTCGATTCTCTGCTCCTCCACATGCAGCTGCTGGGTGAACTTGGGCTAGTCACACTTCTTTGAAGTCTCTCAGCCTCACTCACCTCACATAGTGTTTGTTGTGGAGGAGGAAGGGAAAAGGAGATTGTTAGCCACTTTGAGACTCCTCTGGGTAGTGATAAAGTGGGATATCAAATCCAAACTCCTCCTCTTCTTCTTCTTCTTCTTCTTCTTCTTCTTCTTCTTCTTCTTCCTCTTACTCTTACTCTTACTCTTACTCTTCCTCTTCTTCTCATGTGTGGTCTCCAGTAATAAATACAGGATGATGTTAACATTGACGCAAACCATCAAGCTGATTGTCTGAGCTGACTATTTTGTGATGATGTTTTCCATTATTGTTGTTTAATTTTGAGTTCTGCATGCATCTATTTTATTCGGTAACTGCTGTAACTAATTTCAACTTGAGGGTAAATAAGGCATTAGTAAGAAATTTCTTTGGAAATGGAGTCCCCACTGTGCTTGTATGCAGAAATTCTGATGCACTACTGTAGATATGAAATTGTGAATCTGATGGAATATAGTTCTGTGTATTATTGTTGTCTTCAACTTTGAACTTTCTTATACTCTGGCCTGGATGCTTCCTTTCAAAGAGCTTAAATTTCAGAACCTTTCGATAGCGTCAACAAACGTCAAATTAAAAAAAGAAAAAAGAAACACTGTTTTCAGTTGCAGAGCAGACAATCACCCAGAATCCAGGATACGAACTTATTTACTTCCCTCTTTAATGGCATTTAGCTTGCAGGCATGTTGTGCTGCTTCTGCAATGCCATTTGTGCAATTTCCAAAGTGCGATGAGAAGTGGCAGGTCTTAGGATGTTTGGAGCTGATCATCAGTTAATTGAGATCTGAAGTGACGTTTACTAAGGTCTAGTAGTGAAAACATTGGCTTACAAGCATACATACCAGCAAAGAAAAAAAAAGCTTAATTGTCTGTTGTACCAGTTCCCATGTTTGAATTCCAATCACGTTGTTCCCTAAGGGATCCCTGCCCCCCGGAATCATAAAGGTTATAAACAAAATTTTAAAACAAACTGAACATGTCAAGATCCACAACAGAGCAGCCATAGAGTCTCAGCCCTGTTGATATCAACCCAATCGTCTTTGTCTGCCTGGAAACCAAATCTTACAACTTGAAGAGGAGAGCAAAATCTACTCATAGTATGGAAGCAGAAAGATAAGACAAGAATGGGGCAGTAGACCAAGACACGAAAACTTTCTCAGACTTAGGGCCATATCCCCTTCAGGACAAATTTCTGGAGACCATATGCCAGGGGTGGGCGGGGCCAGAGGCAAAAGTGAGAGGGTCAGTGAATGTAATTTTTACCTATGTAAAGTAGCTTGTTTCTACTCACACATTCACCCCATTGTCCTCAAACCCTCAGTAAGTTAGGGACTTCCCCTTCATGCGAAGACAGGCTCCAGTGGATTAAGTGGTCGAGACCAATAGTTGGTCCAACAGTCAAGAAAGTGGTTTCTGCATATGCTGTAGAGGGAAGTGAGGGGAAGATAGGACTCATCAACCTGGGAAGGTCTGGAAACCAAGCCTTATGAGCAGCAGTTGAAGGAGCTGGGTATGCTTAGCCTGGAAAAAAGGAGACTGAGAGGAGCTATGATAGGTGGTAAAGGGACCCCGACCATTAGGTCCAGTCGCAGACAACTCTGGGGTTGCGGCACTCATTTTGCTTTACTGGCCGAGGGAGCCAGCGTTTTTCCACAAACAGCTTCCAGGTCATGTGGCCAGCATGACTAAGCCGCTTCTGGCGAACCAGAGCAGCACACGGAAACGCCATTTACCTTCCCGCCGGAGTGGTACCTATTTATCTACTTGCACTTTGACGTGCTTTCGAACTGCTAGGTTGGCAGGAGCATGGACTGAGCAACGGGAGCTCACCCCGTCATGGGGATTCAAACTGCCGACCTTCTGATCGGCAAGCCCTAGGCTCTGTGGTTTAGACCACAGTCCCTGAGAGGAGCTATGATAGCCGTCTTCAAATACCTCAAGGGTCATCACATGGAAGAGGGAACAACCTTATTTTCTCCTGCTCAGGAGTGTAGGACTCAAACCAATGGCTTCAAGTTACAAGAAAGGAGATTCCAAGTACCGGTAAACATCAGGAATAGCTTTCTGACAATAAGAGCTGTTTGGCAGTGGAACGGTCTCCCTCGGGATGTTGTGCACTCTCCTTCATTTGAGGTTTTCAAGCAAAGGTTGAATGGCTGTCTGTCATGGATGCTTTAGCTGAGACTCCTGCATTGCAGGGGGTTGGACTAGATGACCATTGGGGTCCCTTTCAACTCTACAATGCTATGATTCTATGAACTGAAGCAGGAGTCCGATTGCAATACCTGCTGTTGGTGGGGATGAAATGGGACTGAACTTCCAGTGCACCCGTCAGAGGAAATCCTTTTTTTTTTTTTTTTTTTTGCAGCTTCTACCTCCAATATTTTCTCCACTGCAAATCCTGCCTCCCTCTTCTCCCAGGAGCTTAGGAAGCTTGTACAGAGCCTGAGCAGAGGATGAGGAACAGCAGAGAAATTTGAAAAGACAGGAGTAGGGGGGACATGAGGTGGCAGTGAACTCAATTGTGATTGGTATATTGAGTCACAATCTCAGCCCATCGGCTGTTTAGCACTTGATTAAATGACTAAAGTAATTAATGCTTTCAAAGCTCTCGGAGCGACTCCGATGAACAAGAAGCAAAGAGCGGCGCTGTGTATGAATGCTCGACTGGGGGGGGGAAGACACACATAGATTGTGCAAAATTAGTGATGGCACAAAGGAGTTGAAATTGTCACTCTTTTGTTCCTTAAAAAAAGGAAAGAAAGCAGGGATTGATATGTTTCCTAGGGGGAAACAAAAGAATCCTGCACAGTGCTGCAAATGTGTAAGAGCAAGTACAAACGACCCTTTACTACATGTTAACTTACCATGCTGCTAATTGAATCAGTTGTTTGGTAAAACAATCACCTGTTTTGGCAAGGAAGGACTGGAGCTAGGTGGTTGAGCACATGCTTTTAATGCAAAATGTCCTAGCTTCAATCCTGATATCTGCAGGTAAGGCTGAGGAAAGACTCCTGGAGTTAGATGGACCAGCCTTTGACTTGGCATAAGGCAGCTTCTTATGTCCGTATGGGTTGTATTCAACTGAATAGTAAGGCTACTCTAAGGATGAGTGCTAGCACAATGCAGTTTCCCATCTCCACTTTCAGGCACCCCTACTGTCTACACACAGAGGAAAATCTCTTCCCCTTAGAGAAGGACAAAAGCTCTGTGTCAGAGCACATGTTTTGAATGCCATATGTCCCAGGTTCAATCTTTGGCATGTCTCAGGTAGGACCTAGGAAGGACTAGGATAGGACTATCTGAAGCACCCAGTGTTCCATGTGCAGATAGTACTGATCTAGATCAGTGTTTCTCAAACTTGGGTCTCCAGCTGGTTTCAGACTACAATTCCCATCATCCCTGACCACTGGCCATGCTAGCTAGAGAGGATGGGAGTTGTAGTCCAACAACAGCTGGAGACCCAAGGTTGGGAAACACTAGTCTGGATGGACCAATTGTGAGGCACTGGGAAGGAATCGACTCACATTTAAAGGCAAACCTACCTAATTTTCAAACCTAACCAGCCGTCCTTTGAGAGTCACAGTTTTTTGCAACACAGTTCCCCAGCCAGCTAATGTGCATATAAATGCATATACTGGGGTAAAGTGCACATTAAAATAGCATGCAAAAACCTGTTATATTAGGAATAATGGCTTTCCCAAATTGTATATATTAGGAGAAATTTGCACTAAAGCGCTGATGGAAAATTTCAAGAGGACTTTAAAAGAAAAGATTCACAAACTGATGTGGAGATGAGGAGAACTGAACCGAAGTGGAAAAATGAGAAGCTGACATAAACCGAAATTGGCAGATTAGCCTATCCCTGGGGAGTTTGCTTTCAAAAATGTGTATATTAGGCAAAACGACATACAAAATAATTCGCGCTAAAACGCTGCTGAATTTTCATGAAGATCCTTAAAAAAAAAAAGGCTTTCTGATGCAGAAATGTGAACTGAACTTAAGGCTGGAAAAATGAGAAACTGACATAAACTGAAATTGACAGATTAACCCATCCCTGCCTGTGGTCTGGCGTGGCATAAAGGTGACTTCAAATGTTCCTAAGAACTCACCCCAACAGAGGCTGTGAGAGGGAAACAGCCTATGCTTAGATGTTGCTGGACTGCAAGTCCCATCATCCTTGACCATTGCCCATTCTGGCTAGGGCTCATGCAGGTTGGGAATCCAGCATCATCTAGAGGGCCACAGGTTTCCCATGCCTGCGATATGCAAATCATAGCAGCTAGCCCGCACTGAACAATCGATCACAAGCAGGCCATGACTCTGCCGCTGTCTCTCTTCTGCTGACCCTGATTTTAAGCAGTCAGAATTTTGCCTGGTGTAAGAAATATAACTTAGGAAATGAATTAGAAAATTATTACAACCGTCACCCATTTATTGCCAAGATGGGTGAATATAATATTGAATCACGCTCACAGATTGGCACCGGACTGAAAACTGTAAATTGCATTGCATTTGTCAAAGTCTGGCGCACTTTTTGGCACCACTGGTTGGGTAAAAATTGAATTTTCAGTTGGTATAATTAAGAACATAGGACCCAGTCTCATCAGCTTTCGATAAACGTGTAAGTAATTTCATTGGAATAATCCCCCCCCGGGGGGTACAAGAAATAGCCTGGAGACTATAGTATTATCCTGGGCTGATGAGACAGCACACTGGTGAATAAGCTGACATATGCAGAACTCTTCTTGCCTTATTCAATAACAAAATGGGCAGCTGAAAAAGCATTTGGACCTGTCTTCTTCCTACACTACAGGACTATTTCAAATGCATCAGTTTTTATCAGCTGCTAGCAGTGCCTCTGCCATTTAATAGCTTCTTAGCACCACCGGTGCAACAGTGACAGAAGACAACAGTTGCAATTTAATTCAAAGAGGGTAAGAACAGATGACCATTCATTTATCAAAAGGTCATTTGCTATCATGTGTATGTAACCACTATATACAACTGCCTCCATATCTTCTAAGTGTTTGTTGCTCTTGCCTGCCTTCTTTAATACTGCAGCACCAGGGGCGTAGCCAGGGGGAGCTGCCCCCCAAAAAACCAAGTAAATGAATAAAAATACTTAACTAAAAGAGACAGAGGGTGGTGGCAGGTGGGTGTCCTCTCCCCCTTCAACAAAAATCCCAGCTAAACCCATGGGCTGCACCTATTTCTCTGGGCAGGACCCATCGCCCAATTGTTTAGCCCAGTGGTTTTCAACCAGTGTGCCATGGCACCCTGGGGTGCCTTGAAGAATAGTCAGGGTTGCCACAGGCAACACTGGCTCCTGTCCCTCTTTCTTTCCTCCCCTCCCTTCTCTGATGCCACCTTGCGTATCTGCCTCCCAAAGGCTTGTGCCGCTGTTTGTTGCAGCAGCCCTGGCTACAAGCTCCCCAGGCGAATGGTGCCTCTGGGGCTGGCCAGTGGAGCTACAGAAAGAATGTAGTTGGTCAAGGAAGCCATGGACTCAAAAAGGTTGTGAACCTCTGGTTTAGCAGGTTGGAAGTTCCCATTTCAGCACACACCTTGTCTGGTAGTATCCCCAGACCAGCTGCACAAGCTACTGAAGACTGGTAGTTTTCAGAACTTTGCAAGTATAGACATGCTTGTTTTCAGCACACCAGCATTTCTAGAAACCACCATGGGCCTGGCTCTGTTTTTAATTTTTATTTATTTAAAGATTTATCAACCACACTTTGAAATAAAATGTAGAATTTCACAATACAGACCGGATTCTTACAGAATATAGGCAATGCACATAGAACTTTACAATTCACACTAAAAACGCAGTATTAGAATGTAACAACAACAACAACAACAACAACAACCTGTCAAGGTTAACATGGCGGATTTGGTGTACATCACTCAGTTTGACCTTTGGACATTTTGTGAAAGAAGCAAGTGCTATGTCCACACACAGACAGAACTTAACGCAACCAATTGTTTCATCAACTTGTATAGATATAATAAAGATGAACGTAAAGGGGCTACCCCTGCCATTCTGTCATGGTTACAAAAAGATTGTTTTATCAGCTTCCAAAATTCCTGAAGCTTCAAACCAAGGAAGGCTGTGTCCCTCCCACCAGTCACCTTTATGTGTGGAGATTTATGTTCTCTCTCAATATTTAGCTGTCCATGGGCACACATTAACTTTCAATTCCCGACACTTCTGTAGAGGCCTTAAGCCCTTTGCTTGAAAATTGATACCTATGCCCAGCCAATTATGAGAAAGATGAAGACAAATGTCTGAGTCCAAGCTAACTGTAACTGAGGAGACTGGCTTCATTATTTCTGGGAAGATGTGTGAAGGCCATTTTTCCATGACTTCACAGAAACCTTTCTAGTTCCTATTTGCTATGAGACTGTGAGTCCTTCTCCTCATACTGACTTCATCTACTCTCAGTGGTAGTGTCTGAACTCTTTCTTTCACACACACTTACAAAGGCAGGCAGGAAACACAAGGCCTAGAACTGTTGCCACCACTCTTATTAGGCTCCTGGTTGCCTCATTTTTATTTTTTTAAAAAAGAAAGATCAGCTGTATTTTAAAATTCTAATTTTATCCATCATCACTGAAAAAAAAAAAGATTGAAAATCTCATGGGACTACATCATAGAAATTCAGAAATCATTTCGTAAACAGCATTTTAGCTATACATTTTTTTTATTAAAAAAAGTCTCCTGTGACTTCTAGGCTTATCATGCAATGTTCAGGGTTTGAGTTAAGGCCCCTAGCTTAGAGCCAGCATTGCCAGAATTTGGCGATTAGACAAATTTATGCAGTGCTATTTTTCTAGAAAAAGAGGTGCCAGAACTCACGATGAGCACCTCCCTTATTCTCTTAGAATGGCAATAGTGCCCACCTGAGAGGTGCCAGAACTGAGTTCTGGAGAGTTCCAGATAAAAAAAGCCCTAAACTTATGGAGGATGGGGTTATCAATGGCTGCTAGTCATGATGGTAATATGCCACCTTTAGGATCAGAAATAGCATGCTTCTGAATACTAGCAGGAAATGGGACACAGTTTGCTGAATTAGATAGACCTTTGGTCTAATTCAGCACGTCTGTTCTTGTGTTGTTTTTTTTATTTTTATTTTGAACTTACTCCAGAATGTATACCCACATCAAGTCATTTCTATATGCCAGGGATGGGGAACTTGTGACTCTCCAGATGTTGTTGAGCAACAACTTCCATCATTCCAAAATAATGGTCATGCTGCCTGGGGCATATGGGAGTTGGAAGCCAACAACATCTGAAGGACCATTAGCTTCCCACTCCTCTTATGTACTAATGGGGACATATCTATGGGGATCATAGATCATATCATAGAGCCAGTGTACAAGGAAATGCTACAGGACTGGGCCTTGTCCATCTCCAAAGCCATAGTAGGGGAGTGCCCTTGATGCTGCCTTGGGATTGTCTAACTGCGTACTTGTTTTCCACTCAATCTAAATACTGGTAAAGAAAAATGTGTTTCAAAAAAACAGCACAAGTCTCCAGTATTTTCAGGACTGAACCAAGGCATTTTGTTGCCTGGAGAAAGAGGCAAGATGGCGCCTTCTCCTGCAGTTCCGTCACATGCAGAACCTGACCAGACTGATGGGTTCTAACTTCACCACAGCAGCTGCATCCACCTGTCAAGGTTCAGGGAATCCTTTCCCTCCCCCAGTGGCAGGTAACAAGAAGAGTCCTTGCCACATAATTTATTCAGGATTTACACACACAGAGAAAGGAATGTAGTCCCTATTAATCAATGGTGTTGCTCCGAGTAATCTTTTCCGCCCTTTTACTCTCCATCGCCTGTAGTGCCAACCCCCTTATACAGTGGCTGCGTAAGGCCCTTCGTCTGTTCGCTTTCTGCACTTTCACAGCCCTCCTGGTTCTATGAGAAGGGGGGTCGGGAATGCTTTCTAATGATAAAGTGTCAGCCAGCTGTTTTGGCTCTGCTGCTTCCTTCTCCTCCCCTTCCATTATCTCCCAGCTCCGTCCTTCTTCTGTCTCAGAGTCATGACCTTCTGCAAACCACTGCTGTAAATGCATACTGTCTTCCTCTTCTCAGGAAGGTTCAGGAAGCCTTTCCTCCTCAGTCCAGTCCCTAACACCACCACATCTGAAGGCAGCAAGACCACCTTATGGTGAACAGTTGCACGCCCAGTTCAGTCCTCCACCATCTTAGTCTTCCACCATCTTGCTGCCACTGTTTGTCAAAGGAGACTGCCTAACTTTGCCTAATGGTAGGGCCGGCCCTGATTTTCTCATTGTACGGAAACTTTAAAAGGGGGAGGGGGCTAACCTGACAGCTTCTGCTGCTTCAGGTACTTTCTAAGGATCAGAAAATGATATGCACCAGAGTTACCAAGAGATTCTGCACACTTTTGTGGTTAGAATATAACAGGGCTGACACAGCTCATCTGTTTTGGCCAGAACCTAGCACTTTTCCAAGTTTAGTTTCTGCTGAATAAGTTTAAACTTGTATGAAACTTTTTGAAGTCCCCCCCCTCTGCATTGGACCTTGAAACCTGACCCTTACATTTCACTATTCATTACAAGCTGCTTTAAGCAAAGACAGGAGACATTAAGACAAATCAGGTCCAGTGCCTTTTTGTTTAACGTAGCATTCCTTAAAAAAAAAAAAAAAAAAAAGATTGATACAGGGTTGCGTATAAATACTGGACATACAACATAATCAATCAATGAATTCAAATAAATAAAAGTGCTACTGATATTTTTATCCCAGTTTGCATCTGTGTTGGATTTAAATTGTTTAGACATATGTTATAATTGTTTTCATATATGAAACTGTTGTTTTTTTAATCGCTGGTGTTTTTATTGTGAAATTACTTTGAGATATTGTTTGGGGAATGTATTCTTAAATTGAATTAATTAGGTCAATAAACAAATACTGTGTAGCAGACAATCAAGCTGGGCCCATTTTGTACATAACTGACGTGAAAGGGGACCCTGAGGCAAAAAGCCAGCAGTCTTGTATACTACAATTATAAGGAACACAACTCTATTTCTTAGCAATATTTCACTGGCTATAGGATATACATCTGACAACAGCTTTATGCTTAATCTTTGGTGACAGTACAGTACACATTTGCAATCTGATTTACTGATGCCCTTAAGAAACATGCAAAGTGATTAATTTTATCTTCATTCAACAAACTACTCAGGATTTTTTATGTGGGCTGGTTGATAATATTATAATTTTCTCTGTAAATTGCAAAATGAGGCTGTCTGTTGGTTCACCAGAAAGATGTCTACAAGGCCACCACAAAATGAATACCAACAGTCCCAGTACTGCATTTCCTGTCTACCTTTATTACGTCAAATAACTTTTTTCAAACACTCAGGCTGCCACCATAGAAACGGTCACCGTATCAAACTGTCATCTTACTTCAAATGAAATATCAGCCCTTACCTACTACAGTGGTCTCAAGGACCACGTGAAGCAACCCATAGGCTCTTGAAGCCGAAATTCCTCTGTACTAGGAGGATGGCCCATTTGCAAAAGCCGAACAGAAGGATCAATGAATAGCACCTTCTCAGAATGAATCTCATGCCTTCTGGAGACTTACAATAACAATGGTTAGATGCAGGAATGCTGTAGTTTTGCCTGGAAACTTTGTTGTTCAGGTACACAGCAAGGCCAATGGGGCAGAGTCTCACAATGAGCCACATCGACATTGACAAACAGTACACCCCACACTGGGCAAAAGATTCCTGCATTGCAGGAGGTTGGACTAGATCAGGGTTTCCCAAACTTGTGTCTCCAGTTGTTTTTGGACTACAACTCCCATCATCCCTAGCTAGCAGGACCAGTGGTTAGGGATGATTGGAATTTTTTAAAAATAAAAACAGCTGGAGACACAAGTTTTGGAAACCCTGGACTTGATGATCCTTGGGTTCCCTTCCAACTCTACAATTCTATGATTCTATGACTCAAACTCTGGAAAGAAAAAAGACCTTTCCACAACCCTTCATCTGAATTGCGCAACTGCTTTGTAGCAGCACTGCATTGAGACATCATTCCTTTATTTAGTTCATAAAATTTAGACACTCCTTGATTGTAGGAAAAACCTCAAAGCAGTTTATAAGCATGCTATTTTTTGCATCAATGACATGTTGCAGGATACACCTGCAAAAAACCCAAACCCTACCATTCTGAAAGAGTATCCTTTTTATTTTTTCCCATACAATGTAAACTCAGAGCCACAACTATCAGCGTTACAATGAAAATGCCACTGGATTCTTCTTTTCTGCTCTGAGAGTGAATTTAAGCCCTTGAATCAAGCGTGCCTCCTTGGGCAAATGACTTAACGTCACATCCACACAGAACCCGCCAGCACTTTTACTGCTTAGATTGTCATTAGCGCAAGGGGCCCCTTTGTCAGCAGAAAGGCGCATTTCAGACTGTTTCCCATTGATTTTGCAGTTTATATATATTGCCCAAATAAATCAAAGCTTCAGGAAGGAGTTCTGAACTTTCCATCTCACTCTTCTAATAAGTCGTTATATTCTAGGGCGACTGAGCAGCAAAGCTCCTGCCAACGTAAGTCTACCCTGATTTTTAGGCTGCCTCCAGACAGTTACTATTTTGCAAGGGGGATTCAAAGCACATACTGCAAATTTAGGTTTGTGCAGTTAAAGCGGATTTAAGCCACTCTGTCACTCTAGTGCAACAAATGTATTTTTTGTAATGAGGGTATTGTTTTCACTTTGAAGATTCTGGGCATCAAATGGCAGGATAATGTGATGGCACCGCACCGGATCATCTGCCTCAGACATCATCTGAACCTAGTCTGGGGCCTGTTCCTGAAGAGCCTCAGTCTGCTCAGGTTCCCCTGCAACAAGCACCAGCTGGGCCAAGTCAGGGGCCTGAGCCTGGCCTGGCTCCAGGTGCTGAGGATACCTCACTGCAGTCAGCTGGGCCATCAGAGGCTGAGGTGGCCCCTGGGTCTAGTAACCCTCCGGCGTCTCCTGAGCTGCAGAGACTCAGGGCTGAGAGAAGGAGGGACCTGGGTATTCACAGGAGGAGTGCTTGCCTTCAGGCGAGACAGGGCAGTGAGTCATTGGGGGATTGGGACCGACCATTACCTCGTCAGAGATAAAAGGGCGGTCAGATCCCACCCCAGGTTGCAGGAGCAACATTGCTGCTAGCCAGATCCTGCCTGTTTGGATTTGATATCCCGCTTTTCACTACCCGAAGGAGTCTCAAAGCGGCTAACATTCTCCTTTCCCTTCCTCCCCCACAACAAACACTCTGTGAGGTGAGTGGGGCTGAGAGACTTCAGAGAAGTGTGACTAGCCCAAGGTCACCCAGCAGCTGCATGTGGAGGAGTGGAGACGCGAACCCGGTTCCCCAGATAACGAGTCTACCGCTCTTAACCACTACACCACACTGGCTCTGTTCCTGTGTTCCTGTTCCTGACCCTGCCTGGATTCCTGCCCTGCACCCTGCCTCGACTTCATCGGACTGACCCCTCGTTGACTCCTTGGACTTTGGACTGGACTTGGACCTCGCCTCTTGCATTACCCTCGGGACCAGCACAGACAAAGTTTCAAAGAAAGATGAGCTTTCCCCAAGTCCACGTTCCCAGCATGTTCAAACTCCTGGCTCAGTGACATCTATGCCAACTTGGTTGTGTCCACGGAATGGAAGATGTCAGGATCCCCAAGGATGTGTCGTACAGGGAACTGACTTCAGGCAACAGGTCCATTGCCAGACCAAGTCTGCATTACAAAGATGTCTGCAAACATGGCATGAAGGCTGGGGATATTAACCCCACCGCGTGGTAATCCTTTGTAGATGGCTGCAGTACTAGGTCGCATATCCACAGCAGTGATCAGAGGCGGAATGACCACTGGGAGGTGCATAGAAAGAAGAAACGCCATGGTACACCGACATTAGCACAACCGGGCACTTCCATCTGACCCACCTGCAATAAAACATGTCTCTCCTGTATCAGCCTCTGCAGCCACAGCAAGTGCTGTAACTCTCCTTGCAAGAGGAAGCAGGGACTCTTGATGCCTTTGTAATGCTTTATTTAGGAATGTACAGGCTTAGCAGATACTACAGGATTGCTCCGGGAACCTGGACCATCAGCTGGTTCCTAAGCCACATCAGCTCTTCCTTAGCCTAGCCTCAATGTAGGAAGATATAAAATGTTTCTTCCAAATTTTTCTCATTAGCTACTAAATTAGACCAAGGGCCAGCACTACCGCTAGGGAGAGTGAGGGAATCGCCTCAGGGGACAGATGCCCAGGGGCAGCAGCAGCCTTTCATTGTTCCTCCTGAGCCCTCCACCATCCCCTTCTGTTGCCGCACCCCCTTCTCCTGGGCTCTGCTGTCTCGGATGTGGAGGATCACCAGTGTTGAAGCTGGCCCAGGTGGTTTCTGGCATCTTGTCTGTATCAGCTCCTCACCATCATATTGTTGTTGTCTAAGCATGTTTGAAGCGGCTGGCCATCCAAGCAGGCTGAGGTGATCCTGTTGCAGCCATTTAGGTAAAAAAAACCCTGACCATTAGGTCCAGTCATGTCCAACTCTGTGGTTGCGGCGCTCATCTCACATTACCGGCCAAGGGAGCCGGCGTACAGCTTCCGGGTCATGTGGCCAGCATGACAAAGCCGCTTCTGGCGAACCAGAGCAGCACACCGAAACACCATTTACCTTCCCGCCAGAGCAGTACCTATTTATCTACTTGAACTTTGACGTGTTTTCAAACTGCTAGGTGGGCGAACCACTGACCTTCTGATCAGCAAGCCCTAGGCTCTGTGGGTTTAACCAACAGCACCACCCGTGTCCCGTTGCAGCCATTTACTTGAGCTAATTCCCCTCAGATGTCAGGCTCCACCTTGCTCAACACAGTTAATAGGTAGGGTTGGGAACCTGTGGCAATCTCCAATCTTGCTGGACACTCTATAATGTCTGAGCATTGGCAATACTGGCTGAGGTTATCAGGAATTGGATTCCAACAACATCAGGATGAATTCAGATGGCAATCTATTATGGTTCTCAGTTTTGAAAATGAGGCTCATCTACCTCTGGTCTTACTGGCTGGAACTTAAATAAAAATTTCTGAAGGCAATTCATCTTTTGTAATCCTCATTCTTCCCCCCCCCCCCACAGCCTTCATAGCTCTGCTCTCACTAAAAACTCAGTATGGATACCTTCCTCTGAAATATTTATTGCCACATTATGTGGCCTCAAAACTTAATTTCTCAGTTCATTTCCAATAACAATTCGCCACATTCTTAAAAGTTAAAATATCAGGCAGAGTCAGATACGGCTTCACATTTTCTAATAATGTCTTGCTCTGTCCCACAATGACAAGCTGCTGCCGTATATAAAATTTACAACGTAAACTGCATTAAAATGAATGTGAAATCAGAAAATGACTCAACCGGAAGATTCCTCTCCCCTCCCACTTCCTTAAGTTCATCCAGCTGTAAGTTCAAATAACACAGCCCACTAGGCAGTCTAGATAATTAGTGCAACATCAGCACATGGCTGTACTGTACAAAAAGGCCTGGGGTCTTGACAAAAGCTAGAGAGAGACAACCACAGAGGAGGGAAGAAGGGGGTATGATTTATCAAAACAGAGCCCTCTCTCAGATCTCCTTTATGAAATATACATAGAATTACTATGGGTGTGTTCCATCTCTCTTTTGAATCTGCTTTTAATATCTCCCTCATTATCAAGTGACTCAGTCTGCCAAATTGGGTCCTCCCCCAAAGAGGGCACGTGTTGTGGTGCGACCTGGCCACCTGACCCAGTGTTGGGGGTGGGTAATCCTGGAACAGCCACAACCCCTGATAGGTGGGTCCAGCGTTGTTTGGGCACAATCTGACCAATGGGGTGCCTTGAAGAAGCAGCAATGCGGGACCTATATAAACCCATGCGAGGCTTAAGAGCTTCCTCTTTGGGGCTGTCACATCAGAACACCCGCCCACCTCTCCCTATATTTAGGGCTTGCACTTGACCTTGCTATGCCGTCATGTGTCGCCTGCTTTTGGGGCAGGGGCACGGTAGGAATTTTCCCCACTTGGCTGATTGGCTGGTGACATTTGGGTTTCGCCTGCCGCAAAGCAAATTGTCACAACTTGTAAGTTGCAGATAGGCTCTGGTTCAGGCGACAGGCGTGGCACGTGATGTGGCCACGCCTATGCAATGAAGGGTAGTCCAATAAAGGAATCCAGGGACTCGCTGGTTTGGCAAACCCTGAAAGGGGTTTGGCCCGCACCCAAGTCCAGGGGACATCAGGGTGGCTGTTTGGTGCTCCCTCCATCAGATGTCCCTGGTGTTCATCCTTTGGCTGTCCTATGAACATAGCTCTGGGACAGCACTGCCTGTATGGGTGCAGGGAGATAGTCGAACCAGAACCTATGTAACCACTCACTTGATTGTAATCAATAAAGTTGTGGCCTAAATTTCTGCCAAAAACCAAACCAAAAATCTGACTCCTGTGTGAATTTATTTTGGGGAAAGGTAAAAGGTCTAAACACGCAAATCCATTAATTGCTGGCAGAGATTAGTGCTGACATACTTGTCCGCGATAATGAGAGATGCAAAATATTCATTTACATCCAAAGCCTTTGTCCGGGACAGTGGATGGAGCCTCCAGTTTGTAGGTCTGGATTCAGTACCGAAGATGAGTGAGCTCTCCAAGTTTATATGGAAATTATTTATTCTGAATTTATTGAATTTATTATGACAATGTCAAGGCCTTTCTTCGGAATCAGTTTGGGTGCAGATTAAGTGCACATTGATTAGCTGCTGTTTACTCATGGTCCAAACATCTTCCTTCAAAGTCGCACTCTTATTTCAGGAAAGATGCATTTTCTGGGCAACTCGTGCATTATATTTTGCTGTGAAGAAAATGCAGCGCATCTCTGCAGATAGGACATCAGTTATACTAGAATCACCATATGACACACAAACACATATATATGTATTTCCAAGTATCCTGGGTGCCGGTTTAATGTTTAAGATTAACAAATTTGAGCACAAAGTAATTTTGTGAATGTCTGCTTGTTTTTTGTTGTTGTTGTTGTTGTTGTTGTTTTAAAGAGACAGAATTTAATCTGTGGTAGTGTGCTTCTCTCTTCTGCAGGCCCAATGGTCAAGTTCTGGGTACTGTATGTTCTGTTCTCACCACTTTGCAAATGACCATTGCCATAGAAACAGAGACATGTTTGCCTTGAACAAAACTCTAAAAATTATTTTGGGTAAATCCAATTTCATTAGAAAATAGCTCAGTCACTTGTGACAAGAGTCCCACTAAGGCTGTGTACACACTGCATGCACATTTTACTTTTAAAGCCCATTCAAAACATACTTTCCCCCCCTCAAAGAATTCTGGGCACTGGAGTTTACCACTCGCGGAGTTACAACTGCCAGCAACTCTTAACAAACTACAATGCCCAGAATTCTTTGAGAGGTAAAATGTACTTTGAATGTGCTTTAAAATAAAGTGTGTGCATGCAGTTCGAAAGATGTTGACCATAGCTAATTTAAATATCATGTTTCCCATGGGACTTTGGGTGAATCCCATGGACACTTACTGGACAGTTCATTTCCTTCTGAGTAAGCACTCACAGGATCAGGCCATGAGGACATGAACTGAGAGACCCTTTTAGCTATACGATGGCGACCAGTGCACTACAATTTGTAGCAGCATAGCTCCCCCTATGCCCCCCCAGTAGCAAAGTTAAAGACACAAGAGCAGCAAAAGAAAAAACAATTCTGGATGAATGGACTCCTATGAATGTGCATTTCGTTGTATGTCAGCTGTTTTGCAATCTTGCATCAGCCTAGGTTGAGGTCCTTACTGGACTAAGCTGATCTTCTTGCATCCCACCCTCATCTCTACCCAATTTCCCACCACACAAATCTAAAGTTATGCTGGCATCATGATGTCATTATGCCTTTGCACCTCCACTTCACTAACATAATTTCAAGTTGCAGCAACATACAGAATTTTGTAGTAACCCCAACCTTACCCAGCTGATATAACCCCCAAATACAACTGCACAGATAAATCCTTCCTCCTGATATTTTCAGTCTTCCATGAACAAACCTAATTTTCATTCTTTGGAAAGTGTAATTTTGGAAACTTTGAGTGTGTGTGTGTGTGTGTGTGTGTGTACCACACGCATACGGCAATAGTCAATGTTAGTGATACCCAGAGTAGAATGATAAGTATGAATAATGATCAACAATCACTTGAATTTAATGGGTCTACTCTAAGTTTGACTTAGTTAGATATCACCCAATGTGTGTATATCTAATATGTGTGTGAGTTGTTGGCATCAGTCTGTCTCGGGAGACAATAGAAGAGGGCACCTTCAGAGTAAAAGAGTATTTACCGTTGGAGAGTATTTACTCTTATATCACAAAAAATGTGATTTTGCATCCAGACTTTGCCTGTATTTTGCCTTACCAATGGCCAAATTGGGAAAAGAACTCCATTTCTCCCCTCCATCAGATATCATGAAAGCCCAGCACCATATCGCCTCCCATCTCAATCAAAGACAAGTGAAAACAGCTTCTTGTTTCCAATTCTATCCAACTCCAGAAGAAAAATGATCTAGCCATGTTCACTTTGAAGAGCACAAACTGCCTCTGATAATGTATCCTGCAATTTGTCTTCCATGTAATTACCTCAAAGTGGGTTCTGGGTGTGTTGTGCTGCACAGTTTGCTGATGCAAGAGTGGCCTTTCAGTTATTTATAAACTTAGGTTGGAATTTACTCATCCGTTCCATGTTTCTTGAAAGATATCTCCAACACCTTCAATTTCTGGCATTTATCAGCGCTATGTTGAAAAAATATATATTAAATGGCAACCTATCGATGGGCACAGTTCTGGACCAATTTATATGTTTGCAGTAAAGTCCTTGTGGCTCAGGGCAAAACATGCTGAATCATTCTGACATCTGCACATTCTGGCCTACCAAGGCCCCCAAAATTCTGAGGGGTAGTCTAGCTTCATAGATTACTTATTCAATGCTGGGAACAATGTGTTAAAGATATGAATGGGATTATTGGGGGAGGAGGTTGGTTTTTAATGTTCCAGGAAGGGCATCAGAAACCTGACACATCTGTGAGTGCTGGTACACACACACACACACACACACACACATACACACACCACTTGACAACTGAGCACCAAGTGCTAATTGTATGAGTGTGAACAATCCTGGTCATTCTGCTGGTACATAGCGTCAGGAATGAGCTAGCTCCCAGTGAAGGTTTGCAGCCAACTGAAGAAAGCAGCCAGGAACAGAGAGGGTTAACTTTCATGCAGGATGAACAACAGAGAGAGCTAACTCCCCCACCCCTTGGAATGCCGGTAGATAAGGGAACCCTGGGGAAGTTCAATCAGGTGGGAACAGAGAAGAAAGTAGTCTGTCTGACTGAGAAGAGGTTGGAGCTGATCCAATCCCTACTAAGAGTCAGCTAAGGGGCGGGCTGTTAGACCGAAAAAAGGAAAAGATGCAGGGTACAAAAATTCAATATCTTCTGTAGAACCCAGAAACAGTCTTCAGAAGGGTCGTCTTGACTGATGACACCGGAGGCTATGTTACAGCCATCTGGAGCTATCTGTTTGTTTTTGCAATAAATCCTCCTTTTTAATTAGCAATGCTTACTGTGTTATCAAGCTGGGAACTTGAACGCATGACACATAGGGGCAGGATTTCGTGGCTCTTCTCTTCTAGTCTTTGTTGCTGAACTTCAGCACCCATCATCCCTGGCTATTGGACATGTTGGCTGGGACTAATGGGAGTTGTAGTCCAAAACATTTGGAAGGTCCCACATTGGGGAAGTCTGCTTTACATTGTCAGGCTCACAGCCATTTCTCTGACAACTTGCAGAAAATGCCTATGCAATCAAATAAACGGCTGTGGAATTGCTTGGTTGATGGAAAAACTTCCCCAACATGGGACCTTCCAGATGTTTTGGAAGTGAAAATTGAGTTTCAGGAAGTGCAAATTGAGTAGGTTTGCGTCATAATGTGAGGTAAACTAAATTTCTCCCTCATCCCTCTCCAAAAACAAGAGTAGATGCTACTGTTCTGCTTTCTAGACATGAAAATTTGTAAGGGATTGTCACAGAACAAATTCTGTGTTGATTGGGAGAACAGATTTCATATATACAGAGTGTTGCATATGCAGAAAATGATACTGTGTCGATAGCTGGGCTACACTCTCAGACAGGAGTCGGCAAACTTTTTCAGCAGGGGGCCAGTCCACTGTCCCTCAGACCTTGTGGGGGCCAGACTATATTTTGGGGGTTGGGGGAAATGAACAAATTCCTATGCCCCACAAATAAGCCAGAGATGCATTTTAAATAAAAGGACACATTATACTCGTTTCCCGGACAGTCCATGGTCCGGATTTAGAAGGCGATTGGGCCAGATCCGGCCCCCAGGCCTTAGTTTGCCTACCCATGCTCTCAGACATATTACTGTATCTTAATGCAGTGGGGAACAACATATCCATAGCTTTGACTAGACACAAATGCATACCTTAGTACTCATGCGAAATACCCTTTGTGCTCAAGATTAAGCCTTTAATTGCAGGGGCAGAAAACCTTATGAATGAACCTGTCAGCATCAACAGCTCAGAAGATGCTTTTCCAAAAAACCCAGGTACATCATAAAACCCAGATAATTAAAGCTCATAGGAAGTTCAAGATCTAACATGTCACTTAGAAAAATCAATATGTACAAGGACACATTGACTATAGCAGTTGTCAGCAGTGCCTTGCCAACACTCAAATCACAGTTTCACGTCTGGGTGCATGGCTGTAGAATCCAGTAAAATGCATTTAGCTGGATTTTACAGGCTCCGAGCAGGGAATATATAGGGAAACATCTATACTTAAGTCGTTAAAAAAATAGGTGTCAGGGCTTAACGCTACTTGCAAGCAGTGCTGGATTTATGTACAGTGGTGCCCTGCTAGACGAAAGCCTCTCTAGATGAAAAACTCGCTAGACGAAAGGCATTCGCCAGCGGAAGGCTGTCTCGCAAGACGAATTTGTCAATGGGCTTGCCTCGCAAGATGAAAAAATTGCCCATTCCCCCCCCCCGTCAAACTGCTCTTCCCCCGTTGGTGCTTCGCAAGATGAAATTTTCGCTATACGACAGCACTCGCAAAACGAATTAATTTCGTCTTGCAAGGCACCACTGTATAGGCAAAGTAGGCTGAAGCCAGGGGCCTCTAAATCTAGGGGGCCTCGCCAGCCCTCATGCTCCCCAGTGGGCAGTCTCCCCTCTCCCAAAATTGTAAACCCAAGACTTCAGGCAAGGGCAGGGCAACTCAGACCCAGCAACTATTAGACTCAAGGCTAGCCATTGGAGCCCAATTTGAAGCAGTGGGGCGCAACTTGTTTTTTTGTTTTGTTTTTTGGTAGGGTACCAGTTCACAGTCAAAGTCTGCAAAATCTTATATAAATAAAATCCATCTAGATTGCCCTGGTGTGGGGGGCCCCTTAGGAGCGGCACGCTGGGCCCAATTTGGCCCAATTGCTCCAATTGCCTTTAGGTCAGCCCTGATGAGACTGTGCAGGGGTTGGACTGACAAGCCCCGCACCTTCTAGGTCCCTGGTGTCACTATTCAGAGTACAGACTCAAGGACTTGTTATGGAAATAAAGGGGGGGGGACTTATTGGAAATCAGTCTCCAGGTCCAGTACAAAGACCATAAGAAGGGAGAGCAAGTTCCCAACAGCTGTTAATCAAGCAAGCAAGCAAGTGCACAGGTCATCTTTGTCACAGTCAGGATGCCTATGTCCTGGCCAGGCCTGCACCCAATCTTGCTTTTGTACAATCTTGTTTGTCCTTGGTAACCAAAACTATATTATCAACATATACAAGCAGAAAAGTTGTTTTCCTTCATTTGCAAGGAATTGTACAAAACAAAGTGGCACTTATAAAGAAAGGTTCCAGGGTGGCAACAGAGAGCAAACTAAAAATGCTTTTGCAGTTCATCAAAACTATCCAGCAATATCAAGTTATAGGAAAACTGGTGCTATTAACAGTAATCCTTCTAGTTGGTTAATTGGTTCAGCAACTTCCATGCACATGACGTGTGATGCTAATTATTTCCCCCAAGAGTTAAATGATAACTAATCAGAGGCAGCTACAGGAGAGCTATGAGATTCAGGTGAGGGTCAGGTGCCTTGTCAATCCCAGCAGGTATATTAGAGGATGACTCGGCCTGCCCACCATTCTCCTAAAGAGAAGCCTAGCATGGAAGGCTTGTGTATAGTACACAGAAAGGGCCACAAAGGTAAACCACCCAAAAGTTATGCTGAAGACTTTGCTAAAACAGTCATAGCAGATACAGCTGTTGTTAGTAACTCAGAGAAGGTTTGGGAACCTTCAAGTTTCCAAGAGGTCCAGAGTTTAACCTCAGAGGATACTGAGCCATGGTTAAATGCCATGAAGGCTGAACTTGATTCCTTAGAGATGAACAAGACATGGGAACTAGTTCCAGGCCACAGAAGGTTTACAAAGTTCTGTTACTGCAAAAGTTTTTCAGTATTAATTTTATGCATTTTAAAAAATCACCATGCTATTTAACAATAATATCTTATGTCCTTTAGAGGAGAAATTGTGAATTGTAGAATTTTAAATACCCGTCATCATCCTTGGCTTCACTCAATTTTGTTTGTAACACCCTTCCATTTTCTTCTAGTTGTGAGGGTCGGGGGGTGGGGAGGGGCCTCACAAGTGGAGTAGCCTAGGGCCTCTCTTCATCTAAATCCGGCCACACTTTGAGCTAAAAGCTCTTCCCTTTCACTCCCAGATATATTGGAGCAGGTGAGCCTTTTCCATGGAGATATTTGACTTTCACTTGCTATTTCTTAAATCGTTGAACTAATTTCATAATAGTCAATTCCCCCATGCCAGCTTGACATTCCTTCATCCAATCCCTCCAAAGAATGGCAAAGCATGGAGAGACTTCACTGTGAAGAATTTAGGTGAGGACTTCTAAGAAAAATTACAAACTTCTGCTGAAATGGAGCGAATGGAATTTAAGACTGGGCTATAGGAGAATCTGAGATAAACCAAAATTGAGAGACTTTTCCATCCTTATTTTCAGTGTTGTAGCAGGTTCATGTAGGAGCCTGAAGGACAAACATTCCATACACACAAAAGCTCTATTAAATGTGGAATGTGTTTGCTAGATTGAGGTGCTTTTTTTTTTAAGCCTCTTCAGGAAAACTGACAGGTCATCAATCTGTGATTCACTTATGCACTCTGCAAAGTTTTTTATGCAACCATTTCCCACTGAATCTTAAGATATTTTCCTTGCCAAGAACCAAATTAAGTTGGACAACTTACAGCTGATTCAACAATATGAAGGTAATGTCGTCCTTGCTTTTATTTGTGAGGTTTTCTGGGTTTTCCCTCTGGTGAATAGTACTTGAAAAGAATGGCCTAAGTTTACTTTTCTTCTGGCTTTATCTCTTTGTTTCTCCCCGTTTTCCACAAGCCACAACTAGATGTGAGGTGAGGCACTGCCAGTGGTAGCAGACAATGCCATATTGTCTAGTCCTCCTTCCCACAGTAACATTTAGTACCATAGAACCACTGCATTGGCTGCCAGTTGCAGAGCCAGGGAAGCCTGTTACTCAGTTTCATCACATCATGTGCTTTGTAGTATTACATTGCAGTACTACAAAGCACATGATGTGATGAAACTGCTGTAGACATTACTGAGGGAGAGAAAAGGAGGAGAAGGGTGCAGGTCTTTTGCTTTGAGCAGAAGCCATCCAGCTCCTGCTGCATTTAATTCTGGCTCCAGATGCATTCCTTGAAACCTTTTTATAACTCTGGTAATAAGAATGGTGCTTTATAAAAACGAGCAATTAGTTCAAAGCACTAAATGGACTATCGCTATAGCCCTACCCCAGACCTTCTCCACATTTAGGGCAAATGTCTGGAAAAGGAAGAGTAGGACTACATGACTGGCCCTCCCTCAATTTTGTGTGTGCCACTGGTCCTTCAGTGCAAAAACGGCAAAGGATCTTCTATGTGTGTGCAGATCTAAGCATGCAGGTGCTGGGACCCTGTGCAACTGGGAGTCGCAGTTGCATGGACTGTCAACAAATGTAGAGCTATGTGTTTTCCCATTATGAAGTTTACAATGTGTTTTCCTGAAACACTTTTTTTTAATGTGTCTAGATCCAGCCCCTTACTGTGGAGAAGCCCTGAAAAGGATTCTTGTGTTGTCAGTACCCAACATTTTGCTATGCCATAGCTATATTATGTTAGCACACATAAAAATAACACCTCCAAAACAATTAAGAAGTTTCCCTTTAGAATGCATGGTAAAAATAAAAATAAAAATAGGTGATATCCAACATTAGTAGTACTCAGAGTAGCCCCAGTGGGTGGTATTCAACCAAGTTTGTGGGTTATATTTAACTAGGGCGTTTTTCAGCTGGAACTCACCAGAACTCAGTTCTGGCACCTCTCAGGTGGGCACCACTGCCATTATAAGAGAACAAGGGAGGCATTCATGGTGAGTTCTGGCACCTCTTTTTCTAGAAAAATAGCACTGCATTCAACTAAATAAATTCCCTTGTTTGCTCCTATAGTAGCTCTCAGGATTGAGCCATGCAATGTAACGCACAATGAATAATGCTCTGCACCTCTATTTATGGCACTATTTTTTTCTATTTGTGGTGATTTTGCTTAATCTATCACTTCGAAAGCATTGAAGTCAAATCCAACACCCCCCCCCACTGCATCCCATCCAGCCCCATGTAAATTGCCAAGGGGCAAAGTCAGTGAACAGGACTCCTATATCTCCTACCTTCAAAGAACGAAACAATAATAATGCAGGAACGGGACCGTTTATGGCTGTGGAAAGTGATTGCTAGTAAATAGATAGCATGCTGTAACAACACAATAATGGCTCCTTGAGCTCACTGAAAGCACGGTGATAAATCTGAGTGTGTTTCTTTCAAGAGAGGTTCTTTTTTTATTATTACTCTTTCAGAAACAGAAACGGGTAATTCCACGATAGCACTTTGAGTGTTTTCTTACCTCGACTAAAATAAAGCATGGCAAAAGTGTCTTGATCTTACGAGGATGCGGCCTAGTGTAGGAAAGCATGTTGACCTGTGGGGGAAAAAAAGGGAAAAACACCTGGTGTAGAACAGGCATGCAAAGTCTTCGTTCTTGTTCAGCTTTGATCATTGCCCTGCACAGAGCAAGCCTGGGCGGGAAAATAAATTCTAATCCATGCAGATAGATAGATAGATAGATAGATAGATAGATAGATAGATAGATAGATAGATGGATAAATAGATAGAGATAGAGACAGAGATAAAGTGTACATAAATGTATGCATATGGGTAGAGATTGATATAGATAACCAGTGTATATATACTAAGGTTGCCATACGTCCAGAATTTCCCAGACATAGCAGGATTCAGTCATTGGAGAAAGCTCAACAACTTTGGCCAAAAGAAAAAAGATAAGCTCAACAACTTTGGCCCAAAACTTCTTTTTGTTTTTAAAGATTTTGCAAAATAATAAAAATAAAATCAACAGCTTTTGTGTTCGGATTTTCACTTTTTGAAATATGGCATACCCTAATAAAGGTAAAGGTAAAGGGACCCCTGACTGTTAGGTCCAGTCGTGGACGACTCTGGGGTTGCAACGTTCATCTTGCTTTATTGGCTGAGGGAGCCGGCGTACAGCTTCCGGGTCATGTGGCCAGCATAACTAAGCCGCTTCTGGCAGACCAGAGCAGTGCACGGAAATGCCGTTTACCTTCCCACTGGAGTGGTACCTATTTATCTACTTGCACTTTGACGTGCTTTCAATCTGCTAGGTGGGCAGGAGCTGGGACTGAACAACGGGAGCTCACCCTGTTGCAGTGATTGAAACCACCAACCTTCTGATCGACAAGCCCTAGGCTCTGTGGTTTAACCCACTGTGCCACCCACGTCGATATATATACCCATATTTGAGCATTTCTAGCATTCTCTTTCTATCTAATTATCTTGTGTGCAGGATCCCTCTACCACAGGGCTAGGACATGACATCTTCATGCCTAGACAAAAGAGAAGATGGCTCCCCCACTATAGTTCCATATACTGAAATTGACCAGATTGGCAGTTGAGATTCTTACTTCAACACTAACAAAGTGACAGTATATCCCACCTGAGAACAGCAGGCTAGGTTAGGGTTGCAGTGCAAGGCACTTGGCACACAAAGTTCTCTTCTTCATTTGCCCTGTGCCCCATCTCCTGTTACCTGAGGTAACCACCTCATTCAGTCAAATGGTGGGGCTGGCCTTGTTCTGTCACAGCATGAAAAGACAAGGATGTGAAGGGACATTCCACTAGCTTTTTTAATGGGGAATTTAGGGATGTGTCTGTCCTGCACACCCTGGCATTTACTGTAGGAAACAGCATGGTGGTAGCTCCTCTGTAGCTATTCCAAACCCTCGAAGTGTGAAGCAGTTCTAAGCAATCAAACATGATTGCAATGTAAAATGTGAAGTAACTGCATTACCACTCTTGACAAGTGATTGGAGGATCTGACATACTGTCAGCCTCTCTCCTATGACTGGTTCATCCTCTTTGCTCCATGATGTCAGCACAAATGGGCTATCCATCTGGCCAGAGCCACAAATCTGTCCAGGAACCATGCATAATTAGGGAATGGGAATTCTTGATTTGCGAAGCTCGTTGTACTGACAGTTTGGGACACAGAATATAAATCAAAAGAAAACGCAATGGAGAGAAGTTCCCCAAACATCCAGTCCCACAGCCAAAGCTTGGAAAAGCCATTGCATCTTCCACTCCTCTTGATTCTTCTATCTAGGGGTGTATTGAAGGAATAGGAATGGAGGCGGCAGCAGTAACTGAAGAAGGCAGTTGCCAAGGAATAAACACAAGCATGAACTGGAGAGCATTCATGTCCTGACTTGTAAACAGTCATACCACTTTCTACTTGTCCCCCCACAAAAAATAATAATTCCCTCTGTCCCACAAGCCATGCAAAAACATCTGGAATGAAGAACCTCTGCAGATATCTGGTTAGAATTAAAGAGTGGGTCCATCATATAAAGTAAAAGGTAAAAGACCCCTGGATGGTTAAGTCCAGTCAAAGACGACTATGGGGTTGCAGCGTTCATCTAACTTTCAGGCTGAGGGAGCCAGCATTTGTCTACAGACAACTTTCCGGGTCTTGTGGCCATCATGACTAAACCACTTCTGGGGCAACAAGACCCCACACGGAAATGCCATTTACTGTACCTTCCTGCCACAGCGGTACCTATTTACTTGCACTGGCATGCCTTTGAACTGCTAGGTTGGCAGGAGCTGGGACAGAGCAACAGGAGCTCACCCCGGCATGTGGATTCGAACCACTGACAAGTGGTATCATCTCTTTGGGAATGTGAAAACCTTCAATTTGGAGGTCGTTTTCCTCCATGCCAAAACTGCATTGACTAACAGAAGGCAGAATGGCTGTGATTTCCTCCTTGTAAGGGCCAGATTTAGATGAAGAGAGGCCCTTTGCTACTCCACCTGTGGCCTGGCCAGGGTGGTCGTCCTATTATATACCTGCTGGGATTCACAAGGCATCTGACCCTCACCTGAATCTCATAACTCTCCTGACAGGTGATTTGGTCTGCAGCCACAGTGTGGAAATAAAGGATGAGATTGTCCACCAGATACCAGGCACTCTACTATTCAAATTAGGCCCCAGTGTTTTTCTTACAACCCCCTTCTCAATTAAGTAATCAATCTTAATCTAGAATTCAAATTCCTTTCACATATATTTTGTTGCCATTTGGAACTGTAGCTGCCTCTTATTAGTTATCATTTAATTCAGGCTTCATCAACTTTGGCCCTCCAGATGTTTTGAGACTACAATTCCCATCATTCCAGACCACTGGTCCTGCTAGCTGGGGATCATGGGAGTTGTGGGCCAAAAACATCCGGAGGGCCGAGGTTGAGGAAGCCTGATTTAACTCTTTTGGAAAATAACTGCATCACACAGTTGCCAAACCAATTAACCAACCAGAAGGATTACTGTTAATAGCACCAGTTTTCCTATAACTTGATATTGCTGGATACTTTGGATGAACTGCAAAAGCATTTTTAGTTTGCTTTCTGTTGCCACCCTGGAACTTTTCTTTATTAGTGCCACTTTGTTTTGTACGATTCCTTGCAAATGAAGGAAAACAACTTTTCTGCTTGTATATGTTGATAATATAATTTTGGTTACTGAGAACAAACAAGATTGTACAAAAGCAAGTTTGGGTGCAGGCCTGGCCAGGACATAGGCATCCTGACTGTGACAAAGGTGACCTGTGTGCTTGCTTGCTTGATTACCAGCTGTTGGGAACTTCAAGGTCCCTGCTCTCCCTTCTTATGGTGTTTCTACTGGACCTAGGGACTCCAATAGAGAGCATTCCATGTCAAGAAGGCGGGCAAGTGGGTACCCTATCAAATGGCAGGGCAGGAGCTACATGGAACAGGGCCTTTTCAATGGTGGTGCCCATTGTATGCCTCACTCTTCCCAGACCTGTTCTCTTTTGGCCTGTATTTTGGAGCTTAATAATTTAGGAAGACTTTAGAAAAACTGGTTGACAAGTCTTATCAGTGGCTGACGTATGAGCGGATTTTATTTGCTGCTATTCTGGGCTTCGGGTGCACCAGGTTGAATCCTGACAAGACAGAAGTACTGTTTTTGGGGGATAGGGGGCGGGTGGGTGTGGGGGACTCCCTGCTCCTGAATGGGGTAACTGTGCCCCTGAAGGACCAGGTGCGCAGCCTGGGAGTCATTTTGGACTCACAGCTGTCCATGGAGGCACAGGTTCATTCTGTGTCCAGGGCGGCTGTCTACCAGCTCCATCTGGTACGCAGGCTGAGACCCTACCTGCCCGCAGACTGTCTCGCCTGAGTGGTACATGCTCTAGTTATCTCCCGCTTGGACTACTGCAATGCACTCTATGTGGGGCTACCTTTGAAGGTGACCCGGAAACTGCAATTAATCCAGAATGCGGCAGCTAGACTGGTGACTGGGAGGGGCCGCCGGGACCACATAACACCGGTCCTGAGAGATCTACATTGGCTCCCAGTAAGTTTCCGAGCACAATTCAAAGTGTTGGTGCTGACCTTTAAAGCCCTAAACGGCCTCGGTCCTGTATACCTGAAGGAGCGTCTCCAGCCCCATCATTCAGCCCGGACACTGAGATCCAGCGCCGAGGGCCTTCTGTCGGTTCCCTCACTGTGAGAAGCAAAACTACAGGGAACCAGGCAGAGGGCCTTCTCGGTAGTGGCGCCCACCCTGTGGAACGCCCTCCCATCAGAAGTCAAGGGAATAAACAACTACCTGACATTCAGAAAATTCCTGAAGGCAGCCCTGTTTAGGGAAGTTTTTAAACTGTGATATTTTAAATGTATTTTAATGTTTGGTGGAAGCCGCCCAGAGTGGCTGGGGAGACCCAGCCAGATGGGCGGGGTACAAATAATAAATTATTATTATTATTATTATTACACCAGCATAGTAGAGTTGGCCCAGGATGCTAGAAGGGATACAATTTACGAGCTTTCTCCATTATCTGCACAGCAAGGGGTGTTCAGTCAACAGTGCAAAGACTGAGCTAAAGCATTCCCTGCTGGTTATCTGCTTTCAGCAATAGGGGTCGCTGTTTGGTAGTACCCAACTGGTTAGCGGTCAGATTCTAGATTTTATTGGTGGCTCTTAGGTAATTCACAAAATACAGAGTCCATTAATAAAACACAGTGTTCATTCATAAAGCAGTAACATAAATCTCCATTGCTACATATTGGGTGTATATTTCAGCGGTTGAATGTACAGGTTTATGGCCATTCTTTAGTATAGTGCTTATGCAGCTGTCAATAAAAGGTGGCTGGGTTCATTGTCTCGGGGTTTGGGAGAGAGGTGACAAAACTGATTTCCAATAAGTGCCCCCCCTCTTATTTCCATAACAAGTCCTTGAGTCTGTACTCTGAATGGTGACACCAGGGACCTAAGAAGGTGCAGGGCTTCTCAGTCCAACCCCTGCACAGTCTCATTGGGGCTGACCATAAGGCAATTGGAGCAATTCGGCCAAATTGGGCCCAGCGTGCCGCTCCTAAGGGAGCCCCCGCACCAGGGCAATCTAGATGGATTTTATTTATATCTATAAGATTTTGCAGACTTTGGCTGTGAACTGGGGCACAAAAAAAATTCAAGTTGCGCCCCACTGCTTCAAATTAGGCCCCACTGGCTAGACCTGAGTCTCATAGTTGCTGGGTTTTGAGTTGCCCTGCCCTTGCATGAAGTCTTGGGTTTGCAATTTTGGGAGAGGGGAGACTGCCCGCTGGGAAGTGGGCGGACTGGCGAGGCCCCCTATATTTAGAGGCCATGGGTTTCAGCCTCCTTAGCCTATACATAAATCTGGCACTGCTCCTTGTTCTCCCCCAGGCCAGGTCATCCCACTCCTCCATATTCTGGTCATTTGCTGTTGAGATTTTCAACATAGTGAGGTCTATTGACATGCTGCTCGTGTTCATAGCAAGAGCAGTGAACAAGAAAATGCCTCATAAAACTAGAGGTACGATGGGCTCCTGAAATTGTCATCTGATTACTAAGGATCGGAACAAGCATAAAGTGCCAGTTGAATATGACAGCTCTTTTATGGAGTAATAATTTACACTCGAGTCCATATCCCCAAAACCCTTAGTCAGTGTTTCTTTCTCCTTGCTCACACAAATTTCCCAATGACCCCCTTTTTCGCATAACCCTACAAAAGAGATGTGCTGTTTATGCAATACAATCTATTAATATTGTATATGGCTAGTTGAGTGCCCAGCCATACTGAAGTGAAAGGTGCAGCTCGCTGAAGGGAGAAATGTGCCATTGTTATAATTTATTATTCATTGGGGGGTTGCAAAATGCTAGAAAGAAGTGAAGATTTACGGAGGAAGTGAGGTCCTGTGAGCTGTGGCTAATGAGAATAGTGACTTTCCCAAAGCCATCCAATGTGTTCAGGACTGAGGTGATTATTTTTGTCCCTGGGACAGCAGCCCGGAGCCAGCCTGGTAGCGCAGTTGGCTCTGGCTGGCTTCAGGAGCTGCTTGCTGCCGTGGCTCCTGCCATTTTTCCTCACCGGAAGACCCCATATGGTGGGAGCCATGACCATGAGCAGCTCCTGAAGCCAGCCAGAGTCAACTGCGCTACAAGGCTGGCTCCGGGCTGTTGACTGCCACTGACACCGCCACTGCCAAAGGGGAACCGGGGACATCTGGCGGTACAGATCTCCTGCCCCTTTCCCCTTTTGTTTTGGCTAATCGGGGGAGGCTCGGGAGTCATGGGCGCGCAGTGCGCCGTTGGCCAGTTTTTTTAAAAACTACGCATTTATGTTTCACAGGGTGAGAAAGAATGGCTTTGCACTTTTATACAATATGCATGTGTGCTTGGGTCCAGGGTCTTTTGCCTCACCATCCCCACTACTGACTCCCTGTTGTTACTCGGCTTCGGGGGGGGGGGGGAAGTGTCCTCAGATTCATTGGGAAAAACCTGGTAACCACAGTATACCAACAAGAGCACTAGACTGGCTCTGTTGGGGTGCTTTCATGTCCTTGCTCCCTGCCCCTACCATCCAGGTGAGCTGCATGCCCCTCAACTGTCCCAAGAAATCTCATGCCACGATCTCACCCGGGGGGGGGAGCACTTTTACGGGACTGTGATCTCGTGTGGGTTGTGTGACTCACTCGGAAGCACAGCCTGGAAGACACACAGCCCGGTTTTCATTCTGGAGTTGCTGGAGGGTATGAAGCTGTAGTGATCCTGCTGCCTGGAAGCCAGAACCATTGTGCTGCCCTCCACTGGCTCCTGCTCTCAACAGCCAACCAGCATTCTGTGGGAACTGAGCATGCTCAGTTGGGTGGTTTGAGGGTTCCCCTCCATCCCTCTGTGTGTGTGTGTGTGTGTGTGTGTGTGTACGTACATCTGCAAAATGTGGGCTTCCATCAAGTCTATCAATGTTTCCCTCTTGTCCATGAATGGGTGGTGGAGTTCTAGCTACATTAAAGCAAAAACAATAAAAGACTTTAGATAGGTATCAAAGTTCTAGGTTTGAGAGTTTCAGTATTTACAAAACAAAATAAAAAAATAAAAAAATCTTTCCAGTAGCACCTTAGAGACCAACTAAGTTTATTCTTGGTATGAGCTTTCATGTGCATGCACACTTCTTCAGATACACGGAACCTACCTTTGGGCAAAGATACCTGAAGAAGTGTGCATGCACATGAAAGCTCATACCAAGAACAAACTTAGTTGGTCTCTAAGGTGCTACTGGAAGGAATATTTTATTTTATTTTATTATTTTGTTTTGACTATGGCAGACCAACACGGCTACCTACCTGTAACTGGGTAACTTTATTTAGGCCCAAGCTACCTCATAGGGTTTTTGTGAAGGATAAAGGGGTAGTAGCCCTAAGTGCACAACCAGGGATGCCAACTTGAATAAAATATCGGGGGGGGGGCTACCTTATGTACATTCATTTCAGTGGGAGTACTCTGAGTAAAATTTAGTTGACTACAATTCACTGAGTCTACATTTTTGGATTGAGAAGGGTCAACCAATCACCCTGGAGCAAATCAGTTACAGTGCTACCTAATCTGTTCCGGGAGTCCATTCAAAAACCAAGGTACGGCTTCTGATTGACTGCAGGAGCTTCCTGCAGTCAATCGGAAGCCGCAGGAGCCACATCGGAGGTTTGGCTTCCAAAAACATTCACAAACCGGAACACTTACTTCGGGTTTTGTGGCGTTCGGGAGCTGATTTGTTAGGGAGCCAAGCGATTCGACAACCAAGGTACCACTGTACTTTTGGATGAAAAACCATCTACTGGGTTGAATCCAGTTGCGCCCTTTCATTCACAAGAGGGCTTTTGATACTGTTGGATGCTTCCACTGTACATACATTGAACATTCATAAATACTCATGTACAATGGAGGACAAACAAAACCGCAGAAAAGCAAAGAAGGTGCAAGCAATATATAGTGAAGTCAGAGGTGAGTGTGACTTGGACTGGATCATACCACTGGTCTACACAGACAAGGCAAAAATTGAAAACAAAATTGGCTTGAGCTTGCCAGCAGTTGTAAACGCAGCTCAGTTTGTGAGTGCATGATTTGTCGCCTGCTACTTTTCATGTTCAGCATGCACACAAAGAAATCCTTTCTATGTATCAGATCCATAATGTCAGAAGCAGCTGCTGAGGATAGGTAGCTTGTTCTCTGTTATGGCCATCCATGCCTCTGTGAAAACTATTATCTCTCTTTTTTAAGTACACCTGATTTCATCTGACAAATGTTGGAGGGCATGCATTAAAAAAACCCCAAAGCATCCTCCAGTATTCAGAAGAGTGGCAAGTCTAAAGATCAAGACTTACTTCAGATGTGTAAATTTCTGCAGCTGATCAGCTTTTATGTACTGTTTTCTATTCATGACATAAATGACTTATCTGGAGGGGAAGGCTTTGAAAGAAAGGATTTTGTATGCTACAACATTTCCTTGATCTCTTAGATAATAGAGAAGGTGTAAAAGCCAGCATGATACTATGATTCAAAACAAATTCAGATCCTGCAGTTATTACATATAGAGAGAGGGGAGAGGGGGCAGAATGAGAGAAATTATGTCAACCATATGTGCATAGCTGCCAGGGATGGGGGAAAACTGGGTAACCCTAATTAGCACTTCCCAAAGCAGTAAACAAACTGAAATGCAGCTATCTTTCAAAATCAGCTCTTCTCTTAATTCTGAGATTGCATTCTCCCACTTTTCTGTTAGAGAATTGTTGTTGTTTAGTCGTTTAGTCATGTCCAACTCTTTGTGACCCCATGGACCAGAGCACGCCAGGCACTCGTGTCTTCCACTGCCTCCCACAGTTTGGCCAAACTCATGCTAGTCACTTCAAGAACACTGTCCAACCATCTCATCCTCTGTCGTCCCCTTCTCCTTGTGCCCTCAATCTTCCCCAACATCAGGGTCTTTTCCAGGGAGTCTTCTCTTCTCATGAGGTGGCCAAAGTATTGGAGCCTCAGCTTCAGGATCTGTCCTTCCAGTGAACACTCAGGGCCGATTTCCTTCAGAATGGATAGGTTTGATCTTCTGGCAATCCTTGGGACTCTCAAGAGTCTCCTCCAGCACCATAATTCAAAAGCATCAATTCTTCAGCAATCAGCCTTCTTTATGGTCCAGCTCTCAATTCCATACATTACTACTGGGATTAGTGTGCATTAAAATGAACATTTTAGTGAAAATGGCATACAAAAATGCATTGTGTTTGCAAAAATGTGAATATTACAGGAAATGGCATACTAAAATGCTGGTGGGTTTTTGAGGGGACTTTTAAAAAAAATCACAGGTGTACAAAAGTGAACATAAGACTGGGAAAATGAGAAATGGAGGAAAACATATTGTTGAAGGACATCTTGCACTTCTTCTTCTTCTTCTTCTTCTTCTTCTTCTTCTTCTTCTTCTTCATCTTGTCTCTCTCTCTCTCTCTCCCTACGTGAAAACTATTCTCTCTCTTTTTGAAGTACCAGTACACCAGATTTCATCTGACAAATGTTGGAGGGCATGCATTAAAAAAAAACCAAAACATCCTCCAGTATTCAGAAGAGTGGCAAGTCTAAAGATCAAGACTTACTTCAGATGTGTAAATTTCTGCAGCTGATCAGCTTTTATGTACTGTTTTCTATTCATGACATAAATGATCTCTCTCTCTCTTTCTCCAGGCTACCTGCCTACTCCCATTACCCCAGCGATCACAAACATAATGTGGCTCTCTTTTTGGAAGAACTAGCTGCAGTTGATGCAAGCATCTCCCTTGAAGTTTTCAAACTGCAGCTGGTGAGAGAAGAAGTCTCCCTGTTTTATGGGGTGTCAAAAGGCAATGAGATTTCTGCACATAAAACATTTATAGTGTGTATAGAAATGGGGTGGGTGTGGATTGGCCAAAGGAAAGATGATGGGTTTATAATGCTAAGGGAAATTTATGAAGCTGACAAAGAGGTAAAACGTGGCATTTACAAACCAAACAAAAACCAAACACAATAGCCAGACAGTTTGAAGCATTTTTCACTTCAGTGTATGCCTCTCCGGGTGTAATCTGAAGATATTTTTGTTCATTTTTAAAGGCAATTACAGGGATTTCCCCCTCTTAAATGCACTTGGGGGGGGAACAACCCAAGGCACCCTGGGAGAAACTGGAGGAAGCAAACTTTTCCAAGTTCTGGGGAAAAGAGAAAAGTTACCCAGTCCTCCAGTGTAGCTGATACAGGGCAAACCTGCTCTATCAGCAATTCAGTAAGTAGTTGGAAGCATAGAAGAGAACTGGAAGTTATTATAGCAGAGAGCTTGCAAGTAAGTCTATCAATCTCATCCTGCAACATACACACTCCAAACCTCTTGGAACAGAGACAGGAGGACTTTGTATGCTCTCTTGTCATCCTCCACTACAAGGCTCAGTTCCTTGAAGTCTTTGTCATGACCCTGGGGGCAAAATTTGATTCAGTTCTCATTTAAAGGCAATTTTACCTAATTTACACTTTCTGGAACCGGATGTGAACCAAAACGCAGTTGTTTTTTTGAAATTCACACTCCTCCAAATTTTACAATGCCAATTTATGTGCGCTAAAATACATATGCTTGTGTACAGTGTACACATGGATGCATATAATGGTGAAAATAACATACAGCAATGTGTTATTTTAGGGGAAATCATTTTGCAAAAATGTGTATACCCAGCAAAATTGCACACAAAAAATGTACATTAAGAGAAATTAAGAGAAAGGGATTTTCACAAGCACTTTAAAGAAAATAATATGGCAAAGTACTGTGGAAACGTGGAGAGCTGAACTTAAGAATGGAAAAATGAGAAACAGAGAGAAACTAAAATGGCCATATTCCCGCATCCTTAGGCTACAGGGATAGGGAAATTAATGTGTTGCAGGCAGAAATTACTCCATGTACAGATCACTGAGTTGTATCTCTTCTGCTGCTATGATTAATGACACTTTAGATGCATTGGGTGCTGCCATCTCAAAGGCTCAGGGAGAGGTAACAGAATATATGAATGAATGGTAAGGAAAGAAAGAAGCCAGAGCACAACCACGACCCAATAAAATGCCATTTTGTTAAAAGAACCTCCCCTTCTAATGATTGAACCTAGACGTTTAAACCAGCCCAAACAGGCTAGTCTACCGTGAGAGGATTAATCTACACTACAAGCTTACGTTGGTTTTCATGCCAGTTTAATTGTCGTGGTTTCCTCCAAAGAACTTAAGTTTCACGAAGACCCTAGCAATCCTTTGGTAGAGATCCTTCATAACTATTAAACCAATTTAACAGGGTAAGGTAGATGCATATATAGAGCTTATGCACATCAAGTTTTGGACATTGTTGAAAATAGGACTTCCTTAATTAATTTGCAGTACCACCTCACATCCCATTTCAAGGACAGATGCATGTATGTTGTGATTTCATCTTTTTTCGGTAACCAAGGTAATGACAAATGTGTGTATGAAATACCGGCTTTCTGTTTTCTGTGGCGGCTCCTCAACAATTAGAATATTTAATTCATTTCATAAAATTTATACACCGCTTGATGGTGAAGAACCTCAAAGTGGTTTACAAAGAGATAAAACAATAGAACTGAGGGGGAAATTGCAACCCTACTTTAAAACATACAAATGTTAAAAGACAAAAACAGACTAAAGTTAACATCATAGTGATGTCAGTGACTGAATGAGGCCTCAGTGTGGAGACAGTACAATTGTATTTGCTTTGGTTTGGTACAATTCTAGGCTTAAACTGGGTTAAATTCTGGCTTTCTGGTATAAAACTGACTACATCATATTACGCCATTTTAACATTTTGTACTACTTGAGGACAAACAGCTGCAACAAAAGTTTGCACCGCAGGTATATACTGGTAATATAGTCAATAGTTTCCTGTAACGGGGCAAGGAAATAACTGAGAATAGTGGCTATGCCTTGCTTTGTTGGGGTCATGACATCGGACGATTATGCAGACTGACAGAAAAATAAGGGAGAAGCTTCTTGTATAGCACTAAAGCCAACCTAAAGCCTCAAGGGAGTATTCACAGGAATATAAATTGGAATGGATTTGTCCATTTATAATCTGGTCTGTCAGATATGATATGTGGCTTGCGAGCTGCTTTGAGTTCAGCATTTGCTCTCTCTTTCTCTCGGGTCATTTTGGAGTTTGTTTTCATTTAAATCATTATCTTCCTCCACAAAGAGACTCTTCAGCTTGTAGCGTTGGTCTAAAGAAAGGCAAAGGAAAGGACTTCCATTCTGAGGTAAAATTTGCTTCAGAGTCTTCCTCAGCTAATTAAGCTACATATTCAGCTCAGTAATGGGACAAACAGAGGTGTGTCGAGGGCTGTGTGGCCTACCTTTATTTACTTAGTGCGTTCATATCTTGCATGGTTTTGACCCATGAAGCCTTGCATGCCTTGGGATTCCCATCAACTCCTGCTAGCATGGTCAACGGTCAGGGTTGATGGGAGACAGAGTCCAACAACATCAGGAGCTCATTGGCTGGCCCTGCCATATGTAGGCCGATTTTCTATTTTTTTTAAATATTGTAATTTTATGTTCTGTACCAACCTGAGATCTACAGGTATAGGGCAGTATACAAATTTTAATAATAATAATAATAATAATAATAATAATAATAATAATAATAATACTGCATCATACCCCATAAGTGCCACCCTGTTTTGTATCACAAGAGCACGGCAACCATTTTGGTTGCTGTAATCTCACTCGATTTTACAATTCAATTCACCCTCCCCAAAAAACGGGGAGAGGTCTGTGGCGCAAAATCACATGAGATCATAGCAACCGAAATCTCAATTAAAAAAAGGAAAGATAGCATCTCTGAAGGTGGCATCCCAGATTTTGGCTTCAAAGTATTGGAGGGTATGCTATATGTCCCCTCCCCAAACATTTATATAGTGTAAAGTGTTAGGATTTCACCCCTCCCTACGCTGCAGATATAGGATTGTTGGGTCACGTGTCTGTATGTAATGCATTTCAGCTGCTGATTGTTAGAGCTCTATACCAGTAAGTGGAAAGGGAGATACGCTGTTCGCTCTCTTCCTCCACTGTTCTCTCACAGTAATGTTTTGTTTCAGCGTTCTCTCCGAGGAAGAGAGAGAAAGAGGAGCCATGTTTACTGTGTACTGTTATGTTTGATTTCGTTGCAATAAATAAGGATGAGATGTTACACCTCAAGGCTAATGCTTCTATTTTGGACTCTGCTAGTTGTGCGCTCGTGTCCCAGGAGGATATGGGTCACATCAGTGTGACGGGAGACCGGAGTGATGAATCCCGGGTGACGATGCATTGGGGGAAGGCACAAGGCCTCGGCCTTATCTCCCAACTGCAAAATTGCCCCCTCCCCCACTGTTAAATCTTGCAGGGGTATAATCCAGTGAGGATTGTTGTCCCTATAAGTGGTTAAGAAGAAGAAAAGGGACACATGACTGTATATCTAAAGGTAAAGGTAAAGGGACCTCTGACCATTAGGTCCCGTCGTGGACGACTGTGGGGTTGTGGCGCTCATCTCGCTTTATTGGCCGAGGGAGCTGGCGTATACAGCTTCCGGGTCATGTGGCCAGCATGACTAAGCCGCTTCTGGCGAACCAGAGCAGCGCACGGAAACGCTGTTTACCTTCCCACTGGAGCGGTACCTATTTATCTACTTGCACTTTGTCGTGCTTTCGAATTGCTAGGTTGGCAGGAGCATGGACCGAGCAATGGTAGCTCACCCTGCCGTGGGGATTAGAACCACCAACCTTCTGATCAGCAAGCCCTAGGCTCTGTGGTTTAACCCACAGTGCCACCCGTGTCCCTGACTGCATATCTAGTTTGTCTCAAAAACCTCATCCCATCAATTCTCCAACCCAAGGGGCCAACTTGAATAAAATATTGGGGGGGGGGCAGGTAAGCCGTATCCCACATAATCGATCACATGACACAGTGTACACATCCCATCTGAATGGCAATATCCATCAAATTTTGGGGGAGGTGTCCAACCCCCTCAAATATTTTATTGCGGGGGCCAAAGTCCCTGTGGCCTCTTGGAGTTGGTTCCTATGCTCCAAACATTCATCAGTGGAACTTTCTATTTACTCTAGTGTTCGGATCCAGCAGCTTCACCCATTCAATAAGCGCTGGTTCTCATTTTTATTAACAGTGTGTGTTTCTGCTTCTCCTTGGTTTAATGTTGTTTCCAGATGATTCTATAACTTTTTTGAGATGGCATTTAAAAAAATACCTTTTAACTGTGTATCTCCCTGAGGTGCTGCATGGTTTAAATAAATACATAATGCCCAGGGATGAAAATGACCACTCTTCTAATTATCAACAAGGAGAAACTTGGGGGGGGGGGGAGGAAACCCCCCACACACACCATTTTCACGGAGTTTGAATGCAAAGCCTCTGGATACTTAATTTAAAACTGGTGACCCTTACTGCTCTGCAAGTATTTAGAAAATGTTTTTCCCTTATCTGACAGGCAAATATTTTCTTCCCTGGTTTCAGAGCACATGTGCTGACTCCTTTAATCTTACTCTCTAGATAAACTCAGTGCTCCCCAGCTACATTTATTCACCTACCTTTGGGCAAAATATTACATTTACACCTCCCTGGGGAGCTGAGAAAGCTACAGAGAACGATAATGAGTTTGGGTAATATTTAAATACGTTTGATTAGATGACAGTATTTATCTTTAGTTTCAATGAATTATTGGCATCTGTTTTGCCCACAGCCTAGGTGAACCTCAGCCAAAAAATGTAACAAGGTGAATGACTGGAATCTAATATGTTGATCCTGTCTCAGCAAAATGCTGAATTATTATTATTATTATGAGGTGTGGCCTTGCTGAGAGAGTTATGGCTGAATGTAAATACCGATATTGGTATGAGCTTTAAGTGGGGATCAGAACCAATGTTTCCTCAGCCAGAATGCAACGTGCTAGACACCATACCATGGCACACGCGAAGATACAATGCTGCAAATAGTTGGGGGGCTTATTCTATGATTCAGCCCTCTTCAAATTGTGCTGCCTCCACAAAGTGTGCCAAAGGCTAAATAAAGACTAAGGTTTAAGTAAGTGGATGAGCTGGCAGTTGATTTTCCTAGATGATATACCTGCTTCAGTGGAGACCTCACCTTTCCCATTCCCAATTTGTAGCGGAAGACGGGAAATATTACAGGCTGAAAGGCACTGTTTGGTTTAGTCACCCATTTTCCAAGTGATAGTTGCTATGCCTACATAAGGTGTGATGAAGCAGCCACCTCATTTTATTCCCAGCATGCTGTGCTCTTAAAAGCGTTGACCAGCAACAGAGCTTTGAAGAAGTGAAGGCTTGAAAGCCCCTCTAAGTAGAGTATATTTAAAATTCCTTTGTCCTGCGATAGCGCATTTTACTGAAGAAAATAAGCTGTGGTAAATAAATATCCTTGATATGGCAGCTTTAGATAGGATAGGATTAAAATCGAGGTGATACGGGGTGCTTTTGCTGAACAGTTTCAATAGCATCTAAAACTCCCCCTCTCTTTTTGTGGGGAGGGGGTATTTTTTCAAGAACTATAATGGGGGGGGGGGAGGCAAAAGAGTCCATCCATGCAGAGTGGGAGAAAAAGGGGAATCTAATTGGCCTTGATGACTTATGCCAGTGATGTAGGAAGGAATATCCTCACTGTCAATTGGTTTTATTTATGCTCAGTGACACAATCATATAGCCAAACGTGATTGGCTAAAATCATTCTGGTGAAGAGGGTAATTGGGGGTGTGGCACTGAAGCAGTAGCTGCGAGGAGAAACAAATAACAATTTAACAATTTGGTTTTTTAAAAATAAATAAATAAATAAATATATACAACAACAAAATTTATGCTACCAGAACTTTATAGGTAAATGTTTCCTCCTAATTCTATTAAAAGTGGTAGGTTTTTGCACCACATTTGTTTAATATTTAGCTTAGCTTAATAGCTAACATAATACATTTTTAAAGAATAATTTATATTACTGGATATTTATAGGTCAATGTCCCCCTCCTAGTTCTATTTTTAAAAACCCTTTCAGCCGGTTAAATATTGCCTCTCCTGCAGTTTGATAGCTGGGCTCTTAATAAGACTTTAGTAGATCTACTCCTGTAAGAATCTGAGAGCTGTAGACCAGTAGGAAACTCTCTAAAGATCTGCCCCAAGTATTTGTTAAAAAAAAGCTTTTCTGTTGGGTATAATAGGACCAGAAGAGCAGAAGAAGTTGTTTATGTATGCTACAACAGTGGCTCGGATTCTACTAGCCCCAAAATGGAAGGACGACAAGATAACAACGAAAGAAGAATGGCAAGTCAAGCTTATGGAATATGCAGAAATGGCGAAACTAATGGAAAGAATCAGAGACAATGATAATGAAGAAATTAAAAAAAGACTGGGAACCTTTTATGTTGTATTTACAGAAATATTGTAAAGATATGGACTCACTCCTGCCCACCTAGTAGTTCAAAAGCACATCAAAGTGCAAGTAGATAAATAGGTACCACTTCGGCAGGAAGGTAAACGGTGTTTCCGTGCACTGCTCTGGTTCACCAGAAGCGGCTTGGTCATGCTGGCCACATGACCCGGAAGCTGTCTGCGGACAAACGCTGGCTTCCTCGGCCAGTAAAGCAAGATGAGCACCGCAACCCCAGAGTCGTCCACGACTGGACTTAACAGTCAGGGGTCCCTTTACCTTTACCTATGGACTCACTATCAGGGTTTGATTAAACACTTACTAGTAAGAAAATAAGATCAAAGGTTAAGTAAGGACAACATGGAATGAAATTGACTGTAAGATGTAATCATGAAGGAAAGTTTGGTATAAAACTGATAAGAAAATAAGAGTATTAAGGTATAAGATTATAAAAATAAGATAACAATTAAGCAGAAGTAGTAAACATTTCAAGAACCAGAAGGGGAAGTTGAGGGAAGTCACAGGGAGGGGGGGGGTTCTTTTATATGACAAATGTTCTATTGTGCTGTTTGATTGAATATAAAACTCTGAAAATCCAATAAAGATCTGCCCCAACAGGACAGGAATTCCTGGTGCAATTGTCTCTTCGCATGCACATCCAAGCAGATACAAGACGTGTCTGGATTGAGGCTAGAGAGTTCTTTTCTTATTAAATAAAGCATGCCGTTAATGCACACTTTTCTTCCTTCCTTTTCCTCTTTCAGAAATAGCTAGGGAGGGGGATTCGCTTCTGTCTAATAATCTTAAGATAGATCAAATGATAAGTATTGCTAATGAAATGCAATGCGCTATCAAAGCACTCTTTTTGCCACTCGCCTTCTTTCAAGATCGACGAGGTGTCCTCAGAGTGAAGAGATTCCAGGTGACTGGATCAGACAGCTCTTTCATCTGACTGAAACCTTATCCTTTATACAGCGAAAACTCAAAATACTTTGATTTTGCTCCTGGAAACCCTTAAACAGTTTAAAAGTGTGCTTTTTAAATGAACATTTAAAAATAGTTCCCAGTAAGTTTTGATGACCACATTGAACTATTACTGAACGACGATATCTCTTTAGATATTAGCTTTTGTTTGGTTTTTATGGTATTAAATGTTGAAAACCTTTAATAAAATTGATTTTTTAAAAATTGAATTCTCTTTTTGTTTTGGTTGCTTGATGATCGTTTGTAAATTTGAAAATTAAATCATTATTTTTTAAGAAATTGATTTTTTAAAGAAAAGAGAATAATATTGAACTACTATGCAGGGTTGTGAGAATAAATGTGTTCATAACACTCAACTATGGTGGTGGTAGGGATGAGATAACATAGTATGAGTCTCTCTCCTCCAATACACAGGTGGTATTTATTATGCACCTTGCATGACTTTGCAGCCAATATGGAAGCCCAGTTTGCATGATCCGTTTCCTGAGGGTGGAGGGAAAGGTCACTCTAGGGGCGGGGTGGCCTTCTTCCCTCTGATTTTACTCCCACACTGGATTTTTCCCGCCCTTATACAAACTAGAAGAACAGTTCCACTAGTCCAGACCCTCCAGGTGTCCCTATTTTCCAGGGACAGTCCCGAATTTACAGAAGCCATCCTGCTTTTCCTTAGGACATCCTTATTTCCATCAGAGAAATGTTGGAGGGTATGGAGTGACGAACCCCCCCCCCCCCCAAGCTAAGCATCTGAAGGCAGCCCTGTATAGGGAAGGTTTTTTTATGTTTAATGCTTTAATACATTTTTATATGTGTTGGAAGCCACCCAGAATGACCATAAAGACGGAAGTGCTGGGATAATGTAATCCTATACCCTTTAAAATGTGGCTCTTTTTTGGGGGGGGTGTTATTGGATTATTGTTTTCATTTTTATTTTATATATTGTGACCTTTTTTGTGAACGGCCCTGAGACCTCCAGGTATAAGGCGGCATATAAATTCAATAAGTTGTGGTTGTTGTTGTTTGTTGTTGAATAAGACATCCTTATTTTCACCAGAAAAAATGTTGGAGGCTATGTTAGTCTTCACAGGAGCAGATACAAAAAGAATACCTCTTATTCTAGGAGTGGGCTCATTTTTCAAAACCTTCGGATCAACTTAGAAAAATTACCCAATTTTCCCCTAGAGTTTTCCTAAGGTTATCCCCCCCCCCGATTTGATCCAAAGAAGATTCAGGAAGCTCACTTGTCTCTAGCTCACACTGGAAGTTATCTGAATGGCACACGAATTGCCCTTTCACCATTGCACCACTGCATGATTTCATCATGCATCCATGCACACAAACATGCCGCTGAATGCATGAAACGGACCTGAGCTGATATACTGAAAGTGCTTTGGACATGCTATGTGCTAAGAATTATGGTTTTTGCTAGGGAGAGGGAAAGATGATGCAACAGAGAAAAGCAGAGCTGAGGCAGCAATGGGGGGAAATTGAATATAGCATACGTGGATAGTGTCATTATATCATTTAGTCACTAGATGGCACTGGATGTAGTTGTATCTCTAGAGTAAGATTTTGCCCTTGATGTCAGATAAGTCGGTCCTCTTTCCGTATGACCCTATGGCTGATGAATGCCACCAGTATATCCACCTGCACCAAAACATTTTACCCACCTATATTAACTTTACATTTCCCTTTCCTCATCATGTAGAAGGAGACGTGCTATGCCAAAATACAAGCTTCAAAGACACTCATTTATCCCAGGGTGGCCAGACACAAATGGGACAGAGCTTCTACACCTGAAATAGTTGTGCAGAAGCCCATCTCTCTTTTGACCCTGATAACTGTAAATTTCTCTTTTGTGCCTTTGGAGTATGAGTTGAAATTCCGCTAAGGTGAATGAAATTGTACTGATGTGAAGCACGAAGAAAAGACACCTTGGATCTGTGGAGGATAATGACAGAGAAATGATTCACTTTCATCTCTTGCATGTTTAAATAAGTGACCCTCTAAGCCTTAACTGATGTAATGAGATCTGTTAAAGCAGCTAGAATAATTCAGCCAATGGTCTTGTCTACTTATAGTGCTGTGCTGTGGAGTCTACTCTGCACAGTTTATCTGTTTACAATTAGTTGCTTATTAGCATTTGAGTGGTTGTTGTTTTTTTACTATTAGCGAATTAGGCCATTGAAGCAAAAATTTAAACAAGCACATCTATGATGAGGACAAATGTGGTTCTCTCCCACCAAAAATAAATAAATAAATAAATTGCAGATTTGAGCAGAAACAGGACAGAATGAAATTGTGAATGAACACCTCTGTAAGACGTACTGACCAATCCATCAATCCCTAGCTGATACAAGTAAAGATTATCAAAATATGAATTGTTCAGATGGCAGAGGGGCCTTTTAGGTAAACCAACGAGACCTGGGGAATATTACTGCAAGCAGTTGTGTTACAAAGGCCAAAAGAATATCGAGATGTGATATAAGTTATGACAAGCACTGCGCCGAAACAAGAATAAGTATTCTTACAATAACCACAGTCACTGAAAGTGAGTCAGTTTATTTACAGCTTTCTATTAATGAAACAGAAACTTGAAGATGCTGCTGCTGTGCCTTCCCTTGAAATCAGTTTAGCCTAAACCTTGAGTGATTTATGCAGTTCATGGTGACTTTGATGATAAAAAATCAGAGTTTGGAGGCAGTATCTTACATTATCCCAGCACTTCTGAGAGCCAGTGTGGTGTAGTGGTTAAGAGCGGTAGACTCGTAATCTGGGGAACCAGGTTCGCGTCCCTGCTCCTCCACATGCAGCTGCTGGGTGACCTTGAGTGTTTGTTGTGGGGGAGGAAGGGAAAGGAGAATGTTAGCCACTTTGAGACTCCTTCAGGTAGTGATAAAGGGGGATATCAAATCCAAACTCTTCATCTTCTGGCTTTATGGTTGTTTTATGCAACAACAACAAAATCCATAAAATACAGCGCAAAATGTTTTCCATATATCCAAAAGTAAAGGTACAAGTAAAGGGACCCCTGACCATTAGGTCCAGTTGTGGACGACTCTGGGGTTGCAGCGCTCATCTTGTTTTACTAGCCAAGGGAGCCGACATACAGCTTCCGGGTCATGTGGCCAGCATGACTAAGTAAAACTCAGTCGAAAGAGGAGAGAATGAGAGCGCACAGAACCACAGATAATTTCTGTTAAGAGTTGCAAATACATCTCCAAAGATGACAGTAGGGATAATGTGATGAATTTTGTTTAAATAAAGGTAAAGGTAACCCTGACCATTAGGTCCAGTCATGGACGATTCTGGGGTTGCGCACTCATCTTGCTCTATAGGCCAAGGGAGCCGGCGTTTGTCCCCAGACAGCTTCCAGGTCATGTGGCCAGCATGACTAAGCCGCTTCTGGCGAACCAGAGCAGCACACGGAAACACCGTTTACCTTCCCGCTGGAGCGATACCTATTTATCTACTTGCACTTTGATGTGCTTTCGAACTGCTAGGTGGGCAGGAGCTGGGACTGAACAACGGGAGCTCACCCCGTCGCGGGGATTTGAACTGCCGACCTTCTGATCGGCAAGCCCTAGACTCTGTAGTTTAACCCACAGCACCACCAGCGTCCCTATATCCAAAAATACATATATTTAAATGTACTTTAAGAGCACTGTTTGATGCAGAATGGGATGGAAGAGATCAGTTGCTGGGAAATGTGTGACCCAGAACAGGACTGAAAAATAAATGACCTCTTCAACCCTATCCTATGTGCCCACACAGATAACATATAAGAGAGGCAATATATATTGTGGTTCCAGGTGGTCATCTCTTTGCTGTTTTTCTGTAGCAGGCCTTTTCTTTATTGATCTTGCCATCCTCCACAGCGAACACTTTGGTAATGCATAGGGCTTTTGTTAAGGCACACTTAGGTCCTTATTAGTGTCAAAGCTAAGTACTTTTAAGTCCTGCTGATTTCAGCTACAGCCAATTAAGCATGTGCTTGACACTTCCACTTAACTCAGTGAGACTTACCTTTGGAGCAGGAGAAAACAAGCTTGCTCCATCTTCTATTGGAATATGTGAAGATGGCTAGCAGATCCCAAGTCCCTCAACCGTTCCTCATTCCTAATTACAGAAAGCTGGGGTTTCTTCCAAAGGCCAGGTGTCCATGAGCACAAAAAACCTTGGCTGTGTCATTCAATAGGCACTGCAAGCCAACAGCAATAAGCTCACTCTCTGCAAATGTATGTAAAGTTCTATTGCAGGGGGAAATATATGTATCCACCTTGAATTTAATGGAACACATTTGCAATGCAACAGGTTCCTGTGCTGACGCTCATGAATCTTTTGTAAGCTTAGAGTTATCCTGTGCATGATTAGGTAAAACTGCAAATGTATAGCTGGAGGGTGGTGTGTAAACCTCTTTTCAGAGCACTGGAATTCATTATTGAAGCTCATCTCTGGCCTTGCAATGGTATTTTCACCTTAAGCTGTCCAAGACTACAGAAAGCCCACCCACTGCATGATTCTGTGTCTGCACTGTCTCTTAACTCCTATCTAGATGGAGAAGAAATTACACTCAGTTTGCATTTAAAAACAAACCTACTTAACCTGTGCTTCCCTGAACAATATTCAAACCAAAGCAGCCGGTCTTTGAAATTCGCATGTCTCTGAATTTTGCAATGCAGCTTTCCAGTGAAAAATGCATGCATTGGGTACAGTGTGCATAAAAACTCATATACTGGTGGCAACAACATACACATGCATTATATCAGGAAAACTGCTTTGTAAAACTGGATCTGGAAGCATAATTACATGCAAAAATGTGTCTATTAGAGGAAATTCGCACCAGAGTGTTCCTTGAGGACTTAAAAAGGAAAGTGATGGGGAGATGTGGGAAATGGAAGAATGGAAAAGTAGGAAACTGAGAGAAACAAAAATTGATAGGAGTCTGGTGCCATTTTTTCCAGAAGAGCTTGAACACATCTTAATGGCAGCTGTGCTGTTCTTCATCTCCTTAGTTACAAAACAGGATTCGTCACTCATTGAGCACATAATACAATTATGTCATAGAAAAGTGCACCAGGTTGCTTTCTGTTTTAAAGAAAGGATAATTCCATTATTCCATTTTTAAAAAGAGATAGAAAGATTACTTCACTTGTTTATCTTCCAATGTGACGCATGCTATTATCTGTCGGAAATGTCCTTCCCTCCTCTAGACAGGACAGCACAGGTCTCTATGCAAAAGGATAAAAGGCCATGAATCTGCTATCGGAATTGGCATGATTGATAAAAAGAAACAGCAGGGAGACAGTTCAGTCTCCCAGGACTCTCTGCCTTAAGGTAATAATTAAGCTGCCCTTGCATCTGGGCTGAGAGATGCCGAATGCAGCAGTCTGACTGCTCAAAAGAACAGACTACTGGCAACAAGTTACTCTGCTGCTGAATTTGTTATCAGTTTCCTACTGGGCCAGGGTGAAGGATAATAGAATCATAGAGTTGGAAGGTACCCCCAGGGTCATCTAGTCCAACCCCCTGCAATGCAGGAATCTCAGCTAAAGCATCCGTGACAGATGGACATCCAACCTCTGCTTTAAAACCTCCAAGGAAGGAGAGTCCACCACCTCTGGAGGGAGACCGTTCCACTGCTGAACAGCTCTTGCTGTCAGAAAGTTCTTCCTGATGTTTAGTTGGAGTCTCCTTTCTTGTAACTTGAAGTCACTGGTTCGAGTCCTACCCTCCAGAATCTTGTGCTGATTCACAAAGCACTAAACAACTTGGACTCAAAGTACCTTAAGGACCCCCTTGACCACTGAGGTCTTCTGATGGGACATTTTTGGTGGTCTTATCTGCTCCTGAGGCTCAGCTGGTTCTTCCTAGAGACTGAGCCTGTAGTGTGGCAGGCCCCAGACTCTGGAACTCCTTGCCAGTAGATGCTTGATAGGAGTCACCCCTGCGCGCTTTTAGGTGTCTTCTGAAAACTGTGTTATGCATATGGGACTGAGATCCTTGGCCAACCAGCCCTTACTGACATGTTTGCTGATTTCATAGTTTTTATAGCAATAGAGTGGTACCTCGGGTTAAGAACTTAATTCGTTCTGGAGGTACGTTCTTAACCTGAAACTGTTCTTAACCTGAAGCACCACTTTAGCTAATGGGACCTCCCACTGCCGCTGCGCCGCCAGAGCATGATTTCTGTTCTTATCCTGAAGCAAAGTTCTTAACCTGAAGCGTATGTAACCCGAAGTACCACTGTACTGTGTTTTCTGTCCCTGTACCACCTTCTGATTTCATATGAAAGTTAGTATAAATATTGGAACACATAAATAAATATTCTTAAAGAAAGAAAGGAACTCCAAAGGGGGGGGGAGCCTGAAACATAAACCTGCTGGATTACAAGGTATCAAGAAGTTCATCTCTATCACCTGTGTGAATTAGCTGACCTGTCCCAGGGTGTTTGCGTTCTCACCTACACACTGTTTGTGAATCATCGCTGTTAACAGCTGTGCAGCAGGGGTGCTCAGTCTCTGCAGGGAAGCCGCTTGCAAGAGAGCACCCTGCATCCTGTTGGATTGATGTCTCTGCTGATGGAGCCATTGATCCTGCCTGGTGCTACTTCAAGGGACAAGCCTCAGGTAGGAAGGAGTGTCAAGCGGTGGGCTCCTACTTTCTCCAGGGAAGACACAGCAAGCGGTCAGGCTAGGCGTTTGCCTTTTTGTGGTTGGCTTTCCCACCCAATTCTGCCTCTCCCCCCTGTTTGATGCCCTACCCCCTGACAGCCATAGATCACTCTTGGCCAGATGTCAGGGGCTGGATTGAAGAGGAGGCTTGGGAGGTGGCCCCTCCTTCTCCTCTGCTTCCATCGGAAGAGGGAGGAGTGGGGGGAATACCTCCCTTCTCCAGTAGTTTCCAGAGAAGAGGGAGACAGGGTTGTATTACAGCAGAACGCAGAGCTGCCAAGCCATGAGATCTTAGGAGGAGGAGGAGTAGTCAGAGAACTGCCAGCAGAGACTTCCTTGGAGAGCATAGAAGCTCCACCCTCACCCTGTACTCGTCGCTCACTCAGAATTCAAGAGCAAAGGGCTCAATGACATTTGTCTCCTGAAGTCTCCTGTAGAGCCACAGGCTGTTGCTGGGGAAGGAAGGGGACGGGATCGGAGTGAGCAATGTCACCATGGAGTTAAGACTGGGTTGTTTGCCTTGCTCCACAATTACTGGATAAAAACCACAAATACGGACTTTCTTGTTTCTTCTTTGATCCTTGATGCTACTGGGGGAGGAGAGAATCCCTTGAGCCTGACACCATCCCACCAAACTGAATATGCCCCTGAATATGCCTGATTTGGCTCAGGTCTTAGCCAGATCTGATGCACAGCCCTAGCAAACATGGGGTGGATTTTGCAGAGCACCTACACTACAGCAATCCTGCTCAACCCCCATTCCCAAATGTATTGTAATGCATCAAGAGAACTATAGGTCAGAAATTGCCAACATGGTGGGAATGGTAGTCCCAAACATCTGGGGGAAAAAACCACATTGGCTACCCCTCCTATAGGAAAACAAGGAAGAACTTTGATTTCACCCATTGAATTGTGCATTATGAGACACATTATGCACTTGAAATAAGAACACATTTATAATTTGTTGGAAGCTGCCCAGCATGTTTGGGGCAACCCTGTCAGATGGGCAGCATATAAATTGTTTGTCGTTGTTGTTGTTGTTGTTGTTACCCAGCCAGAATTAAATACTTTTGCATACCCATGAGCTGACTAGCAGAGACTTAAGCACATGCTTGTCCCTTTACCTTTTTAACTAGGCTATCAAAATCAGCAGGACCAAAAGAAGTGCTTAATTTTAGTCAAATTTCTTCTTAATGGCTGGAAGTGTGTTGAGCAGCTTTCCTTGCTAGGCTTCTACAGTGGGAATCCTCAACTCTGTCACCTGCAGACCTTGCAATGTTGCTACCTAGAATTTTTTTTGCTGTGCATCTACTTCCCATTTCTAACTGCCTGCTGCATTTTTCTGGGTGGGAGTCCACATTTGCCCACAAGGGGGCTCTCCCTGCAGAAAGCAGGGAGGATTTTTGTCCTCGCCATCTGCTTACATCTGTGTGAAAGAATCAGAAAAGGGGAATTGTGTGGTAAAAATAAGCAGCCATTAACGGCACATTAAGCTCTCTGTTGAATACGGATTTATTATTTGATTTGGCTCTGTGAGGGCACTTCCCGGAGACTTTCTAGTTTCTAAATATATTCTTGTTATAGCTGTGGAAAATTAGGCTTTCAATTATGTCCAATCTTAACAAAATATTACAAAGACTGCTGAGAAATCGGAGGCTGAGCTGCGAGGGAACAGAGATGAAGACTGCTAATTAACAAAGAGGAGCCAATACATAATCTCAGAGGGTTGCCAGTAAATCCTGAGCCCAAATCCTGCAACTGGCTTGTACAGCCACTGTAGGGATGGCATGATCTTCCAGTGCTGGTTTTCTCAACTTCTCCTTTTTCCAATCTTAAATTCTGTTCACCACATTTTGCAGACATTTGTGGGGGGGGTGTACACACACACACACACACACACACACGAAAATTCACCAGGATTTTAGCATGCATTTATCCTTATAAACACATTTTTATACAGAGCTTTGGCTAATGTACACATCTTTGCCAGCAATTTCCTCCCTAATATATGGCATTTTGGGGTGTTATTTTCACCAATGTATTTATTTTCCACACACTTTCCCCTAATATATGTACTTTTCTAAACGTTGCTTGGTTGGCAAACCGCAAAGCACAATTCAGGTAAGTGCAAATTTTGGAAGCTAGCTGGGTTTCAGTTCACTAAAGAAAGTGCTAGATTCAGCTTCAAATGAAGCCTGGGTTGAATTTCTCTCCCACTTCTAGGTCACTGTGCCACTCAGAGTTCTACAAAGTCTTCCACTTCCTCACAACTGGAACAGGGCAGTTAGTTGGCTGGTTGTATTTGCTAAAAATTGAATCCAACTTTCAGAGGTCTCCCGATGTGGTTTACAGCAATTTCAAAATGCGTTTTAAAAATCAAAGTTTGCAATTATAAAATGCTGAAAGCACTCATCCAAAGAAAAAAGTCATCTAAACTGGCACAAAATACCCACATTGTTCCACACAGGATGAACATCAAAAACCTGGCCAACGTTGCTGTCCAAATGCTGAAAAGAATAAAAATAACCTTTGCCTAGCATCAGAAAAATGACTAAGGTGTCACCCTGCAGAGGCCATTCCACAAACAGAGGACAATTATGTGTTTTTTTTAAATGGCCCATTCTCCCATTGTCACCCTCCAGACATATCTTAGAGGGGACACACTTATCAGTACAGAAATACTTTAATGCATAAATAAAACAAACAAATCTCTTCCCAAACTCCCTGTTGGTGCAATGCATTGCTTGTCCCTTCAGTAGTAGCTTTCCTTCCACTCCGCTAAATATTGCCTATAGTCATGCTACTTCCATTGCTGTAATTTCAAAATAGCGCAGAAAGCTGAATAACTTCAGGCAAAGGGTATTACAACCATCACAGCTAGCATTTCCTTCTTCTAACCACCAGGTAGCAACCTTTTGCAAACTATTGCAATGAAAGACCGGAAAGAGATGGAAGGCAGTGTGTTAAAGGGGATGGGGGTATTGTTAGCTAGCTAGCCATCGCTGTGCAGTGGCGAGCTTGATATTGCTAAGCAGATGCCCCAGTTTTAAGAAGAAACCCTAGCTAGCAACAACAACAACAATAATATATATTTCCCTTTTTGCTACCATCCTTCCCCCTCCCATCATGCACACACATGCATGCACAGGGAGGGGGGAGAGCAAGAGGAAAATCAATATAGAACAGTAAAAAAATTAATAATGACTTAAGCATGAAAATAAAATCCCGCAGGCTGTGTTATAGACAGAAGCGCTCAATTCTCGGGTTTGGAATAAGACTGGGAGAAGCTCGGCAGGCAGATTCTTCGTAGATTTCTTCCCCACCACCACCCCCAGTTCGCCCCCACCCCCAGTCTCCATGGCAACACGTCCTGTTGCACAGAGAAGTGGGAGAGGAGCTGAGTTAAAGATACTGTAGCAAAAGCAGAGCGAAAACACATTGCAAGGGGCTTATCGTTAGACGAGTATTTGTTTTAAATCCCGGCTCTCAATCAGCTGGCAATTGCACCGTATTTCATCTAGGAAGGCACAACGGCCGCAGGTTCTTGCTTCCGTTTGGCATGTTTTCATCTACTTATCCTCTCACATGCAGCCAACTTAAAATGGGTGCAGGGGTCAAGCAGGGGTTAAGCCTTTAAGTTCAGAATGAGTGTGTGTGTGTGTGTGAGAGAGAGAGAGAGAGAGAGAGAGAGAGAGAGAGAGAGAGAGAGAGAGAGAGAGAGAGAGAGAGAGAGAATGCACTGAGAGTGCTGCTGGGTCAGGTCACAGGTGCATCTACTCCAGCATTCTGTTCTGACAGTGGCCAACTAGATGCCCACAATGCCAACCAGATGTCCACAATGCCAACCAGATGCTCAGATGCCAACCAGGACCTGAGCACACCGGCACTGTCCCATGGACTAGGGTAGCCAATACAATCTCCCCCTGAAGTTGCGGAAGGCAACTCCATTCAGCACCTGCTAGCATGAACAGCAGTCAGGAATGGTCTCAACAGCTAGAGGGAATCACCTTAGCTGTGCACCCCTGCTATATACATTTCACTTAGCACTACACTCCCATGAAGTCTGCTGGACTTAATCGGAGTAGAAATGCATCAGGTTCTGTGTAAATAACTAACCATTTTCTGACTTGGATGACACCCCAAATGAGCTGCCTGAGGCTGTCACCTCTCGCCACCCAACAGTAGGATCAGCTCCCTATGCTCCTTGAAAATGGATGTAAACAGAGAACCGGTTGCTAGGTAAGCCTGTCTATGTAGGTTCACTGCGGTCAGAGGAATGAAATTATTATTATTATTATTATTATTATTATTATTATTATTATTATTATTATTATTATTTGTACCTCGCCCATCTGACTAGGTTGCCCCAGCCTCTCCAGGCAGCTTCCAACAAATATAAAAGCATAATAAAACATCAAACATTAAAGACTTCCCTATACAGGGATTCCTTCAGATGTCTTATAAAGGTTGTATAGTTATTGATCTCCTTGACATGTGATGGGAAGGCATTCCACAGGGTGGGTGCCACTACCGAGAAGGCCCTCTGCATGCTTTCCTGTAACTTCAGTGAGGGAACCGCTAGAAGGCCCTCCAAGCTAGATCTCAGTGTCCGGGTTGAAAAATGGAATAATAATGGCATTCACACTGCATCACATCTTGGGGCTACAGGGCTCTGGCATTTAGTCCTGCCCTCAAGGTGGCATCCATTTTCCTGAGCCATCATGTGATGGGGAGAAATTTCTGCAGCAGGAACACTTTTGCATTCATGGCGGATACTGGCAGAATTGAGAAGCCTTTTTGATGACCCCTAAATTTAAGTCTGCTCTGCATGTGTGAGTGATAGGATGGATGTGCAACGAACATGTAGCCATTCAGCTGTGCGCAAATGTACCAATCAAATACACCTGTGTACATAAGCCTATCTGAAGGCATCAGGGCATATGTAGCATTTGAACAACCTGAGGTGTGTGTAATGAGATGATCAGTCAGCCTGATGCGTGAGCCTGAAATGTCATTGCTGGAGTGAGCAACAGTTTTCTTGCAAGGCAACTCCGCAAGAGAAATTGCCATAGAATTAATAGGAGCTTATACAGTTACGCAGCTCAATAACAGAGCCAGAGAAAGGCTACACCAAACAATTTATATAGAAGCTTGCTAGAGGACTTATGCAAAAACAAACAAACCCTGTATTGATTAAATCTCTTCACAGTTCTCCCCGTCCTCCAGTGCTGCCGTTTGAGGATTCCTTAAGTGACTGTAATGCACTGATCCTGTCATGTGCTGCATGCAGTCCATTACTGGTCCCCTCAACAGACAATTATTCCAAGTTACGCTGGTCACTTTGGGAGAACTGATGCACAGGCAAGGTTAGTTGGCAGGAAATCCTTCCACGAGCCTGGAGCGTTCAGAGCAGAGTCTGTTTTTGTGTCTTTACAAAGCTCTCTTGTTTTAGCAGGGATGGGGAACCTGTACTCACCCTCCTCCCAAAGTTGTGGAACTAAAACTGCCATCGTCCCTGGTCTCTGGCCATGCTGGTGTCATGGAACCATAGAATGGTAGAGCTGGAAGGGACCGCCAGGGTCATCTATGTCCGACCCCCTGCAATGCAGGAATCTTTCGCCCAGTGTGGGGCACAAACCCAAGACCCTGAGATTAAGAGTCTCATGCTCTACCAACACACCTCCGAAAACATCCACCTCCACTGTTGGAGGCCTGATGCCTCTGAATACCAGTTCCTAAGAATCACAGGTAGGGTGGGAGAGCAATGTTGCACTCGTGTCTTGTTTGCAGGTTTGCCACAAGGATCTGGTTAGCAATGGTGCAAAAAAGATGCTGGACTAGATGGGAGGCTTTCAGGAGAGCCAGTGTGGTGTAGTGGTTAAGAGTGGTAGACTCCTAATCTGGTGAACCAGGTTCACATCTCCGCTCCTCCACATGCAGCTGCTGGGTGACCTTGGGCTAGTCACACTTCTCTGAAGTCTCTCAGCCCCACTCACCTCACAGAGTGTTTGTTGTGGGGGAGGAAGGGAAAGGAGAATGTTAGCTGCTTTGAGACTCCTTTGGGATATCAAATCCAAACTCTTCTTCTTCTCCAGAGCAGGGTTGCATCTCTTATGTGATTATGTTAACATTGCTCACTAAACTGCGAGTTACACAATAGAAAATAATATTTAGAATTTATTGGACCCCATTACATTTCTATAGAAAAGGACTAAGACAGCATGCTGTTGGAGATGCAATCAGGATAATGCTTCTTTGAACCACGTGTTTTTACAATGTCCTTCGCTTGCTAAGTTTTGAGGGGAAAGTATAGGATTGTCTAAACATGGCTGTGAGGAAAAAGTTAAAATTTTCAGAGGAAGATACTCTTTTGAATTACGTACCTACTATATGGAATTTGACAACAGGACAATGTAAATAGATTCTTTGTGCCCTTACTACGCCCAAAAGACTGATGTTGATGCACTGGAAAGATAAATCCATGCCCCTGCCCTCAGTCAATAGGCTGAGGATATGATAACACAAACAATTTATGAGAAGATTACTTATAGATGTAGACTTTGCATGGGCAAATATATCAATATAGGGAAAGTATTTATAAAAAAATATAGGAGGTTATAAATAACCATAAATGCTTACATCTGTGTGAGAGAATCAAGAAACCATTTCCATTCTTTTATAAATGGTTTGTTAAGTTGATTTCTTATTTTTCCGGTAGGTTTTGCCAATTCTGCATATTCCACAAGTTTTTGTATCCATTCACCTTTTGCTGGGACTTCTTCTTCTTTGCATTTTTGGGCAAGTAACATTATTGCTGCTGTAGCCTCATACATGAATAAATTTCTGTACAGTTACAGGTAGGTAGCCGTGTTGGTCTGCCATAGTCAAAACAAAATAAAATAAAAAAATTCTTCCAGTAGCACCTTAGAGACCAACTAAGTTTGTTCTTGGTATGAGCTTTCGTGTGCATGCACACGAAAGCTCATACCAAAAATAAACTTAGTTGGTTTCTAAGGAATTTCTGTACAGTTTGGGTAGTTCTGTCACTATAATTCCCAAAAGGAAAGCTTCTGGTTTTGTTTTGTTTTTACAAACGTTATTTTAAACATCTTTTTCCATTCATTATATATCATTTCCCAGTAAGCTTTAACCATGTGATACATATGATACATATGATAAAAAGAACCCTCTTTCTCTTTACATTTCCAACACTTATTTGATTTAGATTTATACATTTTTGCCAATTTACTCGGTTAACTTTTTATTTCCAGTTTATTTTGTTCAATTGAAATATTATCAATTTAAAAAAATAATTTAAAAAATGTTAACGTCTCTCACTTAGGCCATTATGTGTGATACTTGGAATTAGGCCCAGAAATGAACTGGCAACCAAAGCATTGTTGAGATCTAAAGGGAATTCCAGCCACTGCGTTTTGGACCAGTTGAAGTTTCTGAATCATTTGCAAAAGCAGTCCCACATACCTCCTCCCACTCTGTTGTATCACTCTGCCCATTCCCACTGCCCTCCACACTGGTCATTCAGGGTTCTAAATCACACGTGGGGGCCATATGCTGCAGAGATTTGCCCTCCGATATGTAGTGAGCAGCACGGACCTGATCCAAAAGTGAAGGTAGAGCTAGCATGCATGTGCCCATGCCCCAGGTGAGAGGCATGACACCTGAAGAAGGCTTAGGTGGTACACAGTCTAACCACCCTGCAAAGAGAACAGGGAGCCGACAGTTAAATCATATTGCCTACCATGGCAAAGGATGGACCTTTGTATAATTAACAGGAGGTTTATGGGCAAATGGAAGCCCTAAAAAAGAGAAAAAGAGAAAAACAAAAAAAGGCCACTATAAAAATAAAAAGGTTTTAGAAGAAAACAGGAGCACACAAAATGAATTACAATGCATTGGTTTGTTACAGATAGAGAATGTCATTGTGGGAGCCTTTAAGTGTTCTGGGATTTGTGTCTTTTAAAAAATTAATTAAAAAAAATATCACTCCCTTCAAATTGTAATTTTAAATTAGGGAGCAAATTGGATGAAGCAAGTGTTAGTAGATGGTGCAAGTCAACAAGGCAGTGTGGGAGCTCTGGAGTTCAAATGTATGTTTATTCAATAATCAGAGATTAACAATTACTGCCATAATTATATCTGCATAATGTATTGCATGCTTCCTTCTGTAATGTCTTGGATTCTGTTAGAGATGAACTCAGCCCAGTCTGTGAACCAGGTCTGCTTTTAAATACTTCCTGTGTCTACTCTTTCCAGAGTACAGAAGGCAAGGGGTGCAGGTCCTGTTGAACCTGCAAATACTTTTCACCACCCACGCTGCCACCGGGTGCCCAAAGCTTTGGTGAGGACTCTCAGGGGCTTTTAATGTGCCCTCACAGACTGGGCTTCCTCTCTTCCATTCCACACTGAGAAGCAGATGCCCGAGCATCATGACCAGTTAATGGATAGAATAGCATTTGTCAGCTTGGTGACCTCCAGAAGTTTTGGATTACAGCAGTGTATCAGACTGATGGGAGTTGTAGTCCAAGACATCTGAATGGACCCCAGGTTGCTCCTCCTCCAAGTCATTTATGCCACAGCCTATTTTTGTCTCCTCTTCGCCATCAGTACTCAGCTGGCAGAGACATCCAGCCTGCAGAGCCTTCTGCCAATGTTCCAAGGCGAGGTGGGCATCCCATTTCACCATTATACCTCATTTCTTCACCAGTCAACCAGCACCTTCATCACTTTCAAGGGCTGCTCAGTGGGTGGGTTTATTTATTACCTTCATTTATATCTCACATTTCCTCCAAAGAGAACCAGGCAGCATATGAGGGGAAATAGCTTAGGCTGAGAAACAGTGAGTGGCCAAAGATCATCCAACGACCTTCATAACTGCATAGAGATTTGAAGGCCCCTGATTCCAGTCTTAACACTCTAACCACTACCCCACACTGGCTCAGGGAAAGGATTGCATCCTAAATCAATTAATCTTTCAGGAACAATAAGATTTATTTATTTCTTACAGTGCAATCCATTTCCCACTCCTCCCTTTTCCTGTGCTCTGTTTTTCCATTACGGCTTCCCCCTACCCCACCCCAGAAAAACACATTTGCCAACAGATTGCATTGTATGTTCTGTTCTCTAACCCTGTTCTCAAAATGTAGCTAAATTGCTCCTAATCATCCTTGAGAGATAATCCTGTCCTTCAAGCTGCCAGTTTGTTGTGGCTGGAGTTTTAGTAGCATTGTGATGGCCAAATGACAGGAAATACATGATTGAATCTCCTGACATTCCCACCCACCCCCTACTGATCATGCAGCCATGGAGAGAGGGTGGCTGCCAATTTCTTCAGAAGCAATAAGAGTATAAGAGCATATGGTGATCCCTGCTGGATCAGGCCCAAGGCCCATCTTATTCTCACCAGATGGCTACGGGGTGCCCCCACTTGCACTTTGCAGTGGAATAATGCTAGAGGTAGAACGTAACTCTCTTGACTAGTTATCACTTATAGCTTTATTCTCCATAACCTGAGTGTACAGGTATAACCCTTTCTTTTTACTTTCCCCAGTGCTAGGGATGGGGAAGAGTTACCGGTATCCAATGTATCATCCTACTCATGCAAATTGCATGGTCCTAAACAGCAACGTTGTACATAAGTGATGGAAAGTGTGCAAGTGTGTGTGTGTGTGTGTGTGTGTGTGAGAGAGAGAGAGAGAGAGAGAGAGAGAGAGAGATTATGATGGTTTGTGTGAGAGAGTGCTGCATTTTTCCAGGTTAAAATTCAGTTTAATATGGCTTCCCCCCCCCCCCCGTGAACCACAAATGTGCATTCAGCACAACTAAATATAGCATGTTTAAGTCTTAAATATTGTAGATGAGTACCGCAGAATCCATTAGATATTCTGGGTGCTGATATTCAGAGTATTTTTGTGCATTTTTCAAGTTTGTAAAGAGGTGGGATGATTTTCAGCAGTGGAGAGCCATTGGGATAGACGTATATAGATAGACTTAAGCAACTTACATCCATTGCTTTCAGTGAGTCTGTTCAGAGTATGTCTTAGCTGGACATCACCCACTGGTTTCTCAAAACGTGCCAGGAAAATAACTACTTGAACAGGGAAATGAAGAGAATAACTACTCTCTTTTTCCCTGGGATAAGTTACTGGCCACTCCATTAAACTCGACTTCTCCTCTCTAATGTAGTGGTCCTCTCTTGGACCATCCTGGGTTCCCAAGGAGATGTGGTCGTCTCCTGCTGTATGACAAACTCCATCTGCAAAGCTACTGATTCTTAGGAGAACAGCTTAGCACCCTCAAAAAAAAAAAAAAAAAAAAACAGCCCCAGAAACATTTTGTATAGAAGTCTCTCAAGAAGAATGAATATGGTGTTTATGAGCCTGGTCTCTATACAGTCAGTATTTGGTTTAGAAGTGCACTTGGAACTGATGGGCTTGTTTAACAATGGTTCTGATCATCTAAAGTGCTGTCTTATATTGGAGGTTATTCGTGCTGATGTTGATTTCTTTCCTTTTTAACCATTCCTCTGATGCACAAGGCACAGATGGCTGCAGAGAACAGTCCGCCAGGAAGAATGCATTTGGGTAATGGTTATCAAAATATGAGGCAGTGGTGATGATATTAGAGAGGTCTTTCAGAGCTGCAGACAGTTGCCAAGGGCAGTGCAAGCATCTCTCTCACTGTTCTCCATTGTATGCTTGGGTGGTAGAAGGCATGGTGTTCTGATCAGAGAGTTGCTGCTCAAAATGGAAATCCTGGGTCAAGTTCACCCATCTTTCCATGTCAGGCAGTGTACATGGACTACAACTCCCATCATCCCTCACCAATTGCCATGCAGGCTGATTGGAGCCCAAAAATATCTGGAGGTTCCTCAACCTGATGCAAGGCTGAGTTAAGGAAGTGTGTGGTGTGACATATCAAAGATCAGGGCTGCACCTTATATCTAAGCAACTTTTGCTGCAAGCATACTGTAAAACAACAGAAGAAATGGCCTTTCAGGGCACAAGATCTCCCATGGTGGCTCACATCAATAGCATCATATTCATCTTACATCTTACATCCAAAACAAAGAACATTGAACATCAAAACAGCAGCAGTTAAAACAATACAGAGCACAACTTGCAATAAGCAAGCAGATAGGTTAGATGAATAGATAATAGACAATAGACAGATAGCTCTTCAAGGTATGCTTGAAAGCCAGCAAAGTTTCTACTTCCTTAGAGACAACCACCAGAAAGATATGACCTATAGGCATCTATGTAACTCTGCAGGGAAACTGTTCCTATAAGGAAGATGAGAAAACTTAGCAGTCCTGTACACGTTTACCCAACTGAGTAAGTGTATCTAGGATTGTATCTCCATGCTAGCACAGGTGAGGGGCCAGAATCAAGCCCCCCTCTGGGAGCGAGACCAGTTTAGGATCCATCAGGTTCATGGTCAGCACAGCTCTAACTCTCTGTGGCCACTATGCTTTCTGCAGTGGAGGGGGAGCACACTCTGCATTACAGAATGTCAGCTGGATCCTAACACCACCACCCTGGGTGCATATATCGAAGATTAGGGCTGCACTTTATATCTAAGGCAACTTTTGCTGCAAGCATACTGTGAAGCAAGAGCAGAAGTGTTCGTAAAATCCTTCTCCCGTTGTTGCTTCTCATAGCAAGCGGGGAAGGGGAAAATACAGAGGAAGCCAAGAGTATTCTTGGTATTCTTAGCCCCAGGGAGGGACTAGCAGAGAATAAGACAAGGTTGATGATCCACCTTTGGTTTTTGCTTCCTCAACCAAGGGATTCCACCCTTATTGGAATTATTATTATTTTTTAAAGGTTTTCTGATGGCACCATCAAGATACCTGGGGAGACCCGACTTTATTTTCAGTTCTCAAAAAGGAGTAAAACACCTAGTCTGTGGAACTGTGCACCCAACAATTCATTTGTAATTCCTACTCCTTGCAGAAACAGCACAAGTGGTATGACTTAAAGCACATACTACCTTCAAGAATCCCAAGAAATGTCCCTCATAGAGCTGAAATTCCCAGCGACTCTACAGTCACAGGATTCTTTTCAAGGGTGGGGGAATATGCTTGAAATGTGCTTTAAACTCAAGGTATCTATGCAGCCCTAGGTCCGAAAGCAGAACCATCTGACCTTGCCCTATTTGTATCTGATCTTGCCCTATTTGTATCCTTACACTATCCTTAAAATACATTTGTATCCTTAAATGTATTTTAATGTTTGATGGAAGCTGCCCAGAGTGGCTGGGGAGACCCAGCCAGATGGGCGGGGTACAAATAATAAATTATTATTATTATTATTATTATTATTATTATTATTATTATTATACTATAAGTACTGTATCCTTACGCTGATCTCGTATAGTTCTCATTGATTCCATCAGCAGGTCACCGCTCAGCCACTAGCACCCACAAAGAGTCGAGGAAGCTCAGCAGGAGGAAAGAGTTCGCTCTGCCTTTCCTTCAGAGTTTGCATGAAATAACTTGGAAGCAGCAGGAGGAAAAGAGACAGAAATCAAAGGATCGGAGCCTCTTGCACACTCCTACCTTGGACAGCTCCTGAAGCAGCACTTGCCTTCTATTGCAAAGTGCAAAACAGTGTTAAGATAGTCAGTGACATCCCTGACATGGTGAATATTTAAAGGGTAAGATGAGAGCAGCAAGAGTCTCAGGTGGTGATGTGGAATGGGGGTGTTGGGGGGGGGGGAGAGATGGCAACATGACATTATTCCTCCTCGTTTCCAAACTGGGTCACCTGGTTTCTCCTTACCATTTCCAATTAGCAAATGGTTTTAAACAAGAGCATCTGTCAGCAGCAGGCAGTGAACACGCAGGGAGGGAGGTGGTGGGGGAAGGTGAACCCGAGGCAGAACAGAGATGGGATAATAGGAGACAAAAGTCCATGTGGAAGGAAGGCAAAGGGAATACCAAGAAGAGGATGGAAGTCAATGAACTACTGGTACAGAAGAGACTGCGGGAGGGGGATGTGGGCCAAAGAAGAGAGCAGGAAGATTCCTCCCTTTGTTCCTAATGTAGATCTTCACTCACCCCTTCTTCCCTGTGGTGGTGTTGAGGGGAACATTTTGTTGTTAGCCTCAGGTACCAAAACATATTGGGCTGTACCTCTGCAGATGCAAATCACCCGTACCTCATCATTTGCAAATGTAAACCATAGTGACTCGATATCTTGGAGGAAAGTGGAGTCTACTGATTAAGATAGAAAGATGACGTCACCTTGGCTTTTGTGTTCGCCTTCCCAAATCTCCGCACGCAAATCCGAAATGGTCTTTCAGTTGTTCAGTCAAGGGTTTGACATGCGAGAATTCCCAAGATAGAAATGCTGCGATGATTCACTGTAAAATAAAAAAATTGCCGCTGAATAGAAAACTTGTTAGCCCGGGATGAGTATTTCATTGGAGATGGAACGCCATGCGACACTGAAAATGACAGTCACGTGTCATTAGGTACTGCAAGGTACCTAACACAAATGTTCATGTTTCATCAACATTTCCCATTTCAAATGAATCTCTTCTAGCTTGGCAGACTGGCAAAAAGTACTGCACGGTAAAACCAGGATCAAGGAAATATTCTGGGCTGGTCCAAAGCTTTTTACTGCCTGAGGCCAATGACACCATGGTGCCTGCCCCGCAACTGTACTGGCAGTTGAGGAAAGGCCATGGCTCAGTGATAGGACATCTGCTTTGCATGCAGAAGATACCAGGTTTGATCCTTGGCATCTGCGGGTAGGGCCAGGAGAGAAGCCCAGTCTGAAAACAATAGAGAGCCACTACCAGTGAGTGCAGACATTACTAAACTGAATGGACTAATTGTCTAACTTGTAATAAGACAGTTTCCCTTTTTTTCCTTACTTGGACACTGAGAAAGGGGCATTGTCCTCCACGGGACCTGAAGGAGGCAAGCTATCTTGGGGAACCCAGGGTAGGCTGAGCTTTGCCCTGCAACAGAAGGGAGCAACTGTGAGACTCAGAGGAACAGCAGAGAAAGCTACTCCCCTCCAGTATCTGCCACTGTGGTGGCTGCCTCACTCTGCCTAATAGTAGAGCCGTTCCACAATTAATGGTGTTGAAGCTGAAAGAAATGTCCACAAATGTTCATGTTTCATCAACATTTCCCATTTCAAATGAATCTCTTCTAGCTTGGCAGACTGGCAAAAAATGGCAAAATGTTCAATGTAAGTAATTATTTTTTTTTAAAAAAAAATGCATTTTCACAGACTGCAATTAAAGTAATGTTAATGGCCAATGTTCAGTGTAAGTATTGTTATATATTTGCACCGACCCCCCCCAAGACCCTAGAAATTAATAAATAGTAGGATTTTGATTATTTGGGATATAAACAGAGTAATCCTGAGCTAGCCTATGCAAAATGACCTGGCCAAGCTAGGACTATTAAGAAACAATACAGGGCCACTGAGATATTCCATCTTAGGCAGACTGGCCTGAAGGCTAGCTAGGAGAGATGCCTTGGACTCCATGACTGCCTCTTTCCACATGAACCATATGATTCATCCAGACCCTGAGGTCATCTTCTGAGGCCCTTCTTCATGTGCCTCCTCCTTGAGAGGTCCAGAGGGTGGCAACACGAGAACAGGCCTTCTCTACAGTGGCTCCCTGTCTGAGGAATGCTCTCCTGAGGGAAGTTCACCTGGCGCCTTCATTATACACCTTGAGGCGCCTGGCAAATATGTTCCTTTTTAACCAGGCCTTTGGTTGATCTGATCGACATCCTATACCCTTTTAAAATGTGGCTCTTTTGGGGAGGGAGTGTCATTGGGTTATTCTTTTTTATTTTATATATTGTGATCTTTTCTGTGAACCGCCCTGAGACCTCCAGGTATAGCGTGGCATATAATTTCAATAAATAAAATAAAATAAATGACTGCACTGCTGTGGAGGACAAGCCCCTCTTGAAGTGACTGTACTGTAAGATCTAGACTCCCTCCATGCAGACTGAAAATGTGAATAGGTGAATAAACCATATATTTCTTAAAGCTACGACAGTCTCAGCTGTGTTTCAATTCTCCAAAGGAACACAGACCCTGGGTGAGTGCCTGGAACCCCATAGACTCTTGCTACTGCTCGGCAGATAGTTAGGAGGCACCGAACCTTTGTAACAGTGTCAAATGATGCATATATTTCAGCATCCAGCAAAGGATAGGCATGTGAAAATACGATTCCATGCACACATAGCGACCAGAGGAATTGGAGTGATGGTGTAAGGCAGCCTTTCCCAGCCTGGTCCCCTCCTGTTGTTCTGGACTATAGCTCTCATCCCCACCCCACCCCAAGCTGGCATGGTCAGGGATGATGGGAGTTGTAGTCCAAATTATCTTGAAGGCACCAGGTTGGGGAAGGCCGAGGTGAGCCATACCTGTGGAATGCTCAGTTAATGTTTAAACAATTCAAAACTAGTAGGAAGCCCAAGCATTGATAACTGTGTATAGACAAAGCTCCGTTCTCACCTGTGGGAATATGAAACCTTTATTTCTTACAACACACAGAAGGCTGAAATATTGCAGTCCAAGGCACCCTGATTTACTAGGATGAAATGTTCATTCAAAAGTGGAATGGTGTCATTTTTCTGCAAGTTTATACTATCCAGGGCAAAAGTCTTCCTCATCCGGTGGCCTTCATTCTTTTTTTTCTGTTTATGTCTGACAGTGTGTGGCTATTACTTATTACGCCATAAAGTCCACCTTTCCTCTTATGCTTTTAAGTTGTACTTTGGAACAACTCTATACTCATTTTACAGCGATCTGACACTACACAGGCCATGCAGTAAATCCCTGGAGATTGTTGACACTTTCCATTTGAAATCCATCACTTTTCAGTGTCAGCTCAAGGGGGGCGGTGTGTGTAAGCAAAACTCTGAAGCTCCAACGACAGCAAATCTGAGTCAAGAGTGAGAGTTTAATTTGGTGCTTATGAATCAGGGAGTGTTCACCACTGGTCAGTAGGATGCTATCTTTGGATCTCCACACTAAACCTTATTTAAAATTCTAATCAAGGAGGGCGGGCGGTTGTAGCGCTGAATTTTTCATGAGTGCCCAAAATTTGACTCCTCTGTATTTTGCATTCATAAAGTGTTGCAATATTTTGCAAGCTCAGCCGCATTAGCATTCCTGGCATTCCTCTGCTGTATCAGCGTGAATATCATTTGCCATCTCCTGTTTTTCACTGTTCACCATTTTCACAAAACATGGACTTTTCACTTTTCAGAGTTATGTTCTAATTTTAAACTGACAGAAATTATAAGCTACTGATCGGGCTTTTGTTTTGTTTTGTTTTTTTTAAAAAAAAACAAAATGAATTGTGGATGCACAGATTTGTTCCTGAATCGATGATCAGTAGGGAGAAAAGGAATGGGTTTAAATCTGTTTTTAGTCTATTGTTATTTTAATTTTTTGAAACTTTTACATTATTGTCGTCATTTTTTTCGTACTGGTGATTTTATTGTTTTATATTTTTTTGTAAACTGCTTAGAGGGTTTTTTTTCAATCAAGTGGGGTATAAATTTTATGAAATAAATAAATGGGTATACATACTCAAATTTAGGGGAATTTGAAGGTGGATGATGGCAAGGAGAAGAGATTGTCTTACACTTTCTCATTTCTTTTTTAAAGGACTACAGGGGTGCCCCAAATCATTTTGTGCTATGATTTAGGACAAGCATCTTGAAAGGATGGTACATGCAAAGGAGTGCTTGCCTACTCAAAAGTAAGCCTCGTGGAGTCCAATAGGACCGGCTTCCATGTAAGTGTAAAACAAATCCCCAATATTCTGCCTTTAGGGAGAGAGCTTGCATGCTGGCATACAATTCCCAGCCTGGCTTGAGCCCAGACACTTGACCTTATAATTTATAAATTAAAGAAGAGATTGCTGGTATGAATCACACATTAGGAAACATTAGGAAAGCTAATATTAACAGGCATGGGATAGTATCATCTAAAGCCACAGTTCTGAAAGCACAGATAAGTGCAAGGGAATTGGGCGCTCTTGTCTGGTCCTCAGTCGCCCGGTCTCTATGTGTCATGTAGATAAATGATGAGAACCCCGTAACTTCAGTATGGCCAGTGGCAAGGGATTAAGACAGGTGTAGACCAACAATTTCTCGAAACGACTAGCATGAGTTTGGCCAAACTGTGGGGGGCAGTGGAGGATAGGGGTGCCTGGTGTGCTCTGGTCCATGGGGTCGTGAAGAGTCAGACATGACTGAACGACTGAACAACAACAACAACAACAACAACAACAACAACAACAACAACAACAGACCAACAATGACTGGAGCATCACCACTTCGCCAAATTCGAAGCTGAATGTTGACTTTCCTATGATATTCATATAGGATCTGTTCCACGACTGCATCATCTCTGGAAAAGTGCTTATGATTATGTCATGACTGAGGTCTTTGAGGGCAGGAACTGGAAAGTGCTGGAAGATTCCGGAAGCCTCTAGCAGGTTCACTTCTGATGCAAATATTGACTACCTCATTACCTCAAGGTCACACTGAGCCAGGAGAGATAAATTCCTGTGTTCAGCGAGCTTCTCTCCCTCCCTCCCTCCCTCCCTCCCTCTCTCTCTTATTTTGCTTGTACTTTGCATATAACAAAGTTTTTGCCTCAGTAAATTTTTTACTTTTACTGTGGATCTTTTGACTCTGTGTGGTGTTTTTCTTTATTTACTGCAAGACACTGTCAGTCAGATTATTCTATCACAGCTGTTCTCTGGGTGTTTCTCTTGTGCCCAGCCATTGGCTGTTAAACTCCGATGTCTACCTGCTTTTTGGTTGAATTATAGCTGAAGAGGTTTGAGTCGCTATCTTTCTCAATCAGTGTGACCAGTGGATGAGAGAGATTTTCAGCATGGGGAAGGCAGAGTGGAGGCTTGGTTTCACCAGGTTGGAGAGTTTCTCTTTGGGAGCAAACACCACATTCAATAGTTGTTTTAAGACATTGACCTACATACTGCAGGGTCTACAAGGAGAGGACATGAGAGGACACCACTTTGTATATGAAATGAGAAATTAATGAATAGAACAGAGACAATTGCTTTGAGCTGTTGCAGCTTGAAGGCACTTTTCAACTTTCTTGTACTCCCCAGAGACATTTGTTGTATATGTGTGTGCGTACACACACACACACACACACACACACACACACACACACAAACAAACATACAGAACCTGCCCCACTGGGAAACTCCTTCTATTTTGTAGAATTCTGTCCTGTGTGGACCAAAGGAGAAAATGTTTCTCCAATAGAAAGAAAACTTTAGAAAGTGGGGGAAGTGAAGCTGCTAAAAGCTAATGTAAACGTTAATAATTAACAACTGTTTTTCCTCAATTCTATTCAAAAATTCCATTTTCACATATCGTTCACAGTTGTTTTCCCTTGCTCCCCAACCTTGCTAATATTTCCCAGATTTGCATTTTATTTTTTTGAACAAGCTATTTGTGGGAACAACCAAAAGTACTTCCACACATACAATTTGAAATCAAAACAGTATGAAGATCGAACTGAAAAGTTTTTCAAAAGCTATTTTAAAAAAAAATCCCTAAGTTTATATATTATGGATGTAAGCTGTTCCTGCATGGATAAGCACTTTGGTGCGGGTCTGCAATAGAAGTGATTGTCCTGTGTCCAGCTGGGATGCAATTCACTTTGCAAGAGTAATATGCGCATTCTGGAGACGAGCTAAAACCACCAAATTCAGCCCAAAGGCTGTTCTTACACAGCAGACTTTGACTCCCATAATGCAGCTCTCTCTTGGGAGGATTATCATATTAATGTGATAAACTCAGATCGTGCAGCGGCTGTCAATATTCCTAAGAACATACTTTGTGGGAAAGTGGAACTACCGGTATTTGTTTGTTTTACTTAAAAACATGTCTGCATTCAAAAGGATATGTTCTATTCAGAAGAAAATTCCAAAGCGGTGTGCAAGATCGATACAAAGCAATTCAGTAAAGCTACAATGAAACAGAACACAGTAGGCAAATACAGCAGGCAGAGAAGTTGCTATCACTGAGCGTCAGCTACCAGAAAATTCCTCGACGAATACATACTTTTTTAGCAGATGGGAAAAGCTCGAAGTAGGTGCCACCATGGAAAAGGCCCTGCTACAGGTTTCCACAAGCTGGAATCTTGCAAGTTGTGGCACATGCAGGCAGGCATCCTCCCAAGATCTTAGTGAACTGGCAGGTTCATGAGTTGCTTCAGGTGACTAGTCCCCTCCCTTTTTTTCCTGCTTTATACACTGAACGAAGAACCTTAAACTTGGCTAAGTAGCAAATTGACAACCAGCACATTTCCAATTGTTTCTACTTCCTTCGTTTCAAAAACCATTTTGGCCATCCTTTCTGCCTTCATTATTTCTGTTGCTGTCTAAGAGTTTCATAAGCCACAGGGAATTTTATTGGCGAGCCGTCAGGATCTTTCTAGCTGCATGGGTAGGCTGAAAGTTAATCTAAATGTTGCCAATGCCCAAATGGCTATCCTATGTTTTCTATAAACAGCACCTATTCCCCTCAATACCCTGACATCATCTGCGCAGCAGTCTTGAGATTTCAATTACTCCAATTAAGCAGGAGTGGACCAAGTATAATGAGACAACCTTCTTCTCTTGGATGCTGTTTTTTTCAACGCAAACCAATGTTCTAAGTACGTAAATAAATAAGAACTGTCTCTGGTGCATGAAACCCTTAAGGAGAATATAGTGTTATAAGGATTCCAAGAAGGAGAAAAATGGGGCAAAGAACAGGGATGTGGACTGTGTGAACCTCCAACCTCCGTAGGCCTGAAAAGGGGCAGATTGGGGCACACTAGAAGAAGGAGCCAACACTTTCCCAGTTCTCAACCTAAGGTGACTATGCCAGTCTTTGAGCTCCATAGTTTATGTATCACCCATAGCTTCCATGCACCAAAATATCACCAGGGCTCCATAGGGTACTTTGTCCACCTTTAGTTTTCTCCCTTCTTGTCCCGGGAATTTAGGACCGCAGCCTATGGAAATGTATGTGAAACACCTTTTATGTAGACTATAAAAATGCTATATCATATGAAAATGGCACTGTTCTTTCTTTGCAGGCTGCTTCTGTGCATTGCCAAAAAAGAGAGGGTCTCATGACAGCTACAAATGCAAATATATACATAATAGATAAGCACAGAGATGCACTGCATTTATGGCAACATTTTCATTAACTTCAATGGCAGCTTAAAGGAGGCTTCCGGTTTCGGCCTATAATATTATTCTCCCCAAAATAACACAGCTCACCATGGAAACAATTGCTCATGGTGAAGTCAGCTTCCTTCAGGATCCTGCCAGGAACAATACAAGATGCCTTTGTGTGTGCACAACTCAATGCATGAGTCATTTTCTCAACTGAAATAATGCTTAGGCTGCAGCCTAGAGATCTTACTATGGGCAAGCCAAGCTAGCAGACGCCTCTCACCGGTTCTGGACAACACATTAAAAGTCAAAGACTGGCAGGTCCAGTGCAAAGGTACCTGCCAAGATGCAACTAGAGCTGCCAAGTTTTAACCTACAGATTCACACCGATTCAATATATTGCATTCATCATTTTCCCTTCCATCCATTCATCTGTTTCTTTCATGCATCATCGTCCTGCTTTTTGTGGTTCTCCAAGCATCATGAATATACAGAGAAAATCCATCAAATACATTTAGGCTGAAAGCATATACACACCTGCTTATGGGTAAACAGTTTACAGAATTTAGTTCTGGATACACATGTGTAGGACCGTGTTGTTAAGGTGAAACTAAAATCAACCATAAACTATCAAGGAAGAAATGTTACTTTTGGTAAAGCCTCCCAAGTCATTAAAAAAACTACCCCCCCCCAAAAAAAAAGTATTTACCTCTTTCTAAAAAGATAGAAATGAGCTGGGCAAGTGAAAACTCATTGGCAGTGAGTTTTTCAGCAGAGATGCAACAGCTTTTGCACCAATTTTAACCCAACAGGGAATTCTAAGAATGCAGAAGTTATGAAGGAAGCAAAAGGTATTTTGATAAGACTGGGAAAAAGTTATGAAGAGGGTCAATTGTCACCAACTCTTCGCCTAATGCAATTCAGAGGTTCCTATTTTGATAAGTTAATGATATGCGGGGAGAGAAAATTGATGTCTTTTCTGCGGGTTTTGCCTGTTTGTTCATTTTGTTGGTAAAATGTTTGGTCAGCATGATCAGAAGTAAAGCAGGGAATCTACACCATTATAGTCTAATCCCATGCATTAAAAGTAAGCCCTATTGAATTCAATAAGCCTTACTCTTATATGCACCCTTAGGCCGCAATCCAAATTTCCCCCCTCCTCCTGCAGGGCTGTGAAGCAGTGCGGCCACAACCACACAAGCAGCCCTGATGCTCATAGCAGCCACCAAGGAAGGTGGGGAGGCAGGCTGGTGTAACAGTTGGCTCCCAATCAGTCTCAATGCATTGGCTCAGCCCCACTTCCTTCTCACTCTCGGAACGCCATGTTTCAAGGCTTTCCATTGGCCCAGGAGTCTGGCTTCCTGACTGTGGCGATCACACACAGGGTCCCCGGACGTTTCACGGTCGATTGATCCCTGTGCCACCACGCTCTCCTCTCTCGCTGCCACCAACCAGGCCCTACCTGGTAAATCTATTGAGTCCAGTCAGGGTTAAATTGTAAAATGAAACCTATGTTTATTTATTACAGAATAACAAGCATGTGGTTTCATAAACGATTGCAAACAATGTCAAACATGGGTGTCTTCCCAGACCTATAACTCCCTCTAGTAGCTCTCCCTCACTTAACCACTTCTCAGCTATTTACTTGGCTTCTATTCTCCTAACTGGTCTTGACTTAGTTTCCCTGTTACATTAACTTCACCTACGCACACTCTTTCCTAACTCACTCCCACTCCAACCAACCTCCCAATTCCAACCCACTCCCACAACCAACTCCTCTCTATCTCCACTGCTCACTAACTGTCACTCTGACTCCACCCCCTCTGGGTTCTGGCTGGTACCTGGTTAAATATTTCACCTCCAGCACCTTCATGTTACCGTCACACTGACTATTCACACATTCAGCAGCCAGCAGCTGACTCCTTGAGACGGACAGCTGGCGAAAGGGACATACTGTATTTGCCTAATCCAAACTCCCCCAAGCTCCACATAAGGGGAGGGCATTGGATTGCTATGTCCATATGATGTAAGCTTTTCTGGGATCCATCTCATCAGATGAATCTCTCTCTCTCTCTCTCTCTCTCTCTCACACACACACACACACACACACACACACACACACACGGTGTGTGTTGGGGGGGGTGGAATGGAGGCAAGGGAGTTTTAAATGCATAAAGAACAATGACAAAATTCAGTGACAATATATGGGACCATTAAGATACATGTATATATGTTTGTAAGCTGAACATAACGTCCAGGTATTTATTTGGACATATAGAAATTACTGAAAAATCTAACGATATGCAAACAAAAAGGGACGTGGGTGGCGCTGTGGTCTAAACCACAGAGCCTAGGGCTTGCCGATCAGAAGGTCAGTGGTTCGAATCCCCGTGATGGGGTGAGCTCCCATTGTTCGGTCCCAGCTCCTGCCCACCTAGCAGTTCGAAAGCACAGCAAGTAGATAAATAGGTACCGCTCCAGCAGGAAGGTAAACGGTGTTTCCGTGCACTGCTCTGGTTCACCAGAAGCGGTTTAGTCATGCTGGCCACATGACCCAGAAGCTGTCTGAGGACAAACGCCGGCTCTCTTGGCCAATAGAGCGAGATGAGCGCACAACCCCAGAATCGTCCATGACTGGACCTAATGGTCAGGGGTACCTTTACCTTTATGCAAACAAAATTCATCACATTATCCCTACTGTCATATTTGGAGATGTATTTGCAACTGTTAGCAGCTGTTAGCAGTTGGAGATGTATTTGCAACTGTTAACTCTTGCTACTTGGGTGCCAGTAGCCTAGTACAAGCAGGGGGAGGGGACCTCAGCCCTTTAAGGCAAATGTAGCCCTCAAGGCCTCTGCAGACAGCCCTCAAGACTCTGCCTGGGCCACATCTCCTCACTGGCCCTGCTTTGCATCCTCCTCTAATGAGTTTACCTGGCTGGAATGTGTCCTTGGATAGTGACCACACACCTTGCTTGCCTAGATGGAGGATGGAAGGTGACATTTTTCTGGCCACACCCACTTTTCTTACACCCACCAATGATATGAAGCCCCTGGAAGGTTGCAATAGATCCCTCTTGGGCCTGAAAAAGGTTTCCCACCTCTGCCTGAGCAGGATAAATATGCATGCTGATTTCATCAGATATGAAGGGCACATGTGTAAACAGTACAGGAAACATAAAAATTGTTTTAAAGAGAAAATAAAAAGATGCTTCAATCAGGAGTTGTTTTTTAATTGGAGTATAAATGTTTTACATTTCTCAATTATAGTTTTAAAGAGGGGGGGGGGAGCCTGGCTGTAAGGAAATTTGAATTTAATACAAACTTGTTAAATCCCACACACAATTTCAAACATGCCTCTGTGGAAAATATCTGATATTTGAGCTTAAGCATTTAAAATTTCATAGTAAATTATGCAATACGCTAATAGTTGTAGGCTTCCTACAGGACCAAGAGATCATTACAGATGTAGGAATCCCAAAAATGCTTCTTTTTTCTCACCGTTGTCATCCACCTAGTCACTGTGGTTGTTCTTTGAGGTCCTTCAGTTACCCAAGTCCTATACTGTTTTCAGTTTTCAAATAATGAATGTTTATGACTCTACAAACCAAACACCGTGCACATTCACTTTCCATCTCATTGTTGAACACTTGATAGTCTTCAAGGAAATGATCTTGCTTAGTATAAAAATCTGCCTCTTATCTCTAAGCAGGTTCTCCAGAGGAAAGGGCACATAAGAACGTCATAGCTAAAAGTTTTGGATTATGCTTCTAAATTGCATATTTTAGGCTCTGTTTAGATGCAAAAAAATGATAATTCTTATTTAGTATGAATACCGATTCAAGAAATATGTGAATTTCAAAATAGGAAACTTGATATAAGTTAGTGATTTAAATATTCATTCCCCCCATGGGCTTTTTAGATGGCTTGGTTCTTAAGACTGAATGTTGCTGGTTACCAGTATCTTTCCTCCTCCTCACCCTTCAGCTCCTCCTCCTCTTCTCAGTTTAATCTTGAATTATATTCAAGAAAAAGCCTTTACACCCCCCTGCCTTCCCAGCGATACCTCTTTGACCCATCCCTACTGAAAATTAAACTGGCACCTTGATTTTCAACCAGTACAATAATCATTCATCATTACATGCCATTCTTATTTTACACATCTGCTTTCTTGATTTAAATGCTGCTTTTGAGAATGCACAGCATCCCATTTCTTCAGTAACCTTAGACATGTTGCACAGAAGCCAAGCAAGTTTCACCACCAAGTGCACACTCAAAAGGAAGTCCTGGTTCATACATTCATGGACCCCTTTTGCTGCGTTGGCTTCTGATATGTTATCGGGCCCAAATTGAGGTGTTGACTTCTAACATATGAAGCCCTGAATGACATTGGACCCAGATACATTTTTTTTAATAGAAACCTTCAGATGCCCTTCTGGGGTTGTACCCATATGTGACCCGGGAAAGAGTCTTTTCTGTAGTGGTGCCCCAGCTATGGCGCTCCCTCCTGTAAATCTGATAGATGCCATCACCGTCTATGTTCTGACTTTATTGATTGATTGCTTATATACCGCCCTGTGCCCGGAGGTCTCAGGGCGGTTCACAGAATAATTAAACCTATTTCTGTCCCCCATGCTTTTATCGGGAGTCAATCTTGTAAGAGGTGAAGACTGTTGCTCTAGCATTGCCAAGGGTGGAGGCAATGCTGAGTCGTGCGTTGTCTGCTATGAAACTGCTGTTTCACTGATTGCGATTACTTTAAATATTGATTATATATTTATGTATATAGGAGTGAGGTGTAAGGGATTAGGGGAGGGATTGTACCTCTGGTGGCAGACAGGACATGCTCCTTCTAGGGTGGTTTGCCCACCTTTGGTCCCCACCCTGCACTCAGCTCTCATCTGCAGCTCCCAGAAGCTGTCAGCATGAGACAGCAGGCACACCCTGAGAATGGCTTTGACTGGTCGGCTAAACCAGGTGAGGGTAGCCGATGGGTCTCGAGTCCTCTTTGAGTTAGGGACTTCCCCTGCATGCAAAGACAGGCTCTGACAGATTGAGAAGATGAGACCAACAGTTGGTCCAACAGTTAAGAAAACAGTTGTAGAGGGAAGTGAGGGGCAGACAGGGCTCGTCAACCTGGTAAGGTAGCCCATCTTGGAGAAGGAAAACTCTGATCCTAAACCTCGGCAGTCTTGTGGGACATCTTTGCGAGAAGAGAAGGCTTAAGAGTAAACCCTACACAAATCCAAAGTGGAGTCCCTAAGATGGTGGGATGGCGCCTTGCATGCCTCCTTCTGTCGACTCTTGCAGCCAAGCTGGTGCCAAATGTATTGCTGTGATTTCCTTTGGACCACATCATTGAAGCTGAGAGGGTGTCTTGTTGTCTTGGCATCCCAGGACCACCATACACACTGCCCAGGCTTGCGTCCCAATCCTAAGGATATTACCAGGATTTCAAAGGTGGAATTGACATCTGGCGACCTGGATCTTAGGCAAGTCAATCAATAAATCGCCTTTTTTGGCATTTTTGTAAAAGAAGCTCAACAATATCGGGGTCTTTCTAAAATCAGCTCAACAACTTTGAGGGTGTCCTTTTTGAAATATGGCAACCCTACAATCCTGATAGTTTCCCCCTACCCCTGAGCACAGAACTTACTCTTTAAGACGATTATACAACTGCAGGAAGGATAAGGCTAGCAGCGGCTAGCAGCCTCAATGGTTATGTTCTCCCTCTTCTACTACAGGAGGCAATATTTTTTTTTCTGAATAACAGGGGAATCACAAATAGGGAAAGCACTGCTACTGCCCTTGGCTCCTGCTTGCAAGCTTCCCACAGCCATCTGGTCTGTCACTGTGAGAACTAGCAGTGCTGGAGCACAAGCTAGGGAGGTTACAGTTTGAGCATCATATTATGATAGAATTGCAGATTTGGAAGGGACCACGAGGATCATCTAGTCCAATCCCCTGCAATGCCTTTTGCCCAATGTGAGGCTCACACCCACAACCCTGATATTAAGAGTCTCAGGCTCTACCGACTGAGCTGTCAGGAGGGGCCACAATGCACAAAAAGCAAAACTAATTCTCACATTATACAGCAAATATATTAAAAAATACAGAAATACAGGCATCATTGCTCTCTGATACAGCAAAAATATTCTTAAGGGCTACTCCATTATTCTTGGCCCCATTTCTAAATCTGTGCAGAAACAGCTATATTTATTATTATTATTATTATTATTAGGGTGTAGCCAAGGGGGTAGGGACAGCTGCCCCCCAATCAATAAAGATCAATACAAATCTGAAGTTCTGCCCCAACAAAAGCCTGCCCCCTTTAACAAAAATCCTGGCTACGCCCATGCATTTACGCCCCCCGCCCATCCAGCAATCCAAATTCCCTTAGGCCAGGTGTCCAGCAGCACCTGAGCCAGGTGAGCTCCCGCCTGGCCTCTCCAATTGGACACCCTCGTGTAATCCTGGACCCTGATCTAGCAGGGCCCTTCCCCGCATCCTCCCAGATGGCGCGATCCGCGTCTCCCGGACGCGTGTGGGCGCCTGTGTGCGCGCGCCGGAGCGGCCACGTGTTCCGTTCGAGGCGTCCCATAGGAGGCGCCCGCCCGCCCACGCCGCGAACGTGTGAAGGGGGCCTTCCTTCGCTCGTTCGCGCGTCCTCCCACCCACCCCGGGCGACCTACATTCCCGCGCAGCTGCCTTCAACCCCGACGCCACCCCACTCTGCCGTCGCCGAGGAGGAGGAGGATGATGATGATGCGTCGGGGCTCGGCGGAGAAGAGGTTAAGGCGGCCGCCTCCCTGTGCCCGCGCCCCTCCCTCCTCTTCCCTCTCCACCACCATGTAGGCAAGCGGGCCCCCTTCCCCTTTTCGCATGGAGCAGCTTCCTTGACGTCAGACCTATGAATATTGCACGAAGAAGCCGGCTGGCGAGAGCGACGGCTGGCGGCAGCGCTCGATGTAGGCAAGGCGGGCCCTTCGCCGGAGGGGAGTGCGCCGGGCACGAGGAGGCGCTGATCGCCGCCGCCGCTTTGGAGAAGGAGGCCGCCCGGCGCCTGCTGGCCGACAGGGGCGCCGCGGGAGCCGGAGGACTAGCGGCAGTCCGGCCGGCCAGCGCCGGTGGCGGTGGCGGCGACGGCCAAGCGGGCTTCTTGCTGCTGCTGCCGCCCCGAGAGGAGGAGGTTGTGGGCTGCGCGCTGCTCCCGCACCGGGAGGTGGCCCCGGGGGGATGTGACATCAGCGCCGCCGCCAGGCAGTGGGGCAGGAGAGGGGGACGGCTGCCCGGCAGCGCCGCCGCGGTCGCGCACTCGCTGCCGCCCGCTCCGGCTGCGCGTCTCCTGCCCGCGCCGTCCAGCATGTCTGCGAAAGAGAGGCAGAAAAGCAAAGTGGTCAAGGAGAGCGTCACGCTGTTGCCTTGTTTTTATTTCGTCGAGGTGAGTGGGGCAGACGATGGGGGGGTCCCACCCTCTCTTTTTTGGGTGGGGGTGATGATGGTGGGGAGAGATGATGTAAGGGGGCAGATCTGTCGCCTGCCCCACCTGGCACGCGCAGCTTCCCAAAAGCAAAGAGCAGTTGTGCATTAGTGGTGTGTGTGTGTGTCATGTGTAAGTAAGGTTGAGGTGGGTTGTCTTGTCAACATTTAGCACGTATGCTTTACATGGGAGGGTGGGGAGAGCCTGCCTGGCATTCCTGCCCAGAAACTGGGTCTCCTCCTGATCTCATCTTTAATCAAGGGGTGGTGGGAGGGGAAAGAGGCGATGTATTTCCCTTCCCTTTGGATCACACCTTAAAGAACTGTTTCCTGAAAAGCAAAAGAAGAAAAAAAGATCAGGATGATGCATCAGGAAGCATCGGTCTGGCTTGAAATTGGGGGGGGGGGGGGTGAAACACATAGCCTACAAACAGAGACTTCTTCCACTGTTTGGGGGAAATCGTTAAAGATTGAAGGAGGGTTGCAAATGAAGGGGAGATCAAATCACGTGCACAGGATCATTCCAATAGGAGAGCAAGGTTGGGGGAACATGTTCTATGCGTACATGTAGTGGGCATGCATTATTTGAGAAAATTAAAATGAGGGCACATTAAGGCTGGGAACAAACGTTTTTAGATTGCTAAACAATTGGTGTTGCATTATTGTTGGCATGCACTTACATGGCGAATGTTCAGGTACATGGGTGGTGCTTGGACGATTCCTGTTTCCATACGTGGTCCGAGGTGTGCTGTGTGTGTTCATAGAAGCAAAGCGGTTGTGTGAATGCATTTGCCTGCCCTCTTTCCCCCACTGATGGCTTCAGAACTGTTATGGCTGTTCTGTGTTGTACCTTGTTAGTGTTCCACAAGCACACATTTTGGTTCTTTTCTGACAGCGTGATGTGCAGGCACTTGTGAACTGTTTCTTTTACAACTGGGGCGCAAAAGGGGGTTTCGTATTTGTACATTCCGTTGACAGCTCAGGAAGTGAGCAAGCATATGCTTGGAAGACCTGAGGATACGCTGAGGAAAGAAGTGTTGGACTGAGTCAGTCTGTGTTTGCTTTAGAGATGATTGACAAGACAACTCAGAAAAAGTTGTAGAAGTCGGCCACCTCCCACCATCACCTGGAGAAAAGAAGCTCATCCCATCCCATCTAGACTCCCAGTGATGGGCTCTGTGTTGACATAATAGGAAGACTTTGGTCCAGGGTAACCAATAGCCACTTTACAAAGCCTAGCTGTTGTGTCTCATTTGCAATAATCAGATGGCATATAGCAAGGATAGGAAACCTGAGGGCTCGCCAAATATCTTGTTGGACTCCAAATCCCATCGGCCCCAGCCAATATGGCCAATGGTCAGGAATGATGGGACTTGTAGTCTAACAAATCTGGAGGTCCACAGATTTTCCACCTTTGTCATATAGAGCAGTTAAGTTTTAGGTATCTGGAATACAAGGACTGTAGAAATGATTACATTAAAGGTCTAAGGATGCAGAGACACTGAAAACTGATGCAGGTAAACGAGTGTTTTTAAAATGTTCCTTGGGTGCATTGTTTTATTGATCACTCAGAAAAGCATTTATTATTTAGTTACGGAAAATGCCCTATATACTGAAGCGTAAGTATATTCAGGGAAGAGTCTTCAAAGATTCCTCAAGTTCTGAAGGGGGAAGGAGGGAATGTGTGAGTTACCCATGTAAGAAAAGTTTTAAGTCTTTCCCTAAATGTCCTCATCCTCCTTATTCTCCATAAACAAGAAATAAAAATGGAGTCATTAGCATCTGTGCCACAGTAATCAGATGATAGTAAATGAAGAAAGCAGAAGCTTGGGGTCCTTACTCCCTCCTGGGTACATAGCAGAGTGGGAGGAGATAGGATAATGGATGGAATGTTCTTCATAGGCCCTTTCTGACTCTTGCAAAGTTTGGCCTATATTGGGAGAGAGCAGCTATGACATCACGGTCACCATACTTTGAAGAGTATGGTCCTCCTGACACCATAGGGTAGAGTAAGGGCCGAAGCTCAGTGGTAAAGCATCTGCTTTGCATGCAAAAGTTCCCAGGTTCAATTCCCAGCATCTTCAGATAGGGCATGTCCCCAATCTGAAACCCTCTACTAGTCAGTGTTGACAATGCTGAGCTAGATGGACCAATCTAGATGGACCAATAGTCCGACTTGGTATGAGTCTGCTTCCTATATTTCTTTGAAAATGCTCCATCATTGATAGGCACTCAAAGGATGAGATGCTTAATTTTTGAATTACTAGATCACTGCTTCCAGTTGGGCCTTCTTTCACTCAGCCACCTAAGCACCATCCATGGTCTTGGTTCAATCCAAAATGACAAAGTCAAGGGAGTCGAAGACTGGTTGGCTGCTTTGCCAAAGGAAAGCACTCAGAGGTTTCATATTAGTTTTGCTTAGATAAGCGTAGCTGTTTGCTGATTTCAGAACACAACACCCTCCAAAACAGGCTGCAGAGAGCTGAGCAACATTGATTAGAAGACTCTAATGAACGTGTGGGGAATGGAACATTATTTATTTCATTGGAGCCACTTTGAGCCTGGCCTTTTTAAAATCAATCCCAAAGCAGGTTACAAGAGGGAAAATTCATATTACATGCTCAACAATTTAAAAAAAAAATCTTAAAACACATCGAAAGCCATTACAGCAAATCAGAATCAACTCTACTGACCAATTTACCCAAATGCTTGTGTGAATAAATGTCTCTTTAAAGTAAATGTTGTAGACCTTTGACCCTCCAGGTGTTGCTTGAACTAAAACTTCCATCATCATTGGCCATTGGTCCTGCTTGTTGCGGGCTGATGGGAGTTGTTGTTCAACAACATCTGGAAGGTCAAATGTCCCCCACCGCTGCTTTCGAAGGTGCCCACCGGCTGTCAGCATTGGTGCCAACTGAGTCTGTGAATGGAGGGCATTCCATAATCAAGGTGGCGCGATTGAGAGCATCCCCTCACAGGTTTCTACATACCATTCATTGGCACATGTCACATTGTTAAGGGGGTGTCTCCGCAATGTCTTAAAGTCTGGGCTGGTGTATAGGGGTGTAACCGATCCAACGAGTATGTGGGCCCTAAGCCATGGAGGGCTTTAAATGTGAACTCAAGCACCTTTGAACTTGGCTCAGCAGCCGACTGGTAGCAAATGATGTCATTGCACTTAAAGCCCACACACATGGCAGCAGGGGAATGGGAAGCACGATGATGTCACGTTAATGCATTTTGTTTCTCTGTACAGGGGAGGGAGGAGGATATGTGGGCTGGCTTCTCTTCCTCTTAAATCAGAGAGTACGTGGAGGCCACCATCGCTCCAGAAGAACCCACACAGAATCAATCTAAAAATGGCTTTTGAAAGTCATCACTTCATTTGTCGCCCAGGGAATAGCTCTCAGAATTGTATACAGGGAAACCAACCATTAAGATTTCACTGCACTGAACAATGAAAGAAATAAAACACACTGCTGGCTGTTATTTCTCCAAAGCTAGCAGGAGAAGGCAAGGCAGCCAGAGGGCGTGGAGAGTGGGGGGCAAAGAAGAAAATGTAAACTTGCGTGGTTTTAGGTAGCCACAGAGCATGAAGGCAACAGTGAAGAGCATATAATAGAAATATACTTGCATGCAGAGGAGAGAACACTTTCTCAGGTGGGGCATTTGAGAAGGGGAATGTTATTTATTTTGGAATGTGCTGTGTTTAATGAGGATTCTCATGTTTGGATTTCCATGGTCTGGATGGCTCCAGATACATATCGCCCACAGAACTGTGCTGAGGTGATTATTAAAAACAGTTCAGGAAGTGTACAGTCTATCAGGGTTCTCACTCATGTGGACAATCTTTGAGCACATAGGGCTCTCTCACAATACAACCAAATGTGAGGTCAGCAGAGGGCATGGCCCAGAGTAACTGTATATCCTACTTTACAAAGGACAGCCCTCTGTTTGATATTGTCCTCTATTTGAGGGTCTTCCATTCCAGGGTTGCATTCACAGTATACATTTAAAGCACTATGATACCACTTTAAACAATCATGGCTTCCACCCAAAGAATTCTTGAGGCTCCATAAATATGGCCTAAGACGGGTTTTAAAATAACCATAGAAAGATAGAGCGAAAGCTTTGAAGATGCCCATCAACAAGTTTTCATCACTTGATCTGCAAACTAAGCAGGCAGACAAATCACCTCTGGTGTCTTCTCCACTACGGTTTAGATGTGTTGTATTTCTGTTTCAGTTATAGTAAATATTTCCGCATGAGAGTCTTATGAAAATTGGTGTCCTCTTTTTGGATGAGGCACACACTTGAGCCAAAGTCTGTTGCTACCACCCATCTGCATATTCTGTTTCTGAACATCCTGGTGGATGGGGTTTCCTGAGGAGCTGCAGACAGAAAGGATTTAGCAAGCCTGAGTTATATGTGGCGCCATTTTTTTAAAAGTCAACTTTCAAAACTCATACATGAATATTACATCAAACATAACACATTTAAACATCAGGCAAGGCTTTGTGGATTTGTCAGGGTAAACAAAGAACTGTTAGATGGAGGTAAGATTAATTTAGCAAAGCATAGCATCGTTTCAAGTGTGGGAAAAGGAGAGTGACATACATACATACATACATACATACGTACAAAGAAGGCATACATACAGTGATATGAGCCCCTGAAGCGGCTACCAGCTCGAGGAGAGCAAGGCTGAAGTTCTGTATGGTAAGCAGAGGAATTAGACTTCTTTTCTTAAAGGTCATTGATTATTCCTAGAAAGCAAAAGCAAGCCAATCATCCAGCCTGCAAGAGGTTGTTAACAGCCAGCGTCACAGCCAGGCAAGCATTAGAGGTGTTCACATGTGACATTCAACAATTGTATTATCTGTGACCCTGTGTACACCATACCTGAGCTGTTCAAAGCAACAGGTGTACACTCTTTCACGCAAACACAGTGTAGAACTGGTGCTGTTCCGGGTGCCAAATAATACCACGCGTTTGTAAGAAGTCCATCTTTTAGTGTGGCAGCACCTATACATTGGAACTTTCTTCCTGTTGACAACCTCAGTGTTTAAACCTTAAATGGAGTTAGGCTTGTGTCCCAAAATCAGATTCAGAGAATCCTTAACCTCCAACAGAAGAGCTGGGCCTTCTGGCCCCAGAGTCAGAAAATTAGGTGCTCTGGCAGAGATGTGAGTTGCTTGGTGAAAGATCCGAATAGGATCTGAACTTCTTTGGAGGTTCTTATTCAGAGTAGAGCTGGGGAAACCCAAAGATCTACCTGGACCGATACTTTGAGATACATATCCTCTGCTGATGTTATTTGTAGATCCTACAAGGTAAACACCACTTAAGTTGAATCCTGACTCCATTTAAGGCTTAAACACTGAGGTTGTCCTGGGAAAAGGGAAATAGAACGTTAGGAGACTTGCCAGTGTAATTATCCAGTGTCACCACCCACATGGTCTTGACAACAAGGCTCAGAGTAAATTCAAAGGGAAGGCAAAGATAAGGGGAGAGAACTGTTCGGTTTATAATCATGGACAAAGGATAGCATAAATTGTCTGGAAGACGCAACCCTTTGCCTCTGTGCGGCTCTTGCAGTTGAGATGGTTTCAGAATTAATACAAAGGCAGACATGTTCGTGACATGAATTTAACTATGGATGAATTCAGCCCACCAGCTTTCACTCACGTTATAATATTCTGAAGCTGCTCCATTTGGAAGCCTGTTGGGAGCTCACTTTTATAAGTCTGTCAAAAATGCAACCAACCCAAGGACTGCCTCATTTTATTTTATTTTAAAAACTAAGAACATGTGACTGGCTGAAAATGTGATGCTGGAATCAGTTTGCCAGTACTGGGGAAACTGGTGCCTAGATATACGAATATACCTTCTATTGCTTTAGTATACCCATGAGTCAGTGGCTTTTTTCATGGTATTCCCATGAACCTTGGGGGGGGGGGAAATATACACTCACACAACCACTTGCCAGGTTGCTTGGGAGAAATTCCTCTGGCTTTCTGCCGGCAGTTTCATAGCTCTAGTGTGTCCTTGTTCCCAGAGGCAGCTAGCATATTGGCAGCCACTAGAGACAGGGCCTCAAATATGTGGAACATAATACATTTGGCCCCAGCTCACTTTCAAACAAGATTTGAAAACCCATTTATTTCAAGCAGCCTTGAGCCGAAGTGTTGCACTGACCATTTCAAACCATTTACATTGTTGCTGGTTTTAAAGAAATGTTTTTTTCTTAATTGCTTATGTTGATTTTATATGAGTGTTGCCCTGGTGCATTGTGATGTCCACCACTGAGAAGAGATGATGGCCCATGTATCTGGGGATGGATGGATGGATGGCCCAGCATTCTGAAATGGGCTAGAAACAAAAGCAAGTTCAGGACCATGTACAAGGACTATAGCCTTGGTACAGGATCATAGCTGGAAGTCTAGCAGCTGAAGTAGATAGAGAAAATTTTTCTGGATCTACTCGCAGAGCTTGGTAATCTGGGCTAGGTGGTCAAGATCAAAGATATGAAATGCTGCATCTGGTCATTCAAAGGCTCAATGCAATTTTTGCAGCCATTGACTTCTAGGGAGCAGGATTTCAAGTTGCTAAGAGTTCTTTTCAGATCCCCCTGGTAGTCTGGGGGTGGATCTCTCTTCTCAGGGCAGTGTGAAGTATTCATTTGCAGATCCTTAATCCATAGCCCTGACAAGTATAAATGGCTCGTGTGAGACATAAGTTGCTGCTGGATTCTCTCTGACGTTAGTCATTTTATTATATTGATTTTTGTTCTATTTACAGTATATTGTTTGTGTTACGAGGTTTGTAATGATGTATTTTTATGAATTGCCATATACCAACCACCCCGGGAGGCTTCAGGTTTAAGAATGTGATATTAAGTAATAAATAAACAAGGGTTGCGCTTAGTATGAAATAAGAGCGTAAGAATAGCCTGCTGGATCAGACCACTGGCCTATCTAGTCCAGCATCCTGTTCTCACAGTATCCAGCCAGATGCTTGTGAGAAACTAGCAAGCAGAAGATGAGCACAAGGGCACTCTCCCCTCCCATGGTTTCTAGCAATAGGGATTAGGAAGCATTGCTGGCTCCAATTGTGAAAGCAGAACATCGCCATCATTGGTAGCAGCCATTGATGGCCCTCTCCTCCATGATTTGGTCTAATCCTTTTTTTAAAATGCTGCTGTTTTAATTGTTTAGTTTTACTGAAAAGAGATGCTTTAACTTTTATGTCTTGTTTGCGAAGTTGCCTTGGGAGGGCTTTGCCCTGCATACAAACATACTAGTGACCTATATTACAGAGAGCCGGCCTTTATTTGACATGTCCAAGTCTAATCTAAGGACAGATAACCCTAAAAAGGGCTAGCAGGGACCTTAAATTTGTCCGTCAGCCTTTAGCAACTGAGGTCACCTGGTCACAATCTTCCCCCCCCCCCCATTATGGTAGTTTATACTGTGTTTTGTTTTTCAAATTGTAGTAATTATTTCTAAATTTTGGGTTTATACTATCAAGCTCTCTCCCACTTGATCCATCCCTATGTTGAGATCATTTGCTCTTTCTGCCTCCGCAGCTGCACTTCTGCCTATAGTCTGCCTGAACCAGCGCTATAGTCCTTGTCCATGGTGCTGAACTTGCTTTTGATTGCAGCCTAGGCTTATCTAGATTTCTTCTTGTCCTGCCTCTTTCCACTGGGATAACCCAATATTTACAGCTGAATTGGAGCAAACATCTATCAGGTTTTTCTGTGGATTGATGTTTGGTCCAATTCAACACTAAAAAGTGGATTTTCCCAATGGAAAGCAATGGGGAAAGTGGAAAACCACTCAGACCCGTGCTTTCTACGCAAGGGACAAGAGGAAGCTGCCTCTTTCAGAGCACCGGGCTTGTTATAATTAGTCATTAAATTTGTATACCCAGAGGTTAACAGAAGTTAGGCTATTCCTTTTCCAAATTAGGGGCACAGCTGGGCCACCAGCCAAAACTGATGGAAGGCAACTCTGCGCCACCGAGGCCACCTGAGCCTCAAGCATCCACAAAGGATCCAGGAGTACCCCCAAGCTACATAACCACCACTTCAGAGGGAGGGTTACCACCTCAAAAGCAGGCAACCTCCCATCTATTGAGTCTAGGGAACTCCCCACTAACAGTGCCTCAATCTTATCTGGGTTGAGCTTCAGCTTATTGGCTCCCATCGAGTCTGTTACCGAGGCAAGACAATGGTCTAACACATCCACTGCCACACCCACAGATGTAAAGTGAACGGTGGGAGGGAACTGATTTTCTATATCCATTTCAATGGGGGTTTAGGCCCGGTTTTGGCACAGAAACTGCTTGAGTCACCCTATATAAGAGGGAGACATGGGAAACATAACCTTGTTAATTCTCCTCAACCTCTTAGTGGCTTTTGATGCCATTGACCATGGCATGGTATGGAGAGGCTGTCTGAGTTGGGGGTAGGTGGCACTGCTATGTGGTGGCTCCGGTCCTACTTGGATGGTCTCTCCCAGAGGGTGATGCTTGGGGAGTGCTTTTCAGCCCCATGGAGCCTTCAATGTGGAGTTCTTCAGAGTTCAGTTTTATCCCCTAGGCTATTTTTAACATCTATATGAAACCGCTCAGCAGCGTTCGAAACTCCCATTGTTCTAGGTGCATTTTGCAATGGGGAATTTAATTAATGCGAGCAGTTTCTGAGCTCTGGGTGCAGTACTGAGCCTAAGATTTCAGTTTAAAACTGCCACTGCTGGAAGAAAAGGAGGACCTTTTTCTGCCTCCTCACTTCCAGACACTCTCTGAAGACTGGAGAAGGGACCCTCAGAAGAATATTAGGGGGACAGGTAGGGGAAGTATGGCTTTGTTGTTTGCAGTCTTCAGATGAGGACTAAGCCATGTGAAAAATGAACATAAGATTTCAGCTGCAGTTCATTCATTTTCAGCTTTGTATTCTTGTTATAAAAAGCACACCTAAACACTCCATTGTGGCGCCCATAACCTCGGTTTAATGTGCCCATAACCTCGGCTTAATGTGCCACTCAGTTTCTAACACTGCCGCTGAGTTGGGGTCATCCGGAGTTTTGAGTACATTGTCAGCAGTATGCAGATGACACACAGTTCTGCTTCTCCTGCACACCAACGTGGACCAATGAAATGTGCTCTCCGAAGGACATGAAGTAACTTTGTTGTGTACATTTTGCAGAGGGAAGACGATAGCTTTGTGTGTTGTAGCAATGGATTACAGTGGGCCTGCCACTTAAATGTGGGTTCAGGTCCATGTATCCACATGCAAAGGCAAAATTGCATTAAGTCAGGAACCCCCACCACTGCACACCCCCTTCATAACCATCCTTACCTGTCTGGAGCTGGCCTTGCTCTCTGTGTTGGGAAGGAGGAATGATGTCACCGAGCAGAGTGGACATAATCAGGATCCATAGTGAGAAACAGTTGGGCTAGGTGGGTTTAAGGTGATCTCCCATGTTGTCATCATAAAGTGGAAAAACATGTCACTCGTCAAAGAACAAGCTAAGCCAAATTGTGGTTGTCAGTACAATAGTATTTAAAACAAACTGGCCTGTTTGTTTAAGAAGCTGCACTAGCACATTCGGCAATATATTCCTGGAGAATAAAAGCTGCATCGTCTGGAAAAAGTAGTAGCAGGATTTGGGAAACCCTCAACCTCATGAAAATAGATTAACGTCTCACTTCATGAATTCCAAGGCTGAGTCATAGCAGCGAAAATAAATGTGTCTGGACTTGTGCCCAACTCAGGCCATGCCCTGCCGCATCACTCTCTGTCTTGCAAATTGAACATCCAAGCCAGCTTCATTAAATTTACTGAGAAGCTTCCAATGAAATCAATGGGGAGTGAAGTACACCTAGCCTTGTGCAGGATTGTGGCCATTGATTTTATACCATTGGCCCGGAAACTCTCACTAGAGGGTCATGCATGCCTCTTGCCACTCTGATACAGTCTTAGGACACCCACACGCTATAGATCTATATTGGCCAGTTTAAAAGACATACCAAGAATGTTGGTGATCCTGGGTTACTCATGAGGCAAAGGATTCTGTACCAGACCTCCGGGACCTTTCATGGAACTATGGTTTGAAGGGTTCCTTGAGAAAAGGGAAATGCTATTCAACCATAAAGACATAAGAAGATGACTACTGGATCAGACCAAAGGTTAATCTAGCACAGGCATCGGCAAGGTTATCCGGCCATGGGCTGGATCAAGCCCACAGAGAGCGTCCGTGGGCTGGACATGCACAGCACGATGCCGGAAATCATGCCTGCACATGCCCAGACGCTGAAAATCGCCCCTGTGCAGACGCAATTTTCGGCTCCGCTCAGCAAGTCCCCATGCTGCAGCTGGCGGGCAGCTCATGGGCCGGTAAAACGGCCTTCGTGGGCAGCATCCGGCCCATGTGCTGGAGGTTGCCAACCTCTGATCTAGCACGACATCTTGATTCCCACAATGGGATGTCTCTTGGGAAGATCACAAGCAGGGCATGATGGCAACTGTCCTCTCCTGCTGTGGTTCCACGGGAATTGGGATTCAGAGTCATTCTATCCCTAATAGGATAGCTCAGTTGGTTAGAGCATTGTGGTGATAATGCCAAGGTTGCAAGTTCGATCCCCGTATGGGACAGCTGCATATTCCCGCAGTGCAGGGAGTTTGGACTGGATGATCCTCAGGGTCCCTTCCAACTCTACCATTCTATGATTCTTTGATCTTTGACCCCGGACTAGTACCAGCCCATGATAGACTTACACACCTTGCCTTTGTCAAACCCCCATTGAAAGCCATCTGACTGAGAGGCTCTCTTCATTAGTCTCTGATATAGTTATGCCCCTGAGAGTACCAACATAACACTCTTTACTGACAGATCTAGAGAAAAATGGCAAATATTGAAACCTATCCAATCATATAAACAAGGCAAACACTTGTTTATATGCCATTGATAAGTATGAGTTCCTTTTTTCTTGCTTTCACCTTCTGTGCACAGGATCATTGAAGTTATAGGAGCTTGCCCCAAGCCTATTAATTATCAGAGTCCCATGGACGCCATTGGTAAACTCTTCTATATGCAGTCCCATTCTTCTGCTCCATTGCTTCCCGCTGAAATGTTTGGCTCATCAATGCATGTGTACCCCAGTAATGAATGCGGGCTGCGCATGTACATATATGCAAAGCAAAGTTGTTGGGACTGTGCTTTGGTGTGGGTGTGTGCATAAAAAAAGAACATGATTCCTTTGTTTTAAAATGCTAGTGTGGATACAGCATTAAGGGAACAAACCCTGTTTTGATCATTCATTATCCTGCAAATAGCAAGTTGTTCCTTTGTTATTGCATTATGTCATATTAGAAAAAGGGGGGGGGGGTTGCCGAAGTCTGGTTTTTTATCTTCCAGATGGAGTGGGATTTAGTCCTCACATGTTGCAGAGAAAGTTACAAGGACACAGATTATTTGATGAGCTACAAAGGGGGAGGTGGAAAGCAGTGCCAATTAACTCTTGCAGTGCCAATATCACATGTGAGCAGTGTTGCGTTCCTCTACGCTTAGCACCATAGGATACGGAGGAATTCCAGAAGCAAATCTGAAGGTTGTGGTTGCTATCATACCTGCATCAACTCTACTTGTGATTTTTAAATTGCAGTGTTTCAAAGCTTCTAAAGCAGTGGACATTTAAAAGCCTATCTAAGCAACATATTCCTGTTTTAAAAGCTGTATGCTGTGGTCTCCCAAATGCTTGACCAGTGAGTAAGATTGATGGACAGACATGCTGTTTCAAGTGTCTCTGAACATGCAAAGGGTGCCTTATTCCCAAAAATGGCTTTTCCATAGCATGCTATCCATAATATAAAGCTTAACTTAAATTTCAGTGTGTGCAATTGGTGTGATGGTGGAATCGTGTCTTATTTTTTATTCATTCCTACCTCCACTTTCCTCTCCCTATCTTCCTCTCTTTCTCCTGTGTCAGATGGTAAACTTTAGGGGCTGGAGTCTGCTCTCTTGTGCAGTTCAAAGCACCATGACACTATATAAGTAAGTAATAAGGATGTAGCATAGAAGCCCAAAGATGAGTTCTTACCCATCTATGGAACGTCCTTGCTCAGAGTCACTTTGCATCTGGAGTAGCTGGTGGAAGAGGCAGAACCATTGCAGTTACACAAAGACAGGGAACAGCCGACAAGGGAAGGGGGTATCTATGTAACTGCAGCTTACGGACCTGCCACTGACTGAATTGGACAGGAGCTTCCTGTCAACTGTTAGGTTGCATGCTGATTTGATTCATTTCGTTTCATTTAGATAAGATGTGTGTTCAGGAGTGTCACTTAGTGAAGGAAAGGCACTAGCCCTGTCCTTTGCTATGTTAAAAAAAATCCCCTTTATCAGAACAGCATCTGATGGCTGCTGTACAAGATCTGGGCCTAAATTGGCTACGTGTTTGACAGTCATACTCCCTTTTTCTAAGTACCTATGTGTGATGTGAGAGAAGCGGCCACCAGGAATTTGAGTTCATTGAGGCTTTGGTTAGATCCAGAACACACACAGCACTTACACTCTTTGCTGTGAGACCTTTGGTTTTCTCCCCTCCCTCCCTGGGCAGGTTCCCACTCCCCTCTGTTGTGTAGGACAATCCAGCAGCCTCGGATCAGATTAGCAGACCCTCCAAGTGTCCCCATTTTCCAGGGACAGTTCCAGATTTACACAAGCCGTCCCAGTTTCTGATTCAATCTCGGAATGTCCTGCTTTCCCATAGGTGGTCCCTATTGTCATTGGAGAAATGTTGGAGGGTATAGAGTTCTGTGACCTCTGAATCAAGGAAATAAGTAACTATGCAAACTTTAGAAGACACCTGAAGGCAACCCTGTACAGGGAAGTTGTTTAATGCATTCCTGCACCATGTGGCAACCTATCAGAACGGTAGATCTTTTTTGAGCATGCTCAGAGCTCTTTCCTTGAAGACCAGATTTCCTTATAGCTTTCAGCATGTTCTGATAACCAGAGAAGCAATAGTGTTTCCTACATTGGGGAGTTTTTGTTTGTTTCTTTTGCATTTCTTTTATGGCCTGAAGGAGAGAGAGAGAGAGAGAGAGAGAGAGAGAGAGAGAGAGAGACTGGGAGAGAGCACAAGCAAGCAATGTAATAATAATAATAATAATAATTAATAATATTTATTATTTGTACCCCGCCCATCTGGCTGGATTTCCCCAGCCACTCTGGGCGGCTTCCAACAGAAATCAAATACAAAAATATCACACATTAAAAACTTCCCTAAAAAGGGCTGCCTTCAGGTATTTTCTGAATGTCAGGTAGTTGTTTATTTCCTTGACCTGTGATGGGAGGGCGTTCCACAGGGCGGGCGCCACTACCGAGAAGGCCCTCTGCCTGGTTCCCTGTAGCTTTGCTTCTTGCATCCAAATGCATGCAAAGACGGAAAAAAATAAAACGATACAATGGGGAGGAAAACCTGAAAGCAACTGACAATACAATATAGCATTCAACTAGCTCATATTTAAAAGGGTTGTATTGGTTAGACTTATTACTTTTACTGTATTTTGTATGTATTTATATTGATTAATTTTTTATATTTTAAAAAAGCAACACAGCACAAGTGTGTTTCTGAAATAAATATCTTTTACTTAATCATTTTGCATGTATTTTTGTCAATCAAATTAGGAGGAGAAATGGTGGGTGGCTTGTGTATGTGTTGCAACAAACTCTGTGTTAACTAGTTCGCTGCACTCACTATTAAGAACTGCAGCAGCAGCTGGGTAAAGCAAGGTAGGTTGAATAGAACTATGAGCAATTCCAGAGTATTTTTCAGGGCATTTCCACAAAAGGTGTGTTTATTCGCTTCCAACAAGTCCTTCCCCTCATGTAACTTCAGGATATTAATTCTTGCTTACTTTTTTGTGTCAGAGAATTTCAACAAGTTTGGGCTCTGTGCCTGTTTGGATAACCTAATGCTCGCCTCTACTTCTCCTGCAGCGTGGCTGCTAGGAGATCAAGTAAGCACATTTTAGTGTTGCCCCCAAACACTAACCTAAATTGTGATTTGTTGAAATAAGGCAGCATCATAAATCATAGTTGGAAGCTGGCTAGTTTAAAATAAACCATAGTTACTCTTAACCACAGTTTGTTGGATTTGAACAATGCAACAAGCTGCAATGGTTGTATTTTAACGTTCTGTTGGAAGCCACCCAGATGGGCGGGGTATAAATAAATTATTATTATTATTATTATCATCATCATCATTTAAAAAGCAGAAGCAAATGTTTCTGAACTCCCTGGGCCGGAAGAGGATGGGGTGGGGGTGGGATTTAGGACCTTCATGTGCAGCTAGCCTTGTTCCTGTTGTGATAAACCATGGAAGCAAGTAGAAAGTGTGTGCTCTTGATCACGTTCTGCTTCTGGCTGAACCACATAAATTGACAGGTTCATACCACATCCATGGAGCCTTGAACACTTGTTTCCAACAGCGGACAGACAGATTGGCCAATGAAAGTCAGAAGCACGCAGTCAGTCGCAACCCCCCTGGTGACCCCAGGTATCAAATAATCAGATGTGTACTGCTTTAAGACATGGAGCCATCAATCCCACTTTCAGAACTCACTGCTGTTCATTAACCTGTCCTTGGATTTCTTTAAACCATTTAGAAAGCTACATCTGTGTGAGTGCTCATCTTAAATTCCACAGACAAAAGTATGCATTTTGTGAAGTATACTGTATCCTCTTTTCAGTGCTCAAACAGTTGCCAATCAATTTCATTGTGTTGGGAGAGTGATTAATACCTGGCAGCAGCATCTGAAGAGATAGTAGAATAATTCCTCATGTTGAATACTTTTGATTTGGTGGTAGTCTTGAGCAATTTTGAGGTTAAACAAGCTTATTAATTGTACTGATCATCTTCACCTCCTATTCTCCTGAAATCAAGGGCTACTGTTTCCTGCGCAATGCAATTCCGGAAAATTAGGATCCCACACTTACAGTTTTGTCACTAAATACTTAGAAGCATCTCCCATAAACGCACTGTACTGAAGATTCACTTATTTTTTTTCCCCACTGTAAATTTCAAACAGGAGCAAGGGTTAATTGCTGCAGCTAGCTCTCCATCAACCAGCTACAGTGTGCCGATATTAGGCCCCTTCTCTCTTTTGTATCTGTTTGCCTTTAGAATTCCAATTTGAGTCCAGAAGTTAAGGCAATGCGCATTAATGCCATCTAATTACATCGGACATGCTCAAGGTGTTTGAAGTTAATACCTGTAATTGCAACGCTCCTGCTGTCCAAAGCAGCACACTCAATAAATGTTCGTAAGTTCAAATAGCCAACTGCAACTTCTCCTTTGAAAACATACATGGTTTTCCCTTGTTTTTTTTGTTTTGTTTTTTTAAAAAAAGCCTATTACATACAAGTGGTGGCAAAACTCTTTTGGCCTGAGGGCTGAATTCGCACTCAGGTCAAGCCTCTGAGGCCACATGGCAGCAGTGAGTGTGGCACATATGCATTATGCACCTTTAAGCGCCAGGCAAAAAACATTCCTTTCTAACCAGGCCTTTGGCTGATTGTCATCCAATGCCCTTTTAAAATGTGTTGGGGAGGAGGGGGGTAATTGAGCTGTCCTTGTTTTTGTTTTTATTATGTACCTTGTGTTTCTGTGAGGTTTGGAGCTTTCAGGGTTAAATAAGCTCAACAGTCTGCTCCTCCCACAGGGAAGAGGATGTGTCACAACATCTGGGGTATCTGATGTATGCGATGTCTTTGTGATTTATGTGACACACCGTTTTATTTCTTGGTCAGTCTTACTTTCGCTTTTGAGCGGACCGGAGAGGCCAGTGATGTTGTCCGAATCTCCGGGACAAGCTCTGTGATTTATATGCTTGTAATTAAAGCTTGCTTACTTTGAAACAACCCAGATGTTGTGGAATTTATTGCTGGCACAAGGCACACATACCGTTGCATAAGAAGGAGAAGTAAGAAGTCTGAAAAAACTCTGCAAAAGCACTGGAGAAGCAGGAAACGCAGAGGAAGTGTAGCTGGACACCACTCCAAGTGCTAAACTGGTTTTGAGGCTTTTTCCAGTTAAAACCAAAAGTCCAACAGTTTCTATATTGGGATTTTATGATGCGAACCCCCCTGAGGCATGCAGGTATAGGACAGTATACAAATTTAATAATCAAAATAAGAATAGGCATGCAGCCCACACCTACAATTAATCTGTGCTGAAGAGCTGGAGGGGGGGAATATCACCTGGGCTGTGGAAGGTACCCTCAATTCTGTTTGGGGTCCAGTTTGATGATCCAGATCAGACCACAGTCCAACCTGGACCAGTTAGAGCCCAACTCAGGACCCAGACCAAATGGGGAGGGACATATATAGCCCCTATTTAAAAATCAAGGTTTTAAACCCCGATTAAATGTGTCCTGTGGCATCGCTGGGAGACTATGTAGGCGGAGACTCTCACCTGCATCATCTCCTCTCTCCCCCTTCTGACCACATTGAATCAGTGCTTTAAACTCTGATTTAAGATGTGGTTGGTGGCAAGGAGAGAAAGGAAGAAGGAGGTGGTGCAGGCAACATCTCTGCCTGTATTGTATTGTCTCCTCTTCACTACCTGACCACCACCACCCTCCACACCTTTCGACAGCCCCATATCACTGCAGATGGGCCTGAACTGCCTCAGAGTGATCTAGTGCTGCTTCGACCCACTCTGGACAAATCTCAGAGTGACCCATATTGGCCCAATTTGGTTTGGGATCTGAGATTTGTATGGACTGGATGCAGAGACTTAAGTTATCAGCCTCTTCCCAGGTATCAAATGACCGGCCTGATGAGCAGAGAGGGAGCAAATTGCATCTCTACCAGGGCACTGTGCTGTGAGGTGAAGGTTAAACCTCTCTGACTATCTCAGTGCTGTGTTTACTGGAAAGCTTGGAGGGTTGATCTGACCCGCAGTCTAGGGGTTAGCTGCTCCAGATAGGTACCAAGAGGAAGGTGTGAAAAAAAGCCCTCTCCTCAGGAAAAGGCACATGATGTGGCCCTGGGGGCTGCAGTAGCACATTCAGACACATTTAAGAGATGTAAACTGATATATGATCAGGTTTCTGTGCTTTAAAAAAATAAAATAAAGGTGCTTAAATCATCATTTATGCTAATAGCAAACTCATTCTCTGAGTGGCAGTGCTTTTATGTTTCAGAAGCAAACTCTGAGGGAGTTGTTTGCCCCTTGGATGTTTCTGCTGCTAAATATTATGTTTCTGCTTATGCTGACCTTGGGGTTTCACCAAATGTGCTGCTAAGTTGGCTCACCTTCACCGGTGGGCAGTGTTCTGGCCAGGCATTCGGGATCCTTAGTGATCCGGCAAGAGGGCGGAGGGATGCCGCTCGCATCATGCTGGTGCCCGGCCGTGTCATTCCCCCAGCTGGCCAATCGGTGCAGCTGGGGGTGTGGCCGTGGGCCATTTAAATTGCAACACAGCCGGGGGAGCAATAAGGGTATCCTGTCAAAGGGATCCGGGGGTGTGGATCCTGTCCGAAGCCTCAACGTGGGCTCGGGCCATGCCATGACCCCAACCGCAATTCCATGGGGTGCCCCGATTTGACGTATGTCATAAGGCTCCCCCATCTGGTTGGTTTACCCTTAGTGAGACTCCCTGCCAAATCGCTCACATCTGTAACCAATAAAGTTGTGGCCTAATTTATCCCATAAACCTAAAATATCCATGTCTGTGTGTTTATTATCTAAGGGAACTGTGGGGCCCGGGGCCTTGGCACACAACTCTCTCTGATTATCTCCGTTTCAGCTACAAGGCCATCACAACTCTGTGTCTTATGTTTGCTCGTGTTGCTATATAGGCTTGCAGATGACACTCAACAAATGTATGCATTGCTTTTAACAAATCTTCCTCCTTCCTTCCTTCCCAGTTGCCCATTCTGGCATCTTCTGTGGTTAGCCTCTATTTCCTTGAGTTGACGGATGTCTTCAAGCCGGTTCACTCTGGATTCAGTTGCTATGACAGGAGTCTCAGTATGCCATACATCGAACCTTCACAAGAGGCTGTTCCTTTCCTGATGTTGCTCAGTTTGGCTTTTGCGGCACCTGCCATTACGGTGAGTTGCAGAACATCACACTTACCCCTCTTAACACCCTTTCAAACTACTGTCGGTGCATCGACAGAAGAGCAGAGTTCACGTTTTCATCAGGGAATGCTTGAATAAATCAGCAAATGTTTGAATCGCACAGTTACATCTGCATACAAGAGTGATGTATTGGTGGGCGGAAGAGGGGTTATTGTTTTGTTTTTGTATTTATTGTGTATTTTGTGATTTTGTCTTGTATTTTTATGCTGTGAGTTGCCCTGAGATCTATGGATGAAGGGTGGTAAGATAATAATAAGAAAAAGAAAAAGAAGAAGAAGATGATGATAGAGGAAAGTGTTCCCCTCTTTTTTCAGGAGGAGTGAGACCCCATCCAGATTTCATTATCCACCTAATTAGAGGAGCAGGTGGTGCAGTAGTTAAAAATGTCAGACTAGGACCTGGGAGACCAGGGTTCAAATCCCCACTGGGTGATCTTGAGCCAGTCACTCACTCTCACTTCACCTACCACACAGAGTTGTTGTGGGAATTAAATGAGGAGGACCATGCAAGCCACCTTGAGCCCCATGAAGAAAAAAGGAGGATATAAATGCAATCAATAACAGCTAAATAATTCAGAAACTACTCACCTAGGGCTTATCCACACTTGCTTTTTGCCTCACTCTTTCCAGTCAGAGGCCTGCACTTTAATGTTCTGTGTCTGAGTGTGGTGGTTTGTCTGTTTGTTGCCCCAAGCTTTCCCTGTGAAAACCCACTCTTTAAACCGGAATTGGAGAAAACATCAATGTGGGCTTCTCGCGGATTGCCATTTGCTCTGGTGGAGCTTTAAAGAGCAATGTTAAACAAAACACAAATTTAAGAATCCCCATCAGTTGCTCTTGGTTGAAGTGACACCTTCATAATGGCTGTGCGGAGACAGATTATGTTTTTGGAGGCTGTTTTTGACAGTAGCGCTCAGTTTATAGAATCCCCCTAGGTCCCTTTCGCCATCTACATTCTCGAGGAATTATACAACCTCCGCTGCCCTTATTTTGCTGTAGGGGAAATAAGAAAAGCCCATTAAGATACACAGTGCAGCAGGGAGAAGGTTATTGGGCTAGCAACAACGTCAGACCACTGAACTCTCTACTCACCACGCAGCAGGAAGTCTGCTGCATCAGCAGTCATGGGTTTCCACAGCTTTTAATTAAAGCTTCAACATGAAATAAATAAATAAAATCTTGCCCGTGTTGCTTCATACTTAAAATACATGGGGGGGGGTCACCCTGATTATTGGTATTTAGAATCCATTTCTTTATGGTTATACCTCCAACAACAGCAACAAAAGAGTGAGCATTGAATGTATATTCATGCATGTATATTCCTTGACAACAGGTAAGTAAATGTCGGAATACGTTTCACGGATCCGCCATGGATTCATATTTATTTGGTTATTTTATAAGTTTTTCGAGGTCTACTTTTGGTATAATTGCGCGTAAAAGCGAAAGTGAAAGCATGAATGAATAGTGTGGTTCACTTATGAGATTAATCCGCCTTTATTTTGTAGATCCGGTCATGTTCAAAGTTGTTAATGAGCGTTAAACTTGCTTCCCGCCTTTTTGGAGGGCAGCAACAGTGATTTTATTGGTTAAAGTACTAATGATGATGTCACGTTTGTTCCCTAATAAAAGGCAGAGGCACCCCGCTTAGGCAGAGGAGTTCGTTCATGTTCTTTTAGTTGGGTTTTAGTTGAAGTCAAGTTTAGTTTAAGGGGCTAGGAGCGGGCTGGACGGGTTGGATGGGTTTTTCTTTAGTTAGAGTTAGATCGCGGAAGATCATTCGGTTTAGCCTTAGTTAGGTTTTCTTTAGGTTAGCCTAGGGTTAGGCCCGCGGAAGATATTTCGGTTTTAGTTTATTTAGTTAGCCTCGCGGAAGATTGGGCGCGCAGGGTCTTTAAGCTTAGGGGAATTTAGCTTAGGGGACGAGCCTACGCGGGTTCTGCCGAAGCCACTAAAGATACAACCGGTGTCCGTCTTCCTTTGGGGTTTAAGGGGGGAGTAAAGTAAAATTTTTAATTTCTTTAATCTGATCCGCCTATTCAGAGTCAGGGTATATATTTATTTTCACGAGGCAACTGTTCATTAAAGAAGGCGATTAGGAACTCACACTCCACCAGAGTCTTCAATTGGCTTACTCATCATCCTTCAGACTGTGAGGCTTGGCCGGCGACCGTGCTCAAAAGCACGCGGAACGCTGGCCGCTTTCCCCGCAACTGGTACCTCGTGCATAACCAGTCTAAGGCCGTGCACGAGGAGCTCCAGCAACCAAACCCCGACAAGTGGTGCCCTCTCTGAGGCAAAGCGTAGTCAAAAATCGCTTCCACGAAGACTCCGGTTAAAGGCAACATATCGGAAGTGGCTCGGAAACAGACATTGAGAGGTGAGGTATAACGGCCCGGTTTATCCAGGATTTCGCTGCAGTAGCACGAATCCACCGCTTGCCCAAAGTAGTGTAAATAGAAGTCGCGCGCGTATATTTTGCCCCAAGGGGTCCCCGGGTAGTGCGGCAAGGAGTTTAGTGTAAGCCTACGGGCAGAGTAAGGTCTTCCCTAAAGCCTACGGGTGGGAAGGGTTCTGGCAAAAGCCTACGGGTGCCAGGGTTTTCGGTCAAAGCCTACGGGTAGGGCCGGTGTCTCCCAAAAGCCTACGGGTGGGAGGGAAAGTTTTTCTGGCAAAAGCCTACGGGTGCCAGGGTTTTCGGTCAAAGCCTACGGGTAGGGCCGGTGTCTCCCAAAAGCCTACGGGTGGGAGGGAAAGGTTTTCTGGCTAAAGCCTACGGGTGCCAGGTTTTTCGGTCAAAGCCTACGGGTAGGGCCGGTAGCCCCTAGTAGAAGCCCACGGGTGGGGGCGGAGGTTTTCTGGCTAAAGCCTACGGGTGCCAGGGTTTTTCGGTTAAAGCCTACGGGTAGAACCGGTGTCCCCTAGTAGAAGCCTACGGGTGGGGGAGGAAAAGTTTTGGAAAAGTGTTTAAAAAATGGGCTCCTCACTCTCAACTGCTCAAGTAAAATTTTGTGAAGATTTATTGTACCTTTTGAAAAGAAATGGTCATCCTGTCTCTGAATCAGAAGTAGAGCTTTTAGTTAAAACCATTGGGGAAATTTGTCCCTGGGTCCCTAAGGAGGGAACGAAAGATTTAGCCTCATGGGAAAGGATCGGGTTAGAATTTATGGCCAACCCGAAAATCGGAATTCCTGTACAACTAGTATGGAGCAAAGTAAGAAACTGCTTTCAACAAATCGCTCCAAGAAATGTTTTGCTTAATGGAACAGTGAATTTAGGAAATACTGCTTTTAATAGTGCCCCTGTGCTGCCGCTTGCGGTTGTGCCATTTTCGGCCCCCTCGCAGCAGCCAGTTCAGGCCCCGTTGTCGTACACGCACTCGCCCTTGTCCAATTTGTCGTTGCCAGATTCATTGCCGCCTGTGCCGGTGCAGCAGACGCCGTCGGCCTTTCAAGCCCCGCCGCGGACTGCCCCACCGCCAGTCGCTCAGCAGTCATCGCAGGCCTTTTACCAGCCAGCGATTTCAAGTCAGCAGCAGCCGCGGACCTCGCTCCAAGCAACGGTCCCGCTTCCTCCATCGCAAGCCGCGCTTTTGCCAGCGATCCAGCAGCAGCAGCAGCAAGCAGCCTTTTTGCCAGCAAACCCTGCTGCCCTGCAGGCCGCGCTCAAGCCAGCAGCTCCAGTTTTGCAGCAAGCTGATTTCCAATCAACAGCAATCCAAGCCTCAATGCAAGCAGCACAACAGCAATTTACCAACCCTTCAGCACCTCCAATGCCAATGCAGATTCCAAGACAAGAGCAAAGCCAAACAATGATGATCCAGATGCCAGGACTTGCAGTACAGAGCCAACAACCTTATGCTCCAACTTCAAGTCAGCCATCTTGTCTTCATCCAACTTCAAGTCAGCCATCTTGTCTTCATCCAACTTCAAGTCAGCCATCTTGTCTTCATAGTCAGCCATCTTCAAGGCATCCAGATGTCAAAGACTCTTTAGCACCATCTAGTGGCTCATCATTTGGAAAGCATCAAGAAGATTTAAACTCACTGATGCCACCTACAGACCCTACAGCAATGCAGCCCATCTGCAGAACCCAAGCTTTGGAAGCAGCTTTGGGACAAATAGACTTTAGTGCTGATCCAATGCACATCTTTCCAGTGATTCGTGCTAATGGAGGACAACCTGCAAGATATCAAGCTATTCCTTTCGAGACACTACGTGAACTGCGAAAAGCCATACGCGAAAATGGACTTCAAGCTCCTTATACTAGAAGTTTACTTGAAGGACTGTCCACTAGTAGACTTCTGCCATCTGATTGGAAGCTGATACTTTGCACCTTCCTGTCGCCTACAGATGCTCTTCTGTGCCTGCAAGAGTGGAAAGAAGTAGCAGCCAGACGTGCAACGCCACTTGCCACAGAAGATATGCTCACAGGATCAGGACATTACTCCAATCTCAATCAACAGCTAGCCATACCTGATGCTGCACTTGTCACCATAGCAGACATTGTAGTCAAAGCTTGGCGCAGACTACCCAATCGCACAGATGCTAGCTCAGTATCAGGATTCGCTGCAGTTAGGCAAGGTCCAAAAGAACCTTATGGGGACTTCGTGGATCGCCTGATTGTTGCAGTGGAACGCCAGATAGAAGATCGTCATGCCAGAAACATGCTGACAAAACAACTTGCCTTTGAAAATGCCAATGATGACTGCAAGAATGCCCTAACAGCAGTTGCAGCTCGTCCAGATGCCACATTGACTGAGATGCTACGCGTCTGCCAGAATGTCGGTACCCACTCCTACAAAGCACAGCTCTTGGCAGCTGCGGTACAGATGCCACGTCAAGACAGCTCTACGCCAGTCAAGAAGTGCTATGGGTGTGGAGGCGATGGGCATTTCCGGTCGCAGTGCGCAACAACGCCAAGGCCTGCTGCCAAGCCGCCAGAGAGATGTCCCATCTGTCAGAAAGGATTTCATTGGGCGAATAATTGTCGCTTGAATCCACAAAACACATCACCTACCTCATCTCCAATTCAGGGAAACGGTTCTGCGGGCCGCGCCCCGGCCCCGGTAAAACAATAGGGTGCAAGTTCAAGAACATCATGAAGGTCAACCATCCCAGAAAGGTGAACAACGCTACTCCTTATCCAGGTCATCAAGGAAAAAGAGTGATCCAGAGAGATATCCACTCTTCAGATGTCCAGAGAAAAGATGTGACCTCATCAAGCATTCAGGTTCCAGAGGTTTCATCATCTGCCTTACCTATTCAAAGGGTTCCAGTAGAGAACACAGCATTCAGTTCACCTTCTGCTGACCGCCCTTCAGTTCCTGCTGATGTTGATCCTGCTTCGCAGCAAGCAATCACAGTCAAGCCTCTGATCGCAGAATTGCCTTCAACGTTGAGAAGACATCCTACTGAGGTCAACCTTGCAGCACCTGAGCTTTACTCACCTTTGAGTCAAGGTCAATCTGTCATTGAAGGACATTTGCCCTTGATGAAACAGCAGTGTTCAAGTTGCAACCCAGCTGATGATCACTTTCCATGTGGCCAAAGAATGCAAGTGAGTGAGACAGCTCCCTCTTGTGGAAGCTTAAGCATCACTCCAGTTAACAATGTCCACACCTTTGTGTCACCTCCAGCTTTTAAGCTCAGTCAGCCACAATCAAACAATTATCATGGACAACCACTTCAACTGTCTTGTGTCAAAGAAGAAGTTCCATCCTGCCAGTCTGATGCACAACTGACTGAATGCCAGCAGATTCAACAGCATCAGCAACTCTTACCAACGGAAGAACCCCAAGTTTGCCAACTCAACGCCAAGCAGCTTCAGAGTTGCCAACTTCAGCAGTGCAAAAAACCCGAAGCCAAAAAGATATCTTCAAACACTGCCAACGAAGAACAAGAAGAATCTTCTGTCCCAGGTATACCACTCTTCTTAACAGAGGACTGTTACTTTTCAAATCCATGGTTTGCTCAGCAATTGCCAACATCCATTCGTGGTCCATTCCCAGACACTTCGATTTGCCTTATCCTGCCTAGGATGGATCGCCTCCCTGCCACAGTCACACTGACTGCAGGCCTAGTTCGAATCACAGATTCATCGCAGTTGCTGATTCCAGGATTTTCAACTGTTCCTTGTGTCCTAACAAAAGGTTTGGAAATTGCCAGACTCTATTTGCTTACTTCTACACCTACAGCTCCTGTAGACTCTTTGCCTCCTCAGACAGCAATGGCGCTAATCAAGATTACAGAAGAACGCCCTCATCTCGTCTTAGAAATGGGTGGACGAAAGATCAAGGGTCTTCTTGATACAGGCGCAGATGTCACAGTGATCGCCAGAAAGGATTGGCCTGACCAGTGGGCAACGACTGTCACCCAGGAAGTCTTCGGAGTCGGAGGTTTCGAGCCCGCCCACCAGAGCGTGCATCCGATTACCTTCCAGTCAGACTCAGGCTCCATGGTGCAGCTCCGTCCACTTGTTATGGATGTGCCTATCACCCTTTGGGGTAGAGACTTATTGTCTAAAGCAAGAACTGTTGTCCATACACATTTTTGATGTGGGCCTTTGCATCAGCGCCAGTACATGCTCTTCCACTCACATGGAAGGAAGGACCCCCTGTATGGGTCGACCAATGGGCGCTGACGTCAGAAAAGCTCGCTGCAGCAGAGGCCCTAATCAAAGAGCTGCTACACCAGGATCGTGTGCAACCCTCTAATAGCCCTTGGAACACTCCAATCTTCGTCATCAAGAAGAAAAGTGGAAAATGGCGTTTGCTTCAAGACCTGAGAAAGATCAACGAAAGAATTGTTCCAATGGGTCCCCTTCAATGTGGACTTCCTAACCCTAACCTCATTCCTAGAAACCATCAGCTTGCAATCATCGATCTTAAAGACTGTTTCTTTACCATTCCACTGGCACCTGCAGATCAAGAAAAGTTCGCTTTCACTCTACCTGTGTTCAATAACACCAGACCAGCTTCCAGATACTCTTGGAAGGTACTCCCTCAAGGAATGGTGAATTCGCCGACTCTCTGCCAGAACTTTGTGGATAAAGCATTACAGCCTTTCAGGGCACAATATCCAGCCTTAGAGGTTTGTCATTACATGGATGACATCTTGATCCATGGAGAAAAGGTCTCAGAGCATCATATTGAGCATCTTACGCGCATCCTGAACTCTTTTGGGCTTTGTATTGCCCCAGAAAAGGTACAGCGCACTGCTCCATTTCATTACTTGGGTCACAAACTGCTTCAAGACACAGCCCTGCCAGAGATGCCAAGCATAGTCATCCCAGAGTCCTTTACCTTGACACAACTGCAGCATCTCTTGGGACAGATAAATTGGGCTCGAAAGTCTCTAGCAGTTCCAACATCTGAACTCTCGCCATTGTTTTCTGCTCTTAAGGGACATACATCTCCTTCAGATGTTATTCCATGCACCTCTGAGATGCGTCTTGCTTTACAAGGGGTAAACACAAAACTGCACCAAATAGCTGTAGATCGTGTGCCAACAGCCAACTGCGCTCTTTCATGTGCTATCTTCACTACACCAAGATTGCCGACAGCAGCCTTATACGTTCCGGATACTTCCTCAAAGGTGGCGATCGTGGAGTGGATTCATCTTTCGCACACGCCTCAAAGGAATGTGTACCCCAGTATGGACGCTGTTGCTGATCTCCTTGTTAAGTGCAGAGGCCGTGCAATTCGCCTGAGTGGAAATGATCTGCTTTCCATCTACCTTCCTTTCTCTCAAGAACAAGTGCTAACTTTGATTCAGTTTTCAGATAGTTTCCAGATTGCTATTGCAGATTTTGTCGGTTCTTTCTTGTATAATCCTCCTAAGGACAAAAGATTCACTTTGTTGCAACAAGTAAACTATCACCTTTCATCCATGTTGGTGCTTCAACCTATTCCCACTGCAAAAACTCTGTTCACAGATGGCTCCTCTTCCTATGGTGTCCTTGCATGGAAGGAGGATGGACGATGGAAAACTGTGTTTACAGAGAAACAACTTTCAGCACAAAGATCGGAACTGGCAGCAGTGATTCTCGCTTTTCGGACTTTCACTGCAGAAGCTTTCAACCTCGTTGTAGATTCTCAGTATGTATATAGACTGTTATCATCGCTTCCAGTTGCTTATCTGTCTCCGTCCATGGATGAAAATCTCTTTAATTTGTTCACGCAGCTTCAAGAACTATTACAGAGACGTTCATTTCCTTTTTTTGCTGCACACTTGCGCTCTCATTCTAACCTTCCAGGATTCCTGGTGGAAGGAAATGCAGTAGCAGACGCTGCCCTCAGGACTCTAGCTTTCTCCTTGTTCGACAATCCTGTGACAAGCCATGAAACTTTCCATCAATCAGCAAAGGTTCTACACAAGACCTTCAACATTCCAATGTCACAAGCAAGGGACATTATTTCATGCTGCCCTTCGTGCTCCAAGTCTCCTATCTGCTTGCCATTTGACGCTGTAAATCCTCGAGGCACGGAGGCGAATCAGCTGTGGCAGATGGATGTGACACATGTCCCAGCCCTTGCTCCAATGTCTAAGTTGCATGTCACAGTGGACACCTTTTCAGGTTTCATTTGGGCTACAGCACTGAAGGGAGAAACTACGAGGCACGTCATACAGCACTGCATGAGAACCTTTTCAGTTATGGGAAAACCTCAAGCCATTAAAACAGATAATGGCCCGGCCTATGCTTCTCAGGCCTTTAATGACTTTTGTGTGCAATGGAATATTTCCCTATCCCACGGGATTCCGTTTAATTCGACAGGCCAAGCTCTCATTGAAAGGACACACCTCACTTTCAAAACTCTGCTCCACAAACAGACCGCAGGACGTCACCTTCCAGCCTCGGAGATCCCTTTGGCAGTTGCAAAGGTGCTGTTCACCTTAAATTTTCTTCTCTTTCCACATAACAAGCCTCATTCCCCAGTGGATCTCCACTTCAAGAAAGAAGAACAGCTTCCTCGACCTTTGGTCTCTTATCGCCTCTTGCCTGACATCGAATGGCGAGGACCAGTTCCACTCATCACTTGGGGTCGTGGATATGCTGCAGTTGCCCTTGAAGAAAAGGCTGTTTGGGTGCCTGCCAGATGTGTGCGCCCTTGGAGAGCTAAGGAACCAAGTTGAGAATATCCACCTCGTTGTTTGACTGCACTAGTTTCCAGTGTCAAATGCAGCAACTCTTCAACTATCCTCAACCTATGCCTTTTGTTTGCCTCTGGGCAGCCCCTTGGTTCCTGGCTGCCTAGATTTGTTCCAGTTATTCTCATACCTGCATTCACTAGCAGATCACCTTGATTTGCTTGCTTAACCTCCTTTCTTCTACAGGTATCGTTGTTTCTTCAGAGCTCGATGTTTCAGTACTTTCCTGAGCTCCATGAACTTTTCCTGAGTTCCAGGACTATTTCTTCTACATGGTCGTGTGTAGTCGGAGAAGAAGACGACCGGCAACTCATTCATCGTCTTCATCCTCCTCTCCAACACCATTTTGCAGTTCTAAACCTGTCTTGTACTTTATATTGTACTTGTAAAAATTGCATATTTACCTTTGTATGCTTCTTGAAATATCCGCCTCGCATGATACATGTGTTTTCCTTATAGCTTGATAATTAATGATATGGATGTTTATATATGCAAAGCTTTTCTGAAATGGTTTCCATTTAGAGCGTCACAATTTTGATGATATGGAAATGTTTATGTAAGGTCAAAGCATCATCTTTGTGCAGTTCTAGTCATAGATATATTTATACATATATGTTTTATTTCAATGATCCTAAATCTCCACGTTGTGCTTGCAAAAGTTGTAGTTCAAAATGTGGTAACATTTATATGCCTTTTGGTCAAAGAATTGGTCATTCTCGGATTTGTTCAAGATATATATGTCAAGTCTGGTGGCATCCTACCCTTTTGGTACCCCTATTTACTTTAAAGATTCCCCCTCTATATGCTACCTTTTGGCAGTAAACCAGGTTCCCAGCTTTTCCCTTCACTCTGTTTCCTGCTGTTAATGGGAGACCCTTATGTAGCTGGTTTAATTCCAATTTCGTTTCGCTGGAAACCCTTGCGTAGATGGTTTAAATCCTCATCCTGGCTGGGACACCTTTATATAGGTAGCTTAAATCCCCTCTAGTGGCGCAAACCACTTGTACTTAGGTGCCTTAAATCCCCTTTCTGGAATCGGACCCTAGTTCCCCGTTACCTGTGGTCGCTGTGGTAAGTCCAGAATCTGTCTTCCTGAAAGTTCCCTCGATTCTGTAGCCTCAGTGCCACACACCTTTTATGTTTCCTTATCCATTTCTCCTTAGTTTTCAAATAAAAAATTAAAAAAAATGGGGGAGGGGTCTGGGTAGGCCATGTAGCCCCAGCTCTAGTTATACTTTAATTTTGGGTCCCGGATCGGGACCTCTCTTATGTTTGGGCAGTCGTTATCCGTTATTTTTAATTTTGGACCTGTACCAGGTCCTCTCTTGTGTTTGGGGAGTAATTTGTTGTTTTACGCTGCACGCGAAAGTATACATGCTTATAAGACGATTTGTTGTGTTACACTACATATTGAAGTATTTATATATGCCTAAAAGGTTTACAGTGTATCGGATCGATCACTTTTTATGTTCGGCTAGTGGTTTGTTATTTTCATGACTTTATTGCTACATTATTGTACAAGTATTTCCTCCTATGAAAGGGGTGGATGTTGATGGTGTTGCTAGTGTTTATATCACAGTCTTGATGTGGACACTGTCGGCACTGTTGACGCTTTGCCTTTTCATGTCAAGGTTTATATCAAAGCAAATGGTAATGTTTATGTCAGATAAATGCTTATGATATCTCTAACCTTCCTTTTTTATATAACTAAATCAAAAATAATTTAATTTAAAACAAAAAAAGAAAGATGATATGTCGGAATACGTTTCACGGATCCGCCATGGATTCATATTTATTTGGTTATTTTATAAGTTTTTCGAGGTCTACTTTTGGTATAATTGCGCGTAAAAGCGAAAGTGAAAGCATGAATGAATAGTGTGGTTCACTTATGAGATTAATCCGCCTTTATTTTGTAGATCCGGTCATGTTCAAAGTTGTTAATGAGCGTTAAACTTGCTTCCCGCCTTTTTGGAGGGCAGCAACAGTGATTTTATTGGTTAAAGTACTAATGATGATGTCACGTTTGTTCCCTAATAAAAGGCAGAGGCACCCCGCTTAGGCAGAGGAGTTCGTTCATGTTCTTTTAGTTGGGTTTTAGTTGAAGTCAAGTTTAGTTTAAGGGGCTAGGAGCGGGCTGGACGGGTTGGATGGGTTTTTCTTTAGTTAGAGTTAGATCGCGGAAGATCATTCGGTTTAGCCTTAGTTAGGTTTTCTTTAGGTTAGCCTAGGGTTAGGCCCGCGGAAGATATTTCGGTTTTAGTTTATTTAGTTAGCCTCGCGGAAGATTGGGCGCGCAGGGTCTTTAAGCTTAGGGGAATTTAGCTTAGGGGACGAGCCTACGCGGGTTCTGCCGAAGCCACTAAAGATACAACCGGTGTCCGTCTTCCTTTGGGGTTTAAGGGGGGAGTAAAGTAAAATTTTTAATTTCTTTAATCTGATCCGCCTATTCAGAGTCAGGGTATATATTTATTTTCACGAGGCAACTGTTCATTAAAGAAGGCGATTAGGAACTCACACTCCACCAGAGTCTTCAATTGGCTTACTCATCATCCTTCAGACTGTGAGGCTTGGCCGGCGACCGTGCTCAAAAGCACGCGGAACGCTGGCCGCTTTCCCCGCAACTGGTACCTCGTGCATAACCAGTCTAAGGCCGTGCACGAGGAGCTCCAGCAACCAAACCCCGACAAGTAAACGCGTGGAAAGGTTTTGCATTTTGAATGCCATCATGTGTCTGCGCTGCTAAATCTCTGATAGCTCAGTTTACACCTTGGATGTGTACCAACGCTCAGGTTGTGGGTTTGTAGGTGGTTGTGTTGTAGTTTTTTAAACAGTGCATGAAGAACTGAAGAGAACTATTACATTCCATTAGGTGCAAGAGAGATTAAAAAAAGAACATAGGTTTCTGTGCATTGATCTTGTGGTCGTTTCGGGCTTTGGGTAGGATAAAATCTTAGCAAAGGAGCACTACTGAGTTCTTCCCTCAGTGCATGAACAGCTCGCTGCAATTTTTGCTTAGCAGGGACAACTGTGGAGTGTTATTGATTTTTTTTACGTACAAGCCATTCGGTCAGCTTAAAGGATGTTAAATCTAGAATGGCCCTAAAACCATGCCTTCTATTGCCAGTGTTTATGTGAGTGCTGTTGCTTATATAGACAAAATGGTGTCCCACACATAGCTGTGGAGCCCCAGTGTTGGGGATAGGGCCACTGCAGGGCTATTTAGGCCTGGTCTGGCCTAGCTTCAAACTTTTCATTCTACCCATCCTCCCATCCTTTATTCAGTACAGGCATTGCTGGTTACCATTTAGGGCCAAATTAGGAAGGGAGTCAACAGTTGATTGGCCTTGGTGGTTTTATTTTTCACTGTTCTGTACCGATTTTCTGGCAGGTGTAATTAACAAAGATTAACCAATAGATAGGTTAAACATTGGCAGGTAGGTCTCCAGAGGTTATCAGGCAGTTAAGTTTGTAGTTCTGAAACTCGCCTTCAGGGCTGTGGGACTCACTGGCATGATAAGGGGCACTTTTGGGGCCAACATGTAACTTCAACCTATAATTCTGGGGGCCTCTTTATTTACCTGAAAGATGGAGCTTAAGGGACAGGTTAGATCAGGGTAGGCAACCTAAGGCCCGGGGGCTGGATGTGGCCCAATCAGCGTGTTTTTACATGAGTAGAATGTGTGCTTTTATTTAAAATGCATCTCTGGGTTATTTGTGGAGCATAGGAATTCGTTCATTTTTTCCCAAAAAAATATAGTCCGGCCCACCACATGGTCTGAGGGATGGTGGACCAGCCCACAGCTGAAAAAGGTTGCTGACCCCTGGGTTAGATGAAGTGGTACCTCTCACCTTTGGCAGGGTTGGCTGCCCACAGTTTATGAGTAGGGAGAATCTCTCACCATTGTTCCCTTCTGCAGGTTGGTTGCATTAAAATAACTGTGGCCCAATTCACCCACAGGATGTTTTTGTCTCCTTCCTTTTATGTTTGCTCACAGAGCGGGGCAAGTTATTTCAGCTCAGCCCTGACAGCAGTGTCAAAGCAAGGCATTTCCAAAATGTGAAGCATTGGGTTTGGAAATGGCCAGTCTTGAATTCTCCACCCAGCAATGAGTTTAATTTAGTGTCCTTGGGAATCACATTGTATCTTAGTATCTTAAGCTAACTACCTGGGAGGGTTGTTGTGAAACAAAAATACTGATCTAGGGGCTCTTTTGAGGAGGACGGTGTGGGTGCAGATGTTCTAATTGTGTTTATTAATATAGTAATCAATCCAAGAAGCCCCAAAGCATGCCATTGTTAGAGAGGTGGAACAGATCAACAGGTCAACCACTATCCCTATCCCAACAGTTCAAAATATATCCCTTGCAAAACAATGAGTTTTCAAGACAGTGAAAATGCAGTACATCTAACCTTGCCATGTTCTTGAAACAATGTTAACAGGCGCAAATGAAGTTTGGTCTCTTATGACTATATATGAGTCCTTCTAAACAAATCATGCTCTGGTTACATAATTGCTAGCATTGCCTTGAACCCTTCCTTTGTCATAACAGATCATGGTGGGCGAAGGAATTCTGTACTGCTGCCTTTCAAAACGTCGGAACGGCATAGGAGCCGAGGCCAATATCAATGCGGGAGGCTGCAACTTCAACTCTTTCCTTAGGAGAGCCGTCCGATTTGTTGGTGGGTTTTGGCTCATGCCTTTGTTGAAGAATTTCTGGGTTTGATTTATAAGAATCTTGCTGCTTTTAGGACATGTCAGATTTCAGATGAGGGCTGGGTCAAACATCTTCATAAGTGATATACAGAGATGAAAAGAGACCACCAAAATGCTCACAGTCTAATAGGAGAAAGGGAAAAAGGGATGAGAAGGGAAGAGGAAAGTAAGATATTATTTCTGAAGTTATATAATTTCATCAGTATCATCCAATCTGGACAGGTGGGAATCCCTGCCTTTGCTTATGTTCAAAAATGTAAATATTTCTGTAGTATAAAATAGTACAGTCTAGGAAGGATATCTGAATTGGCCCTGACATCTGGAAATGTCAGCCTAAAAATAAATAAATCAGGAGGTTGCTTAACGGGCAGTAAATACAACACATCGTAAGGAAAAGTCAACGTTTTCCTTGATTGTAAAAAAGAAGAAGACTTATTATAGATCCCCTTTTATAAGAGAAAATGAGAAATAAATACACAACTGCCAGTGTTATTAATTTAGCATGGCTCTGTTTGAAATAAAGAATGAAAGTCTACAGCTAAAATCATTATGGGGAAGGGGGACCACATACATTGAGCGATTTCTTAGCTTCACACTGCAAAGTGCTCAGTCTCCATTTTCCACAGTGCATTATGTGTTCCTTTTCATTATAATATTGAACTATTGCACAGTCCATTTACAAAGCACCCACCCATTTTTCTCAGCACAGCTCATCCCACTGCTACTTAAGTCAGTGTGGTGTAGCAGCAAGAGTATAGAACTAGACATGTAGAGCTCCAGGTTCAAATCTCCACTCAGCCAAGAAGCTCATTTGATGCCCATCATCATCTCTCAAAGTTACCCTCCTCACAGGGTTGCTGTGGAGAAAGGTAGGGGGAGGACCATGTATCCTGCTATAAGATGGTTGTTAAAAAACAAACAAACCACCAACTAATTATTATACAACATCAGTCATGCTATCCTGGGTATATGACTTTTATTACCAATAAAAATATAATACATTCAAAAACAACACATAGAAAGTAAAAATAATACTTGGTGGAAGCAGATCATTGTGGCTTGCAGCTAAATTACATGTTTAGAATTAGTTGTGCTACAAGGCCAGAACTTTGCGGAGAAGTCCAGACTGAGCAGAAGAGCCCCCCAAACACAGCAGGTTTTGCTTATCACATTTTGAAGTAAGTGAAACATTACACATGCCAGCCTGGTTTACATATTGCACTAAACCATGGTTTATTAAACTGTGGCTTAGCTTTATATGTGAACCCCACTCAGCAGCTGCACTGTGATTTGCTTACTACCAACAAACCACAGTCTGAAGCCATGCTTTTTGTTGACTTAAGAACCTTGCTTTGTTTTCATTATAATAAAACAATGAACAGGGTGGTGATACAATGACTACTGCAATCAACACTAGGTAATACCACCAAGGCAACTATCTGTAAACAAACAACAAACGTCCATAAAAATGGCAAAAGTAGTTTCTTTCCCAAATAGGTTTTATCTTGAACAACTGCAAATGCAGTAATAAAGAGCCCACTTGTGATATACCAGTGGTTCAGTGCTTGGACGTCATTCCGGTAATCAGACGTTTTGTCGCTAAAGAGCTTAGTCATCAGCCTCCTTCAGGTTTAACAAACTGAAAGACACTGTCCTCTTTCTATGCTCCTCCCAATGGAAACATGCAGATGGGGACAGATATACCTCTGCTTTAAGTCATTTACATACTGTCTTCTCTTGTATATTATTTACTACAAAGCTTGATGACTGAGCTCTTTGGCAACGAAACGTCTGATGTCCAAGCACTGAACCACTGTTATATCAGAAGTGGACTCTTCATTACTGCGTTCACAATTGTTCAAAATAACATGTTTTGGAAAGAGAAGAAATGAGCACTGAACCACTGATATATTACAAGTGAACTCTTTCTTTACTGTGTCTCCTGTTGTTTAAGATAAAACCTATTTGGGAAGGAAACTACTTTTGCCATTTTTATGGACGTTTATTTTTTGTTTACAGATAGTTGTCATGGTGATATTATCTTGTTTTCATTATGGCTGGGTGTCACATGTGAATCCAGCACCTTTCCTTGCTCATGGTTTGTATGACACTCACCTGACTACAAAGGTGTTATACAAGAGCCACGGGAAAACAAACCAGACTTTGGAGAAACATGCCACGGCTTGTTAGATCATCTGTGGCACAACTTGTGGCTAGCCCATGGTTTGCTAAACAAACCATGCCTTAAACAAACCATGGTGTGAAACAGCCACTCTCTAAAGAAGGGAGGCTCCCTTAAAACCATTAAATCATGATTACAGAATTACCTAACTGCACCAATGACCTTATCCATTTTTCATTGTTAATTGGGCATTGTTCTATTGATTCCAAGGGAGGCAAAGCACTCTATTATCCAGATTATGATCCCAAGGCTAGAAGCATGTTTTATTACACAAGCAAACTCCAACTGGGAAGCAAGCCTTAATGGTGAAGCATCATTTAACTACGAGAACTTTACAATTGTGGAGTGTGCATGTGAGGATATAGCTGAGGTGTTACATACTAAATCTAAAGAGAGGTTTAGCTTTAAGCCATGACACTTTGCTCTCTATGAAAACACATATTGATTAAAATATGATAACTAAATAAAATTGTTTGGTGGGGACAGATTTGGGCCACAGGCCACCAGTTTGCCATCCCTTGACCTAGGATGAGGTGTTGTATCTGTTTGGCCAAAGATGTTAAAGCTTCTCATGCTTCACTTCTAGGTGTCCACGTCTTTGGCCTTTGTGCCACAGCTCTCATCACTGACATCATACAGCTGTCAACTGGGTATCAAACGCCATATTTCCTGACTGTATGCAAGCCTAACTATACATCACTCAATGTATCCTGCTCAGAAAATTCTTACATTGTGGAGGATATTTGCTCAGGAACCGATCCCATCATCATCAACGATGGAAGGTTAGTCACAAAAAGAGGGGGGGGGATATGGTATTTCATTGTTTATTATGTCTTGGGGTTTTTTTTGGGGGGGTGTAGCTCAGTGGTAGAACATCTGTATTGCATGCAGAAGATCCCAAATTCAATCCCTAGCATCTCCAGGGAGGGCTGCAAGAGATTCATGCCTGAAACTCTGGAGAGCCAGTGTAGGTAAACAATCCTGAGCTAGGTGGATTAATGGTCTGGCTCAGTTTAAGGCAACTTACTACGTCCCAGTCAAAAATGTGCTGCCATCTATTTTCATCCATAACTGTGGACCAAAATCTGCTGATAATATCTGCAAGCTTTTCTAAGACCTGGGCATGCATACATGCATTTCATTCTCATGATTTAGATATATCATACCTAACTCCAGTATGCATTAATATAGCCAAGAAGCAGCATTCAAGGGGGGAGGAGCAAGATGAAGGGGTGGAGCTTTGCAGATAAGTGCAGACTCCGTTTTCATTGGCTCCCATGAAGTCATGTGGCACAAATGGCAAGATGGCTGGGGAGAGGAGCAAATCTGCTCCTCCAACCAAAGCTAAAGAAACAAGATATGACTCGATTGTTGTTTCCTTCACGATTCCTGATTCACATCCAGAATTGGCAGTGGTTGCACACATACAGTAGTCGTGCATCTGGGATTTGCAAAGGAGATGTCGGCAGCTCTCTGCATTGTTTATTAAAAACTTGCACTGGCTTCAAGGGGAACGATGGCCACATAAAAACCATAATAACCTGTAAACACACATACAGAGGAGAGGGCTGACATTTGGGCCAGGGATTTCATGAATTATTTAGAGAAGACTAACGCAGAAAGGCTAGCATCAAATATGTGGCTCGACTTTTTATTCTGAAAATCTTCAAAATCTCTCAGTTCCCCAGAGCCTTCCCAATAATGTGGGAAACCAGTGCAGGGGAGTGTTCTTGTGTCCAGGTGCTGCTTGTGGGTTTCTGATTGGCCACTGTGAAAACAGTGTGCTGGACTAGATAGGCCGTTGCCTTGCCTTCCTTCCTCATGTGCTTAACAGTGACTTCCCATCACTTTGGCATGCTAAGGGGCCACATACAAAGCTGGCCCAGGCATTAGGCAGGGTGAGGCAGCTGCCTCAGGCAGCGGAAGCCCACACAGTGGCACGCCTAAACACATCCCTCCTGCCCTGCCACTTCCAGCGCCAATTTTGGGAAAGATTGTATCCGTTTTGGCATGACCTTGCCTGAAATTGATGACAGCAGCGCTCCTGCAACAGCGGATGCGGCTGGGTGTACTGTGGCAGCAGTGGCGGCAGCAGATATGGTAGTGGCAGCAGCGGCAGCAGCGCAAGGCAGCACTTCTTGTTTAGCCTATAGTGCCACCCATGGACACATCACATACCATGTGTTGCTATCTATTTATATTCCCCAAGTGCAAAAAGTCAGTACAAATTCTGCCGTTTTTCCACATGCCAATCATAGTAGTACCATTTTTCTTTACAGAGTTGTTGTACATTTTTTTAGCAGAAGTTCTTAAAACCTGCCCGTGGTGGGGAATCTTTATAACAATTGCCTCTCTCTTTTTTGCATTCTTTTAAGAGGAAGCAGGTGTTAAAACGTGGCTTCAAGAGACAAAAGTTCAAAAAAAGTGATGTTAAGCATCATTCCCAGCCACTTGCTCCCTAAAATTTGCCTGCCTCACTTTGCAGTTGTTGTATCACCCAAAACAGTCTCCAGATAGATCCCTTCTGTGCTTCTGAACATTAAGTGCAAAATGCATGCATTTGTGAAAATAACATACAAAAATGTGCTATTTGATGAAAAATTGTTTTGCAAAATGGGACTATGTGGGGAAATCGCATGTGCACGCACACGCAAATGTGTAGAATTGAAAATCGCATGTGCGCGCACACACACGCAAATGTGTAGAATTGAACTTAAGATTGGAAAACTGAAATGGCGAAAGAAGCTGAAATTGGCAGATCCGCCTATATCTATTTTCAAATGATCAGCATCAATATCATTTAATCATGTGATTCTGATCACAAGATAAACATCAATCGAAGGCTTGCATGTGTGAAAGGGCCATTACAGCTCCGACAGACATTTTCATTCACATCATGCTTCTCAATGGCAACAATTCAGCTGCAAATCATCCCGTACGGAGCAATGAAGGATAGAAAAATCAAGCGATTCACATGTATGTATGAGCCTGGCCTTAAGTGGGGAGAGAGATCTCGCCACTGTTGAAATTAATGGATTTCACCCAACATTAGTCATACTCAGAGTAGGTCCATTTGAAGTAATGGGGATGCCTAACTTAAGTCCATTAATTCAAGAAGCAGAATTTATTTGGATGCAACCCAATGGCTATAATTACTCAACCTTTTTTTACTAGATTGTTGTGCATTACAGATTCTTCCATGTAATTGTAGAATCTGTACATAAATCAAAACCCATTATTTGAGACCAGACGTTTACTCTGTTAACGGTGCCTAAATTCCACATTCTCTCCAGTACACTGAACGGGATTTTTTTTAAAGCCCAATAACGTGATGATATTACAGTTTAAATATGATTACAATACTGGACCACCCAGTGCTTTGGTTATTTTTATATCAGCCCTAGCGGAATGTATTTTCAAGTGAGAAATTTAATTTGGGTGTCCTTGTTTGCAGAAAGTCATTCCCTTCGCAACATGCCACCCTGGCAGCATTTGCAGCTGTGTATGTTTCGGTGAGTAATTAAACCTCTTTGCAATAATGTGTACCAAAGGGTAAAGTCAGAATGTCATTTCATGTCTTGTTTAAAGCAGGAAGGTTGAGACTGCAGATGCCAAGCATCCCACCCACCCCCCAAAAAAACAGAAAAAAAGTTTTTTCTCTGCTTCCCCCTCCCCCATTTATTTATTTAGGGGCCTGAAATAGAAAAATCGGAAATCAGGGCTGAAATTAGAGGGTAAAATTTTATGAAATTGTTTTGTTTTTTTATTTCAAAATAAGTCAAGTACTTCTTAAAATGCCACCAATTCACATTGATGCATCTCAGATGCCTCCAACCTCCACATCAAATGAATGAAACTGAAAAGAGTTGAGAAGTTTGTGTTAATTTTTACAAACTTTCCATGTTCTAAAGCCCATGGAGTTCAAAGCGAAAGCTCAGGATGAAAAGCTACGGACCTTTCAGGCCTAAGGAAGGGCACATTACTAGCTCATTAAGGAAACAAGAAAGCAAACCATCCCATCTGGAAGATTTAACTAAATTGCTTTTTTATGTTGTTTTTTTAAAAGATGTACTTCAATTCCACATTAACCGACTCCTCTAAACTTCTGAAACCGCTTCTAGTATTCGCATTTATCATCTGCGGGATTATATGTGGACTGACTCGCATCACCCAGTACAAAAACCACCCAGTTGATGTTTACTGTGGCTTTTTAATTGGAGGCGGAATTGCCCTGTACTTGGTAAGTAGACTGGAAGTGTGCAGAGAGATGCCTGCGTTTTGGTAGCTAAATGCCCTACAAATAAGGAATGTTTTGTTTCACTTTTGTTTGTAATAGATTCTGTTCTGCGCAATACTGTAGAATGGAGGTTTTCAACCTTTTTGAGTCCACGGCTCCCTCGACCAACTTCCTTTTTTGCAGCTCCCCTGTGGGGCAATGCGCTCTGAGCCTTAGAAGCCCAGTTATGTCAGCCTCGACTGCAAAGCCGGCAGCCCATTACCCTTTTCGAAGAGCCTCCCATGTGGAGTGTTCCCTCAGCCTCCTCTCCTCTCCCATCTCCATGGGAGTCCTCCAGGCAGCCGCCTCGGTCTCTGAGCCACACACACACCTGCCTCCTCACATCGCCCCACAGGGGCCAGGTGTCACGCAGCGTCAATTAATAACGCAGAGTTTTTCAGCGAAACAATAAAAGCTTTACTGGGTCAAAGCAAACCTCATAAACAACATGGTTCCAAACAGTTTGACTGAGATTACATGCTGACTCTGCTTGCAACTGAGGCAGACTGACTCTGACTGAAATCTTACTGAGAACACAGAGAGAAAATGGCTGCTACTTTTAAGGAGAATGAGTCACATGCCAGAGTGACTTAACAGTTAGCAGTTAGGCCTGAATAACTTTAGTAGGCCCGAATTCTGCTCTCATGTCTGTTTGTCACATGACAAGAGGATGCCCTCAGCATTAGCCGAAGGTGAATGTGAGGCCAGCACCTTACCTTGGGAGGTTAAGCAGTGGGTGCCGCCAGGCCTGCATGGCGGAAAGGCTCACCTTCGGCACTGGGCACTCAGCTCCCAGGCAGGCATTGCACACAGCAAGTACAAGAAAAGCCAGCATAGTGCCTGCCTGCCTGCCCGCCCTGCTTCCCACTTGTCCATTCCCAACAGCAAGGGCTGGCAGACTGACCAGCTGAGCTCCCTCACCCACTTGCTTGCTGACTCTGAAGCTCCTGGCGGATATGTTGGGTGGAACTTGGCACCTCTGGTCTCTGGCATGTAGACGCATTCAGACATTTTCTCAACTCTTATGAGTCCTAGACCACACAGGCTGATGGAAGTGGTAGTCCAAACCATCTTGAAGGCACCAAGTTGGGGAAAGTCAGCCTAAAACCACCACCCAACACGCATTGAGACAAGTGCCTGAACACTGCTACCATTAAAATGGATAAGGCCAGCTGTAGCAGCCTTATATCATTTATAAAGCCCACTTGGAGTACACGTATGGTGAACTTGGCATTCTTCAAACTTGAGACTTGTTTTTTGTCCTTAGAGAGTGCAATGCATTTTCTTTTTAATGGACCACTGAATGTGTAAATAGAGTGAAGCTCAAGCTCCTGCTGAGGTTCTGCACAAATTGATTTGAAACTGATGAATTTGTCTCTCGCCAAGATTATTGCATTACATGGCTATTAAGCAACAGAAAGGGCATAACCTTTGAGCAGAAAACTAATCAGGTTGAGGCCAGGATCGGTAAATCAGGCTGGTGTGACTGTAAAATTGAGTGTGAGGGACAGGAGTTACCCCAAAGCTGAATATGAATAGGAAATAGCAGTATTTACATTAAGAAAAATAATCTTTTGAGAGTTCTTTGAAATTTATGTTCACTCAGTAACACTGATAACTTGCCTCGGATTGATTTTTTTCCTAACTTATTTACTGGTGAATTATGATGAGAAATCATCACCTTATCACAAACTTAAATGGTAAATGATAGCATTTCTAGTAGGTTCTTGCTTTTATTTCCATTCTTTTTTTCATTTTAAGCCACATTGTTTAGTAAATGATGCACACAAAATCAAATTGGTTTTTGATTTGGAGGTAAGCAATGGATGCTTCCCACAGCGGTCGAGATCCAGAGGGCTGTTTGGCTTAACCCAAACACCCAGCAAGGTCTTTGAAAGGCCGATGTTTCTTGCCCAGAAGCAGCCCATCTGGCAAGCAACTTTTGAAATTTAAATTGTGGGCTGTTGTTTGCAGCAGGGCAGGGAACAGAATCCCACTGGGCATGCCCCAAATCTTAAAATATCTCAAGGCGACATTTCCAGAAATGTCCTGCAGTTTGCTGGTCTGTCTGTGTTGGTCTCTCAAGACATATTAGAACCAAGACTTATTAAGTGGAATCTCATGCTAGCTTCTGCACACACAGTCACTGAATGTCAATAATGTCCAAATATTTATTTTTCATAATGGGATCCTGTGTTTTGTTTTCTTCTCCCAACGCCAGGGCCTGTATGCTGTGGGGAACTTCCTGCCGAGCGAAGACAATATGTTCAACCAGAACCCACAGAGAGAACCGTTAAGGTCTTTGACTGACCTGAGCCAAGATCCCAGTAGAATTTTACCAGGGAAAAATGGAAGCGGCAACGACATCATCCCCCCTCACCATGCTGAGAGTATGTTAAACAGGAACCACAGGGACACTGGTTCCCTGACCAACCTCAAAAGGGCAAATGCCGACGTGGAAATTATAACACCACGAAGTCCGATGGGGAAGGAGAACATGGTGACTTTCAGCAACACGCTGCCGAGAGCCAACACGCCTGCAATGGAAGAGTCAGCTCGCCGGAACGCAACCATCCATGCATCTATGGATTCTGCCCGCTCCAAACAGCTTCTGTCCCAGTGGAAGAACAAGAATGAAAGCCGGAAGTTGTCCCTGCAGGTGATAGAGACAGATTCTGGGCAGTCGCCACCTCGAGCAATTGAAATGAGGTCTAGCTCTGAGCCATCCAGAGTTGGCGTTAATGGCGATCACCATGGGCCTCCCAGTCAGTACCTGAAAATCCAGCCTGGCAGTATGCCAGGCTGCAATAGCGTTGGCCTTTCTGGTGGGCCAAGAGTTTCTATTCAGTCACGGCCGGGTTCTTCACAGCTTGTCCATATCCCCGAAGAGACGCAGGAGAATGTGAACACGTCTCCCAAGACGAGCTCCGCCCGAGCTAAGTGGTTGAAAGCCGCCGAGAAGACTGTCGGGTGCAGAAGCAACAGCCAGCCAAGGATCATGCAGGTCATCGCCATGTCAAAGCAGCAAGGTGTCCTTCAGGGCAGCCCAAAGAGCTCCGACGGCAGCACTGTCACCTGCACCGGCTCCATCCGATACAAAACCTTGACAGATCACGAGCCGAGCAGCATTGTGCGAGTCGAGGCCCATCCCGAAAACAACAGGCCCATCATTCAGATGCCATCAGAAGGAGAAGGAAGTGGCTCCTGGAAATGGAAAGCTCCCGAGAAAGGAAGCCTTCGTCAGACGTATGAGCTCAATGATCTCAACAGAGACTCGGAGAGCTGTGAATCTTTGAAAGACAGTTATGGATCCGGGGACAGAAAAAGAAGTAACATCGACAGTATCGAGCACCACCATCACGGGATGACGACTATCAGGGTCACGCCAGTGGAAGGCAGCGAGATTGGCTCAGAGACCCTGTCTGTTTCCTCCAGCCGTGATTCTACGCTTCGAAGGAAAGGTAATATCATTTTGATTCCTGAAAGAGGAAGCAGCCCAGAGAACACCAGGAACATCTTCTACAAGGGAACATCCCCCACAAGAGCTTACAAAGAATGAGGCTCGGTGTTTCCGCCCAGCCATGCCACTGACAATCAACACCGTTTGGTACTAGCTTTGTGCTCTCTCTGTTTTTGAGCTGATGCCGAAATATTCTTGATGTGCCAAAATATCGACCATCAGCCTGACCATTTTTGGATGTTGCTGATGTGTAGTGATTGTGCATGAATTTGTGGGTTTCATGTTGCAGTGGAGGGGGAGGGGGAAGCACAATGCAAGAACCTATTGAACGGGATGTTTCCTAACAGGTTTTCTTTCCCCCAGACTCAAAATGTTTCTCCAGTGGGAACAATGTTAACAAAAACAGCAATCTTAAATACAGACACCTTATTTCCTGAATGTGCCAACTTTTTGATTTATATATGTCTAAGGACAATGGGCAAAAGGTGTACTATCAGTGTTGTACTTCACCTTTGCGGGTTTTGCACCAAAATTTAATACAAGTCGGTGCTGATTCTAACTTTACTTTTACTTTTACTTTTTTAGTAAACTTACATACCTGTTCATTGCTACAGACACATGACGTTTTGATGTGCAATTCCTTTCCAAGTGATACTGCTGAAAATATGATGCTGGCTGCATTCATTTAGAGTAGAAAAATATCGACAGCTTTGTTATAGTGGGTATTTCACATTAAAAGATTGCAAAGGTTTTGTGTAGTTCTTTGAAATGTTTACTGGAACAAAAAAAAAAAAACAATGTGAATGATACTCCATGAAAATGGAAACATTTTCTCTTCTGGTTAATTTTTCTGTTTCTTTCCAAAATTTGTTTAGTTCCAGGTGCTACAAAGAGGTCACTTCTCAGTGAGCTAATCTGGGACTAGTTGAAATAGCATGGGATTTTTAAAAAACAAACAAACAGGGATCTCTTAGAGCACTGATTAACACTTCATTTTTAACAGTTTCTCGATTTGTCTCATTGCTTATCTTTCCTATTTTTTATTCATTATTGACTGTCTAGTGCTTCACTCTGATAATTGCTACTATGTTGTAAAGATGGGGGGAATTGTAGTTCAGGCTTCTGAATCAATTAGCTGGATTGGCCATAGGTATCGAGGCCTCCTAGACAAGATTTGGGCCTGTTTGTACCCTCCTCCAGAAACTGAGCCACATTCTCTGCCTTCGGAGATGACCTGAAATTAATTAAGAATGCAAAGCAATCCTAATGCGTTTACCTTAACCTCCTTTTAGCTAGTAAAACGGTCAAGGTGTTGACCTGAAACAGCATCAGTAAAATTACTGGGTGTTTAAGTTGCAAGGTCCTATCCTAGATGGGTTTTTGCCATCATAAAGACTCAAAGTAAGGCAACATTAAGCAGGTACAGTATTTTATCCTGTATCCCTGCACCACTGTGGCAGTTTAGCCTTCCTCTGAGTTATTTAAGATCCCGTAAGGCAAACCTGATGAGGGTAGTGTCAGGGAACAAGACATATGGTAATCTCTCTGGGCCTAATACCATAGACAAAAGTCCCAATCCAATGGATGGGCTACAGTTGTCATTTGTGGAAAACTGCTGATGAAACGCGTATTTGAGCTCACTCCAAGACGTTCCATCACTTGTTTGGCTTGGCACATAATGCCCATTAAGCTACTCCTAGAATGTTCATTTGGGTTGTCATTCTTTTGAGATTTGTAATGGCCCGCAACAGCCAAATTAATACACAAGTGCTGTATTGTACCACAGATTAGATTCAGTGGATATTGTCACTAAACATACTTTTCAGTTAGGGATTTGAAAAGCCTTTCCTTGCTGTGAACTCATCCTGGGGAGATGAGATGCTGTCGAGATTATTTTCTAAAGAGAAAATTGACCGGTTTGGAATTAGGATGACAATCGCAGCCTGCTTGGCTGATGATCAGGGATGATGGCAGTTGTAAACTGAAGTGTTGCCCTAAGTCATCTGGATGTAACTAATGGAGATATCTAGGGATAGACAAACCACACTATTTTTTTATCTGAGACATTTTCACATTTTTTTCACTCCGTTCCTTCCATGTTTCTGCATTAGTTTGCTGTTTCTTTTATAAAAATCTGACATGAAAATTCACATCTAAATGTGACTTTTAAAACCTATTTCTCTCAAAATATGATTTTTTTAAAGAAAAGATACAAATGTTAAAGTGTATTTTAAAACACATTTTTAAACATATTTTGATACTTTCTGTTTTGCCAAGACCTTCATCAGAACATTCAAGAATTGCAAAATCTGTAGTGAAACAAAATTCCAATCTCCTCATTAATCTGGAGACATGGATAAGATCAATTCATATCAGAAACTCTCAAAGATCAAATTCTGTGGATGCCTCTTGCAATAGTCAGCTAGAAACATTGAAAGTCGCAGGAGCACCTACCATTTGAAAAACATGCAGGCCTATCCAGAATCCAATGACCTCAAAATACTTGGACTTGTACCCAACTAAGTCTTACTCAGAGCAGCTTGATTGAAAATAATGGACCTAAATTAGTTGTGTCCATTATTTTCAGTGAGTCTATTCCAAGCAAAGCTAAGCACTGGATACAACCTTTTGGATGCTAATGATCTTCCTCCTTCTTACTTTTTTATTTTGTTTAAAATATTTATAGGCTTCCTTTCTGGGTAAAACTCACTCAGTGCTATAAAATGACAGACAAAAATACAGTGGGTATAAAGATACAAAGTTTATCTAATTATGCAATCGCATACATGTGTTCTTGGAAGTACAAACCTCACTGGGTTCAGTGGGACTTACTTCCAGGTATCTGTATATGGGATTGCAGCCCTTTCCCTTGCCAAGGAGCTCAGTGGCATTTTCCCCTCACCACAGCTGTGAAGTGAATTAGACTGAGATATCGATTTGCCCAAGATCGCCCGGTTTCACAGCTGAAACATTCACACCTTGCCCCTATCTAAAGCTAGTCTCTGGGGTCCTAAAACAGAGGTCACTCCCAGTTTTCCTACCTGAGAGCCTTTCACACTTCCCCAAACAGTGACAGAACTGAGGTTTCATACCTGCAAAATGCGCTCTCCTGCGCTATCTTCAGATAACGGCTCAAAAACCCCATGTTGGTCCCATGCAATAGTATTTAGCAGGCAATGACTCGTGCGGAAACAAAAGCCCCATGTGCAGTGACTTCAGAGAGCAGGTTGGGTTTAGCATTTCTCATCTGGATTAGATTCAAAGGCACCATTAATCTTCATACCATTTTGCGCCAATGAGTGCGCCATGCTGAGAACTGGGATGCATATCCTGTTGTATCTCCACATCCCATTTCACCTGACCCTGTGTCGGTTGCCATCCGTTGAAATTCCCAATCCAGCTCAGGAACCAAGCATGCCGCCCTGATCGCTGGATGCAGGCATCCGGCCAGCAGATTTTCATATCCAGCACTTTCTTGCACCCAAAGATCCCAACATTTTGTGTAGAAAATCTGCATACAGATCTACCTAGCTGGGTTGGGGGTGATTGTTTTCCATATACGGTATTTATAAGCATTTTTTAAAAAACTGTAAAACAACCCAAGCAGATGTGCTTGGTATTGACCTTCCTCCCAACACACTATTTTATTTTATTTTTACAAAAGAATATTGCAAACACTTGGCTTGATGAGGGGTTGTAGTTTAGTTTAGATACACCAAGTAGGGAGACCTTTAAACGAAGAGGTAGGACACGATCACGGCTGACCTAGAAATATAGTGAGAGAACACAAGAGTTGTTAATAACTTGATAATCTAAGAAGGGAAAATAACAATTTAAGCAACTGCAATAATACAAGGACTTGAAAATAGCCCTTCTGGAAAAGCAGCTTATTCTGTCAACAGTAGGTGGAGTGGAGTGAACTTTAGTGGGAGCAATGGTTTATAGTTTGCTTTGTTTTAGTTAGTTTACCATAGATAAAGGCATCACAAGTTGCTTTTAAGTCTCTGAAATTCACTGCACCCTTTCAAGTGCAGTGTGCTATTTTTCCTACCTAAACTTTTCCTACTTAATAGCTGACAATTTTAAAAGCACTTGCAGAATCATTGTAATTGCATTCTTTACTTAAAATATTGAAAATACTCTTTTTTTACTCAGAAGTGCCAAAGGCTACTCTTTTTAATACCGGCTTCTCAGAAACATAATTACATTAAAGAACAAAATAATAATAATAAGATATACATTGGAACTCTTGACTCCGGCATGTATATCATTTATGGAGCCTTTTATAAAATTAACCTTTGTTTACATTCCACTGATACCTTAATTTCAAACAAATCAGATAAATTGACAGATGGCATCTTCTAGTTTTTTCTTACTCGCTGAAACGGGCACCAATTTCTTTGTTAGGCTGTGCTTTACTAAGAAAAACAAATAAATTGGGTAAAATACAAGATATGTTTTTAAACGAGAATTCTATATAAAGTATTGTGTTCTAATAAAATGTTATGCACTGTTTTAAAATGAAAACAAAAAAACTTTGTAAATTGCTATAAATGTATTTTGTTAAATAATTACAGAATCAATGCTACTGTGTGAGTTTATTGTGCTAATATCATTAAAATAAATATGAAATTCCCCATTGAAGCAGAGGTATCTCGTCTTTGTCCCGCAAGAGTTACAATTGTCAATTTGTCCTCTGGTTGGTTCTGTGTAATAGAATATGCATGTACATTTCTGAAGATTAAGGGTGTGACTCCATGATCTCTGGGAGGGCATCTCAAGGACTATAGAATGCTATGGACCATGCTGTCTTTGAATGGAGGAGGTGATCCACCGTGGAGGTCTTCCCTTGGCCAGCACTGGATAACTCTGCCTGCAGATCTGGGATGGAGGCCTCTGAGCTTCATTCCTTAGTCATCCCCCCAGAACAGGAAAATTAATTGCATAAAGAAGTATTTGCAGGCATTAATCAACAAAGTGTATGCTACTCCCATTTGTTCAGGATTCAAGGCCAGCTGCAGACCAAGGTCCCAATGGTGAGAAGCCAGATTGTGCTATAATGATTAAACAACGAAACTATACAGAGCCATTCATGCACAATTCATGAGCTGAGAACATTTCAAAGCATTAACAAAGATTCACATGCTGAACAAGGTCAGGGGGGACAGCCCTGTTCATGTGTTGCAAAAGCAAAAGCTACCAAGATCTCGTAGGTCTTTCAAGACTCACAAATTTATTATGGCACAAGCTTTGAAGGGTCTGCTCCATCAGTTTCCTGAGTTAAATCAGGTACATGGGCATGTGGGAATTAATTTTTTTTAAGCAATATGGAGAAATGAAGCCATGGCATCAAAAATATAAAGAAACAAAGTGATACAGAGGGGTGGAAAGGGGGAAGTGAGAGAAAAATAACAAAAATGTGTGTAAGAAAAAATATGTGTACAAAAATGCAATGCATAATTGAAATCCTTTCAATCAAATATGAATATTAAAGAGCAGTTTCCTAAGCCCCAACATTTTTCTGGGTACAAAAACAAATATAAATGGGAGAATTGCAGACTATAACGAGTGGTGCTTAAAAGTCTTCAACATAACACCTCTGCGTACTTGGATATTTGTGAATAATTGCCATCAATTTAAAGCATTCCTGGGTTCGAATGCCATGTGTCGAATCATGTATGTAGAAGGACCCTTTTCTCATGCTCCTTTGCTACGTGTTGTGCTTGGCAACACAAAATCTAAAATAGGCACAGAAAATACCAGGGGTTGTATCCAAAGTAGCACTGAGTAACACATCCCATCAGTGCAAGGATTTGCACTTGAGTAACAGGACTCCCCCCCCCTGAATTTGTTTCTAAGGGCTCCCACAAGCCTACAGAGATTTGGCAAAGGTGTAGGGCACACAGAGGGGAGGGAGTAAAGCCCCATTGTGGCAGTGGAAATTCTTGTGTTGACAGGATGTGTTAGTTGGGTATTGCCCACGCATAGGTCAGAAATAAGTTTTGGGAGTCCATATTTTTGTCAGAAACTAGCATGATGGAACCTAGGCTGAAGTTATGCAAATGAGCAGGTTGCCTTGACTTCAAGTTCTTGGAAAGTGATATTATAAAGCTCTTACTAGTGTCACACTGCTGTCATTGAGATCTGTACTCACCGAAATGCCTAAACATACTCATTTAGAATATTTCTCCTAAATCACACTGGATATATAAGTAGCTATGCTATGGCTCAGCTTTCCATGGGGGAATCTTCTTTACAACACCTCTGATGTACCCAGGAGGTGTTGTGCAGTTTTGTTGTGCTTTAAAAAGTAGGTTCCTATTGCTAGCTGTCACCCCTCTCATGACCTGGGAAAATTGATTTCAAGTCATTACAGCTGCTGGGTGGCCGCGGGGTATTCATTTCATACAACAAGGGGAGAAGAAGCTCCATTTTTTTTATATAAAACTCAGTATTTAATTAGTAAAAACTTAAACAAGTTTAGAACAAAATTAAAACCAGTACCTCTTCAACAGTTCTGTAAGAATTGCTTGCGAATCTTTTTACAGCTTGGAATACAATGCAACTGATTCAGTTAGATGAGATTCTATATCAATGATCAGGCAGGCTGTGAACCACACCATCTGGAAAATTAAAAAATGACTGACCTCTCACAGGACTTCCCAAAACGTAAAGTGAGCACTTTTAATTAAATAAAAACAAAAAGCCCTCAACAATGCTGACTGCAGAAGAAAGCAGAATATTAAAGGATATAATGACAGAATCTCAAACTTTGAGAATAAGTTTTAGCATTAGTTTGTTTGTTTATCCGGGGGAAAGCCTCACCAAATTCAGCAGTACTGAGTTCACAGTGGGCCTGGATAGAATTGCACTGTTACAGGTTGCATCCGTGCTGCACAGTTAAAGTGCTATTATATCATGCCTTGGCTTCCCTCAAGGAATCCTAGGAACTGTAATTTGTTAAGCGTGCAGAGAGTTGTTCAGAGACCCCTATTCCCCTCACAGAGCTATAATTCCCAGACTGGTTTAACAATCAATTCCTCTTCCCAGAGAACTCTGGGAACTGGAGCTCTGTGAGGGGGTTGGGGTCTCCCTAACCGCTCTCGGCACCCTTAGCAAACTACAGGTTCCCAGGATTTGGTGTAGCCATGACAGTGGTATAATAGTGCTTTAAATGTACAGTGTGTCATGGGATATGGCTCGGCTACACTTTTGTATAGCCGAATTCTTTTACTAGAATCCCCCTGTTATAATGGCCAAAGCACATACTCAGGATTTCTGAACAGGTCAGGCAAAACTAATGTCTGTTGAATTATTTTAAGTAGTCACTTTGTTTTAAGACCTACCTAGTCTAGCATAGACGTGGGTGGTGCTGTAGGTTAAACCACAGAGCCTAGGGCTTGCTGTTCAGAAGGTCGGTGGTTCGAATCCTCATGACGGGGTGAGCTCCCGTTGCTTGGTCCCTGCTCCTGCCCACCTAGCAGTTCGAAAGTACATCAAAGTGCAAGTAGATAAATACTGGTAGGTACTGCTCCGGCGGGAAGGTAAACGGCGTTTCCGTGCACTGCTCTGGTTCTCCAGAAGCAGCTTTGTCATGCTGGCCACGTGACCCGGAAGCTGTACGCCGGCTCCCTTGGTCAGTGCCGCAACCTCAGAGTCGGACACGACTGGACCTAATGGTCTGGGGTCCTTTTACCTTTACCTTTAGTCTCGCATTCTTTGTCAGTTTTCCAGCAATCAGCGAGCTCTGGGTGATCCACATGAAATTACTTTCGGACCACCTTTAAGCAATTCATTGATAAAAATTTGCAATGAGGGTCCAGATAAGAAAATGCTTATTGAGTTCCTCTTATAACGAATGTGGCCAAGCAGGATTGCAAGATCCAGGCTGTTTCCGTTGGCCCTGATTAGCAGTGCTGGAGAGCAGAAAATTGTGAGCCAGCGAAAAGGATACAATTACAATACTGTTGCAGATTTTCAGACTGGCTGCCAAAGGGATCAGGCACCTGTTGCTACAGTGATGAGGCAAGAGGCCTGTTGCCATAGAAACATACCAGCATCGCAGGAGCCTGATGTGCCCACGGCAAGCATTGCCATCTTTGTATATCAACATGGCTCAGCTTCTTTTGATAGCTTTATTGACGGCACATCGGCATTCAGAATCGCAAAGTGGCGATTATGGTATGGCTCGCTTGAAATAGTGAATTAGTCCCCACAGTTTCATGGACCGAAACAGAAACCAAATTCTGAAGCTCAATGAGAGAGAGAGAGAGAGAGAGAGAGAGAGAGCAAAATTTGCAGACCTCCTCCTAGTTCCACAGTATGATTTTCTTGTTCCACCCCCCACCCACCCCACTTCGACCACCAATGCAGAAGGGGGTGTGGGAGCCGCGATGGGATTTCTACAGCCATGTCTGGGAGCAGAGAAGAAGATGAACAGAGGAGTAACAGGCTGCCATGCCTGAACAGAAGTGATCCTTTCTAGATTATGCTGATTCGATTTCGGCACGATATTTTCTGTTTCCATAGCAACTAATCCAGTTATCTGCTTATAAATAGCCGTTTATACTGCAGCATTATGGAAATTCAATTTTTAATCATCTTTCTGCATTAACAAGGAAAAGGGAGACCGGAATCAAAAGAGACATATTCTCTATGGGGATTTGGCAGATTCGGCAATTAAGCCGCGGCCTTGCAGAGGTCCTTGTTGACGTGGACACAGGGGTAAAGAACTTACATGCAAAAATGGGTATGAGAAACACTTACGGTTTTGATCACGGATGAAATATACATGGGTCTTTAATGAAGAATTTATAAGCCCTGTTTGTGCTACGTTCAAGAACAAATCAAGCAGGGCAGAAGTCGCCTTATCTTCCTGCTCTCTTGCATAGGGCCACTTCACATGTTATAACTGGGGGGGGGGGGGTGTTGATCCATTAGTCCTCCATCTGCCCTCATCCAGCCCCCCCCCCCCGCTTGCTTGCACCACTAGCCAGCTTTCTCCTTTTCAAACTGAGTGTTGCCCTTGCAGAATTCCCAGGGAGAGGGACAAACTTAGAATGAGTTGGCCCCATCTGTCACTGGCTCTGGTGCCACCTGCTGTTGGCCTCCTTGCCTTCCACCCCACTAGCCCCGATGGGCACCAGCCACCACTGGGTGTGGCAAATACAGCGAGGCAACTCAAAAGTGCCTACACATTGCAACCATGCACCAAACAGTTTCATGTGTACTGGCTCGCCGCACAGATTGTGCTCACCCATGAGATGGTCTCCATGCTACAGCCAAAAATATCTGTAGGCAGCATGTCCTGCCACTGTGAGGCAGGTGTGGGGACTGAAGGTCCCCACAGTTCCCTACATCTCCTCCTCCCCAGGTTCTTTCCAAGCAATCTGAGATTTGATCTCCGTGCCTGCCTTTGCTTCTCCCTCTTCATACCTCTTCTGGTTCTGGGGGAAGGGAACTGGTTGTAGCAGGAGAGGGAGGCCTCCCTGGCTTCTTCAGCAGCCTGCCTCATCTCCGCCTCTTGGTCCTCCTTTGCTCCAGCCTCTGTTTTTGTCTCTGATTCTGGGCTGCTCTCTGCCACAGACTCATCCTGTTCACTAAACCCTGTTACTTCTTCAGCTTCCAACACTTCCCCCTCCCAGTCTGCTCCCTCTTCTCCCTCTGACCACTCATCGTCATCTCACCATCACTCCCCGGACTCTGAGCCTTCTTCCCATGGGGATTCCCTTGGGGGTTCCCCAGGTAGGTGCCTTCCACCACTCCTATGTAGCCAGTTCACGACAGCTAGAAATCTCTAAGTCAGCTGCCTATCTTCCACACAGTGAGAGCCCATCCCCCATGAAATGTATCAAATGAAGCAGTAGCTAACCCTGATTTAAAGGTGGCACATGCTGGCCAAAAGACATATCCACCTAAGCGTTTCACTCAGCTGCTTTCTTTTGCCACGTGTACCATTCCATCGGTATTGTTGACGCCATCTGGAAAACCAAAATTGAATTGCTCAAGCCATATTGAGAAAGCTTGAAAACAAATTTGGTGACCTATCTGCCATTAGCAGGACCACGTGTGGAGGAGCAGTGTTTATATTTAAATATTTATATTTCATATTTAAATATTTAAATTGGCATGCTCTTTTTCATTCTGTATGGTAATGAGTACTAATGTGAAAGTTTTGATGCTCCAGCTGAAATGACTATTTTCTTCAAGCATCCACATTACAGGCTTAATTCATTTAAGTCATTCCTTCACAACCCTGGGAACTGTGACTCATTTTAAACACACACACACACACACACACACACACCATTTCAAAGTTAACAAGTTAAAAATGCAGGCAACAAAAAGAACACATATAACAATACAACATACTTGCTAATTAAGGGGGAGATGAAACATTGATTACAGCCCTTGATACAACGTAAGTAGTAGGTTTCTGGGACAACTAGAGGAAGTTTGCTTCCAGATGACCTGTTTGTTGAGCACATATCCTGATTTGTTTGAACAAAGTTTAAGGGTGAGGTTAGGCAATACTAGTAGTTTATTGAGCATTCCATTGTTCGTGGGAAAATTAGGCAATGCTGCTATCTGCATTATATATTTGAAGCAGCATCATACACTTTAAACGGTCAAGTCTTGTTTTAAAAAAATATTTTTTATTAAATATTTCTTTTGAGAGAGAGAGAGAGAGAGAGAGAGAGAGAGATGAGAAGAGACCCCTATGAGCTATGATTATCAGAGTTGCTTAACAACCAGTCCCTCTTCACAAGGAACTCTGGGAATTACAGCTCTATGAAAGGAATAGGGGTCTCCCCACAACTCTCTGCACCCATAACAAACTACAGTTCATAGGATTCTTTGATGGAAGCCATGACTGTTTAAAGTGGCATAATACTGCTTTAAATGTGCAGTGCAAGTGGGTAGGGATGTAGCTAGCTGTTCTGGTACCCGGAGTACTGGGGGCAGGGCGATCTGCCCACGGGCGTGTGGCAATCCACGCATGGGGGTGCCATGGTGATTTGCCCTGGGGGGGGGGGGTGCTGCAGCGAGCTGCCCACGGAGTCCACCTGGTGGACACAAGCCCCACACTGCCATTTTGGGCAGTGCGGGGGCCCCGAGCCACTGCGTCACTCCCAGGAGAGATGCATGGCTCAGGCACGCTGCAGGCCAGGCCCTGCAGTAAGTGCCACACACCCCCGCGGTGTGCCATTTTGTCACCCCCTCAGGGATGACACCCGGAGCAGACCACACACCCCTCACCCCACTTCCAATGCCCCTGCAAGTGGGACACAAGTATTATCCCACACTTTGCAGTGTATTTACTTGTCACTGTCCTTATTGCAAAAAATCTGGGGCTGGGTGGGGAAGCAGTTTTCTTTCCTGCAAGAGGCCAAACCAGCTTTAAATGCCAGCATGTGAATGAATCCTACCAAAAATAGTGGTGATCTAGAGAAGGACCCTAAAACAGCCTAAGGAGATGCTACTAACTACTGAGAGACTTTGGATGTGTAAGTAACAAAGCCAACTTACTGTCGGGAGAAGAAAAGATTATGAATCTGTGTTTGATCATAATGTAGTTGCAAGCTTGATGGGCTCCCACACTTGAGATAAATGGAAATTTTGATGCCACAGTGTGTGTGTGTGTGTGTGTGTGTGTGTGTGTGTGTGTGTGTGTGTTCCCTCCTTGTCACATCTGCTGAGGAAGCACATTTAACATATAATCATGGTCTCCCAAGTTTTCCCAATTCACTGCTATTTCTGCAAGGGACTCTAGGAACCTCTAACAGAGAATTCTCACCACAACCACCATTCCCAAGATTCTTGGAGCGAAGGCACGACAGTTAAACTGATATAAAACTAATACTGCATTTGCATATTTCAATCAAACAGAACCTTCCTTGGCAGATGTTTCCTTGTTGCATACTTATAAAATCAGCAGAGACAACAACAACAAAAAAACCAACTTTACAAAGCAGTCCCCGCCCCCCCAACTACCCCTGTGATGGGAGCTTTTATATAATATCTGCCCTAAATTAGTAAGCCAAAAAGTACCCAGGGAATTTAGGAAAGCAGTTTTATGGCTTCAAGGTAAACTCCTTCATATATCTTGGCAATCTCTTTGCAATCGCAGCATAATGTTACTTGTAACCGCAAGGTATTAAGAGTTTTAAATAGAAACGTTAGTAAGATAGTGTTATGAAGTCAATCAAGTAGGTCAACAGGAGTCCAGTTTCATAAATGAAGGCCGCAAATTAGACCTGCGGGGAGCCTGTTTTAATAAGCGAAAGCACCAGGTAGCTGTACATTACAAAGGAAGGGTTTAGCTTAGCATTTGTAAGAAATAAGCATGCAGATGATGGAACTGTGATGCACATGAGCTACATCTTTCCCCTGAAATCTCCTTAAACACACACACACACACACACACACACACACACACACACAAACATCATGGGAATTTTTTACAATTGCACTGAGAAAGGCAATGCTCATTTGCTTTGCACCCGGAAAATATTTTTTCCCTACATATGTTTCCAATTTAGAAGACAAATGTAAAGTACAAGTTGGAGAGATCTATAAAGAACCATGGGAGGAAGGTTGTTTCTTGGAAATAAATTTATTCTTCGCTTTTTATTGTAACTCAAAGTGACTTACAATATAGAAACAAACAAACACACACACACACATTAAAACGGGCATAAAAGAAAAACATATAAAAATCTGCCTTTTAGATTAAAACGTCCCACCCACTCAATCAGGTGACAGATAATGGCTACTTACCCAGTCCAGGGGTGGGCAGCTGTTACAGCCTGCTGCAGCAGACTCCATCACTTGAGGAGTGACATGGGGCTAGGTCGGGGGTCAGCAACCTGCGGCTCCAGAGCCGCATGCGGCTCTCTGACAGGTCTCCTGCGGCTCCGACATGCCCCCTTTCAATGCCCTTTCAATAATAATTAAATGGTTATCGGCAAAAAAAAAAAGGGGCCAAAAAAACCATGAATAATCCGCATCAACGTTGAACAGCTGGGCGGTCTTTCTCAGCCCTCTCGGGGTTCCCGAGGACAGACCCAAGATTGATGTCCACCTTGACCACTCCCAGATTGGAGCGGCCCCTGTTCTGAGCGGCCCCTGTCGGGCGGAATCCTTTTCAAAGCGGCCGCGTGGAGGGCGGAGCAGGCGGGCTAGGCGTCGCCGTGACGGGAGGGCGGTGATGGTCGCCGACAGGATGAAGTAGAGCTGCTTTGGGGTGGTGGCGGCGAAAACATCCGGGCTGCTTCTGAAACCTCCGCCAACCGGTGCTTCGCCAGCGCTCGCTGCGGGCGGTGTACATGCTCAAGACGGCCCCAAGGGCGGCTCGGGGGCCTGAAGCCCCGAGGCCGGCGCGCTGCAGTGCCTGGCGCGATTCCCCCCCCCTCAAACCTGTTTTTGGCTTTTTGGCTTTTTGCCTTGCTCTCCCACCCCCCTCTCTTTTTCTTCCTCCCCTCCTTTTTTAATCCAAGGGGAGAAATCCCATTTTTAAAACAAACAAACAAACAAAAACAAACAAACACCCCCCACAGCTGCTGCAGCCACTCTATTTGAATTTTTATTATTACCCTTTTCTCCCTCTATCACCCCTTTTTCTTTTCTCTTCCCCTTTTGTTTTTGTTTTCAAAAAAGGAAAAAGAAGAAAAAGATTTCCCCCCTTTATTTTTATTTTTTAAACTACTACATATTTTTAATAGATATCCTCCCCACCCCACCCCCAATTTATATTTTTCCACCCTACTTTTCCATTCCCACCCCCCCTTTTTCTTTCTTTATTAGTTCGCTTGCCAACCTATCTTAGAGGGGGAAGCCCTCTCTCCCACCCACCACACCCCCCAAAAAACAACTTTGAGCTGAACCCCCCAAAACGGGGGTAGATCACTGCTGAAAGTAGATCACAGTTTCTTGGGTGTTGGCCACCCCTGGTATAAGACATGTAACTAGAATAAAAAATTTAAAAAACCAAGCAAATAATTGTAATAACTACTGTAATAAAGCACTGCTATAATTATATATAATTTCCCTAAAATTTTGGTTTCATTCGCCTTTCCGTGCTGAAATGTCACAACCTGAACGACCATGGCTTGGCCCCCCCCCCCCAGTTTTGATCCTGGGTACGCCCCTGAGTCAATGCAAAAAAGTAATAACTTATTCTTGTTGTTTTTACTAATTATACTTTGCATTGGCTCCTATACGTTATTTATTATTATTGCATTAAGGTAAGAAACAATACATGCAGCGTTATATTTGTTTTAAATGTCGCAATGGTTTTGCGGCTCCCAGTTGTTGTTTTTTCCTTTGGAAACGGGTCCAAGTGGCTCTTTGTGTCTTAAAGGTTGCAGACCCCTGGGCTAGGTGGCCAGCAGTTGGGAAATTCCCAAGCTAGCCACTTGCGTTGGCAGACGTTCCCACCTCCCAATATTTTGAATTCTGGCCAATCCAGCCAGGCTGGGTGGGTGGAGCTTGGAAGCAGACCAGAGTGGATCAGGCTTCACTCTGGCTTGCCCCCAACCTATATATGCCAACTGCACTCTTAACCCTAGGCTTGACCTTGTCAGGTGTCAGCCCTGCACCAGGGGAGCTGAGAGGGCTGTACACCCAATGCCTAAGCCAAAATCTGGAATCAATAATGTTGTGGCCTAGTTTTAAATCCCAGAATGTTGTCCTGTCGAGTTTGTTCACCTTCAAAGGTTAGGCCTTGCTCCCTGTGAAGGGGTCACTGTGAGTGGGTCCGCACTTAAGAGCCAAAGGTGGAAATGTAGTAAAAGGATTTTGGGAAATGATATATAATGAGTTGAAAAAATGTTTAAATAACCTTTGCTAAAAAAGGGACGCGGGTGGCGCTGTGGGTTAAACCACAGAGCCTAGGGCTTGCCAATCAAAGTCAGCGGTTCGAATCCCCATGACAGGGTGAGCTCTCGTTGCTTGTTCCCTGCTCCTGCCAACCTAGCAGTCTGAAAGCACATCAAAGTGCAAGTAGAGAAATAGGTACCACTCCGGCGGGAAGGTAAATGCCGTTTCCGTGCGCTGCTGTATGCTGGGCTCCCTCGGCCAGTAAGCGAGATGAGCGCCGCAACCCCAGAGTTGTCCGCGACTGGACCAAATGGTCAGGGGTCTCTTTACCTTTACCTTGCTTAAAAAAAAAAAAACTGGAGCCTTCCTTTTTGGAATTCTAGGTGCCCAAATCCCAAGAGAGCAGAAAAGACTGTTTATGTATGTGACCATGGCTGCGCAGATGTTACTGGCCTAGAGATGGAAAGAAGATAAAGTCCCTACCAGAGAAGAATGGCAGGTGAAGTTGATGGACTATCAACAAAATGGCTAAAATGACTGGAAGAATCAGAAATCAAGAAGACCAAAATTTTAATAAGGAATGGGGAAAATTTATAAATTATCTTAAAGACCATTGTAAACAGCTAAAATTGTTAGTAGGATTGGAATATCACTTGTAGTTTAATGGTGAATTTAGGACACATTGGAGATGTAAAAGATTAGGATCATCATAAAAGATGCAGGAGGAAATGATTAATAATAGGACCCACAAAGGGGAGGAGAGAAGCCCAAGAGATTCCTCAGAATCTTGTTTTATGTTCTATGTTTGATATAAGACAGTAAAATCTTAATCTGAAAAAACCAAATAAATAATATTTTTAGAGAGAGAGAGAGAGAGAGAGAGAGAGAGCGCTCCAAATGTCTGGCCAAAAAGAATGTTTTTGCCTGGCACCTAAAGCTATGTAATGATGGCACCAGCAAGCTTCTGCAGGGAGAACACCCCACGACACCCCACAAGCAGAAAGATACAGTGGTGGCTGGTGCACTTTTGGGAGACCAATAGTAGGTGAACCCAGAGCCAAGAACAGGAAGAGCCAACTCATCCTAGCTTTGCCCCCCTCCTTCTCCCTCCTGAGTTCTACAAAGGGCAACACTGAGACTAAGGAGAAGAAGAAAAAGAAGAGTTTGGATTTGATATCCCGCTTTCACTACCCAAAAGAGTCTCAAAGCGGCTAACATTCTCCTTTCCTTCCTCCCCCACAACAAGCACTCTGTGAGGTGAGTGGGGCTGAGAGACTTCAAGGAAGTGTGACTAGCCCAAGGTCACCCAGCAGCTGCATGTGGAGGAGTGGAGACACGAACCTGGTTCCCCAGATTACGAGTCTACTGCTCTTAACCACTACACCACACTGGCTGACAGCAGATACCACCTTCTGGGTTGGTTGTAAGTGAGAAGACAAGCAGCAGAGGGCTGGCTGAACGTAGTGGGACATTGCACATGCACCTGATGTACCAGCCTTCAAAGAGATGTCTTTGAAAAACAGTCAATGAATTTTTTAGGAACATTGGAAGTGGCCCAATATAGAGTCAGATCAACGGTCTATGTAGCATGGTATTGACTACATTGAGTGGCTGCAGCTCTCCAGGGTTATAGGCAGTCGATGCAGATACTCTACCACTGAGATACACTATGACACTTCACCATATGGAAGATGCTATGTTTATCCATCGCCACCCTACTTCTTATCCAAAGGTCCTTGTAAGAAGCATCTAGAAGGTGAACAATCCATTGAGCCATTCTCTTGCACAAACTCAGCCGAGGTGAATCGATGCTGGGCAATATCACAGCAGTGCTCTGGGATACCTCCCATTCCTGGCATACTTCCCATAGGTGGATTGTGTGGTAGCAGATGCCTTCCATAATACCCAGCACATCCTTAACACTGCAGTGCTTTTACACAGCTACTGTATATTCCAGTGAGCTGTGCACCAGGGAACATCCCATTGCTGTTGCGACATTACACCTTCCTGAAATGTGTTTCTACAATGGGTTCCGAAATACTGCTTGGACAGAGTTGCTAAAATGTCCTCGAGAAAAGCTTGCCTGAATATCCAGCAGTCTTTCTTTGCAAAGACAGGAGGGAGCCTGAGTTGCTTAAACACACTTTGTCCTCAGAAGTGTGGGAGCCTCTTCATCATCACCTCCCTTTGTGCAGAAATCCCAGGAGATGTTTTTGAGGTTTGGGGACTGAGCGGATAACACAGAAACACTTCCTCTCGTCTCAAAGCAAGAATTGACCTTATCACTTTCTCACAAACTGCAGATTGCTTCCCCTGCATTAATGAAAAGGCCTTCTGTCTTTTCCAGAATATGAGGATTCAATTACATTAAGAAGCTATTAATTCAGAAGTTCAGCTGTTTTCTGGGTTTGCGAAGTCTCTCTCTGCTGCCAAGGATACAACACTATTTCTGCAAACAGCTGTCTCTTTCTATGAATTGAAGATCAATCATGCTCTAAAGAAATAAGAGTTCAGCGAGATGCCTCATTTTGTCTTGTAATCTAAGGAAAACAAAACCAAGACTCTAATTCTTTATTCTTCCAATACGGAAAAGAATTCAAATAATGTCATATACATCTCTGAGTCTTTCTCTCTTCGAATATCTAATTGGGAGCTCTGATCTTTTCATTGTGAATATTAGTTTCCAAGAGACTTTATTAACTCATCTGTTGGTGTACAAATAGGTTCATATGTTTAAGGATGGAGAATTAAGTAAGGTCTTTGGTTCTACTTTCAACAGACCTTTTCCATATAAGGTATCCCTGGAGGACTATTACAAGCGGATCCATAGGTGGTATCTGACTCCCCACATCCTTATCAGAATCACAGAAACTACCAGTCCTACGCTCAAGAGGGTGTGAAGAGATAGGTACCTTCTATCATATGTGGTGGCCCTGCCCAGTAGTCCAGGATTTATGTGCATGGATATTTCACGAAGTCAGCCTAATAACATCTAACCTTTTGAGAGCATTCCAGTCAATATTTAACAGAGAAGATTCTTGTGCACATGAAACATGGCTTAATTTTTCATGGCAGCTAGAATCGTAAATGCAAACACTGGAAAACTGCAAGCTTGGACATGAGTAATGAGTGGTATAGCCAGGTTTGGTCCACAGCACTAATGGAAAAAAATTACAAAACAGGTTAGAGAGATGGGGAGGGGGCAGAAATACTTAGACATTGAGACATTGCTTAGCTTTATTCCATACTTACCCCAGCAAGAACAAGACTGCAGTTCACCCTCGATGGACAGAGCATTATGGAGGAATCTCCTTGGGTGAAATATGGGTAAACCATATTTATCATATCATGAGCCTATACCTACTTTATTTGTATCATTATTGGCAGTTGATTTTTAGTATTCTACCCAGTGCTTTTTCTGGGGGTATGCAGGGGTATGCATACCCCTAAATATTTTGTGAATCTTTGTACTTTTGTCCATTTGCTGTATTTATTTTCTGGATTTGAACTATAAAATGGTGATTTTTCTTGAGTCAAAATGAGAGTACCCCTAAACATTTTTAAAGAAAAAAAAGCACTGCTTCTACCCGACCTGATTGAACCAATGAAATGTGTAATTGGCATTGATATGAATGGAATGGCTACTCTGTATCTCATTGTCATATTTGTACTGTTATTTAATGTTATTATACAAATTAAAAACATTTGTTTTAAAAGAAACCTCTGCACTTCTCAAGAACTCAGTGCATTGCGGAGGATTCTGGGTCCAGTTCTAGAGCATACAGGATTCAAATGGGGTAGTAGAGAGACCTACTGCTGTGCATTTACCCCATCTGGTCCAAATGTGACCAAGAGCACACCAGATACTCCCTGTGGCTATGTGCTACAAGTCGATCCAGGAGTAGCCTAGAAGCCATGTGTCAAAAAGTGTATCAGAACCGGCATGAGTGAGTTCTGGTACTTACATTATTCCATGAACTTGGGAGCCAACTGGTGTTGGCCACAGTCACATCCTTTGGATACTCTTTCCTCATCAGCTGTATTTAATAGCAGTGAATACAGACAGGGAGTCAATGAGAAACCACCCTCTCTGGCCTGTACTTCCCTTACTAAGTCTCCAAACAAGCTGATCTGTGATTGGATAACTGAAGCCCTGGAAAAGTCAGCAGAGTCAGCACAGGAGATCTGAGATTGTTCCTGTCAGGAGCTAGTTCAGCCCTCCAGTTCTACCCCTCTTGAGGAGCAAATTCTGAGAGGCTTGGAGAAAGGAGCTGCTGTTGTCACCATAAGCAAACTACAGACAACTGACAAGGGACGAAGAAGAAAGCAATGGACATTGCCTCTCAGTTTTGATTGTGCTCTGGTGTGGTACAAATAAGCACACTGGCCTAGAATTGCAAAGTTTTCCCCTCCCTCATTTCATCCCTAGCCCTTTAGTTGATGCTAGATAAAAAGGTGAGAAGAGAAGACTCCCTGGAAAAGACCCTGATGTTGTGAAAGACGGAGGACACAAGGAGAAGGGGATGACAGAGGACGCGATGGTGGGACAGTGTTCTCGAAGCGACTAGCAGAGTCTGACCAAACTGTGGGAGCAGTGGAAGACAGGAGTGCCTGGTGTGCTCTGGTCCATGGGGTCCACGAAGAGTCGGACACGAACTAAACAACAACAACAGATAAAAAGGAAATGGCAGGATGTAAATAGAGAAGCTTGTTGGCACCCCTATCAGCCACGCGTCATAATATCCAACTGACCACTTAGAAGAAGCAAATCCTACCAAACTCTTTTAAATCAGAGAACGATGTTCACCAGCCTGTGAAATCTGGAAAACACATTTCCTCTGCAACTTGGATAAAAGATGTTCGCAAGCCTGTAATCTGTTAATGGACAGATGCTGACCTGAATTCAGACTGCTTCGGAAAAAAATACTGAGGTCATAACCAACAACAGAGATTTGTATCCAGAGCTCACTCAGTTGAAGCAAAAAAAGGGGGGGGCGGGGAGCACTCTACCTTACAAACACACAAAGCCAATATCCGTTTTCTTTTCCTGTCACACAAGTCATCTGCAAGTCATCTCCCCCAATCCTTGGTACCGATGGAAACTATGTATTAATATATGAAACATTTACGTAATGACAGATGAACTCCAGAATTAGATACAGTGACCTGCAGTTAATGACTGACAGGGACTCAGTCCATATTTATCAGCAGAGGGGGCCCACTTCCATCACTCTCCGGGGTTTTTCCAGGGTGCTACAGAATCGTTTTTTATATGACAAAATAAAAAATGAAAAATCCCTTCCAGTAGCACCTTAGAGGACCAACTAAGTTTGTTCTTGGTATAAGCTTTTGTGTATCTGAAGAAGTGTGCATGCACATGAACAACTTAGTTGGTCTCTAAGGTGCTACTGGAAGGAATTTTTTATTTTTATTTTGTTTTGACTATGGAGACCAACACGGCTACCTACCTGTAACTTTTATGTTTTCTTAGCAAGAGGCAACAAGATTATTCGTTTTTTTAAACCGAACACATTTAGTCTTCACTGGTATTACTGAGGACCGACTGTGTGGGACAATTCATGTACCAGCTTTAGTTTCATCCTTGATGAAAAATTACCCTCCTTGCCACTTCCTACAATTGTTTACCCCTTTCATAAATTCATTTCTAGTCTCTGATGTGAGGAAACCAGGAAGATAAAATGTTAGAAAGACCATTTGTTTGTAATAATCCATTAACAGGGTGATTGCTGGAGTGTCAAGGTTTCCATTATCACAGAATTTGGACTCCTGATAGCATGGCAGGCATTACAAGGGTTATCATTTATATGTCATTTTTCCTGAAGTCTTGAAATCGGGGTGGGGCGTGGGGGGAGTATCATTTTCACAGCAGTGATACACTTTTGTCTGTAAGATTCAGAAAATGGTGAGGTGATTGGTAGAAGATGAATAGAGGAACATCTTTACTTCTTCCATCCGGCTGATTATCTTTAGGGTCTCTTCCAAGGGATGGACAATTTTATCTGCTAGGTGCCTGTTTATGGAACCCAAAGGGACTCACCCATTTCTGGTTCCAACCCTGACCCCAGTTACCTAACAAGCTCATTATCTGTGCTTCATAACTGATGATGAGATTACACCCTATGAACAGGGGGCAGAAGGCCTAGATACACCCCCCCCACACACACACACACCATATTTGTATATATTAAGTGATGAGAGTGGTGGTCCCTGAGGCCAAGAACATAGAAAATTCTCAAAATCCTCTCCCAAGAGGGCAGAGAATACCGTATTTTTCCATGTATTTGACGAGGTTTTTGACTCAAAAATCATGTAAAAAAACTGGGGTTGTCCAATACATGGATAGTGGCATGGAGGGGGGGGAGAGAAGCAGTGTGCCCCCAGCTAGCTGGTTGGTGGGAGCGCAGCTTCCTCCGATGCCGCAGTGAGCAGGGAGCGATTTGGGGGGTGTTTCCTGCCTGCAGCTGCGTGGGGGGGGGAGCTGCGCATCGCCAGCCAGCTTGTTGGCAAGAGCACATCTTCCCCTGATGCCTCTGTGTGCAGCGGGTGCTCCTTGGGTCGTTTCCCACGTGCAGTGGCATCAGGGGAGGTTGCACTCCCAGAGCCGCAATCCCCCCCCCCCCCCGATGCTGCTGCGTGCGGTCGTCACTCCCTGGATTGTTTCCCGCACGAGGGTGGCGGCATCGGAGTGCAGTGGCTGGCGGGAGCACAAATTCCCCCCGATTCTGCTGTGTGGGTGGGAAACGATCTGGGAAGTGTTTCCTGCCCCCAGCTGCATGGGGGGAGAGGCTCAACAACTTTGGGCCATCTCCCCTCATTTTCCTAAAATTGAGTCCCCTAAATAGGGGCAGGGTCCTTATACACAGGGGCGTCCTATAGACAGAAAAATGCGGTAAGTTTGTGGCATCAGAATGGTAGGTGGAAAGAGGGCTTCAAATGTTTAGGAAATGGAACAGAGAGTCACCAGACAGTTTTGCTGTGTTACGTAGTAGGAGCTGATTTACGCATTTATCAAAATGTGGGATGGATGCATGAGGCAGCCTCCACCTGATTTGTGCAGAACTTATGACACAGTATATGTGGTGGACATTCAACTCAAGTAGACCTCAGTCAATCAAGTAGACCTTGGGTGGATCTCCACACAGAAAAAAACCCTCTATAAATAAGTCATAAAATTTAATTGGTATAACAAAAAAAATCCTCTATGTAAAATTGCATAGACAAAGTTTTGTGCTCTACAGAGTCTTTGGTTTTAATCTCCTCTTCTTTGCATCTGGTATTATGCTTTGTTTTTAGTCTGCTTTGTGGATTATACTGTTTTGTCAGGGGCAGAGGGAAGATTAAAATATACAGGTCAGATTTATGCTGTGAAAAGTTCTACAAAATATGAATGGATGGCACAGATGTCTAAGAGCATAATATTGGACAGTGCTGAAAAAGATCTTCATGTTTATTGCCTCTGTTCTGTATTAAGCAGCAGACAAATGTGTACAAATTATTTGCAAATTGCTGAACCCTTTTTACAAACTTGCACCCACTAGGTATTGTGATGGTTTTAAATGGATTGCATTATTCCTTATAAGAGGGTCTCAGCAAGAATATTTTGACATTGCTGTTTTATCTCTATGTGTTGCCATTACACTAAGGACACATCTTGCGCTAATAAGCATAACTTCTAGAGAAAATATCACAGCAAAGCTATATTTGAATCCTGTGTTCTACTTAGAGAAGCAGAAGAATAAAAGAATCAACCGTCTCATTTTCAGGCTGTGGCTTTGGAGCTTCAAAATGAAAGATGCAGTTTTCTGAAACGACTTCTGTATATGTCTATGCTGCAAATTCAAATAAGTTTTGAAAGAGCACTAAGAATTGTAGTTTTGTGGAGGTGCTAGATTAGTTTAGTGCAGGGGTGGGGATCAGCTGATTGAAGCAGGGAGCACTTCTGCAAAAAGAATCCCAGGAAGGGATTTCTGTAGCCAAAAAGGAGAAGAAACAATCATGGTGGATGCAACTGTAACAATAAAATATAAGAAAACATGCCAGTCCATAATAACCCCATTAATTATATCTGTAAATGTGAGATGTTGGAATTATAGGCCCTCTCATACTGTATCATCATACTTATTATTCACTTCACCCATGAAACTTTAATTCATTATGAATTATTTCTGTATTTCTGTATTGACTGTTGTCCACAATTTTTTCATAACCTTGCTTCTTGTGAATTAAATAAGTCAAACACTAATTGACTTCTCAAGACAATATTAAGTGGCTAATTTTGAAAATCTGAGTCATTGTCACATAATACTGTACCAATTTAACTAGGTTTTCTTTCTGTTACTAGTGTACTGAGCATATGACTCAGCTGTCTACGGCTTCCAGAAGAACTCAAACTATCGAAACAGAAATCTGTCTCCTATAATCAATTTTTACTTTGCAAAGGCTCAATTTCATTAGTTAAAATACCTTGGAAACATGAGAGGATGCTATAGCTTCAGGGTTTATTCATGTAAACACCCATCCTTAGGAAATGTTGCTAGTCTTCTGGATTGCGCATATGCCTGTGATATTATTTGGCCCTAGGGGTGGTTGTGTTGTCCTAATACATTATACATTAGAATTCGGGGACATCCACTGTAGGTGAATGTTGGAAGTTTCAGAACACACAAAATAACTTTTTTTCATAGCACATGGTTAAGCCATGGAATTCACTCCTACAAGAGTGATGGCTACCAAAAAGGATTTGGTGGCTTTAGAAACAGACCAGACAGATTCATGGATGAGAGAGCTGTCATTGGCTACTAACCATGATTTCTGTATTATACCTCCACTGTCAGGGGCAGCATCTTCTGAATACCAGTTGCTGGAACCCACAGGATGGGAGAGCACTGTTGAGGCTCAGGTCCTGCTTGCTGGTTCCCTGTAGGTTGACCACTGTGAAAACAGGGCTGGTCTAGGTGGGCCAATGGCCTGATTCAGCAGGGTCATTTGCTCTTGTGTGCTCCATTTGAAGTTCTGTATCTGAAGGTGTGTCCAACTCCAGTCCAGCTTAAGGGCAGAGATGCATAACAAGAAGATCAAGAGCCTTGAAGTCCATCAGCAGTAAGAACCAGCATGGGAGACTGAGTCAGCACACAGGTCACCTGGTCTTCCCCACTATGGTGAGATGTATGTTATTTCTATTTAAATTAATTTCACTTCATAAGTGGGAAGCCTGTGATCAGATGACCATTGTGTGCTCTTGAGGTCCACTTTTCAACTAGAAACCGACAGCCTTCAGTAGAGAACGGCCGTCTGTAAAGCAGTACCCAGACCAGATATGAGGCACTGTTGCCCAACAATCACCCATAACATAGAGCCAAGGTGGGCATGGACATGGATGGCTCAGCTGGCACAGCATGAGACTCTTAATCTCAGGGTTGTGGGTTCGAGCCCCATTGGTGAGCAAAATATTCCCGCACTGCAGGCTGTTGGATTATATAGTCCCTTGTGGTCCCATAGAACTTTGCAGTTCTATGATTCTATGAAATCAGAGGCAGCAGAGAAAGTCATAGTCCAGCAGGTCTTCACTTCTAGGTGTGGTGAAGCTAATCCAACTGATCCCTTGGGAAAGCATAGGCAATACTTCATGTGGAGCACCTAAGTTCCTGTGACTAGCCAGGAGAAGCTGGCAGGAAGGGACAGGTGGCACACAACAGTATTGCTACAGCTTACTGGGGAGGAAGAGGTTGGGGAAGTTGGGGCTAATGAGAAGACACACTAGCAGGAGCAATCTGGCATTCCCTCTGGTGTGCCTGCATAGTGTCAACCTCGCCATCATTGCTCCCCTGCCAGCTCCTTCCTGGTCAACTGCAGTGGCATCCCTGCACACAGGCCGATCCTATCGATCACTTCTGTAACTCCCAGTTTCCCACAGATAGGAACGTGTTCAATTCAGCAACCAGTTCTTTCCAAAGCAAGAAATATATTCAGTCTCAATTTTAGCGTTACATGCTTTGAATGTACATTAGAGAAGATTGGAAAATGTTTATTGAATATATGGAGGGAAATTGCATACACTTCAAAACATTGGCAGCATTAAGATAAATTCAACAGTGTAAATAAGTTTTGATGGAGGTAATAATGGAATACTGAATGGTTTAGTTTCTGTAAAATATGCAGGGATTTATAATATGCAAAAGAGTCTGATGGCTAAGAATTGATGCTTTTGAATTATGGTGCTGGAGGAGATTCTTTGAGAGTCCCATGGACTGCAAGATCAAAACCTATCCATTCTGAAGGGAAATCAGCCCTGAGTGCTCACTGGAAGGACTGATCCTGAAGCTGAGGCTCCAATACTTTGGCCACCTCATGAGAAGAGAAGACTCCCTGGAAAAGACCCTGATGCTGGGAAAGATTGAGGGCACAAGGAGAAGGGGATGACGAAGAGTCGGACAGAACTAAATGACTAAACAACAACAAATAATATGCAAAATGAACCATGGAAAGAGGAGAAGAGAGTCATTGATATTTTAAGGATGTTTAAATGAGTATTCTAAATTGTAAAACAGACACACACACACACACACACGAATGCATTCATTAAATGGAAAAGAAAAACACACCAGCCCTAAAAAATAAAGTTCTGTAGCTTGCAGTTGCCATGGCCCCACCACCTCCAGAACCACAACTTGCGACAATCCACTTACACCTTTCAGTCGTAATAAAGGCTGCTGCGGATTGCGATATATACTAGAGTTGTGACATAATCCAAGGAACTCTGCATCAAATCGTTAACTTCAAAATGGCAGCTTCATAACTACCCTTGCTAATTAATTCAGGTCGGGCAACATCCACCTTGAGGCAGGTCATGGCCAAAATTGGGCACTGAACGACAGGCAGCACTGTGGATGTTGCGTCCTCCTTTCCCTTCCCCTAGGAAGCATCACTTTTGTGCTCCAGGATCACTGCCTAACCTGGCCTACTTCTGTGACCCGCGCATCGAGAGGCGAATCAAGGTTGGAAAGAGGCCATTTATGAGCCATGTTTGTCTGTGTCGTGGAGTGTACTGAACTGAAGAAGAAGGATAATTGGCGTGTTTCTGGGGGCATTTATGCTTGGCTGGGAGCACATTGATAGCCTTAAGTGCAGCTGACGTACCTGAACGGCTCCAGTGAACGATTAATGAATTCCTTTGGATTACTCTTCATCAGAGCTTGGGGGTGCAAACAAGTCATTTACAATAAACCTCAACTGGAAGGGTCACTTGGATGGATGATTTATTTTTGGCTGACATTGGAGGGGGGTGCAGTGAAGCAGCAGTTGCTACAGAGCAATCATCTTAATGATGCTGGAAACGGCTGTCAGGTGTTAAGCCACAGGGTCTGGTCAAAGCCAGCCCTCACGCAGTCATCTGGGCAAAAGGGTCAAATACGCCCAGAGTCAAATACGCATCGATGCCAAAAAATCAGGCAAGGAACATGATCAGGAAAAAGACCGAGGTTAAGAGGCCGGGAGAATACTGACTGGTGGGAGGAAGTTTACTCAAAGCCAAGGACAATCGGAAATTAAATAGACAGGGTGAAACCAGAACTGGAAGCCAAAGAAAAACAATAAGATGGCATAAAATGAGTACACAATTGATTCAATTTCATTCCATTAAAGAAGGTTTCTCCAGTCCCCAGAAGCTGTAGGATGCCAACTCACATAAGCACCAGCCAACATAGCTAAGGGTCATAGATGATGGGAGTTATTGTTTTTATTTACTTACTTACTTACTTACTTACTTACTTACTTATATCTGGCTGTTTCCCAAGAACCAGGATTCAAGGCAGCTCACAGGAATCAAAACAAAAATGGGAAAAGGAGAGCTAAAAACATATGAAAGATAATAGTTACAAGGTAATTAGACTATAATGGAATTAAAATGATACCCACAAATAAATCTTTAAAAATTCAGACAGCGTTTAAGACTACATTTATGAGCCTTTTCCTTAAAAGTACTTTGTTCTCCAAAGCCTGCCGGAATAATAATAATAATAATAATAATAATAATAATAATAATAATAATATCTTCACCTGCTGGCAGAAAGACATGGGGAGAACCAGTCTAACCTCTCTAGGAAAGGAGTTCCAAAGTCTGGGAGCAGAGAAAATGAATACCCTCTCCTGTGCCCCCAACAAAGTGCCTGTGAGGGTGGCAGGATCGAGAGAAGGGTCTGCTTCAAACATCTATCAGAAGATATGTGTTAAGTTGTGGGTGGACACAGCAGACGACACAGTGATTTCCAAACAGCTCTTGTTTATTCTCAGGCTGGAACAGAAGTGAGTTGAAGGCCTCAGCAGCCTGCTTATATAGAACTCAGCTACAAAGCAACAGTAACAACTTTCTGTAGTTACCCAATCCCTGAACATCAGTTTTCAATCCCTCATTTGCATATGCTGACCTGAGTGAAAACTGCAGCAGGATGAACTATATACACACACCCCTAGTGGCCTAGGGTGGGAACTTCAATACATAACAATATGGTTCTTTTGATAGCCTGGGCCTAAGCCATATAGGACTTTACAAGTCATAACCAGCACTGTAAACGGTAGTTCGTATTATATACACTTTGGTCCGCATAGCCTTGCCCCAGTTGCCGTCCTGCTGATTGGAGTCCACGAAAAGACTTCTGCCCACACATTTCACCTATCACACTGTATTTCACCTATCACAGAAATAATTCTCAGTCTTGCAGAAGGTACTTTCACTTTCAGGATATGCTATAGGCACAGAGGGGGGGTGGGGGAGAGAGCTCCACAAAGAACACATAGCAGACATCCAAAATGAAGTAACTAGAGCGTGTGTCATCTGATGTCTCCATGAAAGGACACACCTGGCGCTCCAGCTGAAATTATGCAAATGGGCTCCTGGCAACAGCCATCACCTGTGTATTCGGCCAAGTCCAGCAATACTCCCAGTCGTCCTATGCTAGTCACTGTAGTGGAAAGCAGTATAGTTTAAAAGTTGTAACTAGATAGAGTTCACTATGACTATTAGTGACACAAACAAAGTCGTAGGTCATGGGTAGGCAAACTAAGGCCCGGAGGCCGGATCCGGGCCTTCTAAATCCAGCCCATGGACGTTCCTTCCATCCAGCCCATGGACGTTCCGGGAATCAGCGTGTTTTTACATGAGTAGAATGTGTGCTTTTATTTAAAATGCATCTCTGGGTTATTTGTGGGGCATAGGAATTCGTTCATTTTTTTTTTCAAAATATAGTCCGCCCTCCACAAGGTCTGAGGCACAGTGGACTGCCCCCCTGCTGAAAACGTTTGCTGACCCCTGACGTAGGTGGTATATATTCAGAGGCTGTACACGTGAAGTGAAAGAAAGTGTATGGCCATTATTTCATTACATCACACCAATATGCTCAATTTTTATTTTTATTTTTGGATATTGCATCTAAGACCCTGGTTTAGTTTTTACTCAGGCACTGGTGATACTTCATCTGGGGAACTGTGCTCTGTTTCGGTTTCAGATTCAGCAAATCAACAAAGGATTTTTTAACTGACAATTTGAAACTTTGGAGGACTCGCAGCCACTTTCTTACAAATGTGTTCCAATGCCTATCGTAGAAAAAGTTCTCATGCCCCAATGTACAGCTAGGGAGGAAATTAGTGTTTCCTTAGTGTTTCCAGTTATGGAAGGCAGTATCTGTATTGAGTGATGGAAAAGAAGAGCAGGCTAAACGTCTCAGGTTTAAAGGGTAACGACAACTGGCAGATCTTCCCAATTTCACGCCAGCAAGAGCAGTTTGAAGACCATATGTTAGCTTTTCCAAATGGTTGGCCTTACAGAGCATCAACAGACCTCCAAAATGACTGCGAGGTGAATTGCAGTTTTGACCTAAATAATCTGAGGAGATCTTAACACCTTCAGTTCACGAATGCCTTTCCTCTCCCCCACTAACAGCATAATTAGATGCTTGTGTTTACTTGGATCGCGGGTGGCGCTGTGGTCTAAACCCTGATATATAACTGCAATTCCTAACTGCAACCCTGACTTTGCAAACATTAAAAGCCAAACAGGTAAAACGTAAGGAAGATGTTATTGGGGTATGATTGAAATTTATATATAATTTGGAAGAAAAGTTAGACTGTAGATATAGAGTTTGGTTAAGTGTTTAGGAATTGTGAGAGAATGAGTTAAGATATTAGATAAGATTAATGATTAGGTACTTTTTATAGTAAAATAAGATTTTTTAAGATGTAAAGAAATTACTAAAGATGATTGACAAGGAACACAGGAAGGGGAGACAAGAGGAAGTCAATAATGTAAAGGATAGAAGTTAATGATACTAATAAGTTTTTTTATTTTTATTGTAGGTTTGTTTTTTGTATGGTTGTATTGTTTTGTGTTTGTTTGTTTGTTTGTTTGTTTTTGTTGATTTTTTAAAATAAAATTTAATAAATATATTTAAAAAGAAAGAAAGAAAGAAAGAAAGAAAGAAAGAAAGAAGAAAGAAAGAAGAAAGAAAGAAAGAAAAGAAAGAAAGAAGAAAGAAAGAAGAAAGATGTTATTGGGCTGTCTCCCCCACCGCTGCCCAAAACTTAAAACCTGATAAGCCATTTTATTTTCCCATCACACAGATTTAAGGATGGACACAAATATATGTTCCGTGTTCCATTTCCTAAGATTTTTACTTGCTTCCATTGATGTGTCTTTTTCAGCGGAGACCTGTATTCTGTACGAATACTGCATATTATAATTTGATGTGCCAATTTTATTTTATTTTTATTTATTTATTTTTTTAAAAAAGGATGAGCCACTGGCAGGTGTGTGTGGAGAAGCAGTACAAGGAACTGTAAGAATCTTACCAGGGCACTTTGGAGTCTCGCTAGATCTTGCCAAGCACATTAAATGCATTACTTTTTCCAATGGGTTTGTTTCTTCACAGTTTTAACATTAAGTTTTGAACTCTGATTTGCGTTGTAAAGGGACACTCAAAGCAATAGTAAAATAGCACGGGGGGGAATGATATGTTTTAGTTTGCAAGCATCTATCAACCAAATTTCAATGTCATACTTAAAGAGGGAAAACTAATGGTTTATTTAATAAGCAGAATATATAAGAAGCAATTATTAAATCAATACATTCCCTGCAGCACAAACATTTTAATAAATAACAGGGGAATTTTAAAAAGCACATTGCACACATATTAATCAAAATAAATATGCTTATGAATATGAATTTTGAAATACTGCATATATGAATAATTATAATTGTTATTTTTAAATGAATGAATGGTTTCCATATATACATACATGCTTCATGAAGAATCTAAAATATACCATGGCGTGGGGAGACGACTGGGAAAGAACCAGACATTGAAAAAGACATTGAATTTTGCATAGCTCACTGTCGCCATCTAGCGTCTCATTTGTATATTGCACTTTGCAACACGTTTAAAACATTTTATTTGCAGCAGTGTTGCTGAGTCCAATGCTGAACTATGGCGTTTACTCCCACAAGATGTAATCCATGTGATGGCCACCAACTTGGATTTTTAAAAGAAGAATTAAGACTAGTTCATGGAGGGCAAGGCTATCAATGGCTACTAGCAATTGTGGCTGTGTGCTACCTCAACGTTTGGGAGGTGGCATGCTTCAGACTACCAGTTGCTGGGAATGACAAGTGGGGAGACTTCTGTTGTGCTCAGAGCTGCCTTGCAAGCTTCCCACAGGGATCTGACTGACCACTGTGACAACAGGATGCTAGACTTGACGGGCTTGTGGCCTGAATGATCCAGCCCAAGGCTCTCCTTGTATCCTTAAAAAATTGGGCAATGTGCTCCGTGTGCATGGCGAGCAATTACTATTTCCCAGTCCTCTTGGAGGCAAAGGAGAGCGGGTGTGAAATTCTTCTCATTCTAGTCATCATTATATATTATCTACACCAGGTGCCACAAAATGATTTAAAAGACATCACCTTGTCCACAAGATGAAGACAATACATCTCTTGGCAATATGAATGTTTTGACATGCGGGTACCAAGCTCAGGAGCTGTATATATATCTTGAATTAATCACTTTGAAATTTTCCATTTTGTCCGCAGAAGCTTCCCCTGTCCCCACATTTTCGTATTAGGCACCCACACACACTTGCCTACGAATGAGCTTACTCGAGCACCTGTAAGACTGGTTTTAAATATTTCTTGAGTATGTACATAGTAATAACAAAGCTTTCGTTAGCTTCTCGCTTTTGAAGGAAATGGGTAATTGCACATGATGAAACATCGCTGCTGGTGATTTATTGGAGGCTTGTGTTTTGAAAAAGAAACTTAGAGCATATTTTATTATGAGTGATCTTCTGAAGACCTGCCATATAATTTATCTTATATAGCACTATATCACTTAAGAGATGTTTAATGGGAAGTTTGAAGGGCACAGTAGGAGGTCTTGTCAACCAGGTTATTCCTCAAAACAGCACACAGAAAAACACTTTTTACTTGTTGATGCAATAGTCTGAGCATGAGCCCAAAGCAACTGATTTTGTGGCTTCAAAACCCGTGTAAGAAAGGAAAAAGCTGGTGAGGTTACCTTCTTTCCTGGAAAACAATTAGGGCCTGTGATGCTATAAGGCAGGCAGAGGCAAACTCGGCCCTCCAGATGTTTTGGGACTACAACTCCCATCATCCCTGACCACTGGTCCTGTTAGCTAGGGATGGTGGGAGTTGTAGTCCCAAAACATCTGGAGGGCTGAGTTTGCCTATGCCTGCTATAAGGCATTGTACTTGGCACAACCTTTGAAGACCACTCAGAAACTACAGCTAGTTCAAAACATAGCAGCTAAATTACTAAATGGCACCGGTTACTGGCCTCCCATACGTTTGCGGGAACAATTCAAATTGCTTCTGTAAAACCTTTAAAGGCCCATAAAAGCTTCAGAACAGGTGTTTCAAGGACTGCCTGCTCCTTTATAGAACTGCTCATACTCTGAGATCATCTATAGGGGCTCTTCTTTAACTCACCGGCATACTAAGACGATTTGTACTAATACAAGACCACCACCCCAAGTGTCCCTATTTTCCAGGGACAGTCCCGGATTTACAGAAGCCATCCCGGTTTCTGATTTGATCCCAGAATGTCCTGCTTTTCCTCAGGACATCCCTATTTTCATCGGAGAAATGTTGGAGGGTATGGAGTTATGTGACTCCCTATACAACCATCCCTGTATAGGGAAGATTTAAATGTTTTTTATGTGTGTTGAAAGCCACCCAGAGTAGCTGGGGCAACCCAGTCAGATGCATGGGGTATGAATAGCTAAATAATAATAATACCCCAGCCATCTGACTGGGTTGCCCCAGCCACTCTGGGTGGTTTTCAACATATATAAAAACATTAAAATCTTCCCTATACTGTACAGGGATATAGGACGCCCCTATTTTTATCGGGAAAACATTAGAGGGTATGTAATACGTGAAACTGCCTACATGGAAAAGTATTGTCTATGAACTGACATAAAACCACATATGGAGTTCCGTGTTTGATGCTACATCTGCAAACAAGACCTAATCATATTTCTCCATATGAACCTAGGATAATGGTGTGCCCATAGAGATGCTCTATGCCACTACCTAGGGAAGCAGAACTTAAAACAGTGTAGCTAGCATAGGTGCCATCTCACACCGAAGATTGTGGGTGCCTGTAATGAAGGGCTTCAACTGTCAGGGACTGGACTGAGGAGGAATGGTGGGAGCTGCCGGCGCCCCCCCCCCCCTTTCTGAACCTTTTCAATGGTTGAGATTTGGAACAGTGGTTTGCAGATGGGCATAGTCCAAAGGGGAGAAGCTGGGAAATACTGGGTGAGGAACAGCTAGAAGAGGAAACACCATGAGAGAGACAGCTGGCATATTCACTGTCTTTGGAAAGCTTTCCTGACCCCCCTTCACCTAAGACTAGACAGGCTCTCTGAGAGTGTTAGAACAGAAAGCACAGTGGCAACAAGCTCAGATTACCCGGCATAGGAGTGATGTAGATTAATGGGGACAGAGGAGGATGTAAACCTTTACTGGGTGCAATGCCATTTTTAGATAGATATGCATTCCTTTGCCTCTTGCTGTGATTATTAAAGAAACTATCTGGTAAACAAGCTCCTTTTGTTTGAGCTGCTTATTTACTGCCACCGGGGGAGGAATCTGATTCCCCGAAGCCAGACATCAACTTTGCCTATTGACTTTGGGGGGCCCAGCCCCCACAGATATATTATTGAGTTGGCTCCAGTGGTAGCTAGTCTACTGATTTCACAGTTGTACACCTCCTTCCAGCATCTCCTGTAGCCATTGGTCCATGGTCACTGGTTTGCAGTGACTCTCCAAGGTTCTTCCAGGGTTCTCTCCCAGCCCTGCCTTTGCACACCTGGACCTTTTGCATGTGCTCTCCCTGTGAGCTACAAACTCTTCTCCTGAACCACAGCAAACATGCTGTTGTGGTTTGAACAAAGTTGACCCTTTTGTAATGATTATTCAACACTGGGTCTCTTGTGTGACGTTTCTAACAGCCACATCTTCTTTCTCTTCAAGGACATATTTACCAGTATAGTGGTCCTTCTGGAAACAATCACAAACAGACCACTAACTGGGGGCTCGTCCACTCTTAACATTTGTCCAGCTGCTTCCCTGCCTCCATGGAAAACCCACTTTTTACAGATGAATTGGAGCAAAGTCAATTGGGTTTTCTGTAGATTCACGTCAAGCAGGTCTTCCCATGGAAAGCATGGGGGCAAATGGAAAACAGCTCAGACCTATGCTTTGTAGACAAGGAAAGCATGGGCGACTTAGGTGGTGATGGTTGAAGTGTCCTCAAGAGCAGGCGGGTGAGAAATGTGACAGTCAGCGAGACAGTCCCCCGTCCTTTGCAGATTGGCATGTACAAAGATTGTTATTACAGTATTTGAAAAGGCATTTTTAATATGAAGTCAAAAGCGTTTTGAAATGAGAAGCGCTGTCATCATCAGCATGTTGTATTTTGCATGTCATTTGGAAAAGGCAAGAAGCCAGTCAGAATGGATATTTCCGCCTGCTTCTCCTATACTGGCAAAATCTTGCACCCCCACCCAGCTGCCCACTCCTGCCTTCCTTTGTAAGCAGGGCAGTTAATAGAGCTCAAGTAATGTTGCATCAGACTGGTTTGTATTAGATGGCTCAACTCTTCCTTCCAAACAGACAACAAGAATCAATGTGTTGTAGTTGTTGGGGTTCCCACCCCCCAACAAGCTGTCAGCCTTTTATTTACACTGAAGTACAAAATGTTTTGTTCTTTGGCTGTTTTCCTATATATGTGTTAATTAGAAAGCTTCTAAGTGCCATGGAAAGTACTTAGTGTGAGCATGAGACAGCACCAGAAGAATTCTCAATTGACAGGAAATGTCAAGGCTCAGGGCATATTGTTGTCCTTGGTAGATGGTTCACAGATATATCTGGCTAGTGCAAAGGTTTCCCAGCTTCCACACAAGATTAGCTATTGGAAGGTTCTCTGGGCAAGAAGCATTTGCTGAGGGCATAATTTACCACTCAACAGATACCCAAAGCAAACCCTATAAATTTTCAGTCCCAATATGATCAGTTTTGATAACCATTGATTAGCTTTGGATTTTGCCATCCCATTATTATTATTATTATTATTATTATTATTATTATTATTATTAAATTTGTATACTGCCCTATACCCGTAGATCTTAGGGCAGTTCACAGCATAAAATCGCAACATAAAAACCAGAAAATACATAATAAAAACAAAGACAACACAATGATCCCTTTCAATGGGGATCACTTCTCAGCCCTAAGAAGGGTAGTTATAGCCAACTCTGCAATGCTCAGGGTAGCATACCCCTCAACCATCCTGACTTAAGCGGGACATCCTGGAATTACAGAAGCAATCCTGGCTTCTGGTTGAATCCCAGGATCATTTTTTCAGTCTGGTGATCTGGTGCAAGTCAGCTGGCTCCTACGAGAGCTCAGGACCAAAGAACGATCTCCCATTTTGATCAACAGGATGTTGAAGGGTATGCTATATGTGTGCCACTGGTACCCTGGCCGTATGCTTTTCACTGTCCTGCATCTTCTTCTTATCCCTATTCACTGCTGCAAGGAACAAGAGGAAGGGCCATAGCTCAGTTGGAGAGTAAAGGGAAAGGGACCCCTGACCATTAGGTCCAGTCGCGGACGACTCTGGAGTTGCAGCGCTCATCTCACTCTATAGGCCGAGGGAGCCGGCATACAGCTTCCGGGTCATGTGGCCAGCATGACTAAGCCGCTTCTGGCAAACCAGAGCAGCGCATGGAAACACCATTTATCTTCCTGCCAGAGTGGTACCTATTTATCTACTTGCACTTTGATGTGCTTTCAAACTGCTAGGTGGGCAGGAGCAACGGGGGCTCACCCCATCGTGAGGATTTGAACTGCCGACCTTCTGATCAGCAAGCCCTAGTCTCTGTGGTTTAACCCACAGCACCACCCATGTCCCAGTTGGAGAGTACCCAAAGCTCAATCCCTGGCAGCTAGGACTGCAAATGTCCCCCATCAGAAACTCTGGAAGAAGCCACTGCTAATCCATGCAGACAAGACTGGGCTAGATAGGCCAAGAGTTGATTCAGCATAAGGCAGCTTCCTCTGTGACAGGAAGCAACGTTAGGGTGCTGTGGGCCTGCTGGGTTCAACATGGACCCAGAGAAAACTGTGAAGAAACACGGCGCCTCAAGGAAGCAACTGGCCTTGCCTCCCAAAGCAATTCCTCCCGAAACCCCGCTGTCCACCCCCCACTCCACCCTCCAATACGGTTGTCACAGAAACATGTCATGGTCCTGAATCTGGAAACGCTAATCACATCTCTTTGAGTCAATCTTATAAATTAGGCTAGCTGCATTATGAAGCACAAGGAGAAAAATTGCACTGGCAGGCTGCTCCACACAATGAACAGACCTTTCTCAGAGATGTTGACAATGCCATGGTGATTGCACGAGCATCGAGAGAACTTCATAGCCACACAAAACGAGGCCCTTTTTCTTTTTGTTATTGTGGGCTGCCAAAATTCCCCTTCTGTGCATGCTGAGGCCCATTTTGCCCTGGATGTAAGCAAACCGCAGGAGAAGGAAAGCGGAGGTTTTGCTCTAATCAACATTCACCTTCCATATCACCTTTAGCGTCACTCGGATGCAAAGGAACATCAAATGCTTTATAATTTGAAGTCATCAGAATGACAAGTTCCAAGCCATGGAAACTCTTGGTTTTTAATCCTGTTCAGATTTTGTGTTTTTTCCACCCCATACCTGCAAATTGCAAGCTACGGTCCTGGTGTAAATCAGCAAGGTCTCGTAAATAATACAGTTTAAAAGAAAACCCTTCCTTAGTCTGTCTGGAGATGTTTCACATTTTGATATTTCAAAGCAGGGAGTCTCTTGAGACAACACTTGCTTCATTGCAAAGGAGCCGTCTCTTTTCCATGGAAATCAAAGGAATCTTTCATGAAATCACTCTGCTGCTACCTGGTGAACCAGAAATTATTCCTGATAGGAGGGAGAGAACATGAAAATACTTTTTACTCTCAGCTACTTGCACAGCCTTATTTTGGTCCATGTGTCACACAAAGCCTGAGTCTTCTGGTGCCTATATTTACATCTGCTCAGTAATCCACCAACTTTCAATCTAGGCTTAGGTTCCCTCTAGTGTGCCTTATTCACATCATCATCATCATCATCAAACTTTATTACGGTCGCAGACCAGCATAAGATAAAAACATGCGAACAAAAGAAACCATATAAGACTTAAAAAGGAAAGGGATAAAAGCCGGTTTCTCAGGTTTCTCCTCAGATCGTATATAAATCTTTTGCCTTAATCCAGAGATAAGGAACCTGGCCTCCTTATGAGGTTAATAGAGCAGCTAAGAGCCACCTTTATTTTTAAAAATGCCCATTCATGATTACACTGGGATACCAAATCATGATTTGGCGTTTTGCTAATTTTTGTTTTAGCCTGCTGCTGAACCACTAAATTTGAACACAAAATCTATAATCTTGCATTTGGTGGAACAAATGCAATAGCTCCACACAGTGAGGGAGGGAATTACCATGAATAATAAAAAAATGTTTTATAAAGTTTCATGTTGCCAGCAGGTGACATGGGTCCTAGCTGAATGAGTTTTAGCTGTTTGAATTAGTTCCTCTGTATGAGGTGCTCAGCATGCTAGTTTCAGCTGGTATCTTCCACCAATCTTGCATCCAGATTGAGGAAGTGGCCTTTCCCCCACCAATTACACTGTATTTTGCAAGGTGCTTTTGAAGCAGAAAGAAGAAATCTAACTGGTTTCTCTTTTGTGGGTGTGTAAAATGCAGAATCACCGGAGAAAGGCCGGCAGGGATAATGATGGGCAATCTAAATACAGTATATAGCGATTGGCAAGGAAATTTCACTTCCAAATACAGTGTGTTTGGTAGAAGGCTTTTTCAAAGGCACACACATCTGAGCTATTGTTATAGAGTGGAAATCTAGGAGACACGTCTGCTGGTAAGTGGCATCCTTTAATCTCAAACAGGGCTGATGGCATTCTTGATCCTTTCAGCTGCCCCACCAACCATTTTAAAATCCTCTTTATTATAGCCCAGTGTTCTCCTTCCCCCCCTTCACGCTCTGCAGATAATATCCCCCACAGCTATTCAGAGACCTATATAGACACAGCATTAGATTAAATTTAGGCAAAGAGGCCGTGCAGGCTGTACAAAGAGATGGAGAGTAGGCAGGCGAATACTGCAAGCAAAAGGTGAAGGAGGAGAGGTGTGAAAAAGCCCAGACTAAGATGGGTCTAGTATGGGTTTTTAGTATGATCCAGCAGTGCTCTCGTATTCTTAGGAGGGGAGGGGAACAAGGCAGACAAAAGGAATAGGCTCAAGAAGCAAAAGCCTCAGTCTGCTGATTCCTTGATATTTTCACAGCTACAACAGGAAGCTCCACAACCTGGCAAATCCATGCTTAAATGCTTCTTCCCTGGCCACTTTCTGACACCTCTTGTCCTCCTCCGCTGTGAAAAACAGAATGTCTCATCATGCACATGGTGTGCTTGGCAAAGACAAAAGGCAGTCATTGCAAATGTAGGAATGCCCACCCCCCACCCCACCCCCCACACACGTAATTTCTCTGTATGGTGCACTTCACCAGAGACACACACACAAATACCATGTGGATTCTCTCTTGCATGTGTCCTCCTGTTCATCTGTCAATGAGAGCCAGTGTGGTGTAGTGGTTAAGAGTGGTAGACTCGTTATCTGGGGAACCGGGTTCGTGTCTCCGCTCCTCCACATGCAGCTGCTGGGTGACCTTGGGCTAGTCACATTTCTTTGAAGTGTCTCAGCCCCACTCACCTCACAGAGTGTTTGTTGTGGGGGAGGAAGGGAAAGGAGAATGTTAGCTGCTTTGAGACTCCTTTGGGTAGTGAAAAGCGGGATATCAAATCCAAACTCCTCTTCTTCTTCTTCTTCAATCAGGTCTACCTGTTTCATACACAAACACGAACATCTGTGATGGATCTGCTCCCAATTTCCTACATCAATATGGTGTGTTTGTGTGTGTGTGTAAGTCCAATCTAGTTCAGTGTCAATCAATGATGTTCTTGACCTTAGCTAAGCTCCGCCAGCTTTCTAGTCCTTGTTTCCCTTCTAATTGTCCAGTGTTTAGGAGTCAAGCATCGGAGTGCTCAGGTGACTAGGAAAGGAAGGTGTTCCTACACTCTCCAGCAGCGAGAGGGGTCATGTGTCCTACTTTAGAGATGAAAGTCCTCACTCTGAAGGACAAATTAGTCTGCATCCAGTTTAAAGAGCCATACAAAATGGAGAGCAGGGCCCATCAGCAGATAGCACTTGAACATCAGTCTCCTGACCACAGTCCTCCACCCTACAGTGAGATGTGCAACACTGCAATTTAAACTTCAGCGATCACCTCTGAAATTGCACCTATACATGTAAGTGAATATATATCTACACATTTTGTTTAGATCTGTGTTCTCTTTTACCATGCATATGTCACCGCCCTACACCAGGATGAGCATTAATTCTTCAGGGGGTGGTTCTAGCCTGACCACTTCCCATGAAGCCCTGTCTGTGCTCTCTCTCACACACGCACATTCTCTCTCTCCCTCTCCCCACCCCCCCCCCCACCTGCCCGCCGTCTCTAGGAAAAAAATATATTTCACTACAGCAAACAGAGTACATACAAATTGCTAAGCCATCCTTGAACGTTTAAGTAAGAATGCCGCTTTTGGGGGCTTTTAACAAGTTTGCAGTGTGCATGCTAAATCCATATGGAGCAGAGCATGTGTTTTATATTTCCAGAGCTTCATTTCTGCTTCACTGCCTAGAAAGATAGGTGTGGAGCGATGCACCGCTCTGTACCGTACTATGCCTGGGTGGCTGGTTTTTTTTTTAAAAAAAATCTTTTAAAAAAGGCGGTGACATGTAATAAAATTTAATTGAGCCAGAAGCAATTAGGACTGAGACCTAGAACATGTTTCTAATGCCAAAACTCCTTTTCGCAAGCTTGTGAAGAAAGATAATGGGGATTTTTTATCTCAACGCTTGCAGATAAAAGAACCACACAATGCGGTCCGTGTCTTCGCAACAACCCCACAAATGTTCTGAAAGATTGTACTGCACTGTTCAGCATGCACTGAACATTTTGTTGGATTGGAATCCGTGTTGACTATACTGGGTGGGGTTCCTGGGAGTTGAAGTCCAGTGTTATCTAGAAGCCCATAGGTTCCCTGTCCCTACCATATAATGCTATATATGGCTACCAGGAACATAGCAAGGGGGGCGAGGGGGGTGGTCCGCCCCGGGTTCCATAATGGAGGGGGTGACAAATTAGCAAGAAATTTTTTTTGAATTTTTTTTTAAATGCCTGCTCTGAAGGTCTTATCTTACTATACTAGGGATTATATAGCTATATATGAAATTTCATGCATATCGGTTAATATCTTGACCCTCCTCCACCAAAATAGCTGTTCACTTGGCTGTTTTCCTATGTCATGAAGGCTGAAATTTCAGTTCAGAGAACACTTACTGTTCCCAACCCTAACCCTGTGGAAAGCCATCTAATTAGACTTTAATTTGATTTTGAGATGTTTTTAGGAGGTAATTTAATTATTGTTTGATTTTATACCAATGTTATGTATCTGATGTTAGCCACCCTGAGCCCGACTTTGGCTGGGGAGGGTGGGATATAAATAAAAGTTTTTAAAAAAATTATTACTTGTTATTATTCCTTTGTAAGAAAATATGAAATAATGTAAAACCATTTTTGCGGGGGGGGGGGTTGTCAATGTGGGGTTGACAAGAATTTTTCTGCACCGGGTACCACCTGACCTTCCCATGCCTGGGGGGGGGGACAAAAATTTTTTTGCCCCCGGGTACCAATTTACCTTGCTACGCCCCTGCCAGAACTCCAGTCTCCCAGAACCCAGCGGGCATTGAAAGTAGGAGAACAGAAAGTTCAGAGGCAGAAAGCACAGATCAGCTGGTGCAGGGATGATGTAGAATAGGAGAGACTGAGGGGGTGAGACGTTGCTTGGAGCAATGCTATTATCTAAGAGAGAGCGCATTCCTTCATCTCGCTCTGTGAATATTGAATAAACTACTTGGTAAGAACTCCTCTTGTTTATCTGTTCCTTGGCTGCCACCGTGGGAGGGATAGGATTCCCTGAAGCCTGACACTCAATCGAGAACCTGTCTCCTCTCTTGTGGGGACACTAGCTCATCCAGACCTACTTCCTTTATGGAAATGTTTCATAGCCTGGTGCCTTTAAAGAAACATGGCCGTTTGGCCATGGTTCCTTCTGACGCCAGCTTCCCTGGCATTTCGGATAAATCCCCAAATTCCTCCATCCATAGATACAGCTGGAAGAGGGTGGCCTGTGGTCACCCTCTAGCGTTTCACCAATGAGAATGAGGACAAACTAGTGGCACGTCTGTTCTCATGCCAAGGATTGCTCCCCAGGCCTCACCTCCACAGCACATTGCTAAAGGCTGTTTCCGTGCTCCATCTGCCGAACTCTTCATTCCCTGCTCCATTTTAAAAGCTGAGAGTGCATCTATGGTTAGGCGAAAGAGATAATGTTGCAAATGCATATCCCAGGCTGCGTACACACTCGCATCTAGTGCTCTCCTTTTTGAAGCCAGACACACATACGTCATAAGCCACAATCCACATCAATATTGCCGTCACTTGAGAAAAACTGCATTGTGATGCGTTTCGCCCTGAAGTAGCTTTGAAAACGTCAGCCAGTAGAAAGACCTCCAAGCCCTCTCTCCACCCACTGGTGTGCACAGACGTCACACAACTTAGAACCACTGTTTTTTTGCAACCAGAAGTTGGGCACCATTGCCCAGCTTTTGCAGCCTCTCAGGTGAGCACCATTGCCATTATAAGAGAACAAGGGAGGTGTTCATGGCGAGTTCTGCCACCTCTTTTTCTAGATAGGTTGCTCACCAGAGCAAGACGGTTTGAGCATATTACACTGATCCTGGTGGGACTGCACTGGCTACCAAATAGTTTCAAAGTGCTGGTTTGACCTATAAAGCCTTAAATGGCTCAGGAGCACAATACCTCAAGGGCCATCTCTTTCCATATGAACCACCCAAGACCCTGAAATCATCATCTGAAGCCCTTCTTCATGTGCCTCCTCCTCAAGAGGTCCAGAGGGTGGCAACACGAGAACGGGCCTCCTCTGCAGTGCCCCCCCCATCTGTGGAACGCTCTCCCCAGGGAAGTTGGCCTTTAGACCTGATGGACATCCTATACCAGTGGTCCCCAAATTAAGACCCGGGGGCCGGATGCGGCCCAATCGCCTTCTAAATCCAGCCCATGGACGGTCCGGGAATCAGTGTGTTTTTACATGAGTAGAATGTGTGCTTTTATTTAAAATGCATCTCTGGGTTATTTGTGGGGCATAGGTATTTGTACATTATTATTATTTTCAAAATATAGTCCGGCCCCCCACAAGGTCTGAGGGACAGTGGACTGGCCCCATGCTGAAAAAGTTTGCTGACCCCTGTCCTATACCCTTTTAAAATATGGCTCTTTGGGGGGGGGGTGTTATTGGGTTATTGTTTTTATTTTAATTTTATATAATGTGATCTTTTCTGTGAACCATCCTGAGACCTCTCGATATAGGGTAGTATATAAATTCAATCAACCAATCAATCAATAATAAAATACCACTGCATCCAGCTATACAACAACATGCAGATGAGATTTGAAACAGGGCTTGGGGGTAGTGACTCAACTGTGTTTTAAGCCAATAAAATCCCAATGATCTTGTCAAAGTTCCTCCCCTCCTCCCCACCTCCACATACCAATATTCCATTACATTGGCTACCTCTGTGATGGGATGGCAGCCTCATATTTTTACACTTAAAGTCCTCTTTAAATATCTTTCTGGCAGACAGTGTGTGTTGAACTATATATGGGTCAATTTCCAGTTTCTTGGGTAGCCTGGAAGTACCTTTGCTATTCTGAGAAACAATTTCCCCTCCATTTTGAAGGAGAAATTTAGAAGCATCACCCTTATGACTTTCCGGCTATATCCTTGCTTTAAGAAGAAAAAAGGTGCGTGAAACTCTCCCACTGCAACCAACAGGTGTTTGAATTAGTTTATTTATTCAGAACACTTCTTTTTAGGTTGAATCCATAAAAATCAGCGAAACGCAGCAATAAAAACCTGTTCCATTTAACAATCAAACTGACTAAAACCAGCACAATAGCTCCCGTTTAAACTCCAAAAGCTATTCTATTAAGATCTATTTTCAAATCTTGCTTAAAGAAAGTCAGAGTGGGCACTGGCCTAATTCCCCCAGGATCAAATTTCATGAGGAGTGGGTCAATGCAGAGAAGGCCCTGCTTATTTTACCAGCTAGCGAAATCTATTTTACTGACAGACATCCCAACAGGGCCTGTATCATAGAACTTAACCTACAGCCAATCCCCAAGGTAATCTGATCCCAAACCATTTAAAGCAGGGCTTCCCAAACTTGGGTTTCCAGCTGTTTTTGGACTACAATTCCCATCATCCCTGACCACTGGGCCTGCTAGCTAGGGATGACTAGCAGTCCAAAAACAATGGGAGACCCAAGTCTTGGAAACCCCGATTTAAAGCTTTCAAGGTTGACACCAGTTGAACTGAGTCCAGAAACATAATGGCAGCCTTTGCAACTGGTACAGAATTAGCATAACATGAACCGGAAGTCATTGATGAATGTATGAATTACCCTGGATAAGTGCTGGAACATGCCCAATGGTGTTGAATTTGAGGAGATGTTGGAACCCACCAAGCTAAGCCTTGGGTGCTATCTCACCAAAGGTAAGCACTTAAACACCGATTAAAATCAAAGGGGAATTTCACTATGCTGTGCCCATTGCTAGCAGGGTGTACATACAGTATTTGTATTTAGAAGCTCCTGCATTTAGTTATAGGAGCATGACGGATGATTAAACTTTTATGGACAGCTCCTGTTATTTACCCTGCGTCTACATTTTTCATGATAACGAGCGAATGCAGCAAAGAGTATCGTCTCCGAAAAGCACTAAGCCCACTAGCAGGCCGACAGAATCAGAAATATTAATGTTCTTCATGTAAATATTTAAAATCACAAGATTAACCCTTCCTTTTAATCATCTGTTGCCCGCAGTTAACTTTTCCCCTCTGCAAGTCATGCGAAAACAAAGCCCCATCAAGCTATTTTCTTTTTATGAAATCCTGCAAAACTTGGAAATGAAATAGGAGGGGAGGCTCCAACAATACATTTGCCCCTCGGGAAATAACCGCAGCTGAGAGAATGTGCTAAAAGAGACGGAATGCATAAAATATGTCATTGGAAGAGCCATGAAACATCGCAGCCTGCCAAAATCATAGCGCACATGAGATTCTTTGGCGTATACATTCTTCACATTGCAATATATTGAGAAGAAATCAAAAGTGTAGCAAGACAATTAGCAAGAACCTATAGTCTCTCTCTCTCTCTCTCTCTCTCTCACACACACCCACACACCCATCTCTACCCTGTGCCGCAAGTGGTGCAGGGAACCAGAGCGCCAAGGTCTGAAGGGTGCCAAGCTGAGTGTCCGGGAAGGAGAGTTGGAGGGTGCCAAGCTGAGTGTCCGGGAAGGAGAGTTGGAGTCCGGGGAGAGCAGAGCCCTTCCGAACGAGGAGTGGGCTGGCGAGCTTCTCCCCCTCCCCAGTGCACTGCTGAGGGGGGAGGAGGAGGAGGAGGAGAAGGACACAATTCTGCCAAAGTGGCCTTCCTCTTTGTTGGAATGGTGAAAAAAAGAAAAGAAAAATAATAAATGTGCTCTATAAAAATGTCTTCCAATAAATTTTGGCTCAGCTCTATGCCCTAATATCTGGTACTCTGGAGGACACTGTCTCTGAACCTGGAGGTTCTACGTACATGTCTGACAGGTATTTTGGCAGATACATCCTCCGTGAATCTGTGAGTAAAAAAATTCATTACCACCAGAGAGGTTAAATAGGTTTTAAACAGATAAATCAGAAGAAATCAACACTGCCGTTTCCCGCCAAAACTAACCTCATTAAGCAATTTCATGTATTTAAATGACTCCCTCCCCCCCACTTTCGAGATCCTTGCCCTAAAAATGCAGGGCCGCTCCATTCACAGACTTCCTCATGTGCTGCTGTCAGCTTTGACTTAAATAGGCTGAGAGCATGTTGTAGTTCCATGTATCCATAACGTCCACTCCCTCCAGGCATTATAAATAATTTCCATGGAAACGGGGCTGAGGAGAATTGCCGCAAACCCAGGAGAGATCTCTATGGCGCTCTCCATCTGACTTCTGCCCTCTCAATTTATTCATTTTCCTTCAGTAAACTGATAGTAAATGTGTTTATTTTTCTAAAATCATGGCACAAATGGGGGTTAAAGCTACCGAGGGGAAGGAATGAAGAATGAATAGCTCACGCAGATTAAGTCGCCACTCGGGTGCTGCACCTTGAGTCTCGGAGAACGGATGGACTCATTATATATACCATGTTACACATTCGTACATAACTTTACACCAGGGCTCTGGGATTGGGGATTCGGAGGCGAGTGGAGTCTATCCCCTTCATCTCCCGTTCCCAGCGAAGCTAGGAAAGCAGTTGCTATGCCACTCTATATTTCTCTGTGCTGAATATAAAGCATGCAGGGAGCGCTGCTTTCAAAAGAACACTCTAGACAACTATTTGTGCCCAGGAAATAGGCAGCGCAGACCTGAATTTCATTCATCGTTATGTGCTGAAATGGTCCCATTCATGCCACTCGTGATCCAAAGAGGATATAAGGGACTTTTGTCAATTTCCCACCCTTGTGACATTTGTTTACTAGATTCCAAGCACCTGGGGCTTTCGCATCTCTGAGCATGTACAGAGTTCTTTCTTTCCCCCAGTTAAAGTGAATCCGGGCATTCTGAATGGAAAATTTCATTGCCTTCCTGGAGGCAGCCCTTGTGTGATGTGGGATCTGCAACTCACCCTCAGCCTTCCTGATTAGGGTGATGGAGGCCTTACAGGTGATGGTAGGCAGAAATTCAACTGAGGGCAGGAGAGAATGAATGACCAAGCATGGTTCTAATGTAAATTTGAATCACAACAAATCAGCACTTCACAAAGCTGGTGTTTTGTATGCACAAGCTTTTGAAAGTGATGGATCTGTTGGGGGGTGGGGATGTAATTGTGTGCTTAGCTCTGGAATCAGGATGATAGCAGACCTGCCAAAAAAAGGTTTGGTGAGATGAAAGAAAATGTAACCTTATAAAGATGACCTGAATAGTGAAATAGCCCAGGTAGGGCTCAGTAGCTTGGGAAGTAGGTGTGTGATGCCTCCAGTGGAGTAGACTCAGATGAGGGTCATGTGCCTTGTAAAGCCTCGTAAAACCCAGAGTATATAACAGGAAGACTGTCCTGGCCAGGCCTGCATCCAGATGAGTTACCTAAGGGTCAATCTGATTGGTACAAGTAATCTCGTACCTTTAAGCTTAAAAGGGGGGGATGTGGTGGTAGCCCAAAGGGCCACAATAAATGTGATAATGTGTACCCCTGGAAAACCTTGAGTATGCTTCTAATAGAGAAGTTATGGTAACCTGTTGCTTTATGAAACTGATGATTTGCAAGTCGTCGTCCCGTCCCCCGTCCCCCAAAATTGGGGCAGGAGTACAGCTAATATGTGAATCACAAAGATGCAGCTCAAAGCTAGAACATAAGTTGCTACATGGTGCTAATGGTTACACGTTAACACAGGTTCCCAACATGCATACAGTGGAACCTCGTGTTACGGCCGGGATCCATTCCGGAGGCCTGTCAGTAACACGGAACTGATGCAAGCTGAAGTGCTGCACATGTGCACGGTGCGATTTAGCGCTTCTGCGCATGCTCGAGAGGCGGAACCCAGAAGTAACCCATTCTGGTACTTCCGGGTTGCCATGGGACGCAACACGAAAACACGTAACCTGAAGTGGATGCAACATGAGGTATGCCTGTTTTAACACAATGCAACAGATCACGGTGGGAATCCACACTGAATCAGCAAAATTGGCAGTGCTTATTGCGCATGTGTATTAAATATGAAATGAGTTAATGATGGTGAAAATTTGAAGTGCTTTGTTTGAAACTTTATAAATACCACTGCCTGAACCATTGGGCGGGGTTGCTGTTTTGCGGAACTATCCAACTGCAACCTATTGATATCCAATAAACTCCTCAAGTTTCTGGATTTTTATTGGCATAAACTCAGGAGATAAGCCATTTTTTGCTTACAACAAACTGGAGAGCTAAACCAGGTGAGGGTATTCAATGGGTCTTAAACCTTTGGTGACTTATGGACTTCCCCTGCATGCAAAGACAGGCTCTGGTAGATTGAGTGGATGGGACCAATAATTGTTTCCAGCAGTCAAGAAGACACAGAGGGAAGTGATAGGTGGATAAAGCCACATAATAGACAGCGTGTGAGTACAAATCCCCAAACAGGGCTTATCTCTGTATCTTTCTTTGGCTTCAATCTTCTATCTGCTTAATTGCGAGATCTCCACTGAACTCAGTGTGACTGACTTCTGAGCAGACATGCAGAGGTCTCATTTTTTTCCCCAAACTTAACAAACCACAGTCTGTTGTTTCTCCTTACACAGAGACACATGGATTACATCATCATCAGCTGGGAGCTGGAGAGAGAGCGCTATGCTTTTGCTCCATCCAGAACTCTTAAGGAAGACGTCTAACAATTAGTTCCCATGGAAACACATTCGCCTGTAGTTTTCTAAGAAAAGGATGTGTCTGGTACCTTTGATGTGAGGCTACCAAGGAATGTTTTTAAACTGTTCTTGTCTGATTAACCCTTTTGCTGTCAACCCCCCCAAAAAAACTTAACAATCAATGAACATACGATGCATGCAGTCTTGCAAAACGTTCGTTGCAAAGAGATCCTGGCGACTTGCACAATGTGTTTGTGGAGCAACGTAAACATTGCCCTGATCTGGCATGCGTGCATGGTGTTAAATCAGGTACTGGTTATTGATTTATTGTAACATTTACTAACTGCTTTCCAGCCTTGGCTCTTGGAACTGTGCATGGCCTATGATATAATATACAAGAAATGCTATAAATAAAACAACAGTGACAAATTGCGGGAACGGTAAATTAAAAAGTCCAGCACAAAATCAAAATACAAACTGTGGGAGAATGCAAAGGTTTTCACCTTGCATCAGAAAAAGAATCACCATAGAACTACAGAGTTGGAAGGGACCCCAAGGGTCATCTAATCCCAACCGCCTTGCGATGCAGGAATCTAAACTAAAGCATCCATGATAGAGACAGTGCCTGGAGAACCTCTCGTAAAAACATAGGAAAAGCCCTGCTGGATTAGGCCAGAGGCCCATTTAACCCAACACCCTGTTCTCACATTGGCCAACCAGTTAGCAGACAAAACATGAGGCCAGCCGCATCCTCCTCACTAAAGCTCCCCAGCAACTGGTATAGGGAGTATTACTGCCTTTGTTGGAAAGCAGTGTGGGGTGCCACAACTGAGAAGGCCCTGTCTCCCATCACCACCTACCTCTACATACCTACCAAACGCCTCGGAAAATATGGGACATCCCGTTGTTTTGCTCGAGATTGTGGCGGCTATTTTGGGTGCAACAATCCGGCATGCTTTCACACCTCGCTCTTGTCCCCCCAAAAATGTTTAGGGATACTCTCATTTTCCTGCTCATATTGAAAAATGCCATACACCAGCACTTAAAATCATGTGCTCCACATGGCAGGGCCCACTCAAAAAAATGTGCTCCTGCGTCTTCCACTATCTGCAATTTCCGTACCATCTTCAAAGGCAGAGCCGCATACAGCCTTGTGTTTCAAAAGTCTAAAGGAGGGTAGATCACTGCGGCCAGGCTATTTCACCCTATTAGAAAAACCTACCCATTATCAAAGGAAAACATCCTTTTGAAGTGTGTGGTATTACAAGTAGTAATCACCTGTGATATCTTTGAAGTTTTCCAAGTTTGCAGTGAGCTAGTTTAAAGTGCTGGCATGTAAATAGACATTAGCCTAGTCACCTCTGGTGAGCAAGAACCACCTCCAGGCAATCAAGCAAAGAAACATTTTTTAATATATATATTTAAAAAAACAACAACAACCTATATACACACAATCTCCTTTCAGGCTGCCAGCATGCCATGTATTTTAGGAACATAAAAAAGCTTGCTAGATCAGGGCAATGGCAGCTGTGGCTCTCTATCTGGGATGCAGAAAGCATTGCTTCAAGTCATCCATGCCATCATAGCCCCCCCCCCCGCCCATTTTTAGATTACTGCAATGTGTTTCACATTGGACTGCCACAAAATATTGTTTATAAACTTCGGCTGCTCTTCAGTAGGACATATCCAGGACAATTTGACGATGACAGAACACTTTTCACCAGTATTTTTGACATCTGCACTGACTTTCAGTCTGTTTCTGGGCTAAATTCAAAGCGATGGTTTTAAGATCCGAAGCCATGAGTGCCTTAGGGCTAGGCACCCTGGACAATTGTCTCCTCTTGTTGTACACCTTTGGGTCTTTGGTCTGATCCAGCACAATACTTCTTATGTGTTTATCTACCTCGACCCTGAGATTAAGGCCCTTTTCAATCAAGTGAGATGCAACAGATGGTCTTCTCAGTGGTGGCCCCTCATCTATGGAATGATCTCCCCAGAGAGGCTTGCCTGGCACCTTTTTTGGGTGGTCCTATCAGCACAATGATGAAGACCTGCTCATATTCCAGGGCTTTTAATTTTTTTTATATGTTGTATATTTTCAGTAGCAATGTGGTTTCCTTCTCTGACGCTGAAATTTTTATGTTGAATTTTCATGTTGAAATTTCTATCAGGATGCAAGGCAGAGACCAGTGAGGGCCATGGCCTGTGGAGAGTGCCTAGACCTGAGGCACCCCAGTCCTGAAACAGGTCACTGCAAGCACAAAACCCAACTTAATATCAAGAAAAACTTTTTAACCCCCATTGTTCTGCCCGGATACAGCTCCAAGGGCCTTCTGGCAGTTACCTCCCTGTGAGATGTGAGGTTACAGAGAACCAGGCAGAGGACCTTCTCGGTGGTGGCACCTGCCCTGTGGAATGCCCTCCCATCAGATGTCAAGGAAGTAAACAACTATCTGGCTTTTAGAAGACATCTGAAGGCAGCCTTGTTTAAGGAAGTTTTTAATGTTTGATGTTTTATACTGTTTTTAATCTGTTGGGAGCCACCCAGAGTGGCTGGGGAAACCCAGCCAGATGGGCAGGTTATAAATATATTATTATTATTATTATTATTATTATTATTATTATTATTATTATTATTATTTTGATGCTGGTTTGGCAAGCCAAGAGATGGCAGCATTTATAGCCAAGATGGATCCAGAGTTAATACACAAAAGTAATATATTCATCACTGTGCTTTAACTGTCTTAACAAAACTGTATTGGTATCTTAAGAAGGGATGGGTAAAAATTACATCAGCCACAGAGAACTGTTCATTTTTAATCAGCAGATGAAACGAGCCGGGTCAAAGATCCTCATTGACCCTACTGAGTCCAGCCACCTGCACAGATTCTGGACAATGCTTTATACTTTCCCAAGTTTTTGCCAAGCACCACTTTCACTAAATATTTGGCTGATTCTGCCCCCTGGTGGGGATATGTGACTTTTGCTTATAATTCATTGGTTTCAGAAAGAAATGCGTGGGGGGAATGCAGTCACGAACCAACTAAAAATATCCAATACATTACATCCGCAGCTTAAAAATCAGTTCAGGAGGAGGAGTAAGTGAAATAAATAATCTTCTTCTATTTGGTGAATTCTCCCCCCCCCCCCAAAAAAAAAGGTTGATCGGTTTTCCAGATTTTTACTTCTTGAAATACGGCAACTTTATGTTCTGACTCCTTTTATAATGAGACATTTCCTCCTTTTTGGCAATGCGGATGTGGCCAATGTTCCTGAAGCTGACAGCTGCTGAACCAGGGTTCAGTGGGGTTGGCACCGTGCATGGAGAATCAACATGATATCTGGCTCCATCTTTAACTGAGAAGGAAAAGGCGCTTAAGATAATATGCCCAAAAACACAGAGGACAATCTAGAGAGCACCCCTGATTAATTAGCATGTTGCAGAAAGAGATGCATGTTGGGCATTGCCTTTTGCGCACACACATCGTCTCTTCTGGCAGTTCTGAGAGAACAGTTGTTCTCCTCGTATCTAAAATTATCCTTCCCAGCGAAGAAAAGACAAATACAGATAAGGCATGTGTGTGGTGACATAAAGGGTAATTTAGTCCTCAAGCTAAGGGGGCCCAGGATTCTGTAAATGCTTTGAAAATCTGCTCGGGTTTTCCCTCTAACGATTGAATTCATGTTGTCATTGGTGGGAGCAGGGCTTTAAAAATAATAATAAATCAGCAAATTAGAGCAAGTATATATATATATATATATTTATTGTTGAAATAATAAGACACTTCAGATCTTTAATCTGTTAGGATTTATTAGAACTCCCTACAAGAGAACCCATTGGGATAACTAGATGTGAATGAGGTCAGGTCTTCTGCACCTTTCATAGCTGTATAGAAGGCAGATGTTCTACAGGTGTAGCTAGCCACTCAGAGCCCGGCTGTGCCTGGTGAAATCTTTTTTTTCCGACAGAACTATTAAAGACACAAGAGATTTGTCATCCTTGGCATCCTCTGGATACCATACAACAGAGGTGGGTGACGCCCAAGGTCTGCGTTCCCTTCTGAGCAGCCTTCTTCAGGACCCCATGGAAGGAGAGATCCAAAGCAAAAGTGAGAAGAGAAACAAATTTAAACTTTGCTTTTCAGTAGACTTGTTTCTTTGCACAGGCAAGTGAAAAGCACGGCCATCGTTTAATGACACATTCCAGCAAGGCAAAATGGTGTCAAGGGTGTGGATACTAAGCCTTAGAAGAACGGTTGAAGGAACTGGGTATGTTTAGCCTGGGAAAGAGGAGATATGATAGCCATCTTCAAACATCTCAAGGTCTGTCACTTGGAAAATGGAGAAAGCTTGCTTGCTCCTCCAGAGGGTAGGACTTTGAATCAATGGCTCCAAGTTACAAGAAAGGAGATTTCAACTGAACATCAGGAAGATATTTCTGATGGCAGGAGCTGTTTCACAGTGGAATGGTCTCCCTCAGGAGGTTGTGGACTCTCCTTCCTTGGAGGCTTTTAAGCAGAGGTTGGATGGCCATCTGTCATGGATGCTTTAGCTGAGATTCCTCCATTGCAGGGAGTTGGACTGGATGACCCTTCACAGGCCTGGCCAGGACGGTCTTCCTGTTATCCTGATTCCGGAGCTAAGCACACAACAGATCCATTATTTTCAAAATCTTGTGCATCCAAACACCATCTTTGGGAAGTGCAGATTTGTTGTGATTCAAATTTACATTAAAACCATACTTGGTCATTCATTCTCTCCTGCCCTCATTTGAATTTCTACCTGCCATCAGACTAGATACACCTGTAAGGCCTCCATCACCCTAATCAGGAAGGCTGAGGGTGAGTTGCAGAGCCTCAGATCCCACATCTCACAAGGGCTGCCTCCAGGAAGGCAATGAAATATTCCATTCAGAATGCCTGGGTTCCATTGTGCAGTTCTACAATTCCATGACTCAGGGAGGGTCTGACACAGGGCTAGTGAGCCCTGTGACCTGGGAGAAGGGATGACTGGGGAAAGCGGGGTGGTTTGGAGAGAGTCCCAAGCTCCAGACAGAGAGGCCCAGAAGGCCACATTCATCCCCTAGGCCTGTGTCTACCAAAGTGTGGTACACTTATGCCACTAAGACTCTCAACAAACATGTACGCTACAAAACTCTCAAAAAGGGTACGTATTTATTGTAATTTTGGAAACCCTGACTTGTGTCTGAGGTTCCGCACACCTGCTGTGACTGGTGGGGCCCAAACAGTAGGCGGAGCCAGAGCCAATGACAGACAAAACCAACAAATTCCAGTTTTGCCCCCATCTTCCTCCCTGCTAGAAGGGCAATCGAGGAGGAGGAGAAAGCTGACAGGCTGTGGTGCCTGGACTGGCTGTAAGAAAGAAGATAGGTGGGAGGGGGGGTCCTGGACGAAGGCAGATTGAGATTGGTCAGCCAGTGCCCCATTTGCCCTCTTGGAGCAGCCCGGGGTCCTGTGATAGGAAAGAACCCTGCCTGCCTGAGATCCTGTAGGGCTGCCGCCAGTCGGAGTAGACCGGGGTGGGAGTCTGTGGTCTTTTGGATGTTGTTGGACTCCCCAAAGAGCCTGGCCAGTCAGGGAACATGGGATGATGGGAGCTGCAGTCCATTTGGAGGGTCTTACAGGTTCCCCAGTCCTGGAGCTGATAACATTGGGCAAGACAGACAAATAATCCTGTAGAACATAGGTCCCTATCTTCCTAAAAAGCCTTCATATTCATGAACGTGTGTGTGTGTGTGTGTGTGTGTGTGTGTGTGTGTGTGTGTGTGTGTGTTCAGTCCAATCCCTTTAGTTCATCGTATTTTTAAAACATCTGTTGGGAAAGCAGAGCTGTATTTCAAGGGATGCATTTACATGAGTCTGCAGCCTGCTGTGTAAAACAAATTTAAAATATTGTGATCCCTAATAGATATACAGCACAGTTAATTAAATATCACACTGGCTTTAGAAAAAGGAAACACCAAAAGTGATGCCCAGGAGAGTTGCTCGGGCTCAGTTCAGTGACCAGAAATTGACAGCTAAAAGACCTGCCAGAAATCGACAGCTAAAAGACCTGTTGCACACATTGTTTATTTCTCTTTGTTTATCATAAACCTCATGCCTTGGGATCTTCTTCCCCTCAGCACATCTGAGTGCCACAAGCTAATATAATTTGGCAGAGATTTTATTCAAAAGTATTTTTGCTGCTGTCATCTCATTTCCTTTTGGGCTATGAAGTCACTGTTTCGGCTGATGTTTCGAATGGAAAGGTAAACAAAGAAATGCAGTCTGTAGGGGAGACGATGGGATTGAATTGTGAAGTTTTTTTATTGTAATAAAAGACTTGCTGAGAAAATTGCCTCTTGAATTGGTGAAAAGAGGTACCATTTAGCAATCCAGAGGAGAACTGTAGGCATGGGCACTAAGATCAGAGTTTATAAATGGAGCAGAATGTTAGGGCCAAAAGAAGTTGAGCAGTTAACGTACACAACCAGTCACCATGTGCATTCAGCAGACCTCATGGAGAATGCATCCATGGAGAGGGAACTGTGCACATTTCCTGGTCAACATGCACAATACCCAACAGGTATTGAGGATTTTGCATATATTGGCTACATTATGCATATCTTGGCTGCATATATGCAATATACATATATTTAAATCAACTATTCAGGGCACCTTTTCCAAATAATTTTCACAAACAATGAAAGTGGGTGAAATTTGTGGCTTAAATCCTTAAAATGCTGCTCACGAGAGTCTTAATCCCAGGATTTCTCTGCTAGAAAAAAGGGTGCCTGTACCAAGTACCCTTGAGTACCCAAAGACCCACTACCCAAGATCCATGATGACTCTGTGGGCACTATATAGTTTTGGCACTAGCAAACCCTCCCAGTTTCCCTATTTTCCAGGGACAGTCCCAGATTTACAGAAGCCATTCCAGTTTCTGATTTGATTCTGGAATGTTCCACTTTTCATGAGGACATCCCTATTTTCATCAGAGAAATTTGGGGGCTGAGGTGATAAGTAACTATACAACCTTCAGAAGACATCTTAAGGGAAGCTTTTTAAATGTTTTATTATGTTTTTATGTATGTTGGAAGCCACCCAGAGTGGCTGGGGCAACCCAGTAAGATGGGTAGGGAACAAATGAATGAATGAATGAATGAGTTGTTGTTGTTGTTGTTATTGTTATTGTTATTGTTATTGTTATTGTTATTGTTATTGTTATTGTTATTGTTATTGTTATTGTTATTGGTTGGGTATGGTCACTAGGTGACACAGGACTTGGTTGCATTATGATGGACTCAGGAGTTTTCTATTGCTTTTCTGTTCTTGAAAGAGACAATCAAATACATGCCCTGCTTCCTGACTAGTGTGTCCTCTGAGCTTTCCATCACACCAAGCAACAGCTCTAAAGCATGCTCATAAGCATTAAGTCTGCCCTTTGAAGACATTTTATTCTGAGTCACGGCCATCAGACCATTAGCCATTCCAACTGGTGAGATTAGAGTCTTTCAGTGCTGAGTGTAGCAGTATCTTACAGCTTTGTGTCTCGCCCCTTGGTGCAAGGAGTGACCATTAAAAAAAAAACCTCCCCTGTGGAGGATGAGTGAGCAGCCAGCACACTACTGCTGTCATAGACTTGAATCAAATCCCTGAGTGCATGTAAGCAGCATCTTTCTAACAAAGAGCTCACCTCTATGGCCAAGTCAGTTTTTAGCTCTGCTAAAGCAGCCTCTGATGAGAGCTCCTTTTAACGTACCTTCATCCATACAGAATTTCTCCCTGCCTTTTTTGAAGGACTGGGTTCCATGCCGATGCTTGAGTTTTAACATAGACATGAATTCAGCTTCAGCGCATGATGCGGCAAACTAGCACCCGCAAAAGGGCAAGGAGAGAGAAAAGTGGTACTTTAAGTCTAGCACATAAGCAGAAAATGGCGATCAGTGCTGCAAAAACAGAGACATGGTTGTAAAACCTACATTATCGTGCTAAGCATATTAGCCCTGTGCCTCTTTCTACTACTATACTGTAGCAAGTGAAGCATGCTGTATTCGTTTTTCCCACACCTACCTATCACCAAATTAAAAACCATAAGGTATGTTCTTGTCAAAAATTCACTAGGCAGAAAAACACAAGAAGATTGGCAGATGAAGTTAATTGACTATATGGAACTCGCAGAACTGACCGCGAAACTCTTGAGACCAGAGGGGGGAGAAGGTGCAAGAAGAGTGGAAGAAATTCGAAGACTATTTGAAACAACGTGAAAAGTTGGATATTTGAAGTGAAATCAGTGAATATAATAGGTGATAGCTATACAATGTTAGGTTAAAATAGTATATAAGAAGTTAAGATTGTGTTTTTTATATTAGATGTTATGGTTAAGAATAAGTTGATAGAGATAAGATAAGATGTTAGTTTAAGATTAAGAATAATGGTGAATGAGTGTTAAAATAGTTACAAAGTTACTAAAGTAAATTCGAACTGAACGCAGAAGAGAGAACGTGAGGAAGTCCCCTAAGTAAGAATTGGAAATAAGGGCAAAATGACTATATTGGTGTGTTCCTGTGTTCCTGTGGGGTGATAGGTATGTATCTGTTTTATTTGATTGTTATTTGTATTTTGTAGTGTGTTTGTATTTTGTATGTGTGTTTTTATTTGTTGTTTGGTGTGGAAATACCAATAAATTCTTTATTAAAAAAAAAAACCCATAAGGTATGTTCTTGTCAAAAATTCACTAGGCAGAAAAACACAAGAGGGCTTCCAACGCAGTGTTGCAGTGTGGAATGTATCCTGCTTAGCATTCCGTAGCCCTTGACCACACTCACTTGCCTATTTGAGGGAGGGAGGTCTTTTCTTTTCTAAGTATTTTTCTGTATTTTTGTAAATTGTCATGGTTCCCCTAGCCTGCTTTCACCCCCCTCTTGTCCATGTGTGGGCCTGCACAGTTCTAGCCACCTAAGCATTGGCACTTACAGCCTAAACATCAGCAATGGGCTGGTGCTCCAATGACGGCCATGTTTGCTTGCCGATGGGCCTGGTCTTGCCATCACAACCTTCACAGATGAGAACTGGATCAGGCCAAAGGCCCATCTAGTCCACTTCTCGGAGTGGTGAACCAGGTGCCCATAGGAAGTCCCCAAGGTGGACCTGAGCACAACAGCACCCTCCCTGCCTGGGATTCCCAGCAACTGCAACTCAGAGCCATGCTGTCTCTAGGATGGAGCTAGACTGGAGCCACTATGGCTAGTAGCCATTGTGCCAAAGGCAAAGGCCCCTGACCCAGTGAGCAGGCAGACGCCACCCAGCCCCAAAATGCCTTTACCATGGGACATGCCCTGGATCTCCTAAGCTGGCCTCCTGGCCTCAGGTGTGGTAGAGGGACACTGTTGTGCCTCAGATGTTGAAGTAGCCCAGCTAGCTTCTGTATGTGGAATGGTTATTGAGGGGGCACCATATTGTCCTTCAACACAGGCAAAAAAAACCCAAAAAGTCTGTAACTAGCCCTCACGTTTACTCAGAATGGAATTCCACTGTGTTCAGTGATGGTTACCTCCAGTTAAGGTCTGAAGAACCCACCCATTTTGGTTTCCCTCCATTTCTCATCGTTCCAGGCTTAACTCTAGATCACCACATTTCCACTTCAGTTTGATTTCTCCATTTTTGAAACTACTCATGAAAATCCATCAACATTTTTAGTGTGCATTTCTCCTTACAGATGCAATTTTGTGTGCGCAGATTTTGCTCAAGACACACATTTCAGCGAGGAAGTTTCCCTAATGTAAGGCATGTTTATACTGGACGTTATTTTCACTCACACAGACATATGCACACTTCATTACTTTTTTGGCTGGAGAACTGCATCTCAAACTTTGTGAAAAGGGTGTGTTTCACTTCATGCATTGCGTCATGCAGATTAGGGTAGGATGACATTCAGGGATTTCTCACCCATCCCTAAGTGAGCACAGAACTGCAGCCTTGGCACTACATAACACCAAGACTGGATATGTCAAAGATACCTATCCTTGCTTGCTTGCTTTTCAAGGAGGGGGAACGAGTCAGTACAGATGATGAAATGGATGATTCTTAATGCCGTTTTTTTTTCTGTCTATTTGAGATCTATTTTTACCTCTGTCAAATGAACGCTTGCCAAGCTGTCTAGTACATTCTATACTGCCACCGTCTGGCCTTTGCCAAATATGTGCATTTCCTAAATCCTTGGGTTACCTAAAAGAAAACAACGAAATTCTGTGGGATTGTAAAGGCTTCCCATATGTCCATGGCTCCACTGTAGCACACCTGAAACCAATCCCAAGCTCATGAAAGAAGTGAATAGCTCTTTTATAAATGTGCTATTTCCCAACACCGGCATTTATTTCCCCCTTGTCCTCTTGTCAATCTGTGCATTTCACAGAAATGCCAGGTGCTATTTCTGCATCTGAGGCCTAGAAGCAGTTTCATCAAAATTAAATGTTGCTTTGACTGACTACTAAATGCAAAAAATAAAAATAAAATAAAATAACAATTAGGGCAGACTAAGAATAGTTTGGTTTTTATAACAGGCATGCCAAATGTTCCATTGTGTTACTATACAAGCAGTTTAAGGGTGCTAGCAAAACAGATGTCATCAAGGCCCCACCCACAAAGCCACTACAGAAGGAATCACTTGTAATTCATGATATGGTCAACCGTCTACAAAGCTGGCAGACTCGGGACAAAACTAGTGCAGAAAGAGAGCAGGCAGAAGGACAATTACATTGCAGAGGAAACTCAGTTCCCTGTACAGTATATCAAGCCATCTGCAAAGGTGATCAAGAGAGTCAGACTGCTTCAAGAAATTGGCAATGTTCCCTTAGGTTACAACAGGGATGTGGGGAGCCTGTGGCCCCTCCAATGTTGTTGGGCTCCCAACAGCCCCATCCATCGTGGTAAATGGTCAGGGATGATGGGAGTTGTAGTCCAACAATATGCAAATTCCCCTAATGCACACATCTTTGCAAAGCAATTTCTACTCATAAAATGCCCACTTGTAGGCAAATTATTTATTTGCCTTATAAATGTGATCAAATTTCTCCCGCACCCTATAATCATCAAAAAGCATACCCAGATGGAAACAGAGGGGAAGTCATTGTAGAGAAATATATTTTTCAGCCTCCCTTGTCTTACGTGGGTAGCCTCACGGAAGGCAAGGAAACTATTCTACAACATGTGGTCTAAAAACTGTGTGACAGATTTTATGGAGTATAAGTCTTCTTCAATATCCATTCAGTGCTCAACACTGACACCAACATGCCCTTCATTCCTTGTAAGATTCATGATAAAAGCATCAGAAGCTCAGCCATGTAGGAGCAACACTGCATGCTGCTACATAGGAGGCCTAACTGTCCATTTCATCACTCCACTGGCAGTGTATGAATACCAATGAATTCTGGCAAGACAGACAAGGAACTGCTTTTGCAAGATGAGAATGGGCTCCGATCATATGATTGTAGCATTTGTTCTCTAAGGAAGCAATTCTCTTAGATATTATTCTCGTACTATATAGAAGCAAGGCAGGGAAGCCTAGCATTAACTTAACAGAAAGAAGAATGGTTTCTATTTGCACCTTACATACCTTCACATGATGTCTTGGCAGCTAATTTCACCCCACTATTTAATTTATAATGGAAGAAATTGACCTCTTAGCTAGCCCACATCTTGGGCAGGTTGACGAAGGCAGCAGAACAGTTATAACTAATGAATCTCAACTGGAAATTCTTTGTTGGTCTGCAACAAGCAGCATGAGATTTATAATTTTGGGTCACTTATATTCACAGTGGCTCTTTCTTAATGGAGCATAATTCTGAAATATCTATTTGCCTAATACAGTTCCTTTAATAATATTAATAAAGTTCAGTTTAAACTGTTTAGCTTTCTCCCAAATTCTTCCAAGCTTATAGGAGATTTCCACTTTTGCAATCAAAGAAACACTTCTATTTTGTTCCTATGCATGGCAGAATCAAGGGGCAGAAATCACGGAAATGTAGAGCTGGAAGGGATCTTGTGGGTCCTGCAATGCAGGAATCTCAACTAAAGCATCCATGACAGATGGTTATCCAACTTCTGCATGAAAACCTCCAGTGAAGGAGAATCTGTCACTTCCCAAGGGAGTCTGTTCTACTCTCCAACAGCTCTTGCTGTCGGAAAGCTATTCCTGATATTTAGTCAGAATCTCCTTTCTTGAAACTTGAATCCACGGGTTTGTGTCCTAGTCTCTGGACCAGGAAAGAACAAGCTTACTCCATCTTCTGTGTGATAGCCATCTTCCACTATCTAAAGAACTATTATGTCTCCTCTCAGTCTCCTCTTTTCCAGGCTAAACATATCCAACTCCCTCAACCGATCCTCATAAGGCATGGTTTCCAGACCTTGGTCATCTTGGGCACCCTCCTCTGCACACATTCCAGCTTCTCAATACCCTTCAGGTGTGGTCTAACCAAGGCGGAATAGAGCAGAACCTTTGAGCAGGACACTGTGCTTCTGTTGATGCAGCCTGAAATAGCATTAGCTTTTTTTTGCGGCTGCATCACACTGTTGTCTCTAGCTTGTGGTCTACGAAAACCTCTAAATCCTTTCCACATATACTACTGGTAAGAGCCAGGTGTCCCCCATCTTAAATTTCTGCAGCTGATTCTTCCTGCCTAAGTATAGAACCTTATGTTTGTCCCTATTGAAATTAATTTTGTTTGTTTTGGCCCAATCCTTCAATCTGTTAAAGTCAGTCTTATTGAATCTTGATTCTGTTGTCTTTAGCTCCCATTTTGGCGTCATCTGCAAATTTCTTCACCCAAGTCATTTCTAAAGACATTGGACAACAATGGGCCCAGGACAGAACCCTGTGCCACCCCATTTGTCACTTTTTCCCAAGATGACGAGGAACCATGATCATTTATCAGCTTCAGGCAGGTCTAATGACTTTAAACTGGTCATCACATAGTAGTTCAGGAATTGCCGATACAGTGCTTGCGAACACCACAAAAAGGTGTCAGTAACTATCTTATCAAATTTCTACAATGAATGGGAGACGGTTTCCTCTTCCTGCTCAGTTCCAGTTTTCTCAACCTCTCCTACACATCCTTCAGTTATGTTTACTTCCATGAGAGGTAACCTTGGGACTGGAAAAGCAGGATTTAAATGATGAGATATGACCGTTCTGAAGAAACTGATTTTGGCCATTTGAGCTAGCCAGGGAATGTGCACTTGTACTAGGTTTGAACAAGACCAATTCAAACTGTTTTAGAATTACAAGCAAATTTCAGGGGTTGGCATATTGACCCAATTTTTTAATGTCAGCAAGTTGGAGGTACGTAGTAGCAAAACCAACACAGGCATTGAAGAATCAGGGCTTACCTCCAAGTAAATGGCTAAAGGATTGCAGCCTAAATCAGGCCCAACTGATCATTCAGTATCACTAAAATGCACATTTAAATTTAATCAACAAGATCCGCTAATTAAAGGGGAGTTGATTGGGTAAAGGTGAAGCAACTAATCAGCTATCATTTACTAACAAAAAGCTGAGAGAGAGATCAACAACTGACAGTGCAAACCAAAACACATCTACTCAGAAGTAAGCTCCACTCGGTCCAATAGCACTTACTCCCAGGTAAGTGTGTAGAGCATTGCAGCCCTAATTTACTGACATAACCAGCTTGACAAACTCTTGCTTTATTTAGTTCTTCACAGCTCAAGTTCCTAATGTAGCTGAAAAGCTTCCGTCAGCTGTTGATGTAATACTGACCTCTACGTTTCCATGGTAGCTCTCATATTGCCATCTCTGTCAACAATCTGCTTCCAGTTCTAATTTGATCAGGCTCATTCTATTAATAGAAAGATTCTGCAGGCTGCTATTCTATTCATCTTCTTTTAAATCCAAGGAATGGTTATTGCTGAAAATCAAATTTTGGTTTAGCACCATTCTAGTCAGGTTTCAATAGCTCATTGTTGTTCTGCTCTCGGGAACAATTCACACTATCCTTGCCAGGAAAGGTTCCTGCTCTCCAGCCTCGTGTGTGTGTGTGTGTGTGTGTGTGTGTGTGTGTGAATTTTTCTCCACCCAGGTTCAAACTGCCTCTTTTACCCTCTCTTGCTACACACTCACACACAGAGCTCTGACAAGATCATTTCAGTCTGTCATCTAGGAACATCAGCTGGCTATCAGGATCCATCAGTGTGAGAAGATTTGATCCAACAAAGTTGTCCTCTTAGTACAAGAACTTCTGCCTGCACAATGGGACTCTCCTTGTGCACCTCCACCCCAAAATCTGTTCTGGGGAGTTCCCTCTGGAGCAGATTGAGGGGGGTGCCAGAAAGAGGAGATGGGTTAGAGGGTTGGGAGAAGGTTAGAAGGTTACAGAGAGGATAGGGGTGGCAGATGATGCATATAATTATCCAAAACAGCCTGGTTTGTCTTGGTAAGGAACAGGTGAAATGAATTGTATTACCATATTTCATGTTCTTTTTAAGGTTCTTTTTTATTTTACAATGCATTTACGAGCAATTCTTTTTTTCTGGGGGTATTCAAGGCTACACAGTACTGGCACTCCCCCCTCCAAAAATGTCAAAAGTGTGACACTTACTGTAACAATTTCATTGTGAGTAGGGGGGAAAAGCACTGGTGTGTGTGTGTAATATTTGTGGCCTGCTTTGGAATCCCTTGCCAATGAAGAGTGGGCTATATGTTCTGCAAATAAATAAATAAAAAGAGATGGCCTCTCACATCTCTCTATCCTGTTTGTGGGTAGGAGAAATTGGGAGCAGCATTTTGCTGAATTCCTCCAAAAGCAGGAGAATTTCTGCGACCATTTTTCAAGATTGCCGCTCACCGTTCATGGAGGTAGCAGTTGGTGGGACATGGGGTGGGCTCCCCTGCTGCATCTGCACAGCCCTGAGCCAGTGTGGTGTAGTGGTTAAGAGCAGTGGACCTATAATCTGGTGAACTGGGTTCGCATCTCCGCTCCTCCACGTGCAGCTGCTGGGTGACCTTGGGCTAGTCACACTTCTCTGAAGTCTCTCAGCCCCACTCACCTCACAGAGTGTTTGTTGTGGGGGAGGAAGGGAAAGGGGAATGTTAGCCACTTTGAGACTCCTTTGGGTAGTGATAAAGTGGGATATCAAATCCAAACTCCTCCTCCTCTTCTTCTTCTTCTTCTTCTTCTTCTTCTTCTTCTTCTTCGTCTCTCTGCCTTGTTTGCTCCTTCCCCTCTCCCTCTAGGTAACCAGCAGTGATGCACAGCCTTAGGAAGTCAGGTGAGCAGTGTTGCAATGCCCACATTGCCTCAAATACTGCAATGCCTGCACCACCATCTTGGCCACTCTTCTTTCCTAAGAGAGAGAGAGAGAGAGAGAGAGAGTGTTTGCTGCAGTGATGACAGCAATTGTGCTAGATTCTCAATCATGTTCTAGATGTAGCATTGTTCCAGGGCACTGAGGAGGGGAAATGGCAACTGCTGCCCCCCCCCCCAAAAAATCCAAAAACAGTGGAGAATATTCAAAGAAAATTCTGTAGGGTGGCCTTCTCTCTCTCTCTCTCTCTCTCTCTCTCTCTCTCTCTCTCTCTCTTTCTTTGATGAGTAAGAAAAAGAAAGAACCCTCAGAAAAAATATATGGTGGGAAATTGTGGCTCAGCTTTAGAATCATATAACTGTAAGGGGTCCTGGGGATCATCTAGTCCAACCCCCTGCAATGCAGGAACCTCAACACACTGTCCCGCATCCACTTTGAAACCAGACCGGACCCTTCTCAGCTTGGGAAATGTGCTAGCATTTTTATTGCTGCACCAGTGGTGTTAACCATCAGAGAAAGCTCTGAGAGAAGATAGATCTTTCAAAAAACTTAAAGATTCCTAAGTATCATTAGAAGAAAAGAACACAAGAACAGCCCTCCTCCATCAGCTCAAACTACCCAGTTTTCCCAGCAGCCAACCAGATGCCTGTCGGAAGGCTGCAAGCAGGACTCGAGTGCAACAGCCCAGCTGTGATTCCCAGCAACTGGCAGCCACATGCACTTTGCTTCTGAGAGCGGAGGGAAAACATAGCCATTATACTGTAGTAGCTATTGATAACCCATCCTCAAATCTTCTTTTAAAGTCATCAGAGTTGATGACCATCACTACAACTTAGGGAAGTGAAATCCAGGGTGTTTTTTCAGCCAGAACTCAGTTCGGGGCCCTCTCAGTTTGGCGCCATTGTCATTATGAGAGAACAAGGGAGGTGTTCATGGTGAGTTCCGGCACCTCTTTTCCTTGAAAAATAGCACTGGTGAAATCCATAGTTCATCTGGAGACCATCTGCTAACCGCAAGTTCCTATTGAAGAAACACCAGCTGATCAACCTGAGCTATTAACAGCAACCTATATATATATATATATATATGGAGAGAGAGAGAGAGAGAGAGAGAGAGAGAGAGAGAGAGAAGCAAAACAGCTAGTAAGCCTGATCTTTATTCAAGGAACTGTTGGAACAGGGTCCCCGCTCACCCCCCCCCCACAAGAGGGAGGAGAACCCCGAACAATGGTGTGCAAGCCCTCATATAGACTTTTGAAATTGCCCACCCTGTAGCTCAAGACCACCCGCAGAAACATCATACATGCACCACAGAAGGAGTCAGGTCCACAGCAGAAATCCTGTTTGCCAGGATACCTGATAATGGTCACTGATTGCTTTACCTGGGCAGTTTGGCCATTCTTTTGTGATGGTTAATACTTTAGTTCCTGAGTCCAGGTCACAGGCTCACCCTATTCATACACAAATATGCCCTTAAGACAGGGTTTGCAAGCAAAAAGACAATGGGAAGGTTTTCCCCATTTGCATCCCTTACTGCAGAGGAATATTTGAGGTCATTGGGAGAGTCAAAATGGCTTCAGCGTTGCTCTCCCCATGCTATTTCAGACACGTGTTTCACATTTACTTATCTATGTGTTTGCCTTGCACATTTATGAACGTTTAATTTATATTTGAGACCTTAGAATTCTTATAACGAAGGTGAAGCAATACAATTATTGCAAAGGGGGAATTAATGGTTAGGCAGCAACAGCAAAAGTCGTAGCACTCAATCTTGTCTGCTGCAATTGAAGAGAATGAACACCATGGAAAGCTTTCACTTTCCACAAGGGGGAGACTTCACCTCACTGGATAGGAGTCGTTCGTTTAAAATGAAACTTCAGTGATTTTTCTATGGAAGCAAAACCAGAATTTTGAATGTATCAATTACAGGGCTTTTGATGTGACTTCATTAGTTTCCCCAAAGAAACATCTGAAAACATGTGTCACAGATTTGTTGGGTATGATTTTAGCTGCATCTTAACTGGCAGTGCTGCAGCTGGATATCTCTGGGGTTAAAAGTGACTAGGCTACTCAAATTCAAAATCCATGAGTCATTGTTATTTCTGTTTTGGCAATGGGCCAGAACTTTCTGCACATCAAAAGCAACATGTTAACCTTCCCTTCTTTCCTGGGTCATCTCGCCTGCTGTTCACCAGCCTTGACTCAAGATTTGGCCAGGCATACATTCCTGTCAGTTCATGATTGCATTCAAACCCTAAATTTACCGAGGTTAAATATTTACTAATCTGGTTTAGTGTGCAGCTGTCATGTTGAAATCAATAACAGATTGGTGATATTATGCTTGCTATGCCAGCAGGTGCCTCTCCCGTAAATTAGATACTTACGTCAACAAAGCCCAATAGCAGTCAGACGGTAGTCTTCATTATTACAGATTCGAACTTCCCTACATACACTCTGACCCGATGCCATTTGCAGTGTGGCACCGATAACTGCTGCAGCAGTACGAGGCAATTCCTTGGATTAATCACTGCCCTGCGAAGTCACAAAGGTAAGAGATGGGGTGTTTCGTACTATTTGCAAAAAGAGAAACAGATGTATGGAGAAGGTTTTTGCCTAGAGAATTCTACTGTATGACTCTTTAGGGGAGGGGGGGTTTTCTCATTTCTGTTGTGGTTGGGTAGTGCAAAACCAGCGGGATGTACCCAACTCATCAAGACTTTTCTCCAGTTCTCATAGGCTGCCTCTGCAGTCATCACCATACACACCTGTGACAGCCCATTCAAAGAGAAAATCTTTGGTAGACCCCCTACTCTGGATCATAGCTGTCAAGTTTTGGATTTGAAAATAAGGGATCAGCAGCCTCACCTACCCTGGGGACAGTCACATGGCAGTGGTGGGCGGAGCCAGAAGCAAAAGTGGGCGGCACTGGTGTGAACGCACGCAGTAGGCTTACTGTATTTTGGAAACGCTGCCCGTGGGCTACGATGCCTGTAAGCGCAGGAAATGGCTCCCGCTTGCTTTGAGGCTGCAAGGAGGTGAGGTCTTCCCAGTCCCTGGCCAGCAGGGGGAGGGAGAGGAGCTGCTTCCTTTGAAAAAATGGGAAATTAAAGGGATATAAAATAATTAAAGGGATATAAGGGATAGCAGCGGAAACTGCTTGAAATAAGGGAGATTCCCGGGGAAAACGGGATACTTGACAGCACTGCTCTGGATACTTCCTGGGAAGAAAAAAGCATCCAAAGCAGGGATCTACCCAAGCTTTCCTGCTGCCCCTGTTACATAAGAGTGTGAGAGTTCTCAATCTTTTAATGCAAATGATAATAGGGCAGAAATCAGGAACCTGTGATCTTCCAGACATTGTTGGATTCCATCTCTCATCAGCTCCAGCCGGCATGGGGCTGATGGTCAGGAATGATGGGAGATGGAGTCCAACAACAGCTGGAGGACCACAGGTTCCCTATCCCTGATACAGGAACATCGAGCTATATTTGTGATGATGCACCCAGGATATACAAACAAGGTGTCATACATATCATGTGCCAACTTGAATAAAATATGGGGGGACAGGTAAACCCCACCCCACATAATTGATCACATGACGCAGGCACACACACACCATTTGAATGGCAATACCCATCAACTGGGGGAGGGGGCTGGCCCCCTCAAATATTTTATGGGGGGAGCAAAGGGATCTCAGCCCCTAGGAGTTGGCTCCTACAGTATGTCTGTGAGATAAATACACATAGGTAAATAAAAAGTAAGTACACTGATTCATGGGCCACTATGGTTTCGACAAATACATTCCAAATATCATTACATTTGTCCATATATAATTTCCATCTGAAAGTGATCTGTTCATGGGTTGCAAGAGTTGGCGTGCCATCCATCCATTGATCAAAAGACGCCATCCATCAAAAGGAAGCACATGCATACTTCCCCTAACCACCTTGCAACAAGAATATGGCATCTGCTGCTGAATTTTGCTGTGTTTTCTTTTGACGAACCAAGGGGAAGTGGACAGTGACTCAATGTCACCTGGAAGCTGGGATGTAGAAATCTAGTGCCTAAAGCTTTACAATGGAGGGATCGCTGCTGCTATCAAGAGCACTGTGTGTTAACAGGAAGGGAAGGAGCAACCTGAAAGACATATCACACAAGCTTTCCTCAACCTGATGCCCTCCAGATATTTTTGGACCACAGCTCTCATCATCCCTGCCCACTGGCCATCCTGGCTGAGTCTGATGGGAATTGGAATCCAGCAACAGCTGAGAGACACCAGGTTGTGGAAGACTGCACAGCATAATCTCAACAAAGACGAAGGCCCTGAAAGGACAGGTTAAATTGAAAACCAATCTTAGAAGAACCTGAAATTGAGTCTGCATAATTTATGGTGAACTTTAATGGGCTCTTTTTCTCTAGGTGGGGTGAAGTCACTGAAATGAAATACATTTGCGGCAAGGATTATTTAACTGCTTTGCAATTTAAATTAAACCATGATATATATGTCTCAGAAATATCCATTTTACTTGTGTCTGTTTAGCAGGCCTCTATTTTATTACTTATTTATTAGCTTAAAACGTTTTAATTTTAACTTTCAATTAAAAAATTCAGAGTGGTTTAGAATAAATCTGTTGTATCAGATGGGCATGGGATTATATTTAGGATTCTTGTGTTTCCCTTCTTTTATCCTTCCTTGCTCCGGTTCTTTATTATTATTTTGAAGTACATTAGTTTCGCACTCAAATCTATAACGATTACTGGGGAAGGAATAAAGGAACATCCTCTAATATGATTTACATTATTCAGATATGTTAATGGAGTATGAACACAGTAAGTTTAGACACTCATTTTATTGTACACCCTTGGGTGCCATTTAATACGCTTTCCCTCCTAGAATCATAAAATCATAGAACTGTAGAGTTGGAAGGGACCACAAAGGTCATCCCCTGCAGTGCATGAATCTTTTTGCCCAATGTGGGACTTGAACCCATGACCCCGAGATTAAAAATCTCAAACTCTACCAACGGAGCTCTCCCTATCCAACAGCATTGCCTTATATAGGCTTCTGACCATAAATGGAATGGCCTGAGCTTCAGTTACGAGCACCACATGGGTGGTGGCTTGGATGGGAGTTGGATGTACATTTGATACTATATGTGAGATACCCTCCACCATAAGTGGTATCTGTCAGGGACCGTGCTGAGGAGGGCTGTACTGAGGAGGAATGGTGGGAGCCTCCCCCTCCCCCTGCTCCTGATCAGGATCCTGAATCTTCCCAGGAGCAGGAGGAGAATATAGATTTGGAAGAGTGGTTTGCAGAAGGACATAGTTCAGAAGGCAGAAGCTGGGAAGTACTGGAGGGGAAACAGCTAGGAGGAGAAGCACTGGGGGAGAGGGAGAGAGAGAGTTAACAGACACACTGTCTCTGGAAAGTGTCCATCCAATCAGCCCAAGGTCAAGAAGAGCAGATAAGGTGGCAGCACAGGAAAGCACAGTGGCTGCAAGATCAGGTTACAAGATGCGGTAGTGACGTGGGTGACTAGGGAGGAAGTGGGTGCACCTTCATTCCTAGGAAATGGATTCTTTGTTCCCTCGCTGTGATCATTAAAGTTTCTAACTGGTAAGAAGACTCCTTTCACTTTGTTCTGCTTATCTACTGCCAAAGCAGGGAGGAAGCCGATTCCCTGAAGCCTGACATATCCATTGCCAATGATGGGAACATTATTGACTGCATTTAGTCTCGCTGCATTTGGAAGTTCCACACTTAAATTGCTGATAATTTCAATTGATGGGCAAAACAATCCAACCCCATGATCTACCATGCTAGAGGTGGCTTTGATGAAGGAGAGGTGTCTCTCTGCCCAGCTCCGCTAGTGTGAAGGGTCCTGCTCCACCAGTACAAAGATGAGTAAAGCTGCTGTCAACAGTATGCCTATTAGCAGTAGCCTCTTGTATGCTGCCTCCGTAGCTCACAGATCTAGTGGGATTCAAGACCAAATGGTTCATTCCTACTGCACAAATTTATTGGGGGAGGGGGAGCACATTTTTTTCTCAGTTTCAACACAAAGTGTTGGATAGATCCAGGCATTTCAAGTCACCAGAAACAGATGAATCTCTGAAAAAGCATATTGGGGGGAATTCTGCATGTGTTCTCCAAATGCTACAGGCTCTCTGAAGGATCTTTGGCACAGCCAACATCTGATGTCTAGGCTGATGTTCTTATAAAAACAAATGGGTGAAACAAAAGGGGGGTGATTCCTGAGCTACTCTGCATTTTTGCTGTATGGAACCATCCATGTGCTTTCTGGTATTTCCATTCATGGCTATTTTGAACATTCACACACTAACAAAAGCATTTGTGAAATGCTACTGCTATGGAATGCAAGCAGGAAAACTATACAAGATGCAGGGCCTGTCAGAAAACAGTCAAATCAGCCGGTACTCAAAAGAAGTCAGGTGGGTGCCATTGCCATTATAAGAGAACAAGGGAGGTGTTCATGGAGAGTTCCAACACCTCTTTTTCTAGAAAAATAACACTGATTATTATTATTTATTTTATTATTTATTAAATTAGTATACAACCCTTCACCCACAGATCTCAGAGCAGTTCACAACATAAAAATATATATGATAATTTCAGCAAACTATCAAATTCAAAAATCAAAAACAGCAATATGCCAGTAGTAGATGACACAGATAGGAACAACAAGAGTGTTCCAATCCAGTTTGTTCAGATTTGAAAGTAGGGATGGGAAATGAGTATCAGCCAGTGGGCCAAATCCTAATACACACACACACACACACACACACACATCTATGTGGGCCACTTTGACAGGTGGGCAGAGCCTGTCAATCACCTGACATCCCCATGATGTCAGCCAAATTGTTTCCCTTTGCAGACCAGCTTCAATTCAAGTCAGTGCACAAAGGGAAAATGTTCATTTGCCTGTCGGTTTTGAAATCAAGCTTCTTGGGCAAAGGAAGCATGGTTTGCTGCATGCTCACTCGGGGAGCTCTTGAGTGGAGCCAATCCCAGCAGGGCTTGCATTGGGTGTGAAAAACTTTTAAAGACCCTGACTACAAACCCTGCTTGCCCAGGAACAACTGGGATTTGTTGAAATATGAGAATTGGGATATAGCATCATGTATGATGTCAGGTATGGGACCCAGGTGGTGCTGTGGGTTAAACCACAGAGTCTAGGGCTTGCTGATCAGAAGGTCAGTGGTTCGAATCCCTGCCATGGGGTGAGCTCCCGTTGCTCGGTCCCAGCTCCTGCCCACCTAGCAGTTTGAAAGAACGTCGAAGTGCAAGTAGATAAATAGGGACCACTCCAGCAGGAAGGTAAACGGCGTTTCCGTGCACTGCTCTGGTTCGCCAGAAGCGGCTTTGTCATGCTGGCCACTGACATGACCCAGAAGCTGTCTGCGGACAAGCTCCCTCGGCCTATAGAGCGAGATGAGCGCCGCAACCCCAGAGTCGGACACGACTGGACCTGATGGTCAGGGGTGCCTTTACCTTTACCTTATGATGTCAGGTATGGAGCAGGTGGGTGCAGCTTGGGGGAAATGACCTGATAGGCCAAATTAGGATCCCTATGGGGCCTAATTGGCCCCACAGGTCAGGGTCAGGGTACCATACCACTTTAAAAAAAAAAAAGAAAGAGAGAGAGAGAGAGAGAGAGAGAGAGAGAGAGAGAGAGAGAGAGAGAAAGAAAGAAAGAAAGAAAGAAAGAAAGAAAGAAAGAAAGAAAGAAAGAAAGAAAGAAAGAAAGAAAGAAAGAAAATGCAAGATAGAAAAGAAATGGGACAGACTTAGGCAGAAGTGATGTGGACTGGAAATAGGCCATACAGTATCATCTCCACCCATAGGTGCCCACCACTATATATGCCGGGGTAGTCAATGTAGTTCCCTCCAGATGTTTTTGGACTATGACTCCCATCATCCCTGACTATTTGCCATGCCTGTTGGTGCTGATGGGAGTTCATGTTGGCTATTCCTACACTGTGCTGTTCCCAACAATCCCACCAAGATCTAATCAGCTGTTGTGTCATATATTAACACAGTCAATCCCATCCAGCTCACATATCTGGCACACTCTTTTTAACTATTTATTCTTTTAGGACTTGGAATTTAGGTGAAAACACGTACCAATGTTTAAATCCCTGTCTTTTGACAGATTAAAAATAGCACAGTTCCGGTGACTTCTTAGAGACCACCAAAAGGGACTGTAGTTAAGCCTTAACTAGTGATAAATGGTAGTAAGGCTCTCATGGGCAGAATGCTCACCTCCTGCTTTCCTGGCATGTTTTAGCTAAAGCCAGCTGGTTGGTGCTAGCATCCAGCAGGGACATGGGAAAATCCCCTGAGGGCCTCATGCCTACTGGGTGGTGAGGAGCTCACAGAAGCAAAGCCAGAGATAATTCCCTCCCAGAAATATGTGTGTGTTGCTCATTCACATGCAAATGCCCTGGATGTTCTGTGAGCTCCCAGCAATTGTAGGGAATCGACGCTGTCCTAATTTTGAGAGCTGGCTGTATTCATGGTGAGCCTTTGTGTTCATTTTCTATGAAGAATGTAATTATGTGTGTTTTCCATAGAGCAGACTGGCAGCACAAGAGCCTCCATTCAGCAGAAAGCTTTCCATTAGGGCGTGAACAGATAAAGTCAGCCGTCAGGGCCAAGGAAACAGTGAGTCAGAATATATAGCAGCAATTGTTACGTAAGGCAGAGAGTCGTGGAAAGAGTCACTGAGTGTGTTCCTGTCAATCTCGGAGGATGGGGGGGTTTGCACATCAACTGGATATCAGGTGTGAGGGCTGCTTGGTAGCTCGTTCTGTGTTTGCCGATAAATATTTGCACACCACATCAATGGAATGCCATGCATTTGGCTTGCATGTGCAACTCGCCTGGCCTATAAGCTGCCTGAGCTCAAGTTGGACTAAAGAAGCATGCACAGCTAATGAGATCATGCTGGAATTTCACTTAAGGACCCACAGATGTAAAAATGGCCAGCCACCCATCCTTCTTCAAAGCAGACCTCAAGCAGGCATGAGGAAAGACTGAAGGACATCTGGGACTTATACAGCTCCAGGGAAGTCCAATTTATACAGGAAACAGATGAAAGGATCCATGCACAGCCTGTTATATTCCGTGCAATGTACCTATTATGGCCCAAATGCATGTTCGGCCCCTCCTGGTGGTACAGCAATAAAACTGTTGGCACATTTGCAAAGCTAAGCAGGGCCTGGTATGGTTTCAAGCTGGATGAGGGACTGCATGTTGAGATACGTGCATTGCAGGGGGTTGGACTCAGGATCCCTTCCAACTCTACAATTCTATTATTCTATGGTTCTATGAACTTCCATGGTGTATATGGGACCATAACCTACTCATAGAGGTTGTATTTTGGAAGATGAACTGCTGGCAAACTAATGTTATACGCAGATGGGACAGCGCATGTAGAAAGTGCATTTAAACATAGAAAGGCACACCTTCTTGGCTGATTAAGGGTTTTCTACAAAACCAGAGTCCTGTATGAATCGGGACTGATCTATGTGCACATGAATTAGTTTTCTTTATCGAGTACATTCTGCTCAGCCAAAGGGGAAGATCCCATCAGATCACTGAGATTAAAGCAGTACGCAGGTTTATCACAACCTGTAGGAGGAAAGGAACTGGTGAGACTAATGCATCTGCTGACTAACCATGTTTCTACAAAGCAGGTCTCTATACAAATGAATTAAAGGTGTGTAATGATTTGATGTAGGACCAAAAGAGGCATTGGCCCACAATATACAGAAAAAGAATAAAGTGCTCTCACTTTCTTCTTAGCAGCAGGCGCACATGTCTGGGCATGCTGAATGGCAAAGGGGGGGGAAGCTAGGACAGGCATGGGGAGGGAGTTCAACTTGTTGTCTAGCAATCTTGTGACTTGCCAGTGAAATATACTGATCTGGCTGTAAAGAAAAGTGGACTTCTAGCAGAAGTTTAAGATGCTTATTGACTCAACTCAGAATGTGGAATGCCTTCTGAAGAAGGATCCACACAAGATTACAAGACTCATTTCTCCTTCTCCTTCTTCTTCTCCTTCTTCTTCTTCTTCTTCTCCTCCTCCTCCTCCTCCTCAGCCAGCTGGACTGAGAAGTCTAATATGAAAAGACTTAATTTCCCTTTCACCGTTCAAAAGAGCCTATTGTGTTTGCTGTAGATTTATTCTAAAACATTTCCTTTTGGCTTATTGCCAGCTACATCTCTGAGTTATCCATTGCTATTCTCCTCATAATTTCCAGAACACTTGGGATTCCCATTTAAAATTCATTGCTGAAGGAGCGTCTCCACCACCATTGTTCTGCCCAGACACTGAGGTCCAGCGCCGAGGGCCTTCTGGCAGTTCCCTCACTGTGAGAAGCCAAGTTACAGGGAACCAGGCAGAGGGCCTTCTCGGTAGTGGCACCCGCCCTGTAGAATGCCCTCCCACCAGATGTCAAAGAGAAAAACAACTACCAGACTTTTAGAATACATCTTAAGGCAGCCCTGTTTAGGAAAGCTTTTAATGTTTAATAGACTATTGTATTTTAATATTTTGTTGAAAGCCACCCAGAGTGGCTGGGAAAATCCAGCCAGATGGGTGGGGTAGAAATAATAAATTATTATTATTATTATTATTATTATTATTATTATTATTATTATTATTGCATTTTAATTTTCTTATACTCGGCGAAATATGTCGACATCTATTCTATGAATAACACCAAATTCTGAACCAAAATGGGAAGAGAGAGACAAGGGCTTTCCTTGCTCAAATCTGAGAAAGCCCAGTTCCAACAGAGGGGAAAAAGGAGATGAGAAAAAGTATTTTGTGTTTAATAATGATACGTGCACATTCTTAGCCTGAGTATTTATAAAGATGAAGAAAGGGGAAAGAGCATTATCTGAAAAACAAACCTGCATGATACGTACAACGCCAGTCGACTAAAAGAACACACGTTCTCTTGCTCTGAGGAGGAGAGTTCCAACTTATAGCTCTCCAAATGTTGATAAACTACAAGTCCCATCATCTTGGACCATCGGTCTTGATGGCACATGAAAGCTCATACGAAGAACTAACTTAGTTGGTCTCTAAGGTGCTACTGGAAGGATTTTTTTTATTTTTTATTTTTTTTTGACTATGGCAGACCAACACGGCTACCTACCTGTAACAGGAACCACTGAGAACAACATCTACAGGACCATAGATCAGGCCACCACCCACTTCTCATGGACATTTTCAATCTTTTGTCTTCGGCCAGCAAACATCTTAGTTGGGAGCAGGGGCAGTGTCCTACAGTACCTGCATTACCTCACAGACATAACAGTGCTATATATGTTGTGTGCAATCACAAGTTGGATGTACATTGCTTGGTAGTGTTTTATTATAGTGTTTATTGGAAGCAATAAAAATTAGTTTTAAAAACAGACAGACAAACAAGCAAAAAAAAAAAAAACTACTTCCGAAGGAAAATTATAGAATACAGTTTTATAATAGGGCTTCCAGGCCTATGTGTCAGTACAAAGTCTTAAAAGCTGATACTGAAAATCAGGTCCTGCGTGCATGCATGTTAGGAAGATAGCTGCTTCCTTTGCCCAATAAACCTCTATCGTAAAGTCTGACTGTGCTTTAGATGCAGCCAATGACCTTTGGATATTGAGTCAATCTTCCAGTGCACTGACAACAAGTCTTCCTTAGCTCAATAGGCTGCATGGCAAAATACTGAAACCAGTGATGTCAATGAAATCTTAGGGGAGTTTACGGCAATGGAGACTGCACTTTGTGCCTGGAATTTATACGTTCAGTTCCTTCCCAAAAATAAAAGCAAGATGCCTTGCAATTGCAGTAACAAGTAAAGGTTGGCATGACATCTGACACTTCTGTGAATACAATAATAAATTGCTGATAACATCACATATATCCAAAATGGCCTTTCTCTTTTTTAAAAAAATAATAATGAAATAGTATAGTCATTGTTTAAACAAACCACTGACTTGGCTGCCCCTGATTTATATTGTTCTGCATTACAGAGAAAGGGACAGAATGTCACATAAACACATTCATCAAACGTACAGACCTTAGTATGACTCATGCTAAATAACAGACCAACGTATGTTTTTTTTTAAAGCCCTCAATATCAGAAATCATTGAAAGTCTCTTGTGATTCTCAGCATTTTTACTCATGAGATTATGTTTTATTTTTACTTTAGCCTGTTAGCCAATGCTCCAATAGAATCTCTAATATAGAATCTCCTTTCCTCTCGTTAGGAACCAGTCCAAGACATTTTGCTGCCTGAGGCAAAGATGGCTCCTCTCGCATTGCATGTACAAAAGCTGACCAGACCACTAATTCAATCTTGGGTCAACTGTCATGGGGCAGTGTCTTCCACTGCACCTGAGGGCAGCAGGTTGGCTTAGGGGGCACAGGGCAGATCACAAGTCACACACAGCTCTATTATCCAAAATCTTGCTCTCCCCTCTGTCCCTCAGGAGCTGCCTCCCTTCTGCCTAACAGTAGGGCTGTTCCCATCCCTTGTCAAACCCACTTTCTGAAACCAACTTCCAAGGTAAATCCACCAGAACTCCTCCTCCCTGGTTTGTTTTTCTTAGCTGAAAAAAAAAAAAACATTTCTATGCTGGAATGCTTTTTCCACTGTCAAAATGATGTGGGCTGCTGTTTGACTGGCAACTTGCTGTTGAGTTTTGGTTTGGGGCAAACACCTAGATGCCATTATGTTGTACCGAATACCTTTGGGAAGAGAAGGCAGCTGCCAAATGTTCTAAATAAATAAGACAAGCCTCTAAAAATCTAATTTGCAAGAGGATCTTAAAAAATCATTTTTAATTATCTGGCCAGACTATGGTTTTAATGTTTACATACCTACCTACATGGAGTAATTTGTGCTCAGGCATTAGTCTCTTATTTCTACAAGATAGTGACACAGAACTGAACAGGGCTACTTCACATGTTATGAAGTGAGATGCTTTTTCATGGGGGGTAGGGTCAACATGTAGGTCATTTGATAGGGAAGTGTGGGCAACATGCATGTACTTTTCTGCATGCCTGTATACACATACTGTGGTGATTTACCCAAGGATAGATAATTGGAAGCCCTTGTCCCAAATCTGTTTCCCTAAGATGAACTAGCTGAATCCACTGCTGTCAATTCAGAGGGATGAGATATAAGTGGAAGATGCAATGGCTATGGCAACAAGATTTGGAGGACAGCAGTGTTCAAAACGCCCATTGTTCTTGGTGCATTTTGCGACAGGGAATGTCATTTGTGTGAGCAGTTTCTAAGCCCTGGCCGCTGTACTGAGCCTAAGATTTCAGATTTAAACTGCAGAGTGGAAGGAAAGGAGGACCTTTTTCTGCCTCTCTACTTCCAGCTACTCTCTGAAGACTGGAGAAGAGACCCTCTTAAGAATATTAGGGGTTTGGGCAGGGGGAGGACTAGACCATGTGAAAAATGAACATAATATTTTAGCTGCAGTTTTGTATATTCTTGTTATAAAAAAGTGCACCTAGACATTCCATTGTTGCACCCATAACCTCGGTTTAAGGTGTCATTTAGCTCCTAGCTTTCATATCTCAGTTTCTCCAATTTATTGCCTGCCCAGCAATTCACTTTATTTGTCAGAGGACGAAGCTCATCTATGCAGGCTGCCAGGGGAGCCAATACAGTGATTTGTGGGTAAAGAATGAAGAAATGCATGGCTATGTACGGTACCTTGTTCTTCCCCAGGAGGTTCCTCTTTTACAACTCTTAGCCAGTCTCTTATTAACTGGGGCTCTCCCCCCCCACACACACACACACCTCTCTTCAGCATCGTTTCTTAGTTGGACTTATTTCCAAGGTCACATCTGTCACTGCTAATGTTGCCTTTTGACTCATTTTCAATAGATAGTACCAGAGATCCAGACAGATCCAGACTCCCAAATACATTTACCATTCTGTTGGCTTACTGTATTACTTTTTTACCTTGGTATGGTCACTAAAAGCAATGTGGACCTCTATTCAAGTAAATTATGATTAGGACTATGTGTTGGTTTCTCTGGGCTATGGTTTCAGGATCACAACTTTCTTCGTTTTAAGTTCTGCAGCAACTATATCTGGGCTGAGGTTATGAACTTGCTATGGCTGAACTTGACAGGAGTGCCATTCAAAAGAGATAGCAGTCCCCCCTTCCTTTTGTTTCCGATGAAGAACCCTGCTTGGATTAGGGGGAAATGTCCATCTAGTTCAGAATCCTATAGAAATGGCAGCCACCCAGAAAATCCTGGGAAATTTACAAGCAAGGTGTGATGGTAACAGGCCCTCCCTTTCTATTCCACTTGGAATCAGATGCTCAGAGGAACACTGCATCCAAACACAATGGGTCCATTCAGCTGTCATCATGGGTGCTTGCTACTGACAAATTTATCCCCACCCCACAGTTCTTGAATCTTTTTACCTGAAACCATCCAGGGATGTGTACGTAGAGGAGAGGAAGTCCCATTACATGAGAGGAGCACCACTCGTGTTGGATACAAATCCAAAGCCTTGTTTGTCATGGTCACACTACAACGTGACAGAATACTTAGAACTGGTTTATTAAATAGGTACGTATGTTACTAACTTGCCCTTCTAAGGGCATGTCTCCATCAAGCAGTGGCACTGAGCAATGTCCCGTTATTTCATGTTAAGCATGCATTAGAAGACAGAAGATGGTATGAAAACACATCACCCACTTAATAAGAAGACAACAGGGGCTTTGGTGTTTAATTGTGTCCAACTAGCTTGTTTTGGTCTTTTGCTGAATGCAAAAGAATGTTTTCCAAATACATCAGAAGACGATTGTGTTGTCTGCGAAAGGCTTCTCCTAATACAAAGCCTCAGGTCCATGTTTAGTTTGTTCCGGGCAATAAGGTCTGGAACACATGTTGTACATCAAAGGCCTTCCTTCACCTTCATCTAAACTATCTCAAATTTAACGCAGAAGGCCTTAGTGGAATAAAGAACACAATGGGGTTGCTTTGCTGGGCAGGATTCTATGGCATCATCAGAATGTGATGTGAGGTACGTATTGGCCAAATCATCTCATCCTACCGAGACGTGACACCCCATCTCTAGGAAACCTCTGTTCAAGAAGTACACATCTAAAATTTAACTAAGCTGGATTCCTGAATTTTACTTCATTTGCACAGTACTCTGCAAGTGGATAAAAAAAGTATTTATAACTTTACATAACTCCATTTGAACCTTCAGCAAGCCCAGGAGTTCTGTCTCATATACTTCAGTGCCAATCCTTATGTAGCCAAAACAGTGCCATCCATGCACAAGAAAGAGGCATCAACATGCTTCAGGGAACCCAAAGCTTTCAAGAGGCATAAACTGGAGAAGGGGGATGGAACTGAGGATCCTGGAACTCTGGATCAGGAGCAATCTACACTGCCACATGTTGTTGCAGGTCCCATTCTTATATAACCTAGTAATTCTAGATGACTTCTCACCTACAGCATTCACTATAAATTGACACCTCAAAACTCAGAATAATGGGAACCATTCACCACAGGAAAAAACTGCTGTTGGTCTTGGGAAAAATCAGTAAAACATGGAGCAAGATACTAACCAGAAATCCATAGGTACATGCAGTGCTTTTTTTCAGGGGGCACTCAAGGGAACAGCAGAGCTGATCAGAAGGTTGGCTGTTCAAATCCCCACAACGGGGTAAGCTCCCATTGCTCGGTCCCTGCTCCTGCCCACCTAGCAGTTTGAAAGCATGTCAAAGTGCAAGTAGATAAATAGGTACCTCTCCGGCGGGAAGGTAAACAACATTTCCGTGCGCTGCTCTGGTTCACCAGAAGCGGCTTAGTCATGCTGGCCACATGACCCGGAAGCTGTATGCCAGCTCTCTCGGCGAATAAAGCGTGATGAAAGCCACAACCTCAGAGTCGTCTGCGACTGGACCTAACGGTCAGGGGTCCCTTTACCTTTACCTTACTCAAGGATACATGGTACCAGCACCTCTTTTTTGTTGTTAAAAAGTGTGGCACTTACTGTAACAACTTCATGGTGAGTACCAGCACCTATTTGTCTATGGGGGAAAGCACTGGGTACATGCATGGTCTCACAGAGGGAGGGAGGGAAAGATGTTAGTTTATGAAGCTGGGGGTTGCACACAGTTTTGGCTCCTATGGCTGGGACACAGTGATAGGTCCAAAGTAACACAGGAAGCATCATGGCTTAGTGTGGTTTTTAACTCTGGCCTCTCTGGTCCTAGTCCAGCACTCTAAGCATAGTTTGACACTGGCTGGTCTTTGCACAGTACTTTGGTGTATTATTCTGCAGAGGAGGAGGAAGAGGAGGAGGAGGAGTTTAGACTTGATATCCCACCTTTCACTCCCCTTAAGGAGTCTCAAAGCAGCTAACAATCACCTTTCCCTTCCTCCCCCACAACAAACACTCTGTGAGGTGAGTGAGGCTGAGAGACTTCAAAGAAGTGTGACTAGCCCAAGGTCACCCAGCAGCTGCATGTGGAGGAGCGGAGACACGAACCCGGTTCACCAGATTATAGGTCTATCACTCTTAACCACTACACCATGCTGGTGTGCATAATTTAAACAGAGCAGAGAGGAACAGTGAGGCAGAAGCCTGAGAGAGCCAGGGGTGTGTTTCTGTTTCAAATATGTAAGGGGATCTCTACGACAAGTAGAGAATGGTGGGCGTCATGGAACCGTAGGCTAAGTGCAGAACACCACAGCACTGTTTACATTTGGACACTGCGAGGGAGAGCTTAAACACTTCGAAACAACATCAAGAATTTCATGACGGATATGGAGCAGCCAATGTCCAGCTGATGTGCCAGAACTGGAACAAACATCCCCTCCACCCACACCAGAAGTAACAGCCAGGGCTTTGGCTAAGGCAGAACAGGAAACTGACATGAGAAACCCAAAACCTGATTGCTGGTTTCATTTTCCTGGCAGAAGCTGCTATTAAGTTATAAGTGGAAGAGGTTTCAGTGTTAAGCCTCCCCCATAAGGGCGTCTTCTGTGTGGATGGGAGGGTAAAATACAGCAGAAGTGTTTCGGGGTTTTTTCATGATCACAGTCTCAACAGAAACATATCACAAAGGCCCCAGATAATCACAGTATTTGACTTTTCCTGGTAGCCATCTATAATGAGCTCTGTACATTTCCCCCTTAATTAATAATCTTCTAATACTATTTCCTGAGGTAGTTAGGAAAGGTAATGACATTCCAAGGGGGAGTGTGCTATTCCGATGAGACTGCAGGAGAAAGGCTAGTCTTAATTAAATCTGGTTTCAGAAGCTGCCAGTTCTTTATCACAAAAACACTGTGTGTGGATGTCAGCCCCTAGACAGCTGTTTCCTCCATCTAAGGCTGCAAGGGAGGGGAGAGGAGGGATGTCTCATTAAGCAGAGAAATTGACATTTAAGACTCCAGGGAACACCAAGAAAGCTGCAAGAATCCTTTCAAAGGAGCACGTGAGCAAAAATGCAGAAATATGTTACAAGCAGTTGTGAAATGACAGGGTGGCATTCAAGGGTCAGAGTGCTGAGAAGTGTTGTTTACATGAGCAAATGATATACGCTCTGTCAGAATGGCCTACTTTTGGTGACCACGGCAATTAAGGGATGCCAATGGCGCTGGAAATCATTGCAATATGCTGAGATTTTTGTCCTTCCATGCAGAAATGTAGGGCATCGTCCAGAAGGCTAAGATTAAGGTCATATCAGCACTGGGAGACAGATTAAAATGAAAGTTGTAGACACAACCATTTTGTTTTTGTCATTTAATATTCACCAGCACCCGGCATTTCCTATCGGCCTTAACAAAAGAAAGTCAATAAAAGATGCAAGGCCAAAGAGAATGTTTTTAGATAACATTATTATTTGCCTGCATGGTGACGTTAATGCTGCTTTTGTTTCTTGTTTATGTTTCTTCTTTTATATTGATAGTTCACATTTTTGATGGTTTTGTAACTTTTATTCCATTATTTCAATATTGTAAAGCCACTTGTGAACTTTTTGCAGAATTGAAAGGCTGGAGAACTTCAGCCAGTGGGGGCCGAGCTTGTATACTAGCTTCCCCCTACTCCAGTATCTTCTAGGCATTTAGGCTTTTTCTTCCAAAGCCCTGACCCCTATGGCTCTTATTGGAAACCCAACAACCCCCCACACACATACACACAGCAAAATGTTTGCCTTTATGAGAGAACCATTACAGCCACCATTCTGAAATTTGGCATGCTTCATCCCCTCAGAAGAGCTCACAATGCCTGCAAATTGTATGCCATTCTGGCAAAGAAAATAAAAAATCAAAGTGTTATAGGCTTGTCCTTGGTTGTTGTTTTTTTAATCAGAGTTGAAAGGTGCCCTAAATGAAAAGCCCTGGATTTATTTGCCCACAATTTGGCAGGCTTAATCCACTCTGGAGGGGCTTCTGTGCCTGTAAAAATTTCTTTCATTTTGGCCAAAAGTGGGGAACAATGCATTTTTAGAATTCCCATTGCAGGGAACGGGGCACCCATTTTGTATAGGGTAGGCTTGGAATCAAGAGCACAAACTGAAGCAGAAAGAATAGAGTGTGACTCAAAAACAGATCAGATTGTTTTTCGGGGGGGGAAATGTGTATATACAGATACAAAGTGATTCTTGGGACCTGTGCCCATTCATTACGCTGGTCATTTCCCTGCAATGATAATTTCCAAGAAAGTGTCACCCCATCCGTGAGTAGAATATTTCCAATACATATCTGGGGGAACTGCAAAAAAAAGCTTCCAGTTAGATTTTGGGTTGTCAGGTATCAGAATCATAATACAAAACATTTAAGTTATGCTTTGCTGGACATGCCAAATTGTAAACCAGCTGAACACAGATGCCGTCAAATATTTTCCTTGTAAAATTCTAAGGGTAATTAGATTCAAGGAAATAGATTACTAATTCAATAAATGTACGTGTTTAACATGCAAGGGTTTATCTAAGTGGTGCCTTTTTGCTGATGAAATACTATTTGATTGCTGGAGCAATTGCCCCAGGAGCTTTTTCCTCCCCGAGCCAGCCCTGAGCCCCTTTGCCAGGCTGGGATCTGATCCCAGCTTCGCAAAACGGCTCAGGGAGGGTGGCATGAGAAGGACGCCATGCACCCTTCAAACGCGGCCTCTCCCCTGAGGGGCTGGAATCAAATGGCACATGACTGCTGCATCCTTCACATGTTGTCCTCCCTAGAGATCAACCTCAGAAAGCCTGATAAAATATCATATTTTCAAGATTGCTGTTTTATTTCTGTATGAGAATGAGTTTACAAAGAAAGAAAGAAAGAAAGAAAGAAAGAAAGAAAGAAAGAAAGAAAGAAAGAAAGAAAGAAGGCTACATATTAAAGATCCTATATTTAAAAGACAGGAGGGGAACAAGTCTGCCACAAAACAAACATGTGACCATCATGGGACTGGTACATGCCAGTCACCATTTACAGAGACCAGGACAGTTTACAGACCAGAACGCTGCTAAAGAGGCCTTTTTCTTCAACTTAAAAGGTTTAACAGGGTGGTTATGAATAGAAATAGGAAGGGTGTTCCACCTAGAGAGGAACAGAGTCACGGAAAGCTTTCTTGCAGAGGTTCAGGGCGTGGAACTTCTTGTGCGAGGGAGAAAGACAAACAACATGTGCCACTTGCTACGGTGTAGGGTTATCTCACCAAATGTCCCAGGACAACGTCAAGAGAGATGTTCCCACTAGGCAGAGGGAGCTATAATCACCTAGTGCAAGGTTTTAAAATCATTTCTCTGGCCAAGACATCAAAACAACTACGGCTGGAAGAATCTGTGAATTTCACTCCTCATTTTTTCAGTTTTAAGTGTGTTAAAACTTGCCATTAAAAAAAAAGAGTCGTCAAAAGACGTGTCAACATGTTAGTGTGCTTTTCTCCCAATACACCCATTTTTAATCAGACACGGCACAATGAAAGTTAAGGTGTTTTCTCATTAAATACATGAATCAAGTGTATTGCTGTAGTTCACCCTTCTTGTTGTGCTGTAGCATTCCTGCTATGGAGGGCCCAACCAGCGCCAGATTTAGAACAGTGTTGGTGCAAAATTGAGAAGATCCATTTGGGGACACCAAATTTTGGCCTTGCACAGGGCGTCATGTTACCAAAGATTACCCAAGTCCGTCCCTGGCCCACCAGCCCTCCCAAAATCAAGTGTCTCTGCCTCTGTTTACATACTCCTCAAATATCACAGTAAAACTGGAATGTCCCATTTTTATTTTCATGTGAGAGCATGGTGCCCATTTTGGGTGCCACAATCTCGCCTCCCAAAAAGCGTGTCTTTCAGGACCAGGATCTCATGCAGGTCACATGACTTGTGTGGGAACGCCTCTCTGGAAGATACGTGGTGCAGTTTTTTGCCTCGACGTGCTGGAGGGTACGTTGCAAAGACTCCTCTCCTCCCTCTGGTTCAGTACCATCATAAGAAGGTCTTGGAGCTCAGGCAACAGGCTTCCTGTTTCCTGAGGCCTGAGACCTCCTTTCAACGAAAAGGCTCCAGCATGGTCAATCGTCAGCTAGGATGGTCCTCATATCCCTGCTTAAGACATACGTATTTCTACAACTGCTCACCTTTGCCTTCTCCAGCACATTAAATGCAGTCCCGTTTCCAATCGTGTGGACCTCAGTTTATTGTTTATTACATTTATACCCTGATTTTCCTCCAAGGATCTCACAAGGAACCTCACAGTTCCATCATCTCAAGAGTCCTGGGATGTTAGACTGGGAGAAAGTGAATGGGCCACTAGTGAGCTCCCTGGCTGATAATGTAGTCCTAAATATGTCTACTCAGAGGTAAGCCCTGCTGAATTCAAGGGGGTTGGGCCACAAGACAACTGATGACTATATGCCACTAGAAATAATCAAAGTACACACACCCCTCAGAAGAGACCGTGTATCACTCCATCTCTCCTTGACTCATTGCCCTGGCCTTGCATTCTGCTTGGAGAGGGTGTGGAGATGCAGCAGAAGGATCTGCCCTCAGAGGTGGCTCACTCTGCTATTTCTACACGAGTCTACATGCTTTGGGCTTCTTTTCTCCCACTCAAGCCAGGAGGCTTTCTCAGAACAGTGATTCATGAAGAAACACGGAGGCTGAGCCCTGGTGTATGTTCGCGTGTGTTTATGTATTTTAAATGCAGCTCAGTGTTTCTTGTACGCCGCCTTGGAAGGATTTATATCCCGAAAGGCAGGATATGAATTCTTGCAACAAATTAAAAAAAAACCATGCCTCCAATTTCCATTCAAAAAAGAAAGTGATTTCATCTCCTGATCAGTTCTTGAAAATTAAAACGTAAAAATAAAATACAACAATAATAATGTTTTATATCAGGCTTGCATAATTGTGGGAAGCAGTTTTAGAAGATGTTAAAAGCTGTGGGTGGAGGGATATCAGGTGCAATTCTGATGTAGTGGTACCAGTCTGTGCAGTTATTTAAAATTGCCTTTAGGATAAAAATATCCATATTCATGTCCAGCCGCTGGTGTTGCCATGAAAATCCCCTATGGGTTTTTTTTTAAAAAAAAAAAATAACAACAATAATAAATATTATCTAGTCTTCAAGATCCCCACCCACTTCCTAATACAGTTGTTTCGAGATTTCATGAAAGCAGACCCCTGTGGTAAAAATAATCCATTATGAAATAGAACTGAATACATAAAGCATGCAGTGAGGGGTGGACCCCCCAAAAGAATGCAATCAGCATGCCAGATCAAATTGACTACAAATGTTGCATTCATAAGTCAACACCCGTTAGGTCAAAAGAAACATTTGCTCAGTATCTGCTACAGAGAAACGAAGGTTGGAAACAGTTTTCAGTAGATCGTGCTTCCCAATTTGGACAACAGGCTTGGTAAAAATAGCTGTAAAGGAAACTATTTTAATTGTCACAAATCTCACAAACTCTCTTCCAGGAATCTTACAAAGACCGTGCCTGTTAAAGTTTATGAGCTATCCGTGTGCGATATCTTGGTTATGGCACCATCATAGACAAAGTGGGCTTAAGGCCAGACAAAAACGACAGCTGGCCCATTTCTCCCTTTTGCCATGCAAATCCAATTCAGAATTGGATTAAAGTAAATGGTGGGAAAATAAGGTATTGATTGAAAAGGGGGGGGGAGTCCACCGAGCAACAAGTGAGGAAAATATTGAAGGAACTCTTGCAGCAGGACTCACTTGAAAAACAGTGACATTATTCTTAGTCTGCAATGATATCTATGCAAACTAATCTGAGCATAAGACCTACTGAAACTATAAAGCAAACTTTGTGCTCAGTCTATATTTCCTCGTGTATAAGGTAAAGGGTAAAGGGACCCCTGACAGTTAAGTCCAGTCGCGAACGACTCTGGGGTTGCGGTGCTCATCTCGCTTTAGAGGCCGAGGGAGCCAGCATTTGTCTGCTCCGCAGACAGTTTTGTTTTTCCGGGTCATGTGGTGCAACGGAACACAAAAACCAGAGCAGCGCACAGAAACGCCGTTTACCTTCCCACCGGAGCGGTACCTATTTATCTACTTGCACTTTTTGGCGTGCTTTCTAACTGCTAGGTTGGCAGGAACAGGGACCAAGCAATGGGAGCTCACCCCGTCGCAGGGGTTTGAACCGCCAACCTTTTGATTGGCAAGCCCAAGGCTCAGTGGTTTAGACCACAGTGCCAACCACATCCCTTGCTCATGTATACCTGACAGTAAAACAGATCCTCCTCCCTCCTAAGTATGGGTGAGGACTGAAATATCCCTTCTATAGCACCTGGCAGAGTGGTATGGTGTTTGGAGAGGTAGAACGTGCCCCGATTGGCTAGGTAGTTCTAAGTGAGTTCTTTCTTCTGCATGTTTGGTTCAGTGCCTCACTGCTATGTGCGAGGCCTAACATAAGAAAGGCTTTGCTTCTTTCTCCACAAATTATACACCAGGCGTTTTTCTTTCTTTGTTTCTGCAGTCAAGTGTTATCAGATTTATTTTCTCTCTGGAGCCTGTCTGAATTATTTAAAAGACTTTGCTAACACTTACAGCCACACTTGGTTTAAAAGAAATGCAAATAGGGGAAAGAATGCAAAAAATGTGGAAAGAAAAGATGCTGACTTGTTCACTGAAGATTTAGAATTATCCAAAAGGAGGGCCAAGCAGATAGTCTGTGATTTAGCACCACTATGCAATTCATTTGCTATATAATCAACTATGGAGTCAAAACAGAAATTTTGCAAGCAACATGTAGCAACTGGAACACCTTATAAAAGTGAGCAATTCACATACTCCTTTTACAAGGGCAATACCAAACCATATTAATTCCTCTGGTTATTGTGTCTTTTAACAGCTGGGTGTTGTTGTTGTTGTTGTGTTTTTTTTAAAAAGAAAAACACTGGCTAGGTCTGAAACTATTCTGCTACTTAACTTTGGCAGAGCCAGAGACCCTAGAGGGAGGATAAAGCAGGAGTCTTCAAATACTTAAAAAGTTCTTTTATAAGATAAAAAACCAGCTGTTCAGTATGACCAAGGATGGATAGGCCAAAAGCCTGGGCATCAGGTTACAGGGAGGACAAGTGTGGCCAATTATTTGGAAATTCTTTGTGTGTGACCTAGGTAAAAAAGTAAAACTGATTGCTGGAAAACAATCGTTTCTACTTCATTTTATTTATTTTGAGTATCCGACTAAGTCATACTCATGGCAGACTAAGTCATACTCATATCTGTATGATTTACTGTGTTCTAGAGCTTATAGAGTTTAATTTTAACTTATTTATATGCTTTTATTATTGCATATGTCTTTATTTCTGGTCTGTGTCCATAATAAATCAATTCATAAATTCATGGTAGACGCATTGCTTATTGACTTCAGTGGGTCTGCTCTGTGCTAGATACCACCTTTTAAGTCTCTTTAGGCTTCCTTTCCAAGTAAGGTATTATCTATTATCTATTTTTATTTTATTTTATTTTATTTTATTTATACCCTGCCCATCTGGTTAGGTTTCCCCAGCCACTCTGGGTGGCTCCCAACAGAGGACTAAAAACAGAATAAACCTCAAACATTGAAAACTTCCCTAAACAGGACTGCCTTCAGATGTCTTCTAAAAGTCAGATAGTTGTTTGTTTCCTCCTTGACATCTGAATGGGAGGGCATTCCACAGGGCAGGCGCCACTACCGAGAAGGCCCTCTGCCTTCTTTAGAAATAATTGTTCAGCCACTGACAAAACATTAGAATATTAGAACTTGATTTCATCTTCTGATCAGCTCTTTAATATTAAACACATAAAAATAAAACACAACAATAATAATGTAGTAAATTGCCTTATCTTTCCTTTCTGGTAATCAATCTGAATAATTTCAGCTTTGTGGAAAAGATATCAGGTGTACAGCACAGTGCTTTGAGATGAATAATGTAGAATGTCACTTTTTTGTAAACAGAGGCCACGTTCACACGGTACATTTCAAGCCCTGTTGTGCTAATTTCACAGTTTGCCCCAGAGAATCCTGGGAACTGTGATCTGCTAAGGGTTGTGAGGTGGCCCTAATTCCACCCCTCCCACTTCCCAAGCTACAATTCCCAGAGTTTCCTGTGAAGAAGGAGTTACTGTTAAACCACTCTGGGAATTGTAGTTCTGCAGGAGGTGAATGGAGGTCTCCTAACAGCCGTCAGCACTCTTAACAAACTACAGTTCCCATGGTCCTTTGCGAGGGGGAGACATGACTGTTAAAGTGGTATAACAGTGCTGCAAATCTATGGCACCAGGTTGAGGAAAGCTGAGATACAGTGATATGGAAAGTTTCACCTGTTCATTCCTCCTTGTAATTCAGATAATAAAGGCACAGAATCTATGTGCTATGGACAAGTGGCACTGCATTCCCTTCAACATTTCTCCAATGAAAATAGGGACATCCTAAGGAAAAGAGGAACATTCCAGGATCAAATCAGAAACTGAGATGGCTTCTGTAAATCTGGAACTCTCCCTGGAAAATAGGGACACTTGGAGGGTCTGAACATATATAAAAACATACAGTAATAAAACATGAAACCTTAAAGATCTTCTCTATACAGGGCTGTATTCAGATGTCTTCTAAAGGTTGCATAGTTACTTATCTCCTTGGCTTGGGGGTCACAAAACTCCATCCCCTCCAACATTTCTCCAATGAAAATAGGGACATCCTAAGGAATAGTGATGGGATGCGGGTGGCGCTGTGGGTTAAACCACAGAGCCTAGGGCTTGCTGATCAGAAGGCTGGCGGTTCGAATCCCCCCGACAGGGTGAGCTCCAGTTACTCGGTCCCAGCTCCTGCCCACCTAGCAGTTCGAAAGCATGTCAAAGTGCAAGTAGATAAATAGGTGCTGCTCCAGCGGGAAGGTAAACGGCGTTTCCGTGCGCTGCTCTGGTTCGCCAGAAGCGGCTTAGTCATGCTGGCCACATGACCCAGAAGCTGTACGCCGGCTCCCTCGGCCAGTAAAGCGAGATGAGCACCGCAACCCCAGAGTCAGACACGACTGGACCTAATGGTCAGGGGTCCATATACCTTTAAGGGATAGTGGGACATTCAGGGATCAAATCAGAAACCAGGACAGCTTCTGTAAATTCGGGACTGGCCCTGCAAAATAGGGGCACTTGGAGGGTCTGGCACAGCTTCATTGCATATTTTTCAAAAACGAAAAGAAAAGGCATATACTGATTCCCATGTTCATCTATATTTGAAGAGATTGTGAAGTTACAGTTACATGATACCAAAGGCACGGAACAATTTCAAACCAACTCAGATTACACTTTGAAGAGATTTGTCAGTCTTTTTGCAACGAGCAGATATTATTTTTCATCATTCTACCTGTTTTGCAAGTTTTGTGTGTATTTTTAGAATGCTTGCCCTTTTAACTTGGAAGATAAAGAACTTGCTCAATGTTCTCAGCCGTATAAAATCACATTCAGCTTCTCAGTTGTTGAAAAAAAGCTCAGCTTTACTTTCAGAGTATGGAAACTCCCCTATAATGAAAGGGGGGAACATTAATTTTCTATGTATATAAAAGATCAGGTCCTTAATAATTCTGAATTAACACTTTCTTCTCTTCTCTTCTGAACATTTTAATTTATATCCTGCCCTTCAGTGTATGCTAAAAACTCCCAGGTCGCCTTAGAAAAGACAACCTGGACACTATGAGTAGGTTATGGTCCCATATACAAAATGCAACTTATTGAAACCATAGAGTTGGAAGGAACTTCTGAGGGTCATCTATAGCCCAACCCCCTGCAATGCAGGATTCTCTACACATGGTTCCCCCATTCAATTTGAAACCATAGCAGACCCTACTTAGCTTTGCAAATGTGCTGGCAGTTTTTCTTTTTAATTGTTGCACCACTGGGGGACTTCGAAACTTTAGGGTCCATATATGTGGCTAATGTCAGGTGAGTACCAGTGATTCTTACACCAGATTTCAAATTGTCAGCTCCAAGCATTGCCATATTGGTGACCTAGAGAACCATTTTCCGCGACACACTGGATAGATCAGTTGGTTAGAGCATAGTGCTGATAACGGCAAGGTTGCAGGTTCAATCCCCATACGGGACAGCTGCATATTCCAGCATTGCAGGGGGGTTGGACGAGATGTTCCTCAGCATCCTTTCCAACTTAATTCCGCGATCCTAAATTACCACATAGGGATTTCCACCACGGGTGGCGCTGTGGGTTAAACCACAGAGCCCAGGGCTTGTTGATCAGAAGGTCAGTGGTTCAAATCCCCGCGACAGGATGAGCTCCCATTGCTCAGTCCCTGCTGCTGCCAACCTAGCAGTTTGAAAGCATGTCAAAGTGCAAGTAGATAAATAGGTAACACTCCAGCAGGAAGGTAAACAGCATTTCCGTGCAGTGCTCAGGTTCACCAGAAGCAGCTTAGTCATGCTGGCCACATGACCCGGAAGCTGTACGCCGGCTCCCTCAGCCAGTAAAGTGAGATGAGCGCCGCAACCCCAGAGTCGTCCGCGACTGGACCTAATGGGGTCAGGGGTCCCTTTTCCTTTACCTTTAAATTACCACACAGAGACAACATTGTGGGATGCCAGCATTTGGAGCTTCATTTACTACAGAGCCCAAAATTTGGGATCCCCCTCCAAACCGCTGACAATTTTTTTGCAGGGTTTCATAACAAAGAAAACACGTTTTGCAATGCATGCCCCCCAACTGAGTATCCGAAATTTCAGGGTTTGTGGTTAATTAAGCTAACATCTAATATAATCTAGCAGATAAGGATGTTGAAGAAAGGTTTGAACCCAGCAAGAGAGAGCTCTGTTATGATTTAGGTTGTGATCTAGGATAGTGACCTCAGGCCAGCTTATTCTTCCCAGCCTCGAGCCCTCATCTGTATTATGGGTACAAGTTATAAACTCTTCCCCTTTACAGGGGCAGCTGTACGGGTTACAAAGGAAAAGCTTCAAATGCTACAAAACCGCTAATTATTCTTATGACAGCATCTCAATGAACATTAATGAGGGGTATGGCTTATAGATGTCAGGGATTTACAATTCACCTCTTTAAAAATAACTGCTACCATTGCGCATTAAAGAACGCCAGCAAATATGATTTGCTTTTGGGGGGGTGGGCAGTTAACGGTTAATCTATGGCATGCCAAGTGTGCATATGATTACGACAAAGAATTGGCAGCTGCAGAAGGAAAAGGGCTTGTGTTCTGCCGTTCTAACTTGTCAGTCAACTCATGCCAGTATTCTGGATGTCTGCCTCCCTAGCACACCCTCATTACATGTGTCTGTCTGAGCCGACTTGCTCATCTGTTCAGAGACACACCACATAAGTCGGGAATTCTCCCTCCTCTGTGGGAATTAGATCATAACCCTTCAGAGGCATTTGCCTCGTCGTCGCCCTCCTCCTCCTCTTCCTTACGGGAAACCTCTGTGCCTATGTAGTGTTTCTTTGTAGATTTCAAAACCTGTGTGTTTGTTTGATTTCTAGAATGGAAGAAGCTGAACTGCTGAAGGAAAGATTTCAGGCCATAACCGTAAGTGATTCTTCTATATATAAATCTGTGCGTCTGTGTTTGTGTGTCTGTGTTGTAATATATGTTTTAGAAAATCACTATCAAAGCTGCTTAGAGGTTACTAGGTGGTTGGAACATCTCCCTGTCCTGTATGAAATCCTTCGTTTCTGTCCTTATTTCGTTCCGTCTTGTAGACTACAAACTTTGGGCAGTCAGCAGAATTCTGCGTATGACTTGCATTTACGGCAGGCACATAAATTTGACCATTAGCTCCCAGGCGCTGAATGCCAGAGGTGTAGGAGTCAGGCAGTGTTTTATATCAGGCATACGTGATGCTGTCATTAAGACCAAGTGGCTCAGTGAGTGTGCATCTGTGCATTAATTTGAAGGACACCAGGTCAGAAAGCTAAGAATGAACAGAAACTAGGAAATTCCATAGCTTAAAGAAGTACGCTGGGCAATTAATCTTCTGCTTAATTAAATGAGTATTTGTTGGTAGTTCATAGGAACACCAACATTCTGTGTGTGTGTGTGTGTTTTAAAGGAGTATGATATGGGAAATTCAGTTCAGTTCACACTATGGTGGAGATATTTTATTCATAAAGAACCCAGTACTTGCAGAAAGTTGTCTCAGAACTGTGCTTTTCTTAAGAGGAAGAATGACAACTAATAGCATTGATGTCTAGCTCCCTATTGATCTGATCTAACCCTCGTGGCTCTCATCTCATGACAGGTTTGGGCCGGTAGATTGGTTCACTGGCTATTCTTTAAAGACAGATCTATGATTGGCTGTGGGTGGCATCATAGCACAATAATGATCATGTTCCTTCGGAGCTCTACTAAAGCTAGACGCAACATGCTTTTGGAAAATGAGAAAGTTCTTTCTGACATTTTTGTTTCATGCATGTTCCCGTTGCTCCCAGGGCTTCCCTTGCTTACACAACTAAAGAGCTGATGGTTAAAGAATGGAATAAGTAGATTCAGCTGTTCTTTCACTTCCAGGAGCTGTTTATTTCACAACCCTTGGTTCAAACTCTTATTTTGTTTCTCCACAAATAGTGAGACTTCTCACTGGTGAACTGGCATCACTATCAAACCACTCTATAGTCAGGCTTGTAAATGCAGCTGCTGGCAGCAAACCCATTACCAGCTTACAACACAACTTGGTCGTTCTTTTTTCTCAATTCAAATCAAAGCTGGTTTGGGGCGAAAATGCATCAAAACACAGTATTTCATAGGGAATGACAGGATAGATAAAGGATGGTGGCTAATGTCATGCATCCACTGCTTCCCAACCCAGCTGTGAAAAGGCACTGGATGCGGGCTACTCACTTTGTAGCCCATGAATAAAGAGATCTGTTGCGGAAATATTTTTTTCCTCTTTTTTTTAAGATGGAAGAGAATCAAACCTTCTCCATTCCCCTTTTCAGACCACAAGTGACTTAATTCACAATGCGCAAGTATTTGCAGGCTAGTAACTTTTATGGGCTTGTTTGCAAGGTTGTTCACAAGAAACATGGAGGATTTCCTCCCACATCCATAGGAATGTAAAGGAGAAATGTTGCTTCCTGCTTTGAGCCTATAGCAGTAGGGCAACACTAGACAACTGAGTTGGTCAATCGCTGTTGATTCAGTGCCATCAATACGCATGGCTGCTTGACACGATACAGGAGGACAGGTCCCTGCCTTAGAAAGCTTGCAGTCCAAAATTCAATATGGAGGAGACAATAGGGGACAAGTATAGGAAAGGGAGGCAGGGGTATACTGAGGGAAAATGCATGTTTGTTTCCATAACATGTATTTAGACTTGGTTACAATAGGATGCGGGCGCTTGACGTTGTGCCAAAGGCTTCATGGGAAAGCTAGATATGTTAAGAAGGGGTTTGAAGAAAGAGAGGGGGCCTCCAGATGGTATGGGTTTTTTTTAGGGGAGGTAAGCTGGTGGGGTAAAGAGAGGGAGCTTTTTCAGGCACCCTAGAAGTAACTAAGGAACCTCACTACAAGAAGCATGACCAGGCATCTTCATCTTCATCCACAATCCACTGGAGATGAGAAGTTGATTCTGGCTGGTCCTTAAATTGTTACATTTTCTAAGCTATTAGTCTCAACATTGGCTATGTGCTGGTGCCCTTATTTAGCTTGCCGCTTTTGAAAGATTTGTGCTTATATGGCAGCTGCAGAAGGAAAATATATAAGCACAAATCTTTCAAACCACTTTCTATATTAACTTGCATTTATTATCACTAATATAGAAAGTGGTTCAATTAAAAACATAGGTTTCTTGCTGGAAATGAATGAATTTTTTTATTTTTAAAAAATCTGCTAAGAAATGCAACAGCTTTTAAGCTTTAAAAATGTATCATCTGACATACGGTATATTGAAAGGGGATGGAATTAAGGCTGATGCATTAGTGGAACTTATAGCTGAACAATAATTCTTTCGTTGCTGGAAGAAGCTCATTTCCTTTCCTCTCACTGCACTGTCAAAGACCTTTTACATATAATTTTCCTGTTTCGCTCCAATGCACACATTCATACCATTCCCAGCAGTGGTACCCCAAATGGGCCTCATAGTGATCTTCCCCCACACCCCCTCACCAAATACAGTGGTACCTCAGGTTACAGACGCTTCAGGTTACAGACTCTTCAGGTTACAGACTCCGCTTGGGTTAAGAACTTTGCTTCGGGATGAGAACATAAATCGTGCAGCGGTGGCGCAGCGGCAGCAGGAGGCCCCATTAGCTAAAGTGGTACCTCGGGTTAAGAACAGTTTCAGGTTAAGAACGGATTAAGTTCTTAACCCTAGGTACCACTGTACCCCAAATTTCCATTGAAGGGAAGTCCAGCCTTCCTGGAGTCAGGAGAATGAGCAAAGAGAAAAATTAAATTGTCCCTGGATTTGGAGCCAAGAATGTGCCGTTCATTTCTCGAGCGAAGTGGGGGGGGGGGTGGATCTGAGATCCTTTGGCAGCATACTGCGTAGGTATATCTGGATGTATGCTCTGAGTTAGGAAAAAGAACTCTCTTTGGGAGTTTGCTTTTAATCTACAAAGTCATTTTGTTGACCTGCTGCACCATTCATGGCCAAATTATTTCAAGGCCCTTAATATAGTGGCATTCAGAAGAAAGGAAGGCGTGAAGTTCAGAGACTGGCAGCAGGATGTTCTTGAAATCTGGATTAACTGAACCGTTCAAAACTGCTACTGGGGGCGTACCTTAGTAAACAAAGTTTAAAAATGGAACGACAACCCCAGCTATCATTCTTCTCTCAGATATGTTCAGCTGTTTTCTCTCAGCAAGATACGGAAGTAGAGGCAGGAGGCCCTGCTAAAAGTATAAACGTTATAAGGATACATGTAAATACAGGCTAGCAAACTATTTACATCCCAAATGCTGTTTATAGTTGCATTATGGGATGTGTGCCAGAAATAACTCCTATCTGCAATGAAGATTATTCCAAGTCTCTAGACAATAATGGGAACAGAGCCCAACCTGGTTGCTAAATTTTCTGTAACTGAAATTACCTTCTAGTGCCCTAACCTCAGTTAACACCACCCTTGCTGTCTCTCGCTTGTAAATATGTAAACAGAGGCATATTTGGGGACTTGAAAGAATGGCCTCCTGAAATTTGAATTTGTTTCCCTAGTGATTGATAAATGAAGGGAAACAATCGTTTAATAGTTTTGCATGCCTAAACCTTTAATGCTAGACACAGCTGGTGTGTACTAAAAAGAAAATGATATGTTGAAGAAGAACCCTGAGATTTGTTCTCAGAAGAGAGAGATGGATTTAAAAGCTATTTTAGCAATCCTTTCCTCTTCCTAGGGAAACCAGGAAGTTGCAGTTCTGTGAGGTGGCATTTTCTAAATTCTCACTAAACCGCCATGCCCAGGGCTCTTGAGGGAATCCACAACCATTGAAGTGGGCTAAAAACACTGTGTGTTTGTAGTATGGATAGTGACTTCCTTTCCTTTTTCTTGTCAAATGAAAGCAGAAAAAGGCAGACAACTCCCACATCCTCATCTCAAGCACTTCAAATGGCTTCTAAAATCTAAGACCTCATTTCTTACTGCACAAAGTTTTCATATTCCAAGATATACTGTACATTTTATTCTCTTTTGTTTTCTACCATTGTTGTAATTCGCAGGACAAGAGGAAACTTCAAGAAGAAATCACTCAGAAACGCCTTAAAGTCGAGGAAGAAAAACTAAAACATCAGCACTTGAAGGTAACCTGCCCGTGAGGAGACTCTAATAATTTTCTTCTTTTCTTTTTTGGAAATCCACTGTATAAAAATGTAAGAAACCATTATAAGAGTATCAACAATTGGCTTATACAGGTGTGTACATCCCTTGGTTTCTCTATGCTGGGTGTCTGTTAGCTCAATATTTGACCTGAGTTGATTGAAAAGCAGCCTTCCCCCAAGCAGGTGTACAAACACACCCCCACACCTACACACATGACTACAATTCCCATCAGCCCCAGACAATATGGCCAATGGTCAGGGATGATGAGATTTGTAGTTCAAAATATCTGGAGGACACCAGGTTGGAGTATGTTGATCTGTGATGTTACATCTATATTGGCCCATTCATACATGTAAGTAATCACTTGACAAATATGTATGTGTGAACCAGTCTGACACAAGTGTCCTATCTAATCAATACAGGTCCAGTTACATACATTATTTCCTTCACAAATCTAAACATTTCTTTAATTTTTGCAGTTTGAATTTCATATTTACTTGGGTGAATTTTGAGTTTTACTAGCTAGAAAACCATAGAGTGCATTAGTTAATAATTGTCAACCTAGGCTCCTTTAAGAGGAAAGGCAATATATAATTTTAATAAATAAATAGCAACACTGGGCATTTCTTAATAGACTTGAGTTGTTTAGTGATGGTTTAGGGATGGCCAGAAATAACTATTTAATAAAAGTACAGCCGCACTTTTTTCAGACAAAGCATTTTCAATTTAGTATTGACTATAGACTCCATAACAATGGGATTCACCAAAGCATTAAATAAAAGATTCTGCTAAAATCCTCAGGCAGTAACTTAGTGTATCTGCCAAATGTTTAGTCAATTAACTTAATGGTCTGACCCTGCTTCCCACGCACTACAGAAGCACCTACAGATGTCAAACTTGCCAAGTTCCTTGGTACAAAATCCCAATTACTGGTGGATCAAACGTCCAGCCTCATATGAAAAGCTGAGCTTTTCGAGGACAGCTTGACATTGCTTGTCATATTAAGAACGAAAAAATAAAAAATAAAAACTCACAGTGCTCATTTGTTGACATTAGTCAAAACTGTGTCATAAAAAACCTTGGCACAAATTGACTAGAGGCTCAGTAGTAGGACTTGGTTGTCGAGGTCAGTTAGAAAGTGCAAGAACTGCAGAAGTCACAAAAGTGATCTTCAGGTTCTCCATCAGTTAGCAGTGAAAAGGTTGATGCCGCTGTGGCTGTCATGGCTGGGCGCATTGAGTGTATGCAGCATCACACATATACATTGAATGCCTGAGCAAGGGTCCCGCATACAACTGTATGCCCAGAAGCATCTCTGCAGACAATCTAGAACCCTGGCTGTGGAGGGATCTCAACTGCAAAGACAGAGCGCTCTGCTCATTCAGGTGTACATGCAAGGAGCCTATCCAGATATTCAGTAAACATGGGTGGATTGAAAAAGATGGAACCTGCTGCTCCCTATCCACACATGTTCACCGCACAGGGAATTTCAGTGCACGGATTAGAAGGGATAGGAGTGGGTAACATGTGTCCTCCAGACATTGCTTAACTACAGTTCCCATTACCCCTGACTTTTGACAATGCTTGGTGGAAGAAGAAGAAGAAGAAGAAGAAGAAGAAGAAGAAGAAGAAGAAGAAGAAGAAGAAGAAGAGGAAGAAGAGTTTGGATTTGATCCCGCTTTTTCACTACCCGAAGGAGTCTCAAAGCGGCTAACATTCTCCTTTCCCTTCCTCCCCCACAAGAAACACTCTGTGAGGTGAGTGGGGCTGAGAGACTTCAGAGAAGTGTGACTAGCCCAAGGTCACCAAGCAGCTGCATGTGGAGGAGTGGAGACACGAACCCGGTTCCCCAGATAACGAGTCTACCACTCTTAACCACTACACCACACTGGCTCTGGACCTGTTGAGGGCCAGAAGTTGCCCATCCCTAGAGTAGAAGAATGACAGCATAACACCTGAAAAGGACTTCTTTGTGTTTTCAGTTATGACAACCATCCAGCACCCACTACCCTCCCTTTATTCATGGGTGCTTATAGCAGAGAAGTTGTGTCCTGCCAAGGACAAAAGGATCAGCTGTTCTTCCTCTACTCAGAGGTCCAGGATATGGTTTAATATAGCTGTGGCACACCAGCTGCAGAATGATTGTTTGGGAGCCCTTAAGTTGCATGTGCAAATGAGCAATGATGAATCTTTTTCTTAAGCCATTGAGAATCTGCATTGTCTTTAACCAGTGAGAAGGGGTGCATGGAGCACTGGAGCTCTAAAAACGAGGAAGCACATCCCATCAAATTGGTACACTACTTCTTTTTGGACGGCTTCTTGTTTAATTAACATACCCATCGTATAAGCTTGCTTCATCATTTTTTACTTCCACTGTTAATGGCCCAGACTGTGTTTTGTAGTAGACAGAATTACATAATTTTAATATATTCTCACTCTTAAATGAGGTTCTCATTGCTGTCACTCCCGTGCTTTCCTGTTTTACCCCCATCCAACAGAGAATTTTAATAGTGTTATTGCTAATAAGTATGATTGAGCAAATTATTATACAGGGATTTAGATTGCATTACAGTATTTTGAGAAAATATAATTAAATAAGCTTGAGAGAGGCGTAATTAGAAAGTAATAAATCGCTGTAGGAACAAGGGTTTTCGTGAGCACGCTACTCTCTGTACTAAAGAAAGGGCACAACTACTTGCCTACAGGTTGCAAAGCTGGAAACAAGGAATCTCCCACCGACATTAGTGCACATCTCATGGCTAGGTTCCCATGTGAAGTCTCCAAGCACACGAAAACATGCTCGCTTTTGTGGAATAATTCACATAACACCCTTAATGACTGCAGCACTCATTTAAATGGGTGTGAGATACATCTCAGCTTCCTTTAATGGCAAATTACGTTCCTTGGATGCTTTGCAGCCACAGGGGAGTGTCATCGCTGGAACTAGAAAAACTCTGCAGTGGGTATAGAATATGGTTAGCTGTTGGGAACGGTCAGTTGCTGAGCAAGAGGAGAGGAGGAGTTCATAATCGATTGCTAGTGCTCATAGTCCCAACACAACCTCTGTGAAAGGAACAAAAAGATGGCAGGAGAAGGACAATGGAGAGGGCATTGCTTGCCTTTTGCTCTTGGAGTCTTTTCGCATATACAATGGTACCTCGGAAGTTGAACGGAATCCATTCCAGAAGTCCGTTTGACTTCCAAAATGTTCAGAAGCCAAGGTGCGGCTTTCGATTGGCTGCAGGAAGTTCCTGCATCGGACGTTCAGGTTCCAAAGAACATTCGCAAACCGGAACACTCGCTTCCGGGTCTGCAGCATTCGGGAGCCAAAAACGTTTGAGTTGCAAGGCGTTAGTTCAACCAAGTTTCTTCAACTGTATATAGTTTGTAAAGGAGGGTTACCCAGTGTGTAAATGTGTAAATGAGGGCAGTTGAAATGGAATTGGCATCATCTTTGGCCATATTTCCATGACAATTTAAAAGGTTTTTTTATTCTCTCAGACTTCTAGTGGGAACTGATGGGACTGTGCTGTTACGATGTCAGGGAAGGCTTTGACATTCGCTGCAATATTTTGATGGGAATGGGCTTTGATAATTGCTGAGAGCCAGTGTGGTGTAGTGGTGAAGAGCAGTAGACTCATAATCTGGTGAACCGGGTTCACTTTCCCGCTCCTCCACATGCAGCTGCTGGGTGACCTTGGGCTAGCCACACTTCTTTGAAGTCTCTCAGCCCCACTCACCTCACAGAGTGTTTGTTGTGGGGGAGGAAGGGAAAGGAGAATGTTAGCCGCTTTGAGACTCCTTCGAGTAGTGATAAAGCGGGATATCAAATCCAAACTCTTCTTCTTCTGTCAGCTGCTGCTTCACATTGTGTTTTATTGTAGGTTGTTTTAGTTGTGTTATGCTGCGGTTTCTTTTTAATGTAGTTACCCACTTTGGAATCACAAAAGAAATATAACTGAACAATCAATCAATCAAAGCTGTTTATCTATGAATTTTAGGGATATGAGAAGGCAACGATGAACATTATTACCAGACCAGTTGTTGGTTGACCGCCATGGCTCTCTTAGGCAGCTAAATGTTACATTAAGACCCCATGGCTATCTTTCCCCAGTTTGGGAGTGGAGAGAGCTGGAATTGCAGTTGCTATGCAACTATTGGAATGCATTCCTTAACTCCTTCAGGGCAGCTCAGAGATGCTTAGAGACCATGTCCTTTGGTTGCCCAGCAAACCCTATATGCAGTGCTGTCAAATATCCCGTTTTCCCCGGGATTCTCCCTTATTTCAAGCAGTTTCCTGCTGCTCTCCCTTATTTTTTATTTCCCTTAAATTTCCGTTTTTAATGGAAGCAGCTCCTCCCCTGCTGGCCAGGGACTGGGTGGGAAGACCTCGACTACTTGGAGAGAAAAGCCTCAGCCCTCAAAGCAAGTGGGAGCCGTTTCCTGTGCTTCCGGGGGGGTGTATTCCTCCCCCTGCATCAGCCCCTATCCATTGCCGCCGAGCCCCTCAGCCGGCCAATAGGGTTAGCTGGTGGGCGGAGCCTGGCTACCTTTGAGCAGCTGCTGCTTCCTGTCCTGTTTTGATGGGATCAGACAAGAAGACGATGGGGCTCCATTGCACGGAGCACATGGCTGCCCTCCTCTTTGCTCCGTTCCGAGCCCGAGCCTGCTTGGAGTTTACATTGCTGCTCCACCCACTTTTGCTTCTGGCTCCGCCCACCACTGACATGTGACTGTCCCCGGGATAGGTGAGACTGCTGATCCCTTATTTTCAAAACCGAAGCTTGACAGCTATGCCTATATGTGCTTGCTAAAAATAAATGAGAACTGTGCCAGGACTGAAACTCTGGCAGGAACAGGTTGGCATCACTAGTAAAAGAGAACAATGCTGCAAGGGAAAACAAAAACAAACAAACAAAAAACAGAAGTGATTATCTGTGATTATCATGGCAGGCAAAGCCCAGGTGGCATAACCCTGGAAGGAGGTGGGGGGAAACAGGCCTTAGGAATGCTATATCCATTTTAATGACAAACAGGAGGGTCTTGCAGTATATTTTACAAGTCCTCTTCATTTGTTGTGTCCTTTATCCTAACTAATGGGTAAAGTGTTCTCATTGAGTTCCAGCTCATAAAAGGAATGCATTTGACCCTTTTAAGAAATTGGTGCTGGGGCAGAAAAATCTGTCTAGAGCCTTAAAAAGGAACCTTTTAGATCTTTACCTCTTAAAGCACTGTGGAGATATGTGAAACCTCAATCAACATTTACTTCGCATCATGGGCTTCCGGTTTGGTGCCGGATAATGGCGGAGCGGAGCTGAAGAGCTCCGGCTCCCGGGGGGTTTTAGGGGTCTCCTTGTCTGCGCCAAGGGCCCCTTAAAGCCACGGGAAGAGCGTCCCGTGGACCGCGGCCTCGTGGGTCCCAGATGTGCCGTCTCTGCTCTTGATTGACCCTCGTAAGGGGGGGAAATCAAGCGAGCGGAGCTCCGACACGGGACTGAAGAGGCGGATGCACCCCCCCAGGAGATCAAAGCAGCGATTCTGCCAGACCTGAGCACCAAGCATTTCCTGCTAACTTCAAAGAAAAAAGAAGAACCCCGGCTGCTGTAAGTACGGGACTAATTGGATTTACATTTGAATAATTGGCAACCGGGAGGGATGTTAAAAGGAAGCCCGTCCCTCTCCTTTGTTGTGCAGAGGAGGTAATTAAGTTTCAAGTGGCTGCAGCTGCATCACTAGATACAATGTTGTTACGAAGCACTTTGACAGAGAAGATGGATTAAATCCCTGTGAGGGGATTGAAGATTTTGGAAATATCTCTTCTGTGGCTTTTGGAATTGTTTTTGGCACCCTGTCTCAGGGAAAATGGCGCTGGAAAACTAGTACGCAAGATGGAAAATTACTGACATTTGACACCCTTTGTCTTCTCCAACCATGCTTGCTTTCGCTTTTAAACTGATTCTAGATCCGGGTATTACCCAGGAACAAAGAACAATCCTTCTGCAATTGGAGCTTGTGAATCGGAAAATGGCTTGGATAGGGCGTAATTTCAAAGAAATTTGTTATGGAGCAAGAGAAACCAGCCAGATTTGGGAGAATTTTGATAACTTGGAAGCAGACTTCTCCAGGGAGCTGGGGGAGGTGCTGGAGAAATGGGACGAATTGATTCAGCAACCCCAGGTAAATGGACGGCCCTGGCGTAGTGAGAGACACAGGGCTGTTGTTTTGACTGGAGCTACAAGATCCTGTCTCTGGAGTGGGAGTCCAGAGATGAAGGTGAGAAGATTTCTGAAGACACAAGTGGAAGAAAATCAAAATTGCGAAATGGAGTTGCTGGGAGAGGAGAGTTGGTGCCTCTTGAGGCTCCCAAGGAGGAGATTTATAAACTATAAGATGACACTGAACAAGGACAACAGAGGGGAATGTAAAGATGAATGGTGGGGGGGCATGGGAGAGAGCAGAAAAATGGTAAGAAGGGGAATAGGGTGAAAATGATAAAAATTGAATTAGGACGGATTTATGGTACCCTGAAGATAGCGTGTTAAGACTTTAGGATTTTGATGTTAAGTTTTAAGACTTTGATGTTACGATTTTGGGAATTTTGAATTAGTGAAGAGATATGTAACTGACTAATAGCAGCAGTTTAAGTGAAAAGAAGTATAAGATTGATTTAAGAATTATTTTATGATACTATAAGATGTTAAGTTTTTATGATAGTACAAAAGGTTGGATAATGAATTGTAATGTTAAAAATGGATGTTACCAAAGTATATTAGTATTGAAGGCAGAGGAGGGAAAGCGGGGGAGGTCCCTTTAGAAGATCAGAAACTAGATTTTGTTAAGTAGTAAGAGATAGATTGGTGTTCCAGTTTAGGTATGTATTGGTTTTGGTTTTGTTTTAATTGTTCTTTTCGTTGATTGTGTCTATGTAATGTGTTTTTTATTGTGTTAATGTTGGTGTTTATGTTATGTTATGTTTTTCTCTTGTTTTACTGGAAAATAATAAAAATCTTATAAAAAAAAAAAACATTTACTTCGCATCATGAAACGGTTGGCTCCTGATAGCTCAGTTGGTTAGAGCGTGGTGCCGATAATGCCAAGGTTGCAGGTTCAATCCCTGTATGGGACAAGTGCATATTCCTGCACTGCAAGGGTTTGGACTAGATGATCCTCAGGGTCCTTTCCAACTATGACTCTGCTTCTGTGTAAGTACTGTATTGTGGGAAGTCTTTGCTTCCAGGCATGCCTGGAGCCTGATGGCAGAGGTTCATGCTATCTAATGCCTCGGTGCCAATAATATGGTGGAATGCGAACCACGCTAGACAAATGTAGCATGCCATCATTGAGGCCATTCTGAGAATGGCCCATCACACTGTGTTAGTAGCCTCTGTTTGGCATAATATACTGCAAGCAGTTGCAGCACCTTAAGAAGCCACTCCATATGAGAGACATCCTCTCTTTTTGAACCTCCTTTTTATAACAAGTTCTCCTAGATTCCTGGTTTGAGGGCCACCCAAGGGACAGGAAGAAATTCCTACATAAGCAGCTCATGGTTAAGACTATATCTGTACAAGTAGCCTCACGTTGGAAATGGGAGGAGGAAAGAGGAGGATGGCAGAAATCAGATTGTTTGTCATGGAGCAAGAATTAATATTAAATATAATCATTCATATGATCTGCTTAAGAAGCCAAGGTATGAGCCTTTTGGCCATGTACATAGCCCTTTCAAACCTTCCTTCACTTGAGGTGGCAATCAAACCAGGAAGTCTCTAACCATAGTTTCCCATTTCATCCAAACCAGGAAACTATGGCTTCAGAATAGGATATTGAGCCACCTTCAAACCATGGGTTAATATCCTTGCTTGTTCCATACTGTTGACCACAGTTCCCCAGTGGAAATGAATGAAACAGGAATCTATTAGTTAATGGAAGGCTTCCTGGCTTTTTCGCTTGCTCCAATGGGTTGTATGCATAGCCAAAAGGCTTGTTAAGCCGAGACATGAAAATTCTGGATGTCACCACTGAGTGACCACTGCTTCTTTAGCCTTGCAGATGCATATCTGGCCTTTGGTAAAACAATGTGGCTGTTCATTGAGGTGGAGCCAATGCATGCTTGATATGGGAATTTGTGCCAGATGTGTGGCAGTTGAAGGAAACTGGTAATGAGATTCTTTTAAAATATGTTAATATCTGTAGAAAAAAGCTCTGCGTGAGAAATGGCTCTGGGATGGATTAAATACTCTTACTCCAAAAGAACAAGAAGAAATGCAAAACCAGAATCGGGAGGATCAACAACGGATGAATGAGCTGGAACAAAATATCCTCAGGTACAGCACAAATTCTTCTTTTTATTGCTCAGTTATTAAAAGCTATGTGATCAGATCACTTTTCTATTCTTAATGGGGATTGATGTCTCTGGGGCCAGCTATTTGCCTTCTGCTGTTTCAATAATACAGCCAAAATTCCCCCCAAAAAACACCTTGTTTTAAAATATCAGGTTCTGGATATGCTGCAAATGGGTGAGATTTCACCATGTTTTTTTTAAAATCATTACTTAAAATTGGCAGCAACTGAGCATTTTAACATTTAAAATGACACTTCAGTCCCTGGTATCTTCAGGTAGGACTGAGAACAACTCCTTAAAATCCTGTAGAACCATGCCTAGTCATTGTAGAGAATGCTGGGTTGCATAGGCCAATCTCTGACTCAATATAAGGCAGCTTCCCATGTTCCTGTGACATTTTGAATAGGACAGAATTTTAAAAATTCTAATGTTCAACAAACAATAATAAAACAAGGAATCAAAGTTTCCAAAACTGCTTTGGCATATTTGCATTCCCTCTGTTGCAACACCCTACTGAATGCTGGTACTGGGAAGTGTTGACATTCAAATTGGTGGAGTAGAGCTGAAAGTTAAGAATTTGAAATGGGTTTTTTTAAAAAAAAAATTCTTCTACAGAATGTGGTTAATTTCAAATTCAGCAAAAGTTGTTATTTCCCATATTCCATTCAGTCAACTTTAAAGTGCACTCAGGGGCATAGCTAGCTGCTCCGGCACCCGAAGCGGCAGGGGCGGGGTGAACTGCCCACGGGGGCGCTACAGCGATTCGCGCATGGGGGTGCCACACGGGGGCACCACAGCAATCTGCCAAGGGGGGCAGCGCAGCGATCCGCCCAGGGGGCGGCGCGGCAAGCTGGCCACGGAGTCCACCTAGTGGACGCAAGCCCCGTGTTGCCGTTTCAAGCAGTGCTGGGCCCCGAGCCACTGCATCACTCCCAGGAGAGACATGTGGCTCGGGGGCGCTGCAGGCCAGCCCCCGCGGTAAGTGCCGCCCCCCACATTGTGCCATTTTGTCAAAAAAAAATAACCTCAAGGATGACACCCGGGGTGATCCGCATCCCCGCACTCCCCCCCTTCCTACGGCCCTGAGTGCACTACCTGGTCTATGTGCCTGAAATGTGCCTCTCTTCCTGAGGTGCCCTAATCACCTCACAATCAACGCAGGTCTCTCAGCAACCATGGAAACCATGCTGTGAGTAGGAAGGATTTTGGAGCGTGGGATTAGCATCAAAAGAAACCCCTGTAATGTTACCAAGGAGCGCACAGCAGCAGCACCTGTTCAGATCCTCTGTGGTCTTATTAGAACTTTCTCTGCAAATTCTTTAGAAAGGAATTCTTTAGAAGCCAACACCTTAGAAACCTCAAATCCTATCCAAGGCTCAGTACATTAACAGTAGGCAGAGCTGAAAACAACACTGGCCGGCGCTGGTGGGATTTGGAATTGCTCCCCACAATGCATTTTCAGTCCTGTGTGTGTACATGGCAGGAATTTGTGGCCGGTAGATGATACGAACAAGAGAAGATGTGTACCTGTTGTGAGCATGTGTTGCCTTTCTTACGTGTACATATTTACAAAAGTCTTTCCTGTTGCATAAAACTTTTCTTCCACATTCTGCTTCAATAATTCTAATTTCCGATTTAATAGTTCGAGTTTTAAAAGAGTTATCCTTTGATCATGGGTCATGCCCGGATCTAAGACCAGTTTAAAAGCGAAAGCAAACATGGTAGAAGCAGACAAAGGGTATCAAGTTTCAGTACTTTTCCATCTTTAGCCGCAAGTTTTCCAGCGCCATTTTCCCCCGAATCAGGGTGAAAAGATTACAATCCAATAGCTTCTAAGAAGAGATATTTCCAATATCTTAATTCCCCTCACAGGGATTCAGTCAGTCTCGCCTGTCAAAAGGCTTCTAAGCAACATTGTATCCGCAAATGCAGCCGCAGCTGAAAACAATGTTATCTTCTCCTTTCAGCAAAGGGAGGAACGGGCTTCCTTTTTACATTCCTCCCGGGTGCCAATTGTCATTTTAGGTCCAATTGCTCCGTACTTACGGCATACTTACGGTTCTTTTTCTTTCCTTCAAATTACAGAAGAACGACACGCTCATGCAGGCGGCAGCCGCCGCATCGCCTGCTCGGTTGGGGCATTACCTCCACAGCCCGGCTCCGTGGTCCCTTCACCCCCACGCCCCTTTTACAAGGGGAACGGGAGAAGGGTTCGGTGCCATAGTGGGCTCGCTGGAGAGCCCGTGCCGCGGGATGCTCGACCCGTGGTTCGGCGGAGCCCCGCTGTGCAGTAGCGGGGCTCCTACCCCTGAGCTGGCCTGGGTCGTCTCGCTACCGAAACGACCCACGACAGCCCAGCATGGCGTCCTCGCCGGAAGTCATCCCACCTCACATTTTGAGTAGGGATGAAAGAAGGCAGCAAATTCCTTTCTAAACTGTGTTCGTAACATACAGCACTGTTTCCCTTCCACTGCAGTTTGGTTTCTGTCAAATACTATGTTATCTGTCTCACTGTCCCGCTATTTTACATAAGTTGTGTAACTATTTAGGTAACTAATGAAACTTTCATTCATTTCAATGTAAAGGAAGCAACAAAACAATGTTCAAAAAGCCATTTATTATATACCGGTATTGTTTGCGGGATTAAACAACAACATGCTTGAATGCTGATCATATTCATTTGACTGGTTTCTGTTCCTGGTTTCCACAGACTAATCATGTGAATTGCAGCAATTTCTGCTTCCTTTTCTATTTTCCTCAGAATTTTCTGGCATCCATCACTTAGAGGGTCACTAATCTAACCAAGCTGATGCGACCCGCAACAAAATGTAGCAGCGTCATGTTCCTTATTTAGTGCCATTCTCCAGGATACTTCATTTCATTCCTCCTCCCACATAGTTTTCTGTAGTATTCCATGGTCACTGAGCATGCTCAGTCCTCGTGGGGATATTTTTGGAGATTTTTCGCGTAACTTTACAAAACCTTGGATTCCCTCAGACCTTCTGAGACCTCGCTCTTGTGCCTGAACATCAGAAATAGGGGAAATGATGGGCTCTAAATAAAACCACTGTTGCACTGTCGGATTTTAGGTGGTACGTAGTGTGTTTTCTCTTTATTGCAGTTGGCACCATTAACCATTGCTTCTCCAAATATTTGTACATAATGCAGACTTGAAAAAGAAATTGAGGACCTTGAGAAAGAAGAACTGGCCGTCTCAGCCAAAGAAAAGGCCATACTGAAGAAGCTTAAATCGGTAGAAAGAACCACAGAAGATATTATAAAGGTCAGAGTCTAATTTTAAAGTCCTGCTACTGATGTAATCTCTGTCGCTTTGCAAAAATAATCAATTGAGGGGGATGCAGGAATGAAAGCAAGGAAATGTCACAGAACTCCAATGTGAAGTTCAGCAGGGGGGAATAGGGGCGACTAAAACTTACAGTGGTCTAAAACATGCAGATTTGTCGAGATACGTTATGCCGAGATTGCCACAGGAATGTTGCATCACATTTATACCCTAATCCTAGTATTGGAATATTTGCACTTTGTGCTCTGAACTACAGCATTATTTTAGCATTAAAGATAGCCCAGGGTTAACTGTTAACTATATGTTGGCAGAGTATCAAGAACATATGGAGGGAGGGGGGGAGCCTAAACTCAGAGAGAGAAAAATGCTCTCTGTGTTTATTCACCCTTCAGTCAAAGACTGAACAAACACGCAAGCTTGCCAATGGGTCCTGAAAGTCAAATAGGCCCAAAGGGGTATTATGCAATCGCTTTTGTAGAGAGAAGCTACTGCCATCCATTGCCCCAGAGTGGTCTAATTGAAGATGTAGCAAGACAGAGAAAGTCACAGACGAAAAGTTATCTTGCAAGAACAGTTGTCATCAAACCCAGGAATGACAAATATGTTGACCAATTGCATATGCCTCATAGGAAGGTAAAACATCTATTTAATAACCCAACAAAATTATTTTTATTTTTGACGTTTATTAAATTTGTATACAGTCCTATCACCACAGGTCTCAGGGTGGTTCACAAGATAAAATCACAAAAATAAATAATAAAAATAAAGGCAAAAACAACCCAATTATCCCCCCCTCCCCAACACATTATAAAAGGGCATTAGTTGTCAGTTAGCCAAAGGCCTGGTTAAAGAAGAACGTTTTTGCCTGGGACCTAAAGATATGTGACAAAGGGGCCAGGCAAGCCTCCCAGGGGAGAGACTTCCACAGTCGGGGGGCCACTGCAGAAAAGGCCAAGTTTTGTGTTGCCACACTCTGGACCTTTTGTGGAGGAGGCACATGAAGAAGGGCTTCAGAAGATGATATCAGGGTCCATGTAGGTTCATACGGAGAGAGGTGGTCCCTGAGGAAATGTTTTATATATATATATGGAGGATATGGTGTAGCGATTTACAGAAATAGACATATACACAGACATATATTCCACTGCCGCTACATGTTCTGTAGCTGTGTGGTTGACAAGCAGCGACACTTTCAACCCTACTGGTGGTTATTCACAATACTTGCTTCTTCTTCTTTTTCTTAGTCTGTGAAGGTGGAGAAAGTAGAGACTAAAGAAGGTATGTTCACTCAGAAGCCTAGAATTTTACATTATTTGTGCCTAACGTTAGAGGTAAAAATAGTTGTGTATTAACCATTCTCTCTTTTCACAGAGACACCCAACTACATTTATGCCAACATACCAGACCTTCCAAAATCTTTCAGGCCTTCCGCACTTAAAAGGACAAGGCATCTAGAAACAGAGGACGATGAAGAAAAGCGAAGAGGTAAAATTCAGCAATGCAGTTGAAGAAAGGGTGTAGACTTATAATGCGGTACATCTAAAATGATTCCAGATTTAGGAATTTATAGCTCAGTATTGTCTACTTTGACCTGTAGTTCTCTCCAGGGTTTTATGCATTTGGCTAAACTTCTAAACAGACTTTTCTCACAAGATATATATATTTGAGGGTGTGTGGCACTAGCTACACACAATTTTGTTTTGTTTGTTCTATTTTGTTTTGCATGAGTTTTGCATGTGCTTCGTTTGCCAAGTAAAGAGTGCGATGGTGAGCACACTATCCTTCCTTGTCAAAGACACCTTGTTTCGAGAATACTGCTAGCTATATCTGTTCCATGTTCCCAAATATCTCAAATGCTGAAAGGAGAGAGTGGGCAGGTTTTTAATTAGCAAACATTTTGAAACACCCAGAGCTTGCACTGGAGCATTGGCAAAGACTGAACGCAAACCAGTGACTTCCAGATACCGACACAGAAATTCAAGCTCGACCCCATGGCTGATCTTTAGCGAGAGCCAAAATGACAAGCTGGAAGATGTTCCCTTAATCGCTTCTTTTGTTTCCTCAAACCTTGCAAGTTGGCAGAAGAACATGAGGTCCAATGAGTGTCATTGTCTACCTTAACTTTATTGTGCTGTATCAAACTTGCGCATTATCCCAGTAGCAGGAATGGAAATTGTTGTCTCAGCTCTGCTTACCCGTTGCCATGGGTGTGGAAGGCTCTTGTTCCTCAGCAGCACTGCTTAAAAAAATAAGAGTCTTGCTGAATCAAGCCAGAGGCCCATCTAGCCCAGCTGCCTTAAACCAAGTCAGACTATTGATCCATCTAGTTCAGCATTATCTCCACTACTGCCAATAGCATTTTGGTCTTTTCCTGCCCTAACCTGGAGATGCCAGGGATTGAACCAAGGATCTAGGGGATACAAAGCACAGCCTCTACCCCCTTGAGCTTTGGTCCTACCTGTGGAATTGGTGCTTTCTGTTTTTCAGGCAGTTGATGCACCACCAATGCCTTAGAGGTGCACGTGTGCTCAGATTGGCTGGTAGAATGACTTCCTGTCTTGAATTTATTTGTAACGCTGACTTACAAGCTCAGCCCTATGGCCACCAGAACACTGATAACCCACCAACCTGTTCTGGCTTTTCGCAGAGAGGGAAATGATAGCACGGTATTACAGCAGCTATTTGTGTGGACCTCTGTCCCACACCCCTATCCTGGCTTTAAAAGGTTGCAGGTAGCCGAACAGTTAAGACCAAGGGCTGCCCCTCTAGTCTTTAAAGGACAGGTGACATATAGCTCAAACCAGCAAGGAAAAGATAGGGAGGGGGCTGGAAAAGGGAGAGGGAAAGCTCTCCGTATTCCTCATGAACTCCTCCTGAGTGCCTCCAATCCTTTCCTCCGTTGGGCTCAAAATCTCCTCCCGAGTAGCAGTGCATTCTGCCAGTAGATCGTAAGATATCTGATGTCTTTCTCCAACCATCTGTGACCCCAGTTATCATAGAGGCTAACTACATGTGACAGTGGCAAAAGCCATTTCCTGGAGCGTGGGTTGTGCCGGACTTACATAAGGTAGGCTCAGGGTGATTGAAACCAGACAAGAAACAATATAAGGGATAGAAAAGATGTGCTCAATCTTCCTGCCTGCACTTTCCCTACTCAAAAACACACTTCCCAGGTGCTTTTAAGAGCAGCGGGGCTTGCCTCCAGTCTTTGAGCTCCATCAAGAGAAAAACAGTTGCAGGGAGAGCGTTACAAGTAAGGAAAGTAGCAGCTGGGGAAGAATCTATCACACCATATATGCATTGCTTGAAATTATTCGATGCTGGTGCCCCCATTTTCTAACACAACTGCCTGCTGCTTTCATGTGCAAGTTCTTGTGACCTAGCATAGTAGTAGTAGTAGTAGTAGTAGTAGTAGTAGTAGTAGTAGTAACATTTGTCTGAGAGAGTGAAGTTGGTGTTATTCCATCTCTTCAGGTCTTTGTTGATTTGTCGCCACAAGGGGTTGTCATTGTGGAGGTTTAATTTGTTGAGGTTTCTGCTTATTTGTACCCCTAGGTATCTGAACTTGGTGCGGCAAAGTTTTATCTTGGTGATGTTGGCGAATTCTTTTTGGGTGGGGAGTGTTGAAGCACATAGCCTCAGACTTTGCAAAGTTTACCTGTAGGCCCAACACCATTGCAAATGTGTTGAGTTCTCTGATTAGGGAGGTTGCTGTGTTTATGGGGTCAGGTATTTGACCATTAGGTTGTCTTCAAAGAGCCCTGATTTATTGTATTATTGACATTTGTATATATCTTTAGCACTTGCGTTGTTTTGCTTTATAAAGGACTCTTATTTCTTCCAATGCAGCATTGTTTGCTATGGAAATTAAAGTTGAAAAAGACCTGAAGACTGGAGAAAGCACAGTTTTGTCGACAATACCACTACCGTCAGATGAATTTAAGGGCGCAGGAGTGAAAGTGTACGATGACGGCAGAAAGTCGGTCCATGCAGTGTGTTCCAATGGAAATGTCACAAACAAGGAAGTAGATGACCTTGCGCCTGTTGAAGTGGAGGACCTCTTGAGGCAGGCAACGGAGAAACAATCCAAGTCTCCAACTGAATATCATGAACCAGTATATGCAAACCAGTTTTGCAGGTCCACAACTCCCCAGAATGATAAGTTAGTCCAGGGACCAAATAGCCAAAAAGGAGCTCTTCAAAACAAGACAAACAGCCTGGACTGCTTTTATAAGGAACCTGTCTATAAAAAAGAGCAACCATTTAAAGAAAATGGTCTAGATTCTTCCAAGAGCTATCGGCACAATTCTCACTCTCCGGTCCTTCAGCGAACACGAAGCCCACCACAGATTAGCCCCCAAAACAAGATGGCCACTAACGATCAAAGAGAAGTTCTACAAGAGGCTGTTGAACCTTATCAGAAAATGGGAGAGAACCAACAAGGTATGAAATCCAGAAACTCTGTAAGTACCCATGAAAGGCCTCCTTCAGGAACGCTGGAAAGCGATGAAGGTTCTAGTTACAGTGTGGTCCAAGCTGTGCCGTGTTACGTGGATGATACCGAACCCGTTACAATGATTTTCATGGGTTACCAGCATGTGGACGATGAAGAACTGAATAAAACTGTCTGTGGGTATGATGGAATTATCCATGCAGAACTCGTCGTCATTGACGATGACGGTGAAGAAGAGGACAGCAAGGAGGAGAGTCGAGCTGGAAAGCCTTTGTATCATCCAGTTGGTCCTTTTAGCCAGGTCTACCAGACCCCCAGCCAAACAAGTGCAATTCCACAGACAAACCCCAGCAAAACCGCCAGTGATGGTGTAAATGTGTCGCCTTATAAAAATTCCATATCGCTCAAGGAGCAAGAAGAAAGTCTAAGCTGTTCTACCTACAACGGTCAGATCGATGGCCGGTTATCAGGTGATGGAACAGAGGATCCCTCCTTAACAGGTAAAAAAAAGGGAAAGTCACGACACTGTTGCGCTCTCATGTAACAGACCGGCTACTTCTCTTTCTCCCTCGTTCCTTCCTTGCTTCCTCTTGGCATCTCTACACCTCAGAGCTGACTAATACAGAACTATCTAACCCATTTCTCCCATGTTCTAACACTTTCATTCAAATGTTAACAATGTTAACCGTGCTATACTGAAGGACCTAAGTGTACAATGCCGGGGGGCGGAGGGGAATTAAAAGCTCCAGTTAGGGCTGGTATAAATCAGATACAGATTTTGTACTTCAAGTGCAACTTGGAAACACTGATTAAAATGTTATCTCCTTGGTCCTACGGCATGTGAGAAAAATGGTTGCGTTTTGGTAGTAAATAATAGGCTTTCTTCCTATTCTGCGTCTCCGTTTCTGGAGCTCAGTCATGCCTCTCTCTGTTCTCCTGACTTTGTACTGTATAATGTACCTTGCACCTTAACACAGAAAGGCTGGTTGAACAGGTTTTATTTACTTTAACCTTGACTTAACATTGGCCACTTCACTTGAAATGTCTTTATGCAAGTTTTTGATATCTTTCCTCATCCTACTTGATTTGGGTGTCTGTGGGTTTGTTGTTGTGTTTTTTTTAAATAGTAAGTATGACTAAAATCCAACTCTTTTGTCTAACCTCTGTCTGTCTGTCGGTCTGTCTGTTCCTTAAAATAAAAAGGTGTTGCATTTTCTAACCTGTTTGCATGATTACTTTCACTCTGCTTTCACTCTTCTTCTTCCTAGAAACTTTTTGTACAGGTATTCTGTATGCTTCTTAGAACACAACAGCCTCTAATCCAAGTACTTCAAACTTCTGGTAATAGTTCTGTTGGGGGAATAAAGCACTGGGTTCACCCAATGTGAACTACAACATATAGTCCTGATCTCCCAAAAAAGTGAAGCTGAATTATTTGGATTTGTAACAGTTTACAGCTACAGTGGTACCTCAAGTTACATACGCTTCAGGTTACAGACTCCGCTAACCCAGAAATAACACTTCAGGTTAAGAACTTTGCTTCAGGATAAGAACAGAAATTGTGCTCTGGCGGCGAGGGGCAGTGGGAGGCCCCATTAGCTAAAGTGGTGCTTCAGGTTAAGAACAGTTTCAGGTTAAGAATGGACCTCCAGAACGAATTAAGTTCTTAACCCGAGGTACCACTGTATTGACTTAATTTAGGACTAATACTGTGAATATGCATGTACTTGCACAGGAGGAGATCCCACTAACAAAAATCAGCAAAGAATACTTCAGTATACAGTGGTACCTTGGGTTAAGAACTTAATTCGTTCTGGAGGTCTGTTCTTAACCTGAAACTGTTCTTAACCTGAGGTACCACTTTAGCTAATGGGGCCTCCCGCTGCCACCACGCGATTTCTGTTCTCATCCTGAGGTAAAGTTCTGAACCTGAGGTACTATTTCTGGGTTAGCGGAGTCTGTAACCTGAAGCATCTGTAACCTGAAGTGTCTGTAACCCAAGGTACCACTGTAATTGGATATAGCACCAAACAGATTTATTTCAATGGGCTTTGAGCATAGGCAGGCCTGCACATGTATTGAAGCCTGCCGGTCTGTTTTACAAACTCTCTCCTCTTCGCTCCATCTTTGTTTTCAAGGCAGTTGACAAAACCAGAACATTAATCAAGCCACAGATGAGCCACCAGACATGACATTGTGTTGTGTTGTGGGGTCATGAGTCCTGCCTGTTTTATGTCTTCCAGCTTCAATGGCATTTACGGAGCCAGCTTTTCGTGATATATCTCTTTGTGTTAAAATTTTGGAACGCATTGCAGCACATTCAGCTCAGGCGGCTACCACCTGCCAATAGTACCTCTCCAAATATGAGTTCCATAGTAGAATAATGGAATTCACATTAATCTAAGCTAGCCTGGAGCACACTGTTCCCTGACTGCAAAACCTGTCCCCCCCCCCCCAGTTGAAGCCAAGTAGTTCTTCTTGCTGCTTCCCATGCATTGTTACTGTGCCTCGCCACATACGGAGTAAGCGGAGAATGCTAGGAAATGAGTAATTTTCCCAAACAGTCTCCTAATTATCCTGCTTGCCCCCCAAAGAAAACAAAGCCAGGAAGACCAGCTGTAGGGCAAGGTAGCAAACCAACAAAGAGCTGCTTGTGAGAGGGAATAGAGGCGTTCTCAGATCTAGTTTATTTACTTGTTCCTTGTCAAAACCCATTTTATGAGAAGCCCTGAAGTCAGTGCCACCGTGCCATGTCAGGGGAAGGTCCAGTAGTCTAGAGAAACATTCCTGGATGCCTTTCGCATTGGAGGAGGAGAGCACTTAAAAATCTAAGCAACAAAAGGGCAGCCTTTGTAACCATGTGTGTGTATGGGGGGGGGGGAATAAGAGTTTCCTACCAAGGAAAGAAAAGAGGCACAAGTGTCAACAGGCCAGAATGGTGACACCTCCTGCAGTTCAGTCCATGACGTTTCTAGCCTTCAAACATTTTCAACCCCCCCTCCCAACTCCTTGCACCTGATTTTGGTCCTAGACTGTGGAGTTTTGATTATTTTTTTTATTAAAGTAGATCCTACAAGGCCCAACCTGTAGTTAGTGAAGAAAGGCAGTTTGAAACACTTCCTGGCTTAAAAAACACAGCAAGGTCACTATTTCTCTTGACTTGGAATGAAGATGGCTTGGTGGGCAAATGCCTTAAAATGCAGTATTGCATAAAAAAATGGCAAGATACATATGAATCCAGCATTGTGCATGCATCACTTCCCAAACCAGTGGTGGGAGCACACTGCATTCAGAGTGAACAGAATTCTCAACTGAGAAATTAAAAGGCATATTGTTTACTGTCAAGTGTCCAGCAGGTTAGAGGGCAGATCAATGACCACTTTGACAGCCGTGCAAGATGTTTTAGTGCCCATTTTTCCTTCACCTATGAGACGCGGGTGGCGCTGTGGGTTAAACCACAGAGCCTAGGGCTTGCCGATCAGAAGGTCGGCGGTTTGAATCCCCGCAATGGGGTGAGCTCCCATTGTTCAGACCCAGCTCCTGCCCACCTAGCAGTTCAAAAGCACATCAAGTGCAAGTAGATAAATAGGTACCGCTCCGGCAGGAAGGTAAATGGCGTTTCCATTCACTGCTATGGTTCGCCAGAAGCAGCTTAGTCATGCTGGCCACATGACCCAGAAGCTGTACACAGGCTCCCTTGGCCAGTAAAGTGAGATGAGCGCCACAACCCCAGAGTCATCCGTGACTGGACTTAATGGTCAGCAGTCCCTTTACCTTTACCTTCCTTCACCTGCCACCTATGCTGTTGTCACTCTGCACATTAATAACTTCTGGTTTTTAACTCTACTAAAACAATGCTCTCTTGGACCTAACCATTTGAAGTAAGTGCAATTCTCTTTAAAAGTTAGATTTAGAAGTGGGATATCGCATGGAATTTTTGACTTTTTTATTTATGTTGCAGCTCTGAGAATGAGAATGGCAAAACTGGGCAAAAAAGTCATTTAGGAGCTGCAGTGGTATAATACTAAGTATCTGCTGGTGTGATGTGAAGCAGAAGAAGAGCTTTCTACATTTCGGACTTTGACGGTCTTTCGCCTATTTGAAAGAAGCATACATAAGAATAATGACACCCTGCAGGAAAGTGAATGGACAGCAAGTTGTGCTTCCAGCTATTCAACCCAATCCATATGAATTTAACTTCAAGTGCCTTCAAAAAATTTCTGATAACAAATGGGACATTTCTAATAAATGCTATGACTATGTAATTGGAAGCTAAGAGCCAGTATCTTTAACAAGGCTGCACCCATAAGAGTCCCATTTATTGAGTGAGGGATGGCTGTTTCCTATTCGGATCATTCTCTAAGCGCAACCACACAAGCAAGAATATATCTTGCTATTCTTACCAATTGTGGATGGAGTGCCACAGGTCATGATTTGTACATTCCCATAAATCACGGGATCTGAAGTGGGACTATGACACTTCAGGATGTTTACTACTACCCAAACCCACTATCTTCCCTAGAGGTTATCTCCATGTGTTCTTTTGGTTCTTGTTAAGGAAACTCCTGGTGGGGTTCATACTCTAATCAACCGCTTTTGTCAGCCCTCATTCATCTCCCACAGGGCGACTAGGGGTGCCGGAAGATAGATTTTTCTTCTGACAGCAGCAAGGCCAGTTCTCTGAACTACTAATAGCCTTGAGCTATGTACAATCCCACCTGGCCCCACTGTCACCAGCCTGCCAGCTGTGGACCACGGAAATGGAAAGAGCAGAGACTTCAGAAAGAAAGTACTTGCCCAAGTGTGTTTGCAGCTTCAAAAGTGAAGGCATCATCCATATGTAAAACACCTACTAGAGATGGAAAGCACTGCCACTCTTTGCTAATGCACTCATACACAATGCATCCTTCATTGTGTAAACCCCATTGCATTTCCCCATTCAGAATTGGGGCGCGGGGTGTGTGTGTCAAAAGTCTGTTATGGGGTGGGTGGGAAAGAGACCGACAAGCAGGGTTTAGGCGTTTCTTTCCACCATCTTATGCTTATGTCCATCTGTCACTTTCCCACTCCATAGTTACAGACTCCCACTGACCTAGGAATAAGCCCCATTGAATTCAATAGGATTTACTGCTGCGTAGTCATGGTTAGGATTGTGCCGTTAGCCACTTCAGATTAGACAGCGCTTCTCTGCCCCACGGTGGTCATTTTTTCTCCAGCACCTCTGCTAAACACATTTTCAGACGGGTAGAGGTCTACATGGCCAAAGTTCTCAAGAAGTTAAGAAAAATAAAAATCACAACAAATTGTGCTCCAGCATAAGGATTTTCTAGAAGGAAAGTTCTCTGCTTCAGGTCATAGCTACCTGCTGCACAAGAACTCAGCCTGGGCCACAAACAGGACAGAGAACAGAATGGGCAAGACTTGCTGATTTAGAGAATTTCTGGAGACAACAGGCTGCATCATAAACATGAAGTATGTGTACAAAAAAACTATTAAAAATAGTTGAAATTTTGTTTGGGCATTGTGCTTTCAAAGCAGATTTCTATTCTGATAAACATTTAGATTTGTGCTTGTGGGCTGTTTCATTTCCTTGAGTTGCCAATCGTTTAAACATAACCATGATTAAACTCTGAGCAAGAGCACCCCACAGTGTCTCAGCAGTAGAAGTGACAGTCCCAGTGGCTCAGCTGTGCATCCAAGAGTTTTATATGAAAATGCCAAGTGCAGCAAGACTGCATCTTCCCTACAAACGGGTCAAAGACAACGAGAGAGACACAGAGACAGAGAGAGAGAGAGATTTGGCAAGCAGATTAGTCTGCTGGAATGCATAAGTAATACATATAGTTACGGCGAAAGGCCAGGGGTTCTCTTTAATTGCCCATTTCATTAACTTTCAGACAGTGATTCAGGGACACCTGAAAATACAAGTCCATGTGTGGATGGCACTTGCTTCTGGACAAACTGAGATAGCTTCTTCATATAAGTATCGAGAAAAAAGTACGTAGAGTACACAAAGCAGCTCTTTTAATTTATGCAATTCACACTCTCATAATGGGATAAAAAAAAATGAAGCACTGGAATGTAATGCACAACTATAAAATCAGTGCAGATGGTCTCACACTTGATTTGTGCAGGGTGTAGCAAGTAGGGAAAGCAAGGAAAGGGTCAAGGGGACAGGGAGTATGAAATCCAGTTATTTCAATCCAGTGTGGAAGACAACAAGAACCACAAAGGGTGGAATCCAATTGCATCCTTTTGCCCGTGGGAAGAGTTTTTCATCTAGCAGCAGCCTTTGCAAATGGATGAGGACAGATTATTTTTGCTCATTCTGCACTTCCACCTCCCAACGGCAGCATCTTCCATGCTATTCTTGAGGGACCCACACCATCTAGAGCAGGAAAGGGATGCATTGTCAAAAATCACCCACCTGCCTCTGCTGTTTGCAGTGACATCCAATGGATAATTGGATTTCACCCAGAGACTGCAGGTTGACAGTTTCTTACACACACACACACACACACACACACACACACATGCCAATCATTCTTTAAACAAATGTTGGCACTAGTTCTAGAGAGCTTTCTGGTACAGCTGCTAGTTACCTGTTAAAGAAACTCAGAGTGAGGAGAGAGATGTAATCTACAAGAACACTGGTTGCTTCAAAGCAGAATGGGCAGTTAGATCTCCACCAGAGCTGTTTCCCCCCCAACCTTAACACCATATAGTCTTCCAACAGAGCTACAAATCCAAGACGTTTGTGTCAAATACAATCCTTGGGATCTCCAATGCCTGAAATAAGTTGTTCCAAATGATATCTGGCCCCTAACTGGCTTCCATTCTCATTCCCTCTCGACTCACAAATTTGTTTCCAAATATAACTGCTGAAATCCCTATGGACGAGGCATCCTTAAAAACTAGTGCCTTACAGTCTGAAATCCAGCCACAAAGGCCTTTTGTGGTAGCCATTATTCTTCATCACATTGAGACAATGACTATCTGCATCCATGCTCAGGTTAGAGGCAGGCTGGGGAGAGGGATGTGTAGACCTTTAACCATCTTCTAGACTATAGGCCATGAGCATAAGGAGCTCCTATGTCATTATGGTGGTGGTTGCAGGTAGAGACTAGCTAGGAGTGACATGAACATGTTGACCTATTAGTTGGACAGACAGACAGCTGATCAAGTGCAATGGCAGGCAGTCCAGTTCAAATCAATGGCAAGCCTGGAACAAGAAAGGCCAACTTCTCAAATGGAAGCTCTCCCTTGAGCCTTGAAGTGACCGATGAATCTACAGAATCCAGACAGACAAATGTTGAAGGGAAGCGTTTAGTTATGCTGGAGACCAAGGCAGTTCTGACCAGGTTGGGACAACATATTTGCCGAGAAAGGTCTAATTCTGCCCTGCAACGGCTGTATAACGAGGACCAGGTTTATATGAGGTTTCTTAAATCCTGAATTGGCAGTGTTTTCGTTACAGATCGTCCTTCTGCTATGAACTTCAGCAAGACACGTCTCCAACAGTCCTATTGCAAGCTCTTCAGAGTGTTAAAGGCTTCTTCCTTATCATACTTTTACAATTGCAGTCAGGAAGGTGATGAGAAATGCCACATTGCCACCAATGTAGATGAACAGCACTGTCTTTTTAAATGTATGCCCCTGTAAAGAGAGAAAGGGAAACACTGGAAATGCAACTGTTTGTGAAAATGCTGAGTCAGTTCAGAAAAAAAGGCATGGGTCTACCAGTCTAGAGTAGCCTTCCCCAGCATGGTGCCCTAGCAAAAATAAGGATTGGAGAGGATATACAGCAGGTATGTGAACACTCTGGCCCATCAGAAGCCAACTTCCATCAGCCCTAGCCAGCAAAGCCAATGGTCAGGAGTAGGGGTAGACAACATTTCCAGTTGTCTCGGTTTCTCATTTTTCCACTCTAAAATTGTCCCCATTTGGCAGCAATTTGATTTTGATTTTGATTTTAAGAAAAACCCCTCATGAAAATTTATCAAAATCTTAGTATGAATTTCTCCTAATAAACACATTTTAATATGAAGGTTTGACTAACTTACACATTTTTGCAAGCAATTTCCCTTAATATTGTATCTTTTTCTTTGTTATTTCACTAACATATCCATTTTTATACACACTTTCCCCCAGTCTATGTATTTCTGTAAAACATTGTTTGGTTGGGGAACTACATCACAAAATTTGGATAAATGTGAATTTCAAAGGAAAACTGCATTTTGGTTCGCACACTGCTTTGGAAAGTGTGAACTGGACAGATTCGGCTTTAAATGTGAACTGAATTTAATTTCCCCTTCATTCCTAACTCAGGAATAATGGGAATTGTGGTCTGGCAACATCTGAAAGGCCACAGGTTGGGAAAGGCTGCTCTGGAATGTACCACCATAGGATACAAATGGGGGAAAGACAACATTCCAAACGCTTCCCCATTGAAAGAGGAAATTCCTCCACATGATACATCAAGGAGCTGGGAATGGAAGAAGGAAGCTTGTGCACAAGGCTAGTCTCCTTTTGCATTAGTTTGCTTTTCGCTTAAAAGCATATGGGAGCATTCAAATGAGCTAGCCTTACACCCTGAAAGTAGTATAGTTCTTAGTAGGCAGCTCCATGCTCAGAAAAATATATATATGCATATATTTATCCTCTCACGTGCATTCTATGCTTACCTGTGCCTCTGCTGTTGTAATGGACTGCAGAATCTGTATCCTGTCATCTTCCAGCACTTGAACTGCAAAATAGAAGTTTCACGGTTAATTTTTATTTAGCCTGAAGCCATCAAAGCAGTGTGGAAGATAAAAATATACAATCCCCCCCCCCAAATGCAAATTCTGAAATTAAAACCATGCCTACAGATCTAGATTAGAGCTACACTCTACCCTTTATGTTTCTGGTCATTTACCAGGCTATCTTAAAAGACACCAGACACAATCCAGTGGACACAATGCTAGATCCTTAAGCACCCCTGTTTTAGATTGTGCCTCTTGAGCTTCATCCACCAGTTCCCAATAAAGGGGGCACCACTTGTTCATTTGAGAGGAAGACACTGTTTGAGATGAGCATATTCTGATGGAGAAGTGGGGATGCTGTCCTTGACATACTTCCATTCTGGAACACACTTTACTTATTCTAGTACAAGGCACTCTACAGCAGGTGTGTGGAAGCTTTGACACTCCATTGGCCATGCTGGCTGAAATTGATGGGAGTTGGGAGTCCAACAATAGCTGGAAGGCCACAAGCTGGGAAAGGCTGTTCAATGAAAGACCCAAGAGGGCAGGGGAGAGAAGTGTGGACAGAGATTTCCATTTGGTCCCAGGAGAACAGAGCTCAAATGCCTACTTATCCATAGGCTCCCCTGGTGTCAGAAGCATTTACCATCTCAGCCTCAGAACCTGATCCATAAAGTAAATCAATCAGCAGTTCTTTGCCCTTCAAACCCATGTCTCTTCAAACTGATAAGCAAAGGCGGTGTGTGATGGGCTAGTTTCGATACGCATCCCTCCAGCCACTTCTGCCACATTATTGCTCCTGAATAAAAATTACTTTATTGGGTATATCATGTTACATTTCTCCACTCAAATATGTACCTGGGGCTTTCACAGCAACTGTGAGAACTGGGGGGGAGCAGCAGATATGGATAATGCAAACAGGTCTTTAGACAGTGAAAAGCAATCTCTTTCATGAACCAGCAGATCTGCCTCTTGTTGCAACAGCATTGTGTTCAATGCAAGCTAAAGTAGAGATTGGTCATAGTACCTTTGTGAATGAGGCAGTAGCCATGTATCTCCAGGAGAACATCAGTGCCAACATGCCAAGCTACAAATCCCATCATCGTATATGTATCCCATGGATCTGGAAGGTTGAGAGCTGGTAAGTCCATTCCAAGGAATATTACCACCACTAAAGGACAGGGCCAGGTTTACAAAACAGAGTAAGCAAAATTAGTTCAAGTAATTTCAACCAGCAGTACTCTACGGCAGCTTGTTGCTGCAGTGTGGTTAGCAACAAAATACATGATAAAAGTACAGCCCAGAGTCCCACATAATTACAGGCTACCTGCTCACTTGTATAAAGCAAGAGATTCCATACTCTCTGTGGTTTCCAATGCACAGGCACTAAGGCTTCCTCCAGAACATCAGCATTTTGTAGGAGTCATTCAAGGGACTACTGAATTTTATATTTGTGCATTTAAAGCATTGTGGATTTATACCAACACATCTTTTTTTTTTAATTGACTCTTTGCAGTTTGGAAATGACAAGGAAATGCACTGACAAATGTCGGATGAACAAATGACTAATGGGAAGATGTAAGAAAATCAGAACAAGTGTCCAATAAAGACCAGACATAGGTAAACTTTGGACAAGCAAATCGGGATGAATGCCCAACAAACAGGCTACCTAGAGGAGCTTTAAGCCTTCAGACACAATGTTTAGCAGTTTTAGTCTATGCACTCCCAGTGATGGTCAGATTGTGGTCACGGAACAACATGCATTTATTTGATATTGCATGTGAATCCGAAAGCAATTTCAAGTAGTCAGCAGGATACAAGAGTGACATTCCCACTTTCGGCAAAATGCAAGATCTGCAAGCATTGGACTACCACTTGTAGAAAGCCACACAAATTAACTTAAGAAAAGCATAATTGATACCCATTGTTCCTAGCCATCTTACAAAGTCAACATTTTAGATAAGGCTACAATGAATTATTCACTCACCTGCTAATATTCTAGCAGTTGTGCCCGTGCTCCAGTGTAACCAGTTGAAGATTTCTCTTCTGTTCCCAAAGAAAAAGGAAAGGAAAGTCAGTGCATGATTCCAAACACCATCAGTGCCCGGGGTGTGAAAAGAGAAAGAGGGTGATTACATCAGCACACACTCATTAGGGTAACTGAAGTTTGCAAACTTGGGGGATTGCAAATTTCTGGAAGAGGGGGCAGCAGGTCTGGGGTTTCCCTACCCACTGACCACAGGATCATTGCTCTTTAAAATTATTGACCCGACTGGTAATTTCCTCGCACTCTCATTGGAATAAATTTACGTAACTTCAGCATGCAATAATACCTTGGTGCTTGAGGTGGAGGTCTGAAGCCTGCCATAAGGGGCTGAAAGATTGCCAGTGCCATCAGCGTACAGCCAAGATATGGATGGAAGCCTGCTTGCTGTATAAAAGATGGTTTTGGTTATGCACAACCCTCCAACAATGCTTTTTTTTTGCAAAGACCACACTTCACAGCAGGATATAGTCATTGCATGGATATGCTATCCAAGTTCTTGAATACAGTGGTACGCTGGTTCTCAAATGCCTTGGTACTCAAATAGCTTAGAACCCAAATACTGCAAACCCAGAAGTAAGTGTTCCGGTTTGAGAACTTTTTCGGAAGCCAAAAGTGCTCAGTTTTGAATGTTTTAAAGTGAGTGCCACATTTCCGTTTTGAGTGTTATGCTGAGGTCTATCTGTTTTTGCTATTTATTTTGCATATTATTATTTTTTGCCGCTCTTTCTTTTTGTTTTTGTGACTGTGTGGAACCCAGTTCAGCTACTGATTGTGTTACTGCAGTACATTGTTTATTACTTTCATTTTATGGAGCTATGGCCTCGTTAGATAGTAAAACAGATTGATCCATTTTGCATTACTTTCTATGGGAAAGCGCACCTTGGTTTTGGAACGGACTTTCAGAACAGATTAAGTTTGAGAACCAAGGTGCCACTGTACTTAAGGGACCGTTTCCCGTGCTTAGAAAGCCAGACTTGGGGAGAACACTTTTATTTTATTTTTTAAAAAGAATTACCTTAATTTACCAAGTATCAAATAGAAGCACACATATGCACAAAGACTCCGGAACAAAGAAAAGGCCCCAAAGCTACTAGGAGATGGCATAATAATTCTCTCATTGTGGAACAAATTCAGAAGATAATTATGCTATTGTATTAGGGTGCATTCCTAACCTTCTTTGGACCAGGTTTTGGGGAGGGGTGGATGAAGGCTGGTGCAGCAATTTACCTCCTAAACACACACACACACCTTCCACCCCAGCAATGGGGCTGCTATTATGGTTGTGGCTTCGCTTCTCCATCCTGCTCCACCAATTCCCAGGGCATCGGACTTAAAGCATATTAGACACAATAACGGACAAGTCCCCAGATTTTTGAATTGTTAATTGTTTCCCAAAATTGTCACATATTGAGCTGTAAGTGTCCATGTACCATCAATCATTAGCTTTCTCCTCTCTCAAGGTAGCCATGAATATTAGCAAACAAGATAATGACTCCCAGACATATATATATCCAAGCATCCCAGCCGCCCCAAGACTTCTGGCACTGAACTGTTTGTTTGTTTGTTTGTTTGTTTCAACCATCACAGCCATATCAACCACCAAAAAAAGGGAACATACATCCTATAAAATACAGTGGTACCTCGGGTTATGAACAGTCCTGCTTAGGAACTCCACAAACCTGGAAGTAGGTGTCCCCGGGTTGCGAACTTTGCCCCGGGATATGAACGCAATCCGCTTCCAGGGCCACAGGAGGCCTATGCAGGGAATGCACGCCTCGGGTTAAGAACACTTCGGGTTAAGAACGTACTTCTGGAACGAATTAAGTTCATAACCCAAGGTACCACTATATATACATAGATACAACATTAAAACACAATTTATGTTTCATTCCCAATTCAATCTTTACTTCCCACCATGTTATCCTCATTGAACATTCTCCTCGACTTTGGGGCAGCGACTGCAAATCTCGCAACTTTGTCACAAGTCTGTCAAGACCAGACAGCAAATACAGGTACATTTTTCACTTGGGTCATCCTCATCAGGTGTCTTATATAACAAACTTAGCTCTCGGTTCTGAACTTTGTGGCTCTTTTATAGGTAACGGGAAAGAAAAGGGTCAGAACACAAAAAATTTAACATAGCCACACATGGGGAGTTACATTGTTGAATAAAAGCAACAAGCTTATGTAATGTCACTTACATCGCTCCAGCCTCCCCGGTATAAAAATGGAAGAATGAAAGATGCACTTGTAAGCAGCACTGTCATCACCATTAGGGCACGGTGGACCTATCGATGAAAAGGTCAGGTATTTTAAAGAAAGCAGCTTTAGTTCCATAGAAGCCAGAGACTCGTTCTTATGCAAAATTCTAGTAACAAGCAACATGGTGGCAGAAAAGCAATCCATTTAGAATGAAACTGGAGCCTGTGCTCTTAAGGAATACACAAAAGGATTTGAGGGAAATCTCACAGAGGGTTGAATTGCAGGACCTTCCAACTATTATGATTCCTAGCACATCACTTGAATAGAGACAATTGCCATCTTCTGGCTTTTCCTCGCACCTGAAACCAGATCTCTTCTCCAAACAGCAAAGAATTAGGCCAGACAGGCTTGAAGAATCGGGCAATGATCACACCAATGCTAACGGTGGTCATCCATGCAACGAACATTAATGCGCCTGAAAAAGGAAGACACAAAAGGTTCTTGCAAAGAGCTGTAAGTTGCAAAGTAGCCACGATTTTAAAATAAAATCAATGTTCGCTTTTATGGCTTCAGTTACAGGTGGGTAGCCGTGTTGGTCTGCCATAGTCAAAACAAAATCAAAAATTCTTTCCAGTAGCACCTTAGAGACCAACTGAGTTTGCTCTTGGTATGGCTTCAGACATTCAAAGAGCGCTTCTCGAGCCATTATGGTTTCTTTCATCCCCAGCCTGAAATATCAGAAGCTGTTCTTGCACTGATTCCTACAAAGATGGTATGAAAGTTTGCACACCTTCTTCCTCTGAGAAGCTTTTGTGTAGAAAACAAAGGGTGTTGTCTGTAAGAGGTCCCATCCAGTGCATTCCGTCGTCTCCCCTTAGCTTCCCATACAGAACAGCAAGACTTTGAAAGTTCACCTGTTACAGATGCTGCAAGAAGACCCCGCCACCCCAGCTATAAGTCATTGGACCACAGGAGACCTATCCCATCCATGCACATGAAACGGAACATTAGCTTGCCATGAATCTTGATGAGAAGCGGGGAGCGGGATCCTCCAATGTCCTTTCCCGGTCCTGTAACGTTAAACTTTCCATCTGAGATCAGAGGCTGCCTGTAGTGTTTATGGATCATACCTCCTGCGCAAGAGATGAAGAATAGATGACATGTTAATGGCAAAGGAAGGGTGGGGAGAATTATCTGCATCCTGCAAGGAACAGGGACTGTGAGGTAGGTTTGGCTAAGAGAAGAGGAGGAGGAGGAGGAGGAGTTTGGATTTGATATCCCGCTTTATCACTACCCGAAGGAGTCTCAAAGCGGCTAACATTCTCCTTTCCCTTCCTCCACCACAACAAACACTCTGTGAGGTGAGTGGGGCTGAGAGACTTCAGAGAAGTGTGACTAGCCCAAGGTCACCCAGCAGCTGCATGTGGAGGAACGGGGACGTGAACACAGTTCACCAGATTACGAGTCCACTGCTCTTAACCACTACACCACACTGGCTCTCTAAGAGGTTAGTGATTGGCTCAAGATCACCCAATGAGCTCTGCAGCAAAGTAAGGATTTGAATCCAAGTTGGTGGACCTGTAAAAGGGTAAAAAGAGCATTGGGAAATACTGTAATTTATAAGGTACTGAAAAAAATGTTTGAAAGTACTTTTCTAAAAAAAAAAAAAAAACAGAGTCCTTTTTGTTGGGGATAATTCAGATGGAAATTCCCAGGTGTCAAGAAAGGCTATTTATATACGCCACTACTGCGTCCTGTGTTTTGTTAGCCCCAAAATGGAAAACGAGAGAGCTCCCATCTAAAGAAGAATGGCAACTCAAACTGATGGAATATACACAGCTTGTGGGTCTAACATACAGAATAAGAGAACAAGAAGAACATACGTTTAAAGAAGATTGGAAAATATTTGCTGCATATATGGTGGAAACTGTGTACACTTGAAAACATTGGCAGCATTAAGATAATTTCAGCAGTGTAAACAAGTCTTGCTGGATGTATGAATGGAATACTGAATGGTTTAGTTTATGTAAAATATGCAGGGATTTATGATATGCAGACTGAACAATGGAAATAGAAGAAGGGAAGTCATTGATATTTTAAGGTTGTTAAATGAGTATTTTAAATTGTAAAATAGAAAACTTAATAAAAATTTCACACACACACGGATTTGAATCCAGATCACTCCAGGAGGGCTCCATTACCTAACCACAGTCCATAACCAGTAAAGGAACCTTAAGAATTTTTGTCACTTTTCTTTCAGTTCCAAACTTACCTTCACTGACTTCCCCATCTGACATAAATATATAGTAGTTTCCATCAAGATTAAACCTCCCTTGAGCAGCAGGAAGGTGAATTCTCCTTCTGAAAGAACACTGAATAAGGCCGTCAGCCAGCCTCCATGACATTTCATCCAGAACAGGCTGGAAATAAATAAATAAATAAATGCCAATTTAGCATTTCTGCCTCCAAAGCTGAATGACCACAAATATAGCTTGCTTTTTTTTTTTTTTTTTTACATGCCTAGTGCTGCCATCAAAAGCTTATAGGCGACCCAAAGTTTATCAGAAAAAAACATTCCTGATCATGGGCATAGCCAGGATTTTTGTCACGGGGGAGGGGCAGAACCTCAGTTTGCTATGTATTTTTATTGATTGGGGGAGCAGCTGCCCCTCCCTGCCTCCTCCTTGGCTATGGCCCATGTTCCTGATCCAAATTGGCTGGCTTTTAGGAAGCAACCACAGTGTGTTTGAGACAACCAGTTCTAAATTTGGTGTACCTACACAGTGATTTCTCAACATCACCCTATCAAGAGCCATGGGGAACAGAGTCATTTTTGAAAGCTCTGAGTCCACCATACCCATGCGTCTGTGCCGTTATATTGTAGTGGATGAGTTGAAAAATGTTTATTCAGATGAAGAATCGGAAGTTCCTTCGTTTCTTAACCTTTCTTTCTTTCTTTCTTTCTTTCTTTCCCTTCCTTCCTTCCTTCTACTCTGCATCAATGTTTTTATTTTACTTAGATTAACGTTTCAGCTTGGACAGAAAAGATATTTCATAATAATCTTTGTATCTCTCTTTATAAAATCTAATGAAAAATTATTCCAAAAAAAAGAGAGGAACTCTTTGCCAAGCAATGGAGATCAGACACGAATAAAAGCTGGATCCATGTGCCAGTTTCACATGACTACCACACCATCCGCAAAGGTGCCTCAGGCTGTGTATATAACATATATTGAAAGCACATGACTTAACCCAAAGAAGCTTTAAATATTGGTGTTAATTGCATTAACTGTGCTTAGGTCTGTCTCTTGAGTTGCTCTTCCCCTGGGTCTGATTTCTGTTCAGGGTTAGGATGCCAGCTGTGATGGGCCTTCTGAAACAGCTTGAGGCTGCAGGATTCTGGCATGACTCATTCCCCCCACACACACTTTCTCACCAGAGGGAGAAATGAGTTTGTGCATGTGTGTATGTTGGCTGATATACATAGCCAGAAGCAACCAGCAGCCTTGCATTGATCTCTCTCCGGTTTGTCTCTTTGCCATTTTTACCTCAGCCTCCTAAGATGAAGTTACTATACAGTGGTACCTCGGGTTACAGACGCTTCAGGTTACAGACTGCGCTAACCCAGAAATATTACCTCACAACTCACAGACTTAACATATAGAATAAGAGAAGAAGAACATATGTGTAAACAACAGTGTAAACAAGTTTTGATGGATGCAATAATGGAATAATGAGTGGTATAATTTTTGTAAAATGTGCAGGGATTTATGATATGTAAAATGAACCATGGAAAGAGAAGAAGGGAAGTCACTGATATCTTAAGGATGTAAAATGAGTATTTTTAAATTGCAAAACAGAAAATTTAATAAATATATATATATCTATCTAAAAACACAAATACCTCTGAATCAAACTCTGGATAAGCACGTCCAGTTAAAGAAGCTGTCTTGATGTCAACGTGGTGGCTGTCACTAATGCAGAGATAGGCATCGTCACCACCACCCTGCAAATAATGTCAAAGAGATTCTTAAATGGCATTTCCAGGGCAGGCAGCTTTCCATGTCTGCGTGGGCCCTGGCTACACAGCCAAGACAAACGGAGGTTTGCGAAAGCCAATAGAGCATTGGCTCACCATTTAAGGACACATTCACTGAAGTTCCTATTTTAACAACCCCAGGACTAGAGTCAATTCAGCTTTAACTTGCACAGGTAGTAAGAGGCTGCAAACTCTGGTAGCAACATGATGCAAGCCCCCCTAGGTCCTAGGAGTTTGGGAGCACATACAAAAATGAGCTCTCAGGATCTGTACTACCACCAATACAAAGAATAGCACGTCGGAAGACCTTATTTGCCACTCTTGTAAAACACCCTTCATTCAAGCAAATCCCTGGGTGCTATACAAAACAAAATCGATTTGATAAAGTATGTTATCAATGAAATGTGCCTTGTACATCTCATACTTATTCAATACTGGTGCAAGCAGTCTTGCAGTTGGAAATGCGTGTTGGCCCTCAATACTCATGGAAGGGAACTTCTAGCTAATTGCAGCTCCCATGCTCAAGTATATTCTGGCTTTATTTTTTATTTTATTTTATTTTATTTGTTCATTCTTATTTCTAGTTTTAGGATTAAGCCCAGAAGACTATGCAAATTCCCCAGATTGGCAGTAGGATCCGACTGGAAAATAACGTTTACGAACCATCCACTGGTCATGTGACAGTGCAAATGCAACATAGCCATCACTAGGACCGCTCATTTCCACCACAATCAAATCAACATGGTCTCGTCTGAAAGACAGAAAGAAGCAGTCGCGGGCTCCAGGATCGCAGTCAGAAGGGTTTCTCACACAGAATTTGTTGCTGCCACAGTCCGATGCACTGAACTAAGGGAGACAAGAAGCCATATTACATTACCTAATATATCCCTACTTGAGAAATGGCTGACGTCCTGGAAAATGCACTCGCACCGTTGCAGGATTTTAAGGGGAACCGTTTCCCACAACCTCAGATTTCTACCCAGCAATTACAGTTAGTTTCTCTGGCCATTATTAAGCTGCAAGCCTCAAATCGACATCGTTCAAACTCTGTAATTTTGGGTGCACACTACAATCCCACTCTTGTCTTAGTCAGGCAGCTCTGTTAATTGTTCGAAACTTTGCATTAGCAGGAGTATAATTAAAGGCTTTCTGAAACATACCAAACTGCTCCAGATAATTACACAAGCTCTGTAAAGATTAAAAAGGAGGTCCCTATGGATTTTAATGAGGAGAAAGAATGAAATACTGTCTGTTCATTTTGCAGGAGGCCAAATGCAAAACAAAAACAAAAACAACCAACCATGCTACAGCCAATAATCATTTAAAAAGCTTACCCTAAAGTTCAGTATTGGAGGCAACAAGATTCATCTAAGTTTCCGAAATGGCAGGAATGATATTTAATACAGTACTTGACAAGAGACAAGAAGACCGAAAGGAAATCTAATCTATAGCTGCTACCCAAAAAGGTGAACAAGATTCAATGTAAACCAGATGACTGATGCAATTGATTCATGAAGAGGATTAAAAGTGTGGTTTCATTGTTTGGAAATCTGTGTGAAGGCTGGCATCTATTTCTGCACTTGTGTTTGAGCCAAGGATTAGGCATTGAACAGGGAAAAACGCTGAGCCTTGAGCAAAAGACTTCAGATCACCTTGAGCCCCATTTGTCATGAAGATTCTTAACACAAGAAATCTTATCAGCCAATATATAATTTGTGTGACCAAGATGTGATAAGGCCCAGTCATATTGCACACTCCTTCCAGTGGCACATGTCCCCCACCCGGAGGGGCATGCAGTTTGAACAAAATTATAGCCCTGGAAGCACATCTAGTGAGGAGTTATGGTGCATTCTGGCACTATGCACCAAGATGCAGGTAGGTATCTGGAAGTATAAAAGTCATCTGGCTATGATGGTTTGGAGCCAATCCATGCATTCCTTAGCACACACCAAACAGTCAACCATGAAGGCTGATGCAAAGTGCAGTTAGGGCTGTCCTTCAGCATGGGTCAAAGGGGCACTTATAGGGCTGCCATACATCTGGGATTTCCTGGACATTACTGGGATTTCCAAGGCGGAAGTGACGTCCGGGGGGAATTTCCAGAAGGCAGTGGCTTGTCCTGGATCTTTGGCAAGTAAACCGAGAAATCGCAGGGGTTTTGCATTTCCGACAACTTTTGGGTTCCCCCCCCCAAAAAAGCTTTTGGGGTATTCTGGTTTTTACTTTTGGAAATATGGCAACCCTAGGCACTTATGCTCAGTGAGAGGGGAGTGTGTGACTGGATGCCTCAACTCTTTTTTTCCCCAGGCTGCAATCTTCCTTGATGAAGTCACATTTTACTAAAATCCAAACAGCTCTGTTCATGAGCTCAGCGCTACTTACTGGTTGGGTTAGATGAGAAACAGGCAGAGAAGTTCCAACAGTCACCTCAGTCACCACAGCTGTTGCCAAGGTTGGTGTGTTGGGCTGGGAGATTGTAGGACCTGGAATTTTTACCCAAAATACTCTAAATTTTTCTACAACAGTGACTCTGAAAACAAGACAAAAGCGAGATTTGAACCAAAATTGTGTACTGTTCTCTTCCACATAGAACAAGTCCTTCCTGAAACCCAAAACAGATGTTTTGGACCAGCTTTCTTTAACCTGATGCCCACAAGGTGTTGTTAGGGGGTCCATTTCCATCAGTCCCAGACAGCATGGCCAATGGTCAGGGATGGTAGCAGTTGTCTGCAGTGCCCCCCAAGTTAGGGAAGACTGCTACATATTTATTCAGGTGTTAAGTTACCAGGAAATAATCTCTGACCTTATACCATTGCAAGAGAGTCATGGTTGCCACCAGTCATGGTGGCGTGGGCCTGTCACTTGGAGTTTCAAATTGGTGGAGATGATAGCAGGTGTTTAGTTGGACAATGGAGAAAGATGTGCACACTGAAGACTTGGTTGGTACATTTCCCTGCAAATAGTGGCAAGCTCTGTGTGTCAAACAGCCTTCACCATCCAAATACTTTAGACTACAGCTCCCATCAGACCCAACCATTGTAGTCCTGCTGCCTGGGCTTTAGGGAACTATAGTTCAAAGCATCTAGACAACACCAGGTTGGTGAAGGCTGCTGCAGAAAATCAAAACAAGGCCACAAGCTTGTCATGCGGAGGTTTTAACTAGCCTTGCCACACAGGCAGAGAAGCCCATCGCCAATGGGCTTAGTCCTCTGCAAAAGCAAATAAAAAACAGAGGTGAGTCATCACTTACCATCTGAAATATGACAGCTTTCAGAAAAGAGAAGTCTAAAATAAATATTTTGAAAGCCACAGGAATATAGATGCAACAGTGGTTTTGGTGATACAACAGTGATGTTATTTTTTAAAGTCATATTTATATTGGTTTTCTTTTATAGACTATCAGAAGCAGGCTTTTAAAAGAGGGAAGCCCTGTACTCAGAACAGAAATACGTTCAAGACTTATAGGAATATAAAAGGTAAAGGTAAAGGGACCCCTGACCAATAGGTCCAGTCACGGACAACTCTGGGGTTACAGCGCTTATCTCGCTCTATAGGCCAAGGGAGCCGGTGTTTGTCCACAGACAGCTTTCTGGGTCATGTGGCCAGCATGACTAAACCGCTTCTGGTGCACCGGGACACCGTGTCGGAAACCAGAGTGCACAGAAATGCCATTTACCTTCCCGCCACAGTGGTACCTGTTTATCTACTTGCACTGGCGTGCTTTCAAACTGCTAGGTTGGCAGGAGCTGGGATAGAGCAACGGGAGCTCACCCTGTTGTGAGGATTCGAACTGCCAACCTTCTGATTGGCAAGCCCAAGAGGCTCCGTGGTTTAGACCATAGCGCCACCCGTTTCTATATACAGAGTCAGCTCATTGTTGTCTATGTTGGCTGACAACAGCTCGCTTAAGATTTCAGACAGGTTTCTCTCTTAGCCCTACCTGGGGATTTTTTATATTGTAAAGCACCCTGTGCTCTTCAGACGAAGGGTGCTCCAGAAATTAGAAGAGGAAGAAGAAGCGGAAGAAGAAGAAGAAGAAGAATTGAACCAAGGACCTGCTACGTACAAAGGAGATGCTCTCCCACTGAGCCACATCTTCTTCATAGCAGTATTGCTGTTTTATTATATAAGTTTTGAAAGGAGACTAACCCAAGAACACTCGGTCAGGAGATTCCAGCTATAGCTGAATTTGTCTTTATTATGCGTACTTACAGAAATTGTATTCTCTTTGGTGCATCTCTAGGAGCAATCCAATAAGCATCTAGATGGCTTTTCTTAGATTTACTTGTATGGCTGACAGCTGAATTCTGTAAGATACAAATGCCCCATTTAAGCATTAGGCAGTGTGATTATGCAAACTACTCCGTTCATGAATCATCTAAATGGTTAAAGCAGTCTACCACAAGTTGCATTTTAATAACTGGCTTGTATCATAGGCTTATTGACATCACATACTGAAGCTCAGTATGCATTAGAAGAAAAATATTTCTCTGCCAACACTAACTGCTACCAATGGCAGGAGAAAAATATAGATGTGACCACCTGGGGATCTTTATAATCCAAGCAAGATTTGAACAAAGTTTCCCCACATCTAGCCATGACATCAGAGTAGAGTCACGTGAATTTTAATTCATAGTACATCACATAAGCTCAGTTCAGTTCAGGCTTGGGGTTGATCTGCAGACGTGTTTCACCAAGGTGACACAAAATCTTGAGAAGCACTTTAAACAAAAAAAAATAGGTTCATGTTGAATCGAGAAGAAAAAAAAATCACAAAAGCACAGATAGAATAAACAACTCTGGAGTATAATGTATCAATATTTACAGGATCTAACAAGAAGATAAGTTCTAAGGATTTCATAGTGCATTTATTGGTGGCAGCTAGAAAAACAATAGTACAACGTGGGGGGGAAACCTGCGCAACGTGTCTTTGAAGACTTAGTATGGAGACATATGGTATAGCAATATTAGGGGGGGGAGAGAATTACTTTCTCCACATGTTTGATACAAGAAAAAGCACAGCCATGGGATTTTAGTGTACAATTTAGTGTACAGTGGACATTGGAGAATACGAGGCATTACCAGAGGTGCTAAGAAGAGTGTGGCTCTGGTCAAGTCGTCATTGACTATGGACAACTGATTAGGGTACACTTTGAATCATAATGTAGGATTTAGATAAGATATATATGAGATATATACTATATCATTTGGATCACCTCCATAATGGTTTGTGGTTATAGATTATAGATAGATGGGTGAGGTATAAGTAATCATTATTATTATTATTATTATTATTATTATTATTATTATTATTTCATTTGTAGACTTTGAGATTTTTGTTTTTGTGTACAGTCATGGCTATCCTCCCATGTGAAAATAATGATTATTATAATTATTACTTAGTGGTCAAGGCATGTGCCAGTTACCCAACGAAGCTCCAAGTTAGAAAAAAGTGTTTGGAAACAATTTTGGAAGCAGTTTCTGGAAAAGCTTCTGAAAAAGGAGGCCTAGAAATTTGTTGTTTTGGTTTTTTAATACATTTGTAACAAGATGAACTGCTGTGCTATGTATACTACAAAGGAGAAGTGACTTTGGTCTGAGCTCCACTAAGGTACTCTAGTTACATATGCTATGGGAAAGACAAACTAAAAGCTAAGTTTAGAAATTGCAGTCTAGCAGCAACAATTAAGACGCTCTCACGTGGATACCCCAGTAGGGGGAGCCCTAACATTTAATTGTTGCCAGTAAAGGAGAACATTCATCCCAAACTTCCGCCAGTTTAATTTACAAATCTTAAAAGAAAGGGGTGTTTTCATACTCATACAATTTATTTCTCCTATGCCATGGTTACATGCCAAGCAGATGCAGGCAGGAAAATGTAGCAACAGCATATTCTGCTGCTGGGGGGGGGGGGTCTAATCCACTTGGAACTAGTACTTGAACTAGTACTAGAACTTGAACCTGCTTGCCAAAGCCACCTGGAAGATGCAGGGACTCTTACCTTGACACGCCCACATGTGAGGACCTGAGATCTTCTCCTGTCAGCTAAGGCAAAGGAGCCAATGGCAGGCCCCTCCAGGTTCTCAGCATTGCGGGCTTGTAGAAAAAATCCTTCAAACACGGGTCCGGACAAACTAACTGAAACCAGGAGAACGAGGGAAGAGATGGCTATTAATAAGCTCTAGTTATGTCACCAGCACCTACCTGCCTCTAACTACGTTCCCAGGAAACTGAGCAGCTGGGCGTACCTTTTTCCCTACCTGTAAGCTGCTGGTCTAAGATTCCTTGTCAGCGTTTCAGTACCTCATGTTCTTGTAACCTCCGGACTAGACTACTGCAATGCACTCTACATGGGGCTTCCCTTGGAACTGCAACTGATGCAGAAGCCAGGTTTGTTGGCGGGGCCATACAATGCCCATTCAGAAGCAGCTGCACAGCTTGCCTAGTGCCTTCAGAGCCCAAATCAAGCTGTTCGCATTAGCATTCAAAGCCCTAAATGACTTGGCCTCCAAATATATGAAAGCTTGCCTCCTTCTCTATAGTACCAGTGCAGGGATCAACTGAGGGAGCCGTGCTGGTAGTTCTGCCGCTGAAGGCAGTTTCCAGGGCAAGGACGGCTCGTGAGATATTCTTGGGGCCACTAGTGACACCTTCTGGTGAGAAATATAATAATTATGGAAAACGACAGCCAGGCCACACTCATGAAGGGTTGGTGTCAACAGGTGAGTAGGGCTGGGTGCCTCCTGAGGCCCACATCAATACCGGTCCTCTGTCCCTGCCTCTGTTCCTCCTGAGTGGCTCTGTCTCCTAATGTCTCCTCTGTCTCCTCTCCCCACTATGAGCAGGGCAAAATGCAAGGGGAACAAGCAGCTGCAGCCTCTAAAACAAGTAAAAAGGTAAAGGACCCCTGGACAGTTACGTCCAGTCAAAGGCAACTATGGGGTTGTGGTGCTCATCTCACTTTCAGGCCGATGGAGACGGTGTTTGTCCACAGACAGCTTTCCGGGTCATGTGGTCAGTATGACTAAACCACTTCTGGTGCAATGGAACACTGTGACAGAAACCAGAGCGCACGGAAACGTCATTTACCTTCCCGCTGCAGCGGTACCTATTTATCTACTTGCACTGGCGTGTTTTCAAACTGCTATGTTGGCAGGAGCTGGGACAGAGCAACAGGAGCTCACCCCGTCACATGGATTCGAACCGCCAACCTTCCGATTGACAAGCCCAAAAGGCTCGGTGGTTTAGACCACAGCGCCACCCACGTCCTATACATTTTGCTCTCTCCGCCTAAGGAGTGGTGTGGAGTAGGCCCTGACAAAGAAGGAAATCAAATGGGTAAGAATGACACTGTCAAGGGTGGGCACTTCACCAAAGAGCCCCCAAAACTTGGAGCACCGCACCCAAGTATCTGAAGAAGGTGGAAGCAGCGAGTGTTACGTCCTTCTTGCCGCAGATGGTAGCGAAACAAGAAGATCACAGTACCTTTCACACGGTCCCCTGGCTTGAACTCCGTCACGTTTACTTCAATGGTGTGCTTTGGGAAGTGCTGAGGCAAAGAGTGTCCATGTAGGGGCATCATAGTCTCGCAAGCCTCTGTTACTTTGCCATTTGGGAAGCCGGCTGATGGGCCAGAAAGGCAGGCGAAGACCCACAGCATCAAAGCTACTCCAGGAGACTCCATCTACAGGAAAGGAAGAATGCATATCAAAGTTTTAGTCCCCCATAAACATTTCCGAAAGCAGCAGATTTATTTTTTAAAGCCATGACTGGGAGAAACAGGCCATTGCTGCACCCCCCCCATACCTCTTTAAAGGAAGGAGCTCCGCCCAGCTACATTACCAGATCTTTTTCTATAGACTGTTTCTGCATCTTTATATATCTTCACAAAAACTCTGCGAGGTAGGTTGGGCCAAAGATGGAGAGCTTCATGGCAGAGCTGGGATTTGAACCCAGGTCTCCAGAGTTACTCTAGAAACTACACTACACTGGCTCTTCAATTCCTTTGCCCACCACCCTCCAAAACTTTCAAGATTTAGAGACCTAAAGTGGCTGTTTTCTTTAATAATTTTGAATTGCATTATCTCCTCTGTCTATTAGCTATACTCCAAAGGAAGATCTGGTCTCATTTCCATTTTAATTTAATTTTGAAAGACAATCCATTATTCTTCCAAATATTCAGAAACTAAGCCAGCGCATCGGAACCCAAATTTCATGTGAATCTATTCCAGTGAGTGATGCCACAATTACTGAAATTTATATTTCAGAACATGGATAATTTTTTAACCAACTATTGTTTACTGGGGGGGGGGGAGTTGGAAGCAGGTTTGTTGCACAAGAGCAACAAATCCTGAATTTGTACAACTTGAAAATGCTGGTATGTGACGGAATCTCATCCACAAAATAGAGACAATCCGGATGCAACCATTAAGCACTATTTTTTCTCCACTCCCACTACTGATAATTATGTTATACAGCACATAGACTGAACAGACTAAAAGTGTCTCCTATAAATCCTTATCTCCAAGCCCTTTCAGAGGTAATGCAATGGCATGGAATGTTCACACACATTTCAACTGCTGAGCAAGAGTATCAGGGACATGAACTTTTGGACAGAAAAAGGCTTACACATAACGCAGGAATGGGAAGCGGGTTTTTTTTAACTGTTCTTATTTTATCTGTAAGCTGCCTTGAGTCCCTGTCAGTGGGGAAAGGCAGAGTATAAATAAATATATAATAATTATAATAATATTTTGGCAGGAAAGGATACTAAACAGGTAAACAGAGCAGGGTGAGGAAAATATCAGAGGAAACTAAAAACAAGGAGCTAAGATGCCCTGGGCGGTGGGCTGAGAAACAGAGGGGCTTCCAAACTGCTGTTGTGCACTCACAATTCTATTACTGCACCAGTAATTAGTGCAGTAATTTGCGCACTCCGAACTTCTGTGCTATGTACCGAGTTGAATAGGATTCAGAATGCAGCAGTCTGATTGGTCCTAGAACAATAGGATCCAGAATGCAGCAGTCTGATAGGTCCTAGAACAATAGGATCCAGAATGCAGCAGTCTGATTAGTCCGCAGGAGTCACCCAATCCAGCTCCAGGTGGAAGTGAATCCGCAACCCGATTGGCATACAGGAGTATCCCGGAATTAGCCAATCATGTTTTGGGGGAACTGCATTCCTCGCTACAATGAGCTGAATAAAGAGCATGAAATCCACACTTGACTCCGAGTATATTTCACTCTGGAATAGAGCAAAAAGGTTATTCCACTTAGAAAAGTAAATGCGACAGTGTCTTTGCCTTCGTTCAAGTTCCAATTGGCTGGTCCGCAGCCCTAAGCTCAAGGACTGCGGAGAACAATTTCAGAACAATTTAGAAGTACAAAACTCATACCTGAGGAAACAAAGACATCATCAGTCAGGATACTTAGTCCGATGGAGTCGAGACATAAATGTAATATGGAGAGGAGCTGGGTCCACCAGAGTCAATGCTTCTTAGCTTTGAAGATCAGACTCCTGAGTCCTGCCCTAGCGATTGCTCCTCCCAAGCAGGCATATGGCATTCATGATAACAGCAAACAACTGGCTGACAGGCAAACCGTATCCAAACTTACCTTGCGAGAACCAAAATGAAAGCTAATCTCACAGTGTCTTGCAGCATCAGTGATACACCAGGAATTGGAAGCTTTGTAAGCATCCAGCCTTCTAATGTTAGCAATTGTTTCACACTCCTTGTTGAGCAATTCATCTCTTAACATACGCTAGGAAGGGAAAGGTGACATGGTCTGTGACTACCACAGACACCAACATGGGATTTCCATTCGGTCCTATAGCTGAAATTGTCACAAATTAATGAAACATAGATGGGCTGAATTTGATGTGCAGGCTTCATAAACTGCACTTGACCTTGGTTATCATTGGCTGTGATGCAGCTAAGGCTGGACCTCAAAGCCAAGGACAGGATCCTTGAGCCCTGTGGGGAGGGGGGGGGGGGAAATGACCCCAGACAGCAGCTGATGGTGGGAGGAATCAGTGAAAAGCCTCAGTATAAGCACCTGGGCCAGAATGGCCACATGACCCACCACGATCATCCCTGGTCACCACAGCAGCCACTCTTCCCTCGCATTTTTGTTTGGAGGTTCTAGCAGGGGAGTGCAGCTATCGTATACCCTTGACCGAAGAACGGTACACTCCTTCTATCTGGGATGGTCGTCCTCTTCCACCGAGCGCGCAGCTTCGGGAGGGACGCACATGGAGCCGTGAGGGAGGAAGGGGACACCCGCCTAGCCAGCCAGATCAGCCGAATCAACCCTGGCGATCAATGGGGTGACAGATGTCGCAGCCAGATTGCCCTCACATCCTTCCCTCGCATTTTTAAGGACAACTTTACAGTCAGGAAACAGCCAGTTAGGCCTCAGCTGCACTGGACATTTGAAGCATTATTTAAACAGCCTTGGCTTCCCCCCCCCCCCAAAAAAAAGAATCCTGGGAGCTGTAGTTTGTTAAGGGTGCTGAGAGTTGTTAGGAGACTCCCCCTATTCACAGAACTATAATTCACAGGGGCATTTAACAATCAATCCCTCTTCGTGGGAACTCTGTAAATCGTATCTTTGTGGGTAGCAGAACCCTAAACAACAGTCCCAGGATTCTTTGAGGGAAGCCAAAAGTGTTTAACATAGCATAATAGTGCTTTAAAGTATAGGTCAGGTGCATTAGGAATGCTTGTTTTATAATTATTGTTATTTTGCTTTTTTAAAAAAATTATACGACAGAATGGTACTTATTCCCAAGTAAGTATATTTCGGATCTGAACAGCAGGAGCAAACTCATCCCCCCACCCCCGTAGTAGTGATATAATTCACACAAGTTTAAAATCCAAAACTGCACACGCTCAGGGATATTCCTTTTTTCTTTTCTTTTTTTATCAGGACTAGCAAACTTTTGTTTTCCTCTGGTATCTCAGGGATGTAGAACCAGTTGCAAAAGCATGGACAGTGGGTAAAAGGGGAGTGTTAATGTGCTGTCTAAAATACACACAAACAGACATGGCCATCTAAAATACACACAAACCGTTAAGTCCGTGGTCTAAAGTTACCGAGCTGCATCACTGGTTGATAGCCATCAGCTAATTATTTTTTCTCCCTTACACAGAGACACTCTTGTTCAAAATACAGATACAAACAGTCAAGCTTAGTTTCACATTTAATCTTTCCAAAGGATTTGTGAAAAGATGAATGGACTCACATTTTTTCGTGGCAAAAGACAGCCATTAATGTGGAAAAACTATGTGTCACATAAATCATCAGGGTGGAAAAACAAAGTCACTCGGGAGACAATGCTTGGGAATTCCCCATGCGGGGAAGAGAGTCAGCAAGGAAGCAAACCACTTACAACTAGTCCTGAAGAAGCAATCAAGAGAAGCTATGGGTTGCATTCAACTAACCCAGGCATCCCCAAACTCAGCCCTCCAGATGTTTTGGGACTACAACTCCCATCATCCCTAGCTAACAGGACCAGTGGTCAGGAATGATGGGAACCGTAGTCCCAAAACATCTGGAGGGCCAAGTTTGGGAATGCCTGAACTAAGCTTTACTCAAGGTAGATCCATTGAAATGAATGGACCCAACTTAGTCATGGACATTAATTTCAATGGGTCTACCCTGAGTAAAAGTTAGTTGAATGCAACCCCACACTGTCTTAGATAAGAATATCAACTTGGAGGTAGAAAGACAATGCATGATATCCAAGGCTGTGTCCACATTCCCATCAACAGCACACTCACATGCTGAGTTTTTAATCCATTTTCACATGACACAATCTAACATGCATATGCATCCTGTACTTTGTTATAAGGTGCTACAGTTTCGTGCATTGTTTCTCAAAACAGCTTTGCACTTTTTGGAGTCCTTAAGCCAGGGTTTCCCAAACATAGGTCGCCAGCTGCTTTTGGACTACAATTCCCATCATCCCTGATCACTGGTCATGCTAGCTAGGGATGATGGGAGCTGTAGTCCAAAAAACAACTGGAGACCTAAGGTTGGGAAACTCTAGCTAAAGCTTTTCCTAATTCACCTATAGCTGGGGTGTGAACCTCTTTGCATAGGGTAAAGATATCCCCATCATGTCAACACCTTCTGGTGTGTGTGTACACTGCCAGAAAGTCATGTCGATGTGGACAGCTAGGGAACTCTTAAGTAAACTGACCACATCCTTAGAAGGAATGAACAAGAACAGAAGTTTAACTATCACTTTAAAAATTACCGTGTGATAGTCTAATAACTGCACATATTCACATATCTCTACAGAACTGCAGCAAGGACCTTGGCATGGGTTTCAACAACAAGGTCCTTTCCCATCATCTAAGTAGTAATTTAAATCTTGGCAGAATCCTAGGGACCTGCTTTGACAAAAAAAAAATGTATAGTCTCTTGAGTTCATTGATGACATTTGCAAGAGGAAATCCCATACCTATCTTGGTTCTCCCATCTATGCTAGATTTTTGCTTGAATGCCCTGAATGTGCCAGCATTAAATGCTTAATTAAAGGAGAACTGCCTTTAGAATAAACCTATTAGTTCTACTACAGAAGAAGAAAAAATACTGGCAAAATTGTAAGGAAGACTAAGCAAAAGTGTGCTATGAATGAATGGTAACACATTAAGAATGTTAAATAATGCTGTCATTTGTTTGCTACCAACAAATCCAGATTATTCAGTTATTGCAACACCAAGATGACCGGTTTAGACTTTGCAAACTAAGCTCCATACTCAAGGCTAAGCCACAGCGAAGTTTGACACCTGATAAGCCTGTGTAGAAACTAACAGGAGACAGTACTAGTTGAGCCTTTTAGAAACTTGGAACTAGCTGAAAGTTGACCAGAAAATTATTGTACAGAGGTACACACACACACCCCCACAAGAAGTGCATCAGTTTGTGTTCAGATTCAGCCTTCCAAGTTATGATTTACTGAGACCCAAACATTCATGGCCATTAAATCACAGTGACTATGAAATGCAAGGCTGTTAGTAGATGTCTCGTGTTTCATTTATCCATCCACCGCATTCATATGTCTACCTGAGTGCTGTGTATGGGTGCCTCCAGATTGTCAGTATTTTGCAGGATAGATATAATTGCATACCAGAACCACAGGTTTGCACAGCTTTTGTGTTCCAGTGCCTGAGTGCAACAAAACCACTTTATAAAAGATGTCTGTGGTTTGAAAAATGCATCAAAAACCCAGAGTTTCCAGTGGAATATTGTCCAACAAGCTAGATTAAAAGCCATTAATAAGATCAGCTCAATAAATAAATAGCTGGGGGAAAGCTAAGTATTAGCAGTTACCTAGTCTATCCACATGTGACACCTAGGACAGGAAAGATTTAGAAAGCATTTGCAACCCAGAAAGTGCTCACCATGAGATTTTCCAGCTATACAGCTGCAGTACTAAGCACACTTGCCTCAGAGTAAATCCCACTGAACTCAGTGGAACTTCCTTCTGAGTAAATATGCACAGAGTCACACTGTGAATGAACTGAATTGAATGACTAAAGGAGTAGCACATTCTACAAAGGTTTTGGAAAGATGTTTGGTGAAGCACAGAGATGTGATTTCTTTTATTTGTGTTTTCATTCCAGACTTTCACCAGGTCACCTGTTTGATCTTTGGTCCCTTGCCATCAATGGGCTTTATCTGCCTGTGTCTGTGAACAGTCCCTTGAGGTCCTCACAGTAGGACATTTTGACAGGTCCTACATATGGTGCACATGTTTTCTCCTCACCCAGTGCCACAACTCACCATGAATGGCTCCCTCATTCTCTTATAATGACAATGGTGCCCACCTAAGAGGTCCCAGAACTGAGTTCTGGCTGGAAAAAACCCCTGTCCCCACCCATCCAACTACAGTGAAGAATTGGGGAGAATCTCACCATGTTGTGAAATATAGACAGCTTTGATTTGCCAGTTTGAGAAGCAGATTCTTTCAGTAACCACTTCCATCATGATTCATCTTTCCTATGGCCTTCTCCAGGAACTTCTGCTTAAGAAACTTCCTACATTTTGGTGGCTGTTTTTAGAAAGGTTTGAAATTGCCACCACACTGTTTGACTTCTACGTATCTGGCCAAGATAATCTCCCCAGTTCAGTTGTACCTCTATTTAATGCTTCTCAATGCTCAAGTGCACCCATCAACTTTGGGGGACTCCGCCTGACCGCGCAAAATTTCATGGTGTGTTTCATGCAAATACTTTACATGTGTTTAAATATATATGTGTGTAAGAATGTTAATAATTGTAACCACTGGTTTTGTTACAATAAGTCACAAGAAAATCGCCAAAAGTATCCAGCATATTACTATGTATCATATACTATCTTAATAATGAACACAATAGCAAACAATTTAATCCATGTTGCCTTGATCCATACACCATTACTCTTTCTTGTTTCACAATAAATGGAATTTTAGCCATTTTCCATATTGATACATAACTTCCCAGAAGCCATGATATCTTGTTAACATGTTGATTTCTATTGAAAGAGGATGCAAGTTCATATTTCCCTGACCCTGTCGTTGTCACACTACATTCCAGGAAACCCTCAGATAATAATAAGATGATCTGTAAATGGAAAACAAACGTCCCCACAAGGTTTGTTCCCCACTCCTAATCTTGCCTTGTGACAAACAACTGCAGGGAAATGTTGGGGTGTGCTCCAAGGTTCACCCTCATTTTACACAAATGGAGCAGCCTGACAGGCCAACCAATGTCTTGCCTAACCCAAGCGCAAACCCAACAACACACAGGATCTAGAATCCTCCTTGGAGCTCTGGAGTTCCTTGATTTACCTGCTGGTGCAGAAAGGACTCCCTGAAGGTGCAGAGTTTGAAAACCATGGCTCTAGTGAACACACGTTTTCTTCCCACTGTCAAGTGCCCTCTCATAAAGGTAAAAGTACCCCTGACCAGTCGCAGACGACTCTGGGGTTGCGCGCTCATCTCACTCTGTAGGCTGAGAGAGCCGGCATTTGTCTGCAGACAGTTTCTAGGTCATGTGGCCAGCATGACTAAGCTGCTTCTGGCGAACCAGAGCAGCACACAGAAACGCCGTTTACCTTCCCGCCGGAGGTGTACCTATTTATCTACTTGCACTTGATATGCTTTCGAACTGCTAGGTGGACAGGAGCTGGGACCAAACAACAGGAGCTCACCCCATCGTGGGGATTCAAACTGCCGACCTTCCGATTGGCAAGCCCTATATTGTTACACACCACTCCAGTCTCTGCTGAGCAGCAGCAAGATTCTAGGAAGTTCCAAATACTCCGTTGAGAGGCTGTAGCTTTTTAAGATATCTGGTTCATTTTACACCTGGATCTACATGGGTACGAATAGAGTTCACAGCATTGTATTGCATCTCCAGTGTGTCACTCCTTGTTCTTCTCATAGCTTCAGCAAGCTTAAGTCCAGAGCAGCCAGCCAGGCTCCCCAGTCTCTGTGTTGCAGCCTCTACAGTCAGAAACTGTCTTTGTTCTCCCTTCTTGTTCCCGGCACACCTTGCTAAGACCCAAGCCCACTCTTTTCCTGTCACCTAGCATCCACACCCCACCACCTTGGCAACCTCTGCCAAGGCCCAAAGATTCCTCCTCAACATGGGCCATCAACACCTTTTGTCACATTATGTTGTTGTTCAGTCGTTCAGTCGTGTCCGACTCTTCGTGACCCCATGGACCAGAGCACGCCAGGCACGCCTATCCTTCACTGCCTCCCGCAGTTTGGCCAAACTCATGTTAGTAGCTTCGAGAACACTGTCCAACCATCTCATCCTCTGTCGTCCCCTTCTCCTTGTGCCCTCCATCTTTCCCAACATCAGGGTCTTTTCTAGGGAGTCTTCTCTTCTCATGAGGTGGCCAAAGTACTGGAGCCTCAACTTCAGGATCTGTCCTTCTAGTGAGCACTCAGGGCTGATTTCTTTGAGAATGGATAGGTTTGATCTTCTTGCAGTCCATGGGACTCTCAAGAGTCTCCTCCAGCACCATAATTCAAAAGCATCAATTCTTCGGCGATCAGCCTTCTTGATGGTCCAGCTCTCACTTCCATACATTACTACTGGGAAAACCATAGCTTTAACTGTCACATTATAGACTTGGCTTATCCATTGCTAGCTATATGCAGATGCCTGGACTTGTGATCCTAACTGAACGCAACAGTGCCTGGCTTAGTTTTAATTAACTAAACTTTGTGCGCTTCATGAATTTGCGAGTTGGCTCAAATTCTAGCTCTTTACTGATTATGGAGACAAGCCCTCCAACATTGCTCCCATGAAAATAGGGACGTCCTATTCAATAACGATAACGATAATAATGTTATTATTTATACGCCACCCATCTGACTGGGTTGCCCCAGTCATTCCAGGTGGCTTCCAACATATATAAAAGCATAACAAAACATTTTTTAAAAACTTCCTTGTATAGGGCTGCCTTCAGATGTCTTCTAAAGGTCCAGGGGTCGCATAACTCCATACCCTCCAACATTTCTCCACTGAAAATAGGGATGCCCTACGGAAAAGCAGGACATTCTGGGATCAAATCAGAAACTGGGATGGCTTCTGTAAATCTGGGATTGTCCCTAGAAAATAGGAACACTAGTAGAGACTGTGGAGAGTCTGCCCCCTCCCACAAACTCACAACATCAAATATACCCACCCACAACTTTGAATATTTGGTTACATTAGCACACGGCACTGAAACAAAGGCAACCACGTTTATAGACACAGAATCCGATCAAGTAAGAACTTTTATATTTAAGAGCTCCATCAACTTTTCCTTAATTAACATAACCTATCTCTGCAATATATATTGGGATTTTTATTTTATTTTTTAAGGAGAAGGAGGAGGTGAGAGAAGGCACAGGTTTGGCAAAGCCATCCAACACACAGCCAGCCACAAAGTCCCCTCTTATAAGCGTCACACTGAACACAGTGCCTTAAACACAGCATAGACACCCAAGATGCACACACACACCCTCTTAAGAAAGGAATTCATAAGACACCTGTTTCTTACCTTAAGGAACACGCTGCTCGTGTGGCATGAACGCAGCTGCTAGACTTTCCCCTTTTACCCAAACAGGATTTTTTTTTCTCTTTTTCTTTTTAAAGGGTGGGCATTTCTCTGGCAAGCAAGTCGTTCCGACTCACTGCTGTGAGCATGGAGGCTGCAGTGAAGAAACCCGCTCTTATCTTGCACGGAGGCTCTTCCTGCTTTCTGACAAGCTGTATCGCATCTCTCAGACGTGGGTGGAGCCAAGCAAAGTTAAGGAGAAAGCAAACTCGTCCTTGAAGCAGCTCTGGGGGACTTACTTTTTCAGATCAAGCAAGAATGCATAGGCTCCTTTCATAGATGCATCTGGGAGTGGACCCCCAAGGGACACAAAAACCATCTGTAGGACTGAGCTGCAGTCCTATCAGGAGCAAAACCCATCGAAGCTTGTGGGGTCCACTTCCAAGAAGTAACTGAACTTTAGTCCCTCCTGAAGATCCTCCAAGCGTCCCTATTTTCCAGGGTTTTACAGAAACCCTTCCAGTTTCTGATTTGATCTCAGAATGTCTCACTTTTCCTTAGGACACCCCCATTTTCATCAGAGAAACGTTGGAGGGTGTGGAGTTATGTGACCCCCGCAGCCAAGGAGATAAGTAACTATACAACCTTTAGAAGACATCTGAAGGCAGCCCTGTATAGGGAAGTTTTGTAATGTTTAATGTTTTATTATGTTTGTATATACATTGGAAGCTACCCAGAGTGGCTGGGGCAACCCAAACAGATGGGTAGGATATTTTATTTATTTATTTATTTAATAGGGCATTCCTATTTTATCAGAGAAATGTTGGAAAGTATGAATCCTGCTAAGAATAATCACCCAGTTTTACACCTGCCTTTTAACCAAATAATGAAGAGGCCCTGATCCTGCACTCACTTACTGCTAAAAGTCATTTGAAATCAACTAGACATCCTTAAGCACATTTGACTTAGGATCAGTTCCTTGCCTTGCCGCCACTTCAACTCCCTCCTCTCCACCTCACAATACCTTAAAACCCTCCCAAGAGAGAGAAAAAACAGAGCAATTTCATAAATTGGTCAATGTTCAATACATTCATAAAGTTCAGAATCTTTTTTTAACAGCAAAAAAAATATGTGTGTGGAGCTGTACACACGACATGTTTATTAAGTATTTACAGAGCAAGGGCAGCAGAGACAACCCATTTCGCTAGCATTCTTCCCTTTAACCCCTCAAACACTCATTTGGAGTCCTCAGAACAGCTGCAAATATTTCTGTTTCCAAGTTCTATTTACCTCTGCTCAGGATCAGGGAGCAAAGTCCTGATATTGCCTCTTTCCTCCATTGGCTGACCTGTTCCTTTAGCTATTTGCTTGCACAAAGTTTCCCCAGAGGTTAATGAGCCCTATTTATTGAGCATTTGTTCTGATTTTGTGGCGATGGAGGTTATAAGACTTCCCGCGAATCAGCTGCGTTTCTCTGTTGCAAAAACTGCATTTCTATGGGTCTCAAACAGGAGAGTGAGAAAGCATCTCTCTGAAATTATGCCTTGGCAGACTGCATGTTTTTATCAGAGTTAATGTTAGCACTACTGGGTGGAGGAAGGTGGGCATTTGCTAGGGGAAAAAAATCAAAGGATGGTGGTTTATCTTTGTCCTGCCTGCTAGTATCCCTTTAAGACTATTGTTAACTCTCATTGGATGAACCGAGCAGAAGGGGTCAGAGAACGGGATATGGAGGGGACATAGTGGGCAAGGGAAAAGCTAAGACCCCTCCTGCCCTTCAAATCCTCTCACCCGCATTAATGTTATTAGTTTTACCTCATAATGAGTAGCTGTCAGCTGAGATGACGGGAGAACAGACTGCTTGGGAGAAGAGAGTGCTTGGAAAATCTTGGTAATTCTCAATGTGCTGCTTATCTGCTCATCTTGTTATGGCTGGTGGCAGTTATTGCTTCAACCTCCCCCTGAACAGAAAGGACAGAGAGCGGCTTAAAGCAAATCACCAACCTAGACCCTGTGATCATCATCTGAGGCTCCTTTTTGTGTGCTTTCCCCATGAGAGGTCCAGAGCGTGGCAACACAAGAACAGGCCTTTTTTGCAGAGGCTCCCCGTTTGTGGTACCAGTATGCTCTCCCAAGGGAGTCTCTCCTGGCGCCTTCATTACATATCTTTAGGCGCCAGGCAAAGTCTTTCTTATTCTCCCAGGACTTTGGCTAATTAAACAATATTGTTGTTGTTCAGTCGTTCAGTCGTGTCCGACTCTTCATGACCCCATGGACCAGAGCACGCCAGGCACGCCTATCCTTCACTGCCTCTCACAGTTTGGCCAAACTCATGTTAGTAGCTTTGAGAACACTGTCCAACCATCTCATCCTCTGTCGTCCCCTTCTCCTTGTGCCCTCCATCTTTCCCAACATCAGGGTCTTTTCTAGGGAGTCTTCTCTTCTCATGAGGGGGCCAAAGTAATATTTATATATTAAAACAATATATGGCCTTTTAAAGGGGGAGGTGCTGTTGTTTTCGTTAGTTATTGTGGTATAATTTTTGTGTTTTTCTATTGTGAACTGCTCTGTGATCTTCAGATGAAGGGCATTAAACAGATTTAATTAATAATGATGGTGGTGGTGGTGATAATAATAATAATAATAATAATAATAATAATAATAATAATAATAGTGTAATGATGGTGAGCATGATAACTATGTACCAATAAGAAATGGAGCAGTATGTCTGCACCAAAACCATTGCAGATGCAAGCAGTACTGAAAGCAGAATTGCTTATAAATATATTGATATCATCAGGAACAAAAAATCGCAATGAAAAAGCTGCCTTCTTCTTGTCACTTAGGCTGATCACAATTCCCCCACCCCCCAAAAAAATCTCTCCTCTCTGGCGAAAATGAGGAAATCCATGCCAGTTTCACCAGTACCTTCTGATTTCTTTCATTGTCTCCTGGAAGTCCTGTTTCAGGGATGTAAAGAATTTTCCTGTCCCTTTGGGTTTCCTTCAACACTGTGTGTGCACCAGCATGTGTGGTGTGCCAAGTACTACTTTCAGTCTTACTGGAGCACAGGGATGGTGGTGAAGTAAATGGCTGTGAGGTCAGATAGAAGGATACCTCGAGGTCTGCATCCAAATCTAGTTTCAGCCGAGTTTATTGAGCCAGCTTTGAGTAGCCAAATAAGTTAATGTCCTCTTCTGCATTAGCTGGAGCACTTGTAGTGACATTTACAGTAAAAGTATAATCAGCAGACAGGGAAGGGATTCCTGGTGGTAATTAAAACATTTCAAAATACAGCCAACAAAACCAGTTTTATCAGTTTTCAGCTCCACCTGGAGGCATCCTTTGTAAGGATACTGGGCTTTGATTGCCCAATTCAAACCAAACCACACATTTGGCTCAATCTCTTTAATTCCCACTTCATTGCCCTCCAAGTGTCCCGATTTTCCTGACACAGTCCCAGAATTACAGAAGCCATCCCAGTTTCTGATTTTGTCCCGGTTTTCCTTTTTCCTCCCCTCCATATCCCAGAGAAGTATTAAAAGTGGTGTGTGGGGATTTGGGTGTAGGTGCAGAAATGGAGTCAGTTTACATGAAAAATAAAATCCCTGAACCAAATGAAGGAGTTGAAGCTGGACTACGGTCCGGGGCCCTTCCTGTAAATTCAAAGGAAAAGGAGTACCTGTTAATTTGCTCCGAGAATCCACATCTTTGCATTGTTTCTTGTAGAAACTCACAATGTTGGTAAGCTATCCATTCAGGAACTCATTTTATTGTTCCTAGCCATGGCAGGCGTCACACAGAATGGAGAGCATCGTTGTGGCATCTATAATGTGCGCTCCAGTCCGTTAATATTTCTCCAGCTGCTTGTAACTTCCATCCTTTGCACCTGGCAAAGTGATCAATAGGAATTACGTCCCTGTGCAGCAGAGGCCTATTGATCTCCATAAAACTTCAGCAAGCGCTGAAGTTGTGAGCTAGATTACGTTCATCCCAGCATGTAGGTAAAACTCAAAGCTTACATTTCAGGGTTATAGATGGTGGAGGAGGCAGACTAGGTAATGTAATATTTTGTGGGGCACAAAGGCATCATTAGAAAAAATGATTCCATTCTGATTTTGTTACTTTCCTGAGAGCTATAACACAGGGACACTCAAAACATTTAAGTTAAGCAAATCACCTGGCATATTTGCAAAGCACGTTGTTGCGCTTAACAACTTGCGAAGAACCTTGTCCATTTTAACTAATGGTGTTCTGCTGCGCCAGAAGCGGTTTAGTCATGCTGGTCACATGACCCAGAAAGCTGTCTGCAGACAAACGCCAGTTCCCTCGGCCTGAAAATCGAGAATAGTGCCGCACCCCATAGCCGCCTTTGACTGGACTTAACTGTCCAGAGGTCATTTACCTTTACCTTTTACAATGAATGGGGTATAGATATTGAGAATGCAAATCAGATACTGTGTAATTTCTATCCAGTCTTCTTTTTAATTATATCTCGTAGAAGCCTAGAATTTTAGCAGTACCCAGAACTGTAATTATGCTCTGCAATGACCTACCTCATTATGTAGGTACTGGAAAATATGTATACCACAAATCCCAAACAATTTCAGATTGTTAAATCTGCTCAAGCTCATTTTATTTATGAACCTTTAAGACCCTAGCAGCTGCATGCATATAACATGTACCAAAATGCAATAAAAAACAAGTCTTTGTGTTTCAATGAAGTCAGTCAACAGAAATAAAAAAGGAAGAAGCGAATAGATGCAAGATGAGGATAACATAGGAAATCAAGCACATTTGGAACTAGAATAAACTTTCGGCCTGTTACAGAAGGCTTTTCTAATGTCCTTATTGGGGGAAAGCATGGTTTGCAAATATCCTGTTCAAAGCCATGGCATCGCTGTTGCATACAAAAGCAATTGCTGCTGTTGTTTTTCTGATCCTGGAAAAGAGCTGTGATCTTCCTGCTGTACTGTTCATGTGAGGGGAGCCAGTCACATGAGCAGTTAGTTGCACTTACAATAACCTAAGGAGGAATTCAGCATAGCGCTAAGCAGATTGCTCCATTAAACACTACTATTGCAGCAAGATCGAACGCAGGCGAAGCGATGGGGGGCACCGATACAGCTCTTTGCCAAGCATGCAAGGGACCCTAGGTATGCCTCTGATAGAACGAGAACTAGAGCCAATGGGGTCTAGTAGTGGTTACTCAAGTATCAATCTAGGACACTGGAGGCCAAATCCCCACTTGGCCATGAAGCTCACTGGGTGACCTTGACTCTTAGGACTAAGCTACATTAGTTAAAAAAATAAAATAAAAGCGTTATAACACTGTGACACCAGATGGCGCTGTAGAGCTGAACGCTATGAAATTTTCCATTGTGAGCTTTACAACGGTTTTCCCCCAGAGCATTTTCAGAGCGCTTTTTTATAGCTGTGTAGATGCAGACTTAGCCTAACCTACCTCACATGGTTGTTGTGACAATAAAACAGAGGGGGAAAGGAGGGAAAGTGGGGTGTAGATGTTGTAAATAAGCATAATGCAGCCTTTTTTTAAAAAAAGAGAAAGCTGTTGTCATTGCTGTTGTTGCTGTCTGCCTCGAGAGACAATGGCGTGCACCTCTAGGGGTGAAGTCAAACCGCTGTATTATCAGCACTGAAGTGACCTCTCCAGGGTGCAAGCCTGGGCAATGTGAATGGAGGTCCTGGGCTACACAGATGACAAGACGGGGCCCCTGAGCCTCGCTGATGTGGTCCAAAAGAAGCAGAGCAATACGTTTGGCAACAGCTTGGCTGCAGGAGTTGCTGGAAGGAGTTGCCCGCAAGGCAGTGGAGGTGCCTTGCACAGTATGAGTGTCACAAAGCTAAAGGACTGAAAAAGGACCCAGCATAACTTTTTGTCCTTTTTTAAATAATAATAATAATAATAATAATAATAATAATAATAATAATAATAATTAAGGTAGTATCATCCATTTTACTATTTCCACATGCTTGACTGGTATAATGTACAAATTAATATAAGCACTATACTGTACCTGAATTCTCCAGCTGGCATTTCCCCCTCCCCCTTTCACATAGGCTTACAGCTGAACTTTCATCCTTAGTGTCAAAGCCCTCTAAGTTGAAATGTTGCCTGAGCAAAAAATAAACCTGTTTTCATGAAATGCAAACCACCTACTTCTTTGCAGTAAATATATAGCGCTCTTGTGCAAATCCTTCTGTGCGCATAGTTTCAGAATAATGCCGGGGGTGGGGTTTCTGTGCAGCAAGCACTCAGTGAGAAAGAAATTTTGGAGCGCATCTCCACTCATTACAGCACAAAGTGCCACTGTTTTTCCGAGTTTAATAAATTCTGTCACAGCACAGTTTTGAAACTCGCGAATGACCTGTTTTAATTAGAGGCGACGGGAACTGAACTGCATGCTGACTAAATGGATGCCCCGGGAACTCTGCGGATGATATATTGTGTGGCCTCTCCTTGGCCAAACTAATAAGGCATTCAACTGCCCGAGTCAAAGGACAAGAGGTTGCTCCATCCCCCATTCCATGTACATAGAAACTGACTGGACTTGCAGCTGGAATCTTATTTTAATGTTGGCATTGGGACAGAGACCTCTGTCGCCCTTGAAGACAGCAGGGTAGCTTTGGGGATAAAGGGCAGGCCCCTGTGAAACATATAACCCCAGCATCAGCTGCTTGAGGTGGCTGCCACAGGAGACCTAGTAGCAGAACTAGTAGCCTCTCCGTGCTCCAAAACAGTGCTACCGAGCAAGGTAGGTCAGAAGTCAGGGGTCCTGCAACCCTTCAAGCCTCTACCTATCCCTTTTCCCAGGCTACTCGCCCTCCTCGGCCACACACCCTTTTCCCAGGCCACATCCTCACCAGCTCTCTTTTGCCTCTCCTCCTTGATGGTTTTTGCCTGGCTGGAATTTGCCCTTGAACTTATCTTGAGAGTGCCACTTTCTTGCCTGGATGGAGAATAGAGAGGGGTGTGCGAGTGCATGTAGAAACCAGCCTACCACGCAGAGGTAATATTTGCATTCAGTGCTCCACTTGCTTTTGCCACTGGCCCTCCTCACCTCTGGCATGAGGCCCCTGAAAAGTTGCCCAGGTGAGGAATGTGGCCCTTCGGTTTCTCACCCCTAGCATTAGAGAACTGGAAGGATGCCTAGGGGCTTATAGTAGGACAAGAGGGTCATTGTTGCCTATGCGATAGGATTTCGTGGAGTGTGGGTGCCCTTTGTTATTGAAGATGTCCTGGGGTTCTGTTCCTGTTGGCGAGCTTCCATTGACTCCCTCCATGTGAGCATCGTTGCCACAACAGTGCCTGTTTGGCAGTGTTTCCATGGGCACTGGACCACAGCTGTGTTTTTTTCTTCTTCTTCTTCTTCTTTTTCTGCCATTTTGCTGTTTTCGGAGTTTGGGGTTTTTCTCATCTCACCTAGGCTGAGCATGTAGCAACGACATATCTCCATCATACCCAATTCAGACAACTGCCTGCTCCAGCTTGTTCAACTTGTTTGGGTAGCCACAGTGCTACTTAATCACTGTCCAGGCAGTCTTCCAATAGACCTGTATGGGCCTTCCTACAGCTCTCTCAAATACAGCTTTTGAAATCCTATTACAAGTTCTAAAAGATCTTTGTGTGTATGTGTGCATGTGCAGGTTTAAATGAAGGGTTGGGTGCCGTTGTTTTTTCCCCCAGAAATACAAATGCAAAGCCTTACTGGATGTACAGATTTAGTCATAGTTCTCTGGATTGCAAAATTTACTCATAGACTAGCAAAATGCCAGTATGATGGATTGCTCAAGTGTTAGGAGCTGGGCAAGTCCCCGCAACTATAGTCTCCCATGGTAGCAGCCTGTGTACTTTCTCTCACAGAAGTCAGCAAAGGTCTTGGCGAACTGAGCCTATCCTTCTCTGCATTCTCCCTTTCATTTACCTGGACACACCTTGGGTTCATTTCTTGCCCATGCTTCAGCCACTGATACAATAGCTTCACTTTAAAAACATGATACCCAGAACCCAGTTTCAGTAGAATTCGTACAAGTGCTTGATGTGCCCATATCATTCTGAAAAAGCATTTTTATTAAGGCATCGTAGAGTTGTGCCTCATTTATTGATGCATTCTCAATTTTGTGATAGAGAAGATGGAGGGTCTCAATTTTGTGACAGAGAAGATGGAGGGTCTATCCCTACAGGGAGGCAGCCCCATCAGTAGATATTTGGGCACACTTAAAAGTTTCTTTCTTTTTAATTGAACAACAAAGAGAGCACCAAGTGGATTTTCTGCCTCAGGTGCCAAAATGCCTTAGGGATGTCACAAAGATGCCAATTGCATTTCATATCCTTTACTATAATTTGCCCAGAAAGAGATGCCCGGACATGTGTGACTGCTACGCTCCAATTTTCAGAATTCTTCCTGCAGCTTCCAGTGAAGAAGAGCAGGGTTTGGAAATATAGAACTGTGCATACTGTAAAAAGTTCATGTTATGGGAAAACCAGAGGCGGGGGAGATACAAAGTAAGGGTGGAAAAATCTGACAATTTTCAATTTTTGTTCCACTCACGTTTCTCACCTTTCCAATCTTAAATTTTGTTCTCCACATTTCTACATCAATTGGCAATCCTTTCCAATCCTCGTGAAAATTCAAAGCATTTTAGAGCACATGACCTCAATATACATATTATTGTATGCATTTTTTTGCCTGATATACACATTTTTGCAAGCAATTTTAGAAGCATCTTATGTTATTCTCACTGATTATGCATTTTAAGCTACATTATTCTATATTTTATAAATTTTGGTGCACAAATATTTAGATGGAATAATGTGAAAAAATGCAAATTTTGAACTAGCTGTGTTTCAGTTTGCATATTGTTTCAGAAAGTGCTAATTTGTTAGGTTCACATTAAAATCCTAACGAAACCAAATTGCTTCTCCATGCGTAATGCAGAGTTGCTATATTTGGTAGCACTCATGTTTCTTGTACCATGTAGTTATAACCTAATGTGAGGAACTGCACCTCATCTCAAACATGTGTTTCCAACACAGGGCCGCCTCTACCATTAGGCAGAGTGAGGTGGCTGCCTCAGGCAGCTGATTTTGGGGTGTCATGAAAGGGAGTTGCTAAGGAAATTGCTTCTCATTTGTATTTTCTATCTTATTAAGAAGAGCTTGTGGGATTTTCTGCTGCTGGTTTCAAATAACTTGACCAGCCTTACTTACTGTGCACCTTGAGTATGGAAGAAAGTCTGATCTTTGCTATTCTGTCACAGGTAGCAAAATACCTCATGGCAACTCTCGTTTCCAAACCTGCATGCACTGAAATAACTCAGGTGCAAGGGGCACTTGTAGGGGACAATCCACACAGGATGTGCAACTTTTCTCATGCTCGTTTGTTATTTTTCATATAAATCCCCCCAGGCCACTTCCCCCTTGATAGGTCTTATTTCTAGTGTCTTGAGCCCATGTTTTTTTTTGGGGGGGGGGGGGGTGGAAGCTGAGGTAAAAATGGCAGAGAGGGACATTTTCAGGGAAGAATCAATGGATATGTGGGGAAGATTAAAGTACCCACCCCTTGCCCACTGATTCTCCCCCCCCCCACACACACACACACAAGCAGGACCCCAAATTTGCCTAGTAACATATACCGTAGTTCCACCTTGAGAATTTGCTTTTTACTATTGGTAAGGCTTTGCTTCCATGGAAAGGCCACAAGATGGCACCATACGCTAGAATGATCACATTTTTTGCACTAAAGGTAAAGGGACCCCTGACAATTAGGTCCAGTCGCAGACGACTCTGGGGTTGCGACACTCATCTCGCTTTATTGGCCGAGGGAGCCGGTGTACAGCTTCCGGGTCATGTGACCAGCATGACTAAGCCACTTCTGGCGAAGCAGAGCAGTGCACGGAAACGCCGTTTACCTTCCTGCCGGAGTGGTACCTATTTATCTACTTGCACTCTGACGTGCTTTCGAACTGCTAAGTTGGCAGGAGCAGGGACTGAGCAACGGGAGCTCACCCCGTCGCAGGGATTCGAACTGCCGACCTTCTGATTGGCAAGCCCTAGGCTCTGTGATTTAACCCACAGCGCCACCTGCGTCCCGCACTAGCGGCACAAAATCCAATAGCAACTGCTAAGAACTGATAAAGGCTGCCAACTTGAATAAAATATTAGGGAGGGCAGGTAAGCCTCACCCCACAATATCAATTACATGACGGGGTGGGGCTTACCTCGGCCCCTAGCAGTTGGCTCAAAGGAACTGATTATTCATTCCTTATTTATCCCATCCTGCCTCCATGCAACAGGTTAGAAGTGTTTGCTCACACACACACACACACACACACACAAATATTCATCACCACAACAGCCCTGTGAAATCAGTGAGACTAAGCAAGAGTTTCTTGGCTAAGTAGGGATTTCAACTCGGATGTCCCCAGTCAAAGTCCTGGCTGCAAGGATGCTGTCTGGCCAGGCTGCATTTTGTTCATGTATGCGTCGTATTCAGGCACAGTATTCAGGCACTGTGTGGTATTCCCCGCTCTCACACACTTGAGTAGAGTTTTCCCTCCCTCTCCTTCTGGACAGTTGAAACTCTGCCACAGGCTTACATTTCAGAGACCTGTCAGAAAACTGTTTGATGAGCCTGTTAAATTATCCACCCCTGCATACAGCCTGAATGAGTAATCGATGTTCAACACCATGTGAATTCGTGGGGGGAATTGTGCGGCCTTGGTGTGAAATATTCTCCAAATATGTTTGCCATTTCTGTAAGAATAATTGTAATTATTCTTGTATAAATGTAATTAAGTTCATGTGACAAATTTTTGCAGTTACATTGATATGATCTTCTCTAGCAGAGGTGGTGTTATTTTAATTTTGTAGTATAGTATGACCACAAGCAGATATGATGTTCTTATACCCAAAGTACTTCAGGTTAATCAAATTTATACCAGCAGAAGACCCTAGGTTCGATCTGTAGTGTCTCCTTATCTATTTCAACTTTCTGATTTCAGCACCATCTTAATTCCACAGTACGGTGTCCTTGCAAACATAAAAAACTCCTCACCAAAGTGACTGTAATTTGAGAACAGGGTGGGTTTTTTTTTAACACCTCTGAGCATTGAAAATAGACTGACCTTTGACTACTGACCTTCTCTGCAGTGTAGTTAAAAATATTTCATCGCTGAGACACTTGTGAGCAACTGGACTGCTTCTGTTATAGGGCTGGCTGCAAAGAGCAGAAAACTAGGGGTGCGAAGCTCTGAAAGAAGCTAAGTGGGTTGTAGTGGCAAAAAAATAAACAAATCAGTGATTCCGATTACATAATTCACAGCAAGAAACTGAACATAGGCATGTATTGCTCAATATCCTGAGATGGTACATACTGTGGCAGTTTAGAAATAACTCTGCTGCAGCCAAAACTTTTAAGCTGTGATCTTGTGATTCCAGTTAGATTAGAAGCACTAGTGGCGTGCTCATGCTACTTCTCTTAAAACACATTGAATTTGTTACCCCCTGTGTTGTACAGCTCTTTCCACCTTAACCGTTCACATCAGCATGACTTCAATAATGTCAGATTCGTTTCCGTTTGTGGACACACCAGGTGGGTCAAGTTGCTCACACCTTGGCCAGAGGCAAATTGGGAACGACTTAAAAGACTCCAATCAGTGTCCAGTTTGAGAAACAATGCATCAAACAGCAATATGCATTTTGGATAAAGTCTATTTTGTGAACACAGATTAAGAACCCAGCATTGGAAATGCAATGAATGCCTAGTAAATTGGAGTATGAACCTAAATGTGTTGTCCGGCTACTTTGAATGGGCCTATCACTATGAGATATTGAGGGTCACACTGTGATGATTATTCCATCGCTGAAAACATTTCTTCTTGCCGGACAGAACTATCCCCTCTCCTTCTACTGTTCTAGGGGGTTATCCCCTCCAGAGCAGATTTGCACATGGGGAGGAAGAGGGGGGAATCCATATTGTACTTGCACTGGCTTCTGCTAGCATGCTGGTTTAGTTGAATCCAGCCCTGCCCAGTTGGAATTCAGGATTTGATAACAGACTGTCATTGACAGTAGACTGTTATTGCTGTTGTCGCTAGATCGTCACCTTGCCGTGGTGAGTGGGCTTGCATGTTCCTATGACCCTTGTGAGCGAAGCCGTCAGGAGTCTCATAGTCCCAGCAGGGTCACCCAAGGCGGTAAGGTCAAAGGGGAGGAGCTAGACAAAGAATGATTCAAGAAGTCCTCAAAGGCAAAACAGGTGGAAGATAACAAATGGTATGTTACAACAGCTGTGAAGGCAGATGAAGGCCGCAGCAGAGAAGAATCTACTGGTCGATTGGAATAGAGCCTTACTGCAAAGACTGTCCGTTGGTCAGCTTGCACTGATCTACAGACGTAAAACAAATTAATGCGTCTTCCCAAAACCCATCCCAAATCCAAACCCAAGAGAGTCCCACGGTGATCGGCAAATGGTAACGGGGACAGGACCGTGAAATCTGGAAGCCCCGTCATGAACTGGCACATGGGTGGTGGATACAGATTCTACTGAGCATCTGAGAGCATCAGCACTCAGATTCCAGATTTTAAAATGTGCAATTTTTATTTTATGGTTTTATGCATAATTGTTGTAAACCGTTTTGATATTATTTTATGAATAGTAGTAAATGGGTGTTTTTGAGCAAATAATTTAAAAAAAACAAGCAGGGTCTGCAAGAAAATGTTGCTGCAGAGGGCACCTACAAAGATATACCGATCTTCTGAGAAAGCATACTACACATCCTTAGAAACATCATATGGTTACCATTAGACAGACTGCTGTTATTTGTTATTTATTACTGGCGGGGTCCCTGCTCTGGGGGAGAAATGCTTGAGATTTTATGCCTCCGGTGCCGAAATAACTTTGCTCACCTCTGGTACTATGAATCTTGACTATGTATGGGTGCTATTTTCTGCAAAAATGACTTTGGGCCAGCCCTGTGCACTTATTTAAAAAGAAACTTCCGCACGTGCTCAGAGGCACTTATTATCCAGTTCCCGTGAAAAGGTAAAATATTCCATGCGTGTCTGGAAACCACCAGAAAAAAAACCTGAAAAGGAAACTGGCAACACTGAGCCAGGGTGCGTGTGTTCGCTCCCGCTTCCCACCACCTTCCCCACCTCTGTGGTTGAGAAATCACGAAATATCAACTTGGTGCACAGCACGAAGAGCCACACTTCCTCATTCTGGCCATTTATCAGAGTCCCCGGCCGCCATGCATTCTCAATACCATCCACCGCGGCGCTCTGGGGAAATTGCCAGCGCGCAGCTCCGGACATTGTTGGACTGCAACTCCCATGAACCCCCGCCAGCATGGCCAAGGCTCGGGAGGAGGAGAACTGTAGTCCGGCAACCGCTGGAGGCCCACAGCCCCCGGCCTGGAACCTGGCCCAGTTTGGTGCCCCCCCCCCATAATAACAATAACAACCACTTTATTACTTGCAGCTCGCCCATCTGGCAGCCACTCTGGGCAGCTTCCAATGATCACGCCGCCTGGGGCTGAAGGAAACCGGCGCTCAGAGCCGGCAGCCGCGGAAATAAAGAGAGCCTGTTTTGCAAGCGCCCAAGGAAAGCCTTGGTTGGGCGCATTTTGCAACGGCCTCTGCGGCGACTTCCTTCGGCTTCGCAGTTCCTCTTCTCCCTTTTCCCCTCCTCCTCCTCCTCCTCCTCCTTCCTTTCCTTTGCTGCTAGAGCAGCTCTCGCTGGGCGTGGGGAGAGGGGGGCATGCGAAAGGCGAGGCCGAGCAAGCCTGCGCCGCCGCTAGAGCCAAGTCTCCCTGCACGGGGTTGAGCGCAGCAGCCTCCTCCTTCCTGGAAACTCTTCAGGCAGGCGGGGCTATTGGCTGCCTTGCAGAGGCCGAGCCTCCTCCCGTTTAGGGCTGCATCCCTCACTCTTCCTTTCCTTCCTCCCTTCCCTCTCTCCGGTCCGTCTCTCTCTTTCGACTCCCGCCTCCTTCTTTGCGCGCAGGAGCCGCGTCTCCGGGTGAGTGGCGAGAGGCCGCGCGCCGTATTTATAGACAATCGCAGGCGGGGATAATACGGGATGGGGGGACTGGCTCTTCAGTGGCGCCGCCGGGGCAGGTCGCATTGTGATATGTGGGGCAGGTGGTTGGGGGGGGGGGTGGAAGAGAGAAAGAGTGACAGGCGCCAGCCCCTCAGGCCCCAGAGGAACAGCGCCCTCCTGCAGACCCGCACGGAGGTCCTCGGGTGCTTTGCAGCCTCGCCAAATTTGGCTGGGAGAGAAGGGGGTTTTTTTTGCGCGCCCTTGGCAACCTGCCCACCCACCGGCCCCCCACCTCCCTCCCGCCCGGCCCTCTGATTCCGTTCCGAGTCGTTTTATTGCAAAGGGGGTGGGTGAAAAATGTAAGTGTCCCAGTGTCTGGGTGGCTTTTTCAGGAGGACTTCCAAGGTGACCCCTGCATGCGCCCATCTCCTCCCTTGCCTTCTGCAAAACGCTGCTCTTTTATGTATTGTGTGTGTGTGTGTCTTTTGCTTGCCTAGGAGCCACCCCTGTCTTTCCGAAGCTAATCTCTGTGGCCTGCAAGGGCGGAGAAAGCCAGGCAGCCAAGATGCCCCACGGTAAGCAGACAAGAGTGCTTCTTCTCAACGACATGGAAAAGCTGGACAAGACCCTCTTCCGGCTGGAGCAAGGTCAGTGTCCCAGACGGCTGCTTGTGTGTTCGGTTTTTTTGTTTAACAAGTTGCGTTGGATCCTTGTGCAAGAGGAAGCTCAAACAGTTGTTAACTCTTCCATCTCGTCCTGTTTTCCTGTGCACGGAGATTGATGTATGCTTTACAGAGGGGGAAAAACCAGATTTTTTTTTAATGGAGAGGCCTCTGCCCCAAGCAGCTTACACACAGTCAGCATGCAGACTGTAGCCACAGAGGAGCTTACTTCTGGGTAAATGGATCACATATGGCTGCCAGGAGTTAAGAAATGGGTCTTGGGGGGGGGGGGAGTTGGGTTTTGAGGAAGGCTTTGGAAGAAACAAATTAGGTGCATCATCTAGCTGGGACTGTGAACACTGACATTATAAATAACTTCAATAAATAAATCAGTACTTTAACAGACGTAAGAGGCAATGGGAGAGATGGGTGGAACTGAGAGTTTAGTTGGCTGAGGAGTATGCATAATGCATAAAGAAATCAATATGATCCATTAATTTTTCTGAAGCTGCTCCATGCTTTTCAAATGGTTTATGAATACGGCATTCCTCTGAGTGGTCATAAATTTGACTAATTATATGTTAGGCTCCAGGCTTGCAGTGTTCTTTTTTTAAAAAAACAACAACGCTTAAGGGCTAAACTAAGTGTGTGTCGGCAAACAGGTGAAAGAGAACAGATCACTATTTCTTGTCTAACCAGAGGTGCTCACAAACTCTGCTGTTTGCTGCATGAAACAGGGGTAGGTAGAGAATGGCTCAGGAATGGCAGGAGTGCAGCATAGGTAGGAAAGAATTAACTACCTCTATCACTTCTGCCATACAAATTGTGCTCAGCACCTGCCAGTTCATTTTTTGTTTTGTGTAATAGGAACAGGGTTAGTAGACACGTGTTTGCCACTGAACCCTTAGCATTGCACGTATGGCATCAATGCGCTCTTGAGAAATAATTCCCAGTGAGCGCATTGAAAGCTCTCTTCTGAATAAACTTTTGCAGCTGTGTCTAAACATGGCTAAAGTCCTGCAATTAGTTGTGTCTTGCAGGAATCAGTGGCAGGGCTGTCTTAAGCATATGCGGCACTGGGGTGCAAAGATCCGCCCGACGCCACTGCCCCCCAGTTGCCAAGTCCCAGGCGCGCTGGAGGGCGGAGCAGGCCAGCCACCTCAGCGTCACACTGGTTCGGTCGCCCCTGAACTCAAGGTGCAGCAGAAGAGCCCGGACTCAACTCTTCCCCGGACTCAACTCTCGGGCTCCGGACTCTCGGCCTGGCGCCCCAGGAATCCCACCGCCTGGGTGCCCTGCACCCCTAGCACCTATGGGCAAGACGGCCCTGGACATAGGATTGCAACTTAAGTTCAATGAAACCAAAACTCTGCTCTTTAAAGCTCCCTGTTACTGTACTTTTCCTTTTGGCGAGTGGCTTTTTTTCCTTCATTGATAAATAAATCTACCAGTGTTGTCATCAAGCACATCTATTACCAATGCTTCTGATGTAATTCTAAGCAATGAGTGGGATTGGCTTCCAGCTAATTTTTCTTAAGATGGATGTGCCATCTTCTAAAATGGGAAGAACGTTCTGACCCTGAAAGTAAGCTCTGTTTGAGAGATGTTAGGATTGCAGTCCTCGGAGGGGTACACACAGGAACTGACCTCAGTCGGGCCCATCTGCTGTAAGAGGAAGTACAATGACAGTTTAAGCTGTTGTAACTTTGAAGTAGATTCTATTGAAAGTTTGGAATGTAAGGAAGGGCAGTTTTGGATGTGGTGGTGGATGACAGACTAGGGGGGAAAATGGAATGCATTTTCATTTCCCCACAAGAGACGGGGCATTAAATGTTATCATAGCCATACTGGAGCCACTGTTGATAGAGGCTGATGCATGGGTTCTGACTGCAGAATTGGCAGCCAAGTCCACGGAGTTGGCTTGATTAAATGTTATCCCAAGTGCTAAGCACCCACTTGCGGGAAATTGTTTACCATGCAGCTACAGTAATGTTTAGGGCTGCAGACGAATGCCCCAGTTACCTGGGAGTGAGCCTTGTTCATTTCAATAGAACTTACAGTGCAGTCCCAACCATACCTACTCAGAAGTAGCAGTCATATCCAGAATTTAAAAATCACACCTCCTCTACGCAGGAGGTGTTTCTGCAGTCTTGGACAGGGAACGTGCTAAAATGGTACTGTACTTCATTGACTGTGTAGGCTTGGAAATACCGGTATGTAGTTTGAAGCCTTTGTGCTTCCTGCTTCATCTGTAACATCTTAGGTGCTCGTTTGTACATTGGCAGAGCAATTTGTTGCTCAGAAGGAAGCTCCATTGAGGTTAATGAGATTTGCGCCCATGTTACTTGTAAAGCATGGAATCTCAAGTAAACAATCTAGGAATCAGGCAGAAAAGAAGTAAACTTAAAGCATGGTTAGGTTCAGGCTGTAAGAATTTTAATTGCTGAATTCCAAAGAACTTTTGAAGCCTCAAAATGTGTTGCTTTTTGACTTTTTATTCTCTTAAATTCCACTTCTCATTTATAAATGATGAGTCTCAAAAGTTGTTCCCCATATATATACATAAAACAAAAGCAATAAACAAAAGCAGTTAAAATGACTCAAATAGTAATGTAATCTCAACAACTAGCCGGAACCAAAAAATAATTCAACTGTGTTTAACAAATTTTGCTCCTCTAAAACTAGGAATTTGCTCGGGTGATTTGATTTTATAATTTGGAAAATGGTTAGGGGAGCACCTCAAGGACAATGCACTATGACAGTGAAGGAAAATGTAGCTAGTTCTTATCTGTATTTCTGCTCTGCAACATAGAAAAAAACCGATTTGGGAATACTTGTAAAATAGCAAAGCCATGCACTTCCACATAGCAGAAAGAACTAACAGATAGACGGTGTAACTAATATGAGCAATGCATTTTTAGTCTACATGGGTTTTAGGGAATAAGATATCAGTAGCAAACATCTCTGCAGTCCGATCTATGTTTAGCAAACTATAAACAAACTTGTCAAGCCTGCAGCAAAAGCACAAATGACCTGATCTTAGATTTATTTTTATAGACATTGTTATGAAGGCAAAGAACCTTAGGCTTAACAAATTATCATTATTACAGTATTTATTAAATTGGTATACTATACTCCATCCACAAATCTCAGGGCGGTTCACAACACAAAAACACAAGATTAAAAAAAACGCAAAATGCATGATGAAAACAAGAGCAAAAATAAACCACTAACCCCACAACACATTTAAGATGGTATTGGATGTAATCAGCCAAAGGCCTGTTTGAAGAGGAATGTTTTTGCCTGGTGCCTAAAGGTGTAAAATGAAGGCGCCAGCCAAATCTCCCTGGGGAGAACATTCTAGAGACAGGGAGCCACTGCAGAGAAGGCCTTTCCCAGAGAACTTCACGCTGCTTACCAATTCATTTCTGTGTCAGTAAATGAAGATAACAGATGCAGATGAAATAATCGTGGACTATATATATATATATATATTCATACAACTTCATTCTGCATTGCTTTTGAGCTGGCTCCATTCCATATCTTCTTTGAAACAGTTACAAAATGTCGTTCTCTCATATAATTTCATAAATTGCGTGTAGTACTTTATAAGCTTTGGAGGTCACAGTAGCCAAGGCTGTTTTGTTTTGGATGAACAGATACTTTGTATGGTGTTGGATTTTTAAAGAAAATAATCTTTGTGTGAGTGCTTTGTTCATTGTTGTTCATGGCTCCCTCTTGCATACGGTTTGCAAGATCTAGGCTTTGGCCATTAGTGGCTCTTAATGAGTGAACAGCTATACCATTCTGTTCGTATCTGTAGCTCAATCGACTGAGCTGGTTGATGTCTAAATATTCAATTTCCAGCATTCACTGTTAGCCAGCGTTATAGGCATAGAAGTGCTTCAAGAGCTTAATGAGACATAACTGGGCATAAAGTGGCCTGAGAGTTAATGCATATAACCACATTGGGGTCTTTCAACCTGTGCAGCCATTCCTTTCCCTTCGTGCCATAAACAGAACCCACGGAATTCATGGCAAACAAACCAGCCATTTCCTCAACAGTCCTTTCTGGCAGTTGGCTCGTTGAGGCGTCGTTCCATGTTGATACGTTTTAAGATATGGGTGTTTGCACTCTTAACAGTTGCCTGTCTTGCTCTATTCAGGTTTTGAACTTCAGTTCCGACTGGGGCCTACCTTGCAAGGCAAACACGTTACGGTGCATACCAACTACCCAGCTTCTGGAGAAGGGTTCAGCCGCCACAAGTTCAGGTGCCTGTCGTGGCACAACCCAACTGGGAAAGAAGACGATTCTGACAAATACTGCAAACTAGATCTCCAGATCTCTGGGTCGTACCAGTATTATTTTAGTCATGAGTAAGTAATGGTTGGATCCGGAACAACGGCTTGGCTCCCGAACAAATCGGCTCCCAAACGATCGAAACCTGGAACTGAGCGTTCCAGGTTTTGAACAATTTTTGGAAGCTGAACATCTGGCGCGGCTTCTGCGGATTCCGATTGGCTGCAGGATGTTCCTGCAGCCAATCGGAAGCCGCGTCTTCGTTTTCGAACGGTTCCGAGACTTGAACGGACTCCCAGAATGCATTCTGTTTGAGAACCAAGGTACGACTGTATTGGGAGTGGTTCACATCTTAACCCTGCTGGCAGTCCTTTTTGTGTGACAGAGGAGTAGGCCGCAAACCTTAAGATAGCCCAGGAGGCTGGTTCTCCATGCAGAGGTCTGTGTGTGTCCCCCCCCACCTCAAAAAGAGATGGGGAACAGTCAAGCAGTTGGGTCTATATGTGTATTGACTTACTGTGTTGAGTGCCTCCCTTGGAAATTGAGTTAGGCAACGCTAGATGGTACTTTTCTTGTGCAGTTAGCAAGCAACAATATATGTTGGTCATTTTATATATATATATATATATATATATATATATATATATATATATATGTGTGTGTGTGTGTGTGTATGTGTATGTGTATATATATATATATATATATATATACACACACACACACACACACACACACTAGGCACAGTGGGGGCTGGTTCTCATTGGACCGCAGCATGTGAAAGCAGGAGGTTTTCCTCCCTAGTTGTGATCTCTCTGAAAATGTGCCCTTGTGCTGCAGTTAGCACTGTGGGAGAAGGGAGTTCATATTGGCACAAATGGGCCTTTTTTCCTCCCTGTGCCAACTGCAACACGGGGTGTTTTTTGTTGTTGTTGAGAGCACAGCTGGGAGGAAAGAGTTAAACCTCCCCTCTCAATGTGCTGCAGTCCTAATGAGAATCCTTCTCCCACCCCTTGCCTGGTACTTAATTTGGGAGGGGGGAGAGAGAAGGAGACATGACTGCTAACCAGTCGAGGAAGGTAACATGTAGTTTGGCCTAAGATAACGTTTGACAAAGGCACTCCACATAACAGGACTATATACGTAGAGACTAAATTTGCTATTTTGTCCTCTACCTCTTTCTGAGGTGAGGAGAGGCACAAAAGCCTCAGGTGTGCAATGCTGACATGTAAATTAAGAGAAGTTGCTAATAAAGGAAGACGAGGAACTCTGGTTTATTGAAAATGCAGTCCTTGGTCTTGAAATAAAATTGGTGGCATATTCTTATTGCGTGTGAATGTCAAAGAGGAAATGTAAAACCACATCTGTTTATAAGTCATTTATAAGAAGATCCCAGTACTGTTTTTCAAGTTAAATTCTCAGATATTGTTTGCTAGATTTCTCATATTAGGAGGCAGCCTGTGGTATTTACAACCTTTAGGTTTGTTTTCAGTAAATGTTGGGTGTTAGTGCTGATCTCCAAATGCCAGAAAAAAGATCAGTTCAGCGACTTAAGAGGTCAGCAGTTGTGCATGTCATCGTTATATGTGCTTTCCTTTTTGAAACGCCACAATGAGTTTTTAAAACCTGCATATCATCGATGTGGCTCTGCCAGCCAAGCGGACCAATACTCCCGAGGTATGTTGCCTTTTGGGTGCAGGGAGTAGGTTCCAGACAAGCTCATTGACCTTGCCCCGTTTTCTGGGCTACTCTACTCAGGTTACTCTAAAGGCAGGGAAGTGCTCCTGCAAGTCAGACAGCTATGACGATACAGTATGGGAAAATGTAATAGGAGACCCAGAATACATGCAGTTCTCTCTGCAGGAAGATCCTGGAAACATCTGTGCAGATTACAAGCCACTTTCATAAATCTTCAGACGGAGAGATACTTAAAAGAGTAGCCATGTTACTGTTGGTTGTTTTTTTAAGGAGAGACTCTGTATCTCAATAATTTACAAAACAAAAAACCAAGACCTTTTACATCTCTTGTGGCAGAATGGCTGTGTGTGGGCTGGAAAGTCATCTGCTTTGGGCAAGCTCTCATGTCCCAGCCTTGAATCTGCAACAAAGCCGTAATAGTGGCTTACGATTCCCAATATTTGATTTATTTGGGTGTGTGCCCCTGACCATTAGGTCCAGTCGTGTCCGACTCTGGGGTTGCGGCGCTCATCTCGCTCTATAGGCCAAGGGAGCCAGCGTTTGTCCGCAGACAGCTTCCAGGTCATGTGGCCAGCATGACAAAGCCGCTTCTGGCGAACCAGAGCAGCGCACGGAAACGGCGTTTACCTTCCCGCCGGAGCAGTCCCCTATTTATCTACTTGCACTTTGATGTGCTTTTGAACTGCTAGGTGGGCAGGAGCTGGGACCGAGGAACGGGAGCTCACCCCGTCGCAGGGATTCGAACCGCTAACCTTCTGATCGCCAAGCCCTAGACTCTGTGGTCTAACCCACGGCGCCACCTGGGTCCCTGTGTTTTAATCATTGCTTTTCAGGGCCAAGGGGCCACTCAAGGATATTCACAGTTAAAAATCATTAAAAAATCATAATTTATAATGTAAAACAATTAAATTGTCCATCCACAGATAAAAGCAGTAACAGTTAAAATTGTGGGCAGCCATCCTATTCAATTAAAAACAACTTGGAATAGTAAAATCTTTAAGGCCCCCTTGAACACAACTAGAGAGGGATCCAGAGGCATACAGGGCACGTGAAGCTCTTTGAACACTATAAATTGCTTTATAATTATAATAGCAGTAGCAGCAGGGAAACAGTCTCATAATGTCAGGTAGGTCACAGGTGAATTTGAGATGGTTCCTGGGGAAAATTCCTTGATTCTTTATAAAACATAGGTTAAATGCATTCGACTTTCCTAGCATTCCTAATTCAGCCATTCAACAGTTTTTATTCTGTGATTGGCTTCTCTTAAAAACAATTCTATGTATATCTACATAGGAGTAACATCCATTAAGTACAGTAGGGTTTACCGTACTCTTCCGAGTTAGTGAGTATAGACTTGCAGGCTCAAAGGGTTTTTAAAAAGCAGCATCTTCTGAGCTTCAAAGTATTGTAAATGCTTTCTGATTCCCTTAAAGACATTAACATGATTTTAGAATAGCAAGCGAAAAATATCTTGTTAGGTCTTTATTTGCTTTTGTATTAATAAAAGATATGTGTGTTGCTGTTGTTGTTGCAGAGATAAGAAAAGCGGTGGAGGTTACATAGTTGTGGATCCTATTTTGCGTGTTGGTGCTGACAATCATGAATTGCCCTTGGATTGTGTTACACTCCAGACATTCCTGGCTAAGTGTCTGGGACCATTTGATGGATGGGAAGATCGCCTTAGAGTCGCAAAAGAATCTGGTAATAAACACATTGACTCCCGAATCAAATCTCTGGTACATAGCACTGATTGACTGACTGTATTTAAATATCCTATTTCTTCCGGGGAGCTCAAAACAATACACACATCGTTCCCAGGCAAATCTCCCATTTGGATGCTAACCAGACCCAGACCTGCTTGGCTTCACCAAGCTTGCTGCATGCTTTGTGAAGGGGTGATTTCGGTACTCAGCAAGGAGCGGGTGGTGCTGTGGTCTAAACCACTCAGCCTCTTGGGCTTGCCGATCAGAAGGTCGGTGGTTCGAATCCCCGCAATGGGGTGAGCTCCCGTTGCTCTGTCCCAGCTCCTGCCAACCTAGCAGTTCGAAAGCACGCCAGTGCAAGTAGATAAACAGGTATCACTGCAGCAGGAAGGTAAACAGCGTTTCTGTGCACTCTGGCTTCCGTCACAGTGTCCCGTTGCGCCAGAAGCGGTTTAGTCATGCTGGCCACATGACCCAGAAAACTGTCTGTGGACGAATGCCAGCTCCCTCAGCCTGAAAGCGAGATGAACGCCACACCCCATAGTCACTTTTGACTGGACTTAAACATCCAGGTGTCGTTTACCTTTACCTTCAATACTTAAGACTGCCCAGTCTACTATAAGTGTCATGTTAATACATTTCATTATTGCTTTGTAGGTTACAACATGGTTCACTTGACACCAGTCCAGAAACTCGGTTTATCAAGATCATGTTATTCATTAGCTGATCAGCTGGAAATAAATCCTGATTTTTCAACCCCTAACAAAAAGTGTTCTTGGAGTGAGCTTGGGAAACTAGTGGAAAAAATGAAAAATGAATGGAATATGCTTTGTATTACCGATGTAGTCTACAATCACACTGGTATGTTCATTTTTGCTGTCATTTGAATTTAACCTCAAGGGTGAAAATGCATAGTGTAATAGTTTCTCTGTCTTATCCACTGCACTTAACAAATGCACACATTAGTATCCAGCAACTTTTGCATGCATGTGCAAACTTCACAAAGAGCAATCGTTTCCAGGAGTATAAAAAGAGAATTTTAATAAATATATTTTTAAGAATTAGTTTGAGCTAGGCAGTAAATTTCCCTCTAGGCTCTGTGTGTTGTTTAAAACTGTATTTTACTTAAATAACCCAGGGGGGAAAAATAGGGGATGTCATTTGGTGGTGATCTTAAGATTTGTAACTATTCAGACATTTTTAATTGACTTGTTTTCAAAATGCTTTGAGGGTAACAGCTCCTGCGAGCACAAAACGATGTGTCTCCATTACCCAAAAGAAGAAAGTCCTTCCTTTTTTCGGTTTCTTCTCTTAAAAAGGAGGGTGGAGGGTGGAAGACATTTCCATGCCAATTTTCAGAACTGAAAAAATAAGCCTATGCTGCCAATACTCCTGGTAAATCAGTATACAAACAGCAGCACAGAAACGGCGCACACAAATCTACTAAACCATTCCACGTATAGAATTCTATATTGGTATTCCAATCAACAAGAAAGCAATGCAAAAAGTCAAACAAAGAAGCCACAAACAGAAAACTCATTCAAGTTGGTACAACAGGACAATAGATCCAGTCAGATGATATGTACAGATGTTAATAGATGAAAGTAAGTCCAATATTGTGCGTCATATCGTCAATATTCCGTCTGATTGGACTTACTTTCATCTATTAACATCTGTACATATCATCTGACTGGATCTATTTTCGTCAATATCTACAGGAGCCTGGCTAAAGACATTTAAAGACTGAAATTGTCCTGTTGTACCAACTTGAAAGAGTTTTCTGTTTGTGGCTTCTTTGTTTGACTTTTTGCATTGCTTTCTTGTTGATTGGAATACCAATATAGAATTCTATACGTGGAATGGTTTAGTAGATTTGTGTGCGCCGTTTCTGTGCTGCTGTTTGTATACTAATTTTCAGAACTGGGCAAAAGTATTGCAAAAATACTGGGCAAAAGTATTGCAAAAATAGAAGCATTTGTGCAGCTAAGTAGAGACTGACGAAAGTGTCCATTTGGCTGGCTGCTTTTACTGCTGATGGCAGAGCTCCCTGTTTATAAAGGTCAAACCTTCAGTGAAAAGTAAGATCTTCGTGGCTTTTAGAATGCCAGGTTCTAAAGCATCTTGAGTTTCAATGTCGGAGGACAGTTTTAGGTTAAGGAAGAACAACTTGCACCACAACAGAGGTGCCTGTTCTTCCCTAAACAGTTTTCTCTGTTTCCTTGATACCCATGCAATGGCCAGGCTTTATTTTCTGTCACTCCTATGTGACAGAGAGAGAGAGAGAGCGCATGTATTGAATGCCCCGCTCCAGGAGGCAGATTGAGACACACATGTACCTCAATGATGGGCTGGTGAACCTTGAACTGCTTGCATCGGAAGAAGCTTTGGGTCTGGATGATGGTTTGAGATGTGGAACATCATCACTGGATATATTGAGGCTATCAAGTGATGAATATGCATATTTGAGCTCGCAGTTATCCGCAGAGAACTGTATCAGCACAAGTCTCACTCAGTGGAATAACCATTTTTTGAGAACTTGCAGAGTTCCTTAGTTCCTAGGTGTGGGTCCTTCAACGCTGTCTCCTTTGATTACAAAATTTAATAAGCAATGCATGTAGTGCAATTTCAGCAGTTGGCAAAGTTCTCCCCAAAAAGGAACGTAACTTCATGTGTGCTCTTCAGAATTTTGGGAAATGATTTTATGGATTGACTAAAAATTAGTGTTGATGCCTTCCTTGACATTGCAAAGTATATATGAAGGACAACATTTAAACTTCTAAAGATCTAGGGCTGGATTCAGCTATAAGGTTCCATTAGTGGAAGCCAGTGCAAGGACTGCCACTTGTGCAATGGTTATCCCCATCTGTAACTCTGCATCTCCCCCAGTTCTGCTCTGGAGGGTCAGGAAAAACCCCAGATCACCCCATGATGGGAGGGAAAGATAGATAGTTCTGTGAGCACAAGCATTTCTGCTTGCCCAAAAGAACAATCTCCTTAGCACTACGTTGAAGCCTACCCAATACCTGTGAGTGTTTGCATCAGGCTGATTAGTAAAATAACACGTTATTGGGAAAACACCTGATCAGTTAACTTTGACTGATTGCCATCACTGAAATACTCTCTTGCCAACTGCATCCGGCAAAAGGCCAAGCTACAGATATGGACTTTGAAACTTGGCAAGGCTTTATTGCTTTAGCACTTGGTTGCTGATTCATATAGAAAAGAATGAGCAACAAATCTCACCGCTGTGGAACGAAAAGATTTATAATATCCCAGTAGTGATATGTGCTCAGCTTCTTCTGAGTTTTTTACTTTCAGCAGTATTCCTAGACTTCTTCCTCCAACTTGGCCCTGCAGATGTTTTGAGACTACAATTCCCATCATCCCTGACCACTGGTCCTGCTAGCTAGGGATCATGGGAGTTGTAGGCCAAAAAACACCTGGAGGGCCTAGTTTGAGGAAGCCTGCTGTAGACAGTAAGCAGTAAACAAATATGAGAAATGCCTTGGGATTCTGTACATTATCGTTTTCTGCATTAAGAAATTAAGAAGCACCTTTAAAAAATACTAAATATGACATATCCAATGTAAGACTTCCTAGTTTCCTCCCCATTCAGAATCTTAACTTTCATACATACCCTCCATAGAGGTAATTGGCAGGATAATGGAAGTGCCATCCTGAGGTGCTATGTGCTTGGTAGTTAATTTTCCCCCCCTTGCTCATTGTGTACCTCTTCGTTTTCCCTAGCTTCAAATAGCGAATGGATAACTCAGCATCCAGAATGTGCATACAATCTTGTTAATTCTCCTCACTTGAAACCAGCCTGGCTTTTGGACCGAGCCCTGTGGCATTTAACCTGTAAAGTGGCTGGTGGGAAATGCAGTGATAAAGGAGTTCCTCCGCTGCTTGAGAACGAGCACCACTTGAATGTAAGAAATAAACACATAATGTATATATAGCTTGTTAACACGTGCTGTCACTGAATGAAAGGGAAGTCTAATTTATCATCTGTGGAACTTCTAACCGTTTCACTTTTCAGCTTGCCTTTCTGTGGGAGGATTAAAACTCCATTTCCTTCAGTGTGGCAGTAGACTTTCTATATAATAAAAAATACAGCATCTGTATGCTAAGCCTTTCTATTGTACTTCGTAATGTTTGTCTTAAGTACAGTTATATTGGGTTAAGTCCAATGTGTGGCAATTCATCATCATCAAAATTTTATTCGACCATCAGTCAGAAAACAAGGTTGTATCCATACAAAAATTAAAACGACTAAGCATCTAAAGGAACATGACACTTAAGCCAGCAATAAAAGTAGATTATACATTTAGACCCATGTCAATGCTGTCAATTTTAACCTTACAGCGCTTAAGGGCAAAAAAAAAAAAAAGGAATTTGGCCACCAAGGATGCTGTTGGTCCAGTAAAGCTATTCAGCAAAAACAAAACCTGTTTTTCTCTGTCTACAGAACTAGGTTGGGGTAGCAGTAGAGCTATAATTTTTTGTCTAAGGTCTACATAAAATGGGCAGATCAGAAGAATATGTTTAGTTGACTCAACCACTCCCAAGGCACAGGGACAAAATCTCTGGGCATATGGGACTCCCCTGTACCTTCCCAACAAAACCGCTGATTCCAGCACATTTAACCTGGCAGCTGTGAAAAGCCTACGGTACTCCACGTAGTGGATTTCCGCCAGATAAGGGGCTGGTGAAATCTGAAATAAATGTGTGGCAATTAAGGTTACCAGATTTTTTTCAATGAATCCGGGGACACTTTTCAACTTCAATGGATTTTGTATGGGGACTGATTTGTAAATCCGGGGACTGTCCCCAGGGAACAGGGACATCTGGGAACCTTAAATTAGACTCCTGTTTGTACATCAGGACTTTCCCTTCCTCTCTTCCCGTTCTTGCCTCCTCAAGAGATGTCTTGTTGCACAAGGAAGAGAGGTGTTGTCATACAACAGGACAGGCTTTGCACATTGTATTTCCAGGATATATGGGGTTTGTTTTTGTTTGTTTTTTTAAAAAATGTTTTCTTTCTGGCTCTGTATTGCAAGTGGTCTTGCCATGAATATTTTGTAGAATAGTGACTCAAAAGTTCATATAAAAGTAAGTTATATATGTATTAGGGTTCAGCTCAAAACATTCCCTGTTTGTTTGTTTGTTTGTTTGTTTTTCTAAATAAATAAAGTATTTGCTGCTTAATTCTGTGCTTTCTTTCCTGTGAAACCGTATAAATGCCTCACAGGGTGTTGTGAGGAATGATAAAGGAATGATGGCTCAGAATAGTTTTGGCACAGGAGCATTTATAATGAATTTTTGTATATGGCACTGAATTTTGTTCACCTGCCTGATGTGTTGCTTTTATTTTTGTAGAATGTCCGTAAAATCATTTGGGAGGATATTTACCCGAAGCTAAGATTATGGGAATTTTTCCAAGTAGATGTTAACAAAGCAGTCCAGCAATTTAAAACTCTGTTGACTCAAGGTAAAAAAAACTTTACTACTCTTCAGCACGAAGAAACGCTACCTGGGATCCAGGTAGCTGCGGGTGGCTTATGCTAGGCCAGTGGAACTTTTGACTACATTTCTTGTAGCATGTTGCAAATAAAGCTACCTTCAAAATTCCCCTTCCGTTCCCAAAAGTAGCTTGTCACGGGGCAATAGGGCAGCTTGGGGAACAGGATTCAGCTAGTGGCGCAGATTCGGAGCTTTCCTATCCCTGGCAGGCCACTTTGAGAGGATCTGTGCCCTGGTATCTGATTACCTGTTCTTCTTTTGCAGTGTGGCCAGTGTTCAAGTGTAGAAAGTAGCTTAAGCTAAATGAGATGTGTCTGTGTACATATGGTTATGTGTGCTGAGAAATGACCATAAGCTACATGGGAGACAGGGGGCGGGCAGGTATGGTGGACTCCCTGGTCCTGAATGGGGTAACTGTGCCCCTGAAGGACCAGGTGTGCAACCTGGGAGTCATTTTGGACTCTCAGCTGTCCATGGAGGCACAGGTCAGTTCTGTGTCCAGGGCAGCTGTCTACCAGCTCCATCTGGTTCACCAGCTGAAACCCTACCTGCCTGCGGACTGTCTCGCCAGAGTGGTGCATGCTCTGGTTATCTCCCACTTGGACTACTGCAATGCGCTCTACGTGGGGCTACCTTTGAAGGTGACCCGGAAACTACAATTAATCCAGAATGCAGCAGCTAGACTGCATGACTGGGAGTGGCCACTGAGACCATATAATACTGGTCCTGAAAGACCTGCATTGGCTCCCAGGATGTTTCCGAGCACAGTTCAAAGTGTTGGTGCAGACCTTTAAAGCCCTAAACGGCCTTGGCCCAGTATATCTGAAGGAGCGTCTCCACCGCCACTGTTCAGCCCAGACACTGAGGTCCAGCTCTGAGGGCCTTCTGGCGGTTCCCTCACTGCGAGAAGTGAGGTTACAAGGAACCAGGCAGAGGGCTGTCTCGGTAGTGGTGCCTGCCCTGTGGAACGCCCTCCCATCATATGATAAGGAAATAAACAACTGTCTGACTTTTAGAAGACATCTGAAAGCAGCCCTATTTAGGGAAGTTTTTAATGTTTGATCTTTTGTCATGTTTTTTATATTCTGTTGGGAGCCACCCAGAGTGGCTGGGGAAACCCAGCCAGATGGGCGGGGTATAAATAATAATAAATTATTATAATATTATTGTGCTTTAGGAGCACTGAAAGCGATTTTTTTTGTGTGTGGGAATTTTGATTATTTTAGAATGGAAGGAGTCTGTCCACCGTGCAACAAGTTAGACTGCTGGGTAGCATTTGGATCCGTGAGTTCCTTGGCTTTCAGAATAATAAAGAACTGCCCAGTCATGTAGGAAATAAATGCTTTTACTGAACTCATTAAAAAATACTCTGTTTCTTAAATCTACAACAGGTGGTTCTAAAGTTAAAACTGACCCCAATCAACATCTTGCAATTGTTCAGGATCCTGAATTCAAGAGACTCGGCTGTACCGTAGATATGAACATTGCATTGAACACCTTCATACCGCATAGGTATGTCCTTGCTCAAAGTATTTTTAAACACTGAAACGTCGTGGTGGCACATGCTTTTCCAATAGGGGAGAGTCAGACCTGTCATTCAAGGGTCAGAAAATTGGGTCTGCTCCGTTCACAGACGAAGGAGCATCTCATTCATTCCAAATGGCTGTAGCATTTGCATAAAACACACCCACTGAATTTGGTATGAAACGGTCTTCGGTGTTGCTTAGCACCTGAATTTTCAGTTCTTACTTGGAAGGCTCAGTGGCTGGTATTTCCCAAGTTGTATGGTTCTCATAGAGTGCTGTTCCCATACATACATTTAATGCAAATTTGAGTGCAAAAGGTGTATGGAACAAACTATTCCAGATTCACCAAAGGTGAATGTTTGATATCGAAGGTAGCTTGAATGAGGAAAGCTTACAAGTAGGCCTTGACTGCCTTAGCCACAGATGATTCATTTTGCATTGACTCGGTGTTGACATTGGAGTGCAAGGAGACATCAACTTCCTCGTGGCTGTGCATGAATTAAACTCAAAACTCACAACACGTTTATTTGAGTGGCATTTCAATGTTTTCATGCATTGTTGTTTTCAGCAATGGGCCTGCTGCAATAGAGGAATGCTGTAACTGGTTCCGCAAGAGAGTTGAAGAACTAAACGGTGAAATGTACAGGCAGACAAACTACCATCAAGAGCAGGTTGTAACAATAAGACATCTTCGAAGTCCATGCTTGCATTCATTTGTTCATTATTTGTAGCATCCACTGAACTGTTAAAGCTGTGCTGAAATGACTGCTTTTACTGGCTTCCAGGCGGCCAATTGCATTGTGGCGACCGTGAACTATGAACGACTGGCTGGGAATGGTCCTAAGTTAGGTCCGGTAACCCGAAAGTTTCCTTTAGTTACCAGGTATTATATCTTCTACACTCAAAAGAAAATGTATTTGGTGATAGATAAAAATGGTTGGTGTTTGGTAATATGTCAGAAAGCATAGATTGTAGAACAAGACTCTTGACTTTGAGTGCGTGGCATGTGTATTTTTGTTTAATAAGCCAAGATACGCACACACCCTCACTCAAACATGTGCACAGCCCCTTCTCTCCTCCTTTTGCAGCATTCATGTGTTAAACCTGGATGTCTCCAATTAATCAGTAAGTCTCTGAATACCAGCTGCTGGGGAATGTGAATGGGAGAGTACCAACGTGCTCATGTCCTTGCAGGCTTCCTGTAGGTATCTTGCTAGCCATCATGAAGATAGAATGCTGGACTAGAAGAGCCTTTGGTCTGATCCCGTACCTATGTTGTAAACATAGCTTCCTGTTGCATCCAACTCTGGTAGGCAGGTTAAAAACAAAGTAGGATCATAAGACACAGCTTTTGAAGTCGGTTTAAAATCCTGGCTCGTTCTGAACATGATGGCCGCTGTTTCTTGGTTTAGGTAAGAGGGGGAATTATGCTTCATTGGAGATTTCCTGGTTGAAATGCAGCATGTGACAAACGGAGGAAAGAAAGGACTCACCTAGGTACAGTGGTACCTCAGGTTACATACGCTTCAGGTTACATACTCCGCTAACCCAGAAATAATGCTTCAGCTTAAGAACTTTGCTTCAGCATAAGAACAGAAATTGTGCTCTGGCGGTGCAGCGGCAGTGGAGGTCCCATTAGCTAAAGTGGTGCTTCAGGTTAAGAACTGTTTCAGGTTAAGAACGGACCTCCAGAACGAATTTCTTAACCTGAGGTACCACTGTATTCTGAAAATTTCATTCACCTAGGTATACTGAAAATTTCAGTCAAATTCTGGGGACATCTAAGATATGCTAAATTTGATTGCGTGACTTCACTTGTGCATCTGTTTTTGGATGTTCATGAAGTTTCACTGAAATGGTGAGCGTTCATGTGTGTGGATATACAGTGGTACCTCTGGTTAAGAACTTAATTTATTCCAGAGGTCCATTCTTAACCTGAAACTGTTCTTAACCTGAGGTACCATTTTAGCTAATGGGGCCTCCCGCTGCCGCCATACCGCCGCCACACAATTTCTGTTCTCATCCTGAGGTAAAGTTCTTAACCCGAGGTATTACTTCCGGGTGAGCGGAGTCTGTAACCTGAAGTGTCTGTAACCCGAGGTACCACTGTAATATGCATTGCACACAGTATTCATCAATTAGAGCAGTGAGATTTCGGTCTTTTTTCAGGGGTTGATGGATGTCACATTTGGGGGGCAATCGGCAATCATTTGACCCAAAGCCTCTTAAACGTATTAAAGGCTCGAAGGCCTTTGGAGGTGCGGTTAGAAATTTAAACACGCAAACAGTTCAACTTAAAATATGTCAAGAGACTGAATTAAAAACTTGTGTTTCACTGTTTGGAAAGATTTGTTTTTAAAAGAGTGTTTACAAGTTTTGAAAGCTAGGATTCAACCATCTGCTTGCTTGATATATGTGAAATTGTAGGTGTAATATAATCTTCAGTGAGATTGCTGATATTCATTAAGTAGTGGATTACTATGTGTGGGATTTGGGCCTCACGGGATAACAGTTTGCTAGAAGAGACAAAAAGCTCAACTCCAGACAAAAGTGCCCAGTATTAATCTGGTTGTGGCGCAAACGGTTTACAATATTGTAGGGACGTCCATTATTAAAAATACTTTTTTTCTTTCTTTCTGGTACGACACATTTCAGTTGTCATTACCATATATACAATCTGATACTCTAAAACGGATGGGGAACCTGTGGCTCTCTAGATGTGGTAGGGCTGCAGCTTCCATCAGGCCTAGCCAGCATAGGCAGTAGGCAGGGATGATGTAGCCCTCAAACATCTGGAGGGCCATGGGTTCACTACCCTGGCTCTAAAAAGTACTTTCTGTACTTTACAGCTACTTTACATACCCATTTAAAGAGCTAACCCTGGAAGAAGAGGAACGCATGTTGCATCAACCTGACAAAGCAAGTTATTTTATGGCCCACAACGGTTGGGTGATGGGAGATGACCCTTTAAGAAATTTTGCTGAACCAGGTGGGTGATTCTGAAAGTTATATACAGTGGTACCTCACAAGACGAATGCCTCGCTAGACGAAAGGCATTCGTTAACGAAAGGGTGACTCGCAAGACAAATTTCCCTATGGCCATGACTCACAAAACGAAAACGTTTTGCGATTTATTTATTTATTTATTCAACAAACCGCACTTCCTCCAACCGTGCTTCACAAGACGAAATTTCTGCTATACGACAGCACTCATGGAACGTCTTGCAAGGAACCACTGTATAACTTTTTTTTTTAATGCCTTTTGCTAGCGCAGGTGAACAGGGATGTTGTGCCCTTTCTCAGTTACACTGCAACTTCTTATTACAGTACCTTGAGTAGTCTCCTAGACGCCTTTCAATAAGACATTGCCTTCCTAAGAACTGTCTGCATTTCGGGAATTTCTTTGCCCAAGGATCAATTCACCCCTGTCCCCCTAGCATTGCAAGCTGTAGGTGAGGCTGCCATTGCAGAGACTTTGGGGTGATGAAGCACAATTGGGAACCAGTGCAAGTATGTTTTAAGATCATCTTGTCAGTAAGTGCATAGGGAAAAGTAAGTCCCCTAAATTGTAATAAATAAACTAACACATGTTAGCTTTGGAATTTCTGATCACTTAGAGTCGTTGCAAAGTAGGGCTTAGATTTGAACTGATATTATTTTTGTACTGTTGTTGTTCTAAAACTGATTGTATGTGCATGGGTGTAGCCAGGATTTTTGCTGCATGGAAGGCTTCGGGGGGGGGGCAGAACTTCAGATTTGTATTGATTTGTATTTATTTAGGGGAGGACCTGCCCCCCTCCTTGGCTATGCCCATGTGTGTATGTATTGCATATATAAAAACAATTTTAACAGTTGTAAATTTGTTTATTGTAAATTGCTTCAGGGTGCCTCATGGGAAGAGGTTCATAAATGAAATAATAGACAAACAAATAAAACTTTCCATTCTGAGTTTTGATGTTACACAGATCACTTCCACATGTTTTTTCTAGTTTGGTGTAAGTTGAAATGGCCTTTGTTTCTATCGCTGGTAAGAATGGTGAGAACCACAACTACAACATCATGGCGTAAATTAGTATCTCGCCCCCTTTTTACAGGTTCCCATGTTTACTTGAGAAGAGAACTCATTTGCTGGGGTGACAGTGTCAAGCTACGTTATGGGAACAAACCCGAAGACTGCCCATATCTCTGGGCTCACATGAAAAAATACACCGAGTTGACTGCCAAATATTTCCACGGAGTGCGGCTTGACAACTGTCACTCAACGCCTCTCAACGTAGCTGAGGTATAGGAAAATTTAAGCGTCTCCATTGCAAATGTGTACACAAACACACAAGAGAGAGAAAAACTTTGGAACCGTTTTAAAACTTAGGTCTGTTCCAGCTGATGCTCGTCACAATTTTTTCATCTTGTTTCATTTTTCTGACTCCTCGGCTGCATGTGCTTTCTAGATCCTGGGTTCTTCTGGTCAGGTTAGCAGCAGACAAGCTGCTGTTTTTTTCCAGCACAGTCCTGAGCATCTTTCTCAGATGTAAACCCCCAACGTGCTCAGTGAGGCTTGCAACTGAGCAAGAGTGCAAAAGATAGCAGCCTAACAGTGCAACCCTGTGCATGTCTGCTCGGAAGTGAAGTCCAGTTGTGTTCAGTGGGCCATACTCCTGGGTCTGTAGGACTGCAGCCAGAGTTGTGGGTTTTGTGGTGCAGCAGTTGGGAGTGTCAGACTTGTGCAGGAACAACCTGCTCAGCTGAAATCCCTGCTCAGCTGTGAAGCTTGCTGGATGATTTTCAGTTAGGTCACATTGGAAGGATGGAGCTATTTCCCAGGATTTCTGTGAGGTGACTTAACTTGAATAACTACACACACAGATAGATAGATAGATAGATTGATAGATTGATAGATAGATGATAGATAAGGGACAGGACTCTGAAGGTTGGAAGTAGTTAACTTTGTAAACCAATGAGTTCTTCAATAAATCAACTTGGAAAACACAGAAAAATAGGAGTGAGAATAGGGACTGCTTATCTACACCATGTTGCAATATATGTTGTAGGTTTTTCTCATCCATGTGCTGTTTCATTTTCTATTCACTGGTTAAGATGAAAACATTGCTCAGAATTTATATACAACTTTTTGAGGTCCAGTTACAAAGCTAGCCTTGTAAGTGCCGCTGAAAGCAGTTAGACTTGATGTCTGTTGTGATTAATTTGTCTATTGCCAAAAATGGACCTACTCACAAAGAAAATGGGCCTATCACAAAGAAAAGGCAGAAACATGTGAGATAAATTAGAGAGACACAAATTTTCAATATGTAGGCTGAGCGCATATTTAAGTTTTTAATTTGACGTATTTGAGCTTTATTCTTCCTTCTAGGAATGAATAAATTCCCCCTCCCCCCCCCCAAAAAAAGTCAAGAGTGATAATTTTTTTTATAATCTTTGCAAAAGTTTATCCTGTTACGGGATCCACAGCTGCATTTCTGCACAGTTATTATGGAACGGATCCAGCCAAGCCGGAGGACATCTTAAAGTCACAAAACTATTTCAGTTGAAGAGTTAAAAATTGGCAGAATCATGCCCATTCCTTGCACTCCCCCCCCCCCACATTCTCATCTCTTCAGCTGGTTTTAAGAACTGTGCTGTAATTGGGTAGCATTTGTGCCATATGCTATTGGAAAGCACATGTTGTAAGGAAGCTGATTTTTTAATATATAAATAAATGTATTATATGATCTGTAGGAGATGCTGGCAGCAGCCAGGTCAGTCAGACCTAATCTTTACGTGATAGCAGAACTCTTCACGGGAAGTGAGGTCATTGACAATGTCTTTGTCAACCGCCTTGGGATTACCAGTCTGATTAGAGGTACCAAAACCATGCTTGAAAGGTTTGTTGCAGGATTGCTGTGTTTTGTATACATATATGAAAGTCAAAAATCTCTTTACGTGGAACTAACTTTGTGTTCTTATTTGCATTTATTCTTGTGTCCTTTTGCCAATTCAATGCCTTTCCCTCTTCTTTGCCGCCTGTCGTGTGGGTTTTGCCCTCTTTCCCGAATCCTTGGTTTGCGCAAACTTTTCATGCATCTCTCATAACTCAATGTCTTTGTTTCTTTAATCTTGGGCTTTTCGTTTTTGTCTCTTTGCTGTGCGGCATTTTCCCTGTTGCCCAAATCCATGCCTAGCCTTGCATCCTTTCTTTTCTCCTGTTCTGCCTTTCCCCCCTGTCTGTCGCTTCCTTGGCTGTGCTTTTCGCAGTACATGATGGACACGGCTAGAAAATTGCGGCCCAACTTGTATGTAGTGGCTGAACTGTTCACGGGAAGCGAGGAGCTGGACAATATCTTTGTGAATAAGCTGGGCATTAGCTCTCTGATAAGAGGTAGGCTTGCTTCGAATTGCTCTTCCTTTTTCTTAACCCTGAAATTCAGGCATGATACGCTGCGAGTGAAGGAAGCGGACGTGCAAAACACTGACTCTGCATCAGTTTATTATAAACACATGACATTGCATTCAGCGATATGGCTTCTTTGCACGATAATTGTAGCATTGTGATTGTTAGGAAAGGGTATCTTGTGTATGGAAATAGCTGTGATGGCCACCTCTTCATACATCTCCGTATGAACTGCTGCCTGGAGAACCCATTTCTCATCTTCAGCCTGTGTAGACATAACATCGCTTGTCTCTTAACCATGGTTAAGGGATCAGGGATGAGTCATGTGGAATGCCTTCCCATCAGATGTCAAGGAAATAAACAACTATCTGACTTTTAGAAGACATCTGAAAGCAGCCCTGTTTAGGGAAGTTTTTAATGTTTGAAGTTTTATTCTGTTTTTAGTCTTTTATTGAAAGCCACCCAGAGTGGCTGGGGAAGAAATAAATTGTTGTTGTTGTTGTTGTTGTTGTTGTTATTAATGTACTTTATCCTATCTGGAGTATGAATGTGCTCTGCCCTTTCCCTACCAGCCCTAACCATGGTTTATGGTTGCAATGCAACTTACCTTAATCACAACTAATGCTGACCATTTTCCTTTTTAACTAGGGCTTACTAACCAGGGCTTGACAACAGCAAGCCCTGGTTAAGAAGAAGCCTGGCGAAGTTTACATAACACATCGTTAAAAGATCTGAGGTTTTTCTTACAATCTAGTGGTATATCAGTTTTCTGAAATAAAATGAATATAGATATAAGAGTGGGTGAACCAGGAGATGGTGAGAAGATAGCGTGTGATTCTGTGGTGTATCACCATGGTTAAGGGACTGTCTTACGTTGTGTTCAGTATATGTTTTAGAGTTCAGCATAAAACTTTATTTTTAATTGTTCCTTCTTAGCGCACTGTGAGACTCTAGACCCGTTCAGATTGTGCTTTTCTCATCCAGATACAAGGACAAGGAAGCCTTAGGTTAATGTAGACCCCATCCAATTCCACCATCCATTCCATGCAAGAAAGAGAGAAATGCCCAGACTGTTCATATGTGGAATTTTCCTGTCCTGGCACAACCCATTTTGCCTTCCAATCCAGGGATAGGATTGTGGGGTCACTAAATAGGCATACATCTATTAACTGGCTTGAATGTTGGGTTCTACATGTCGTAAAGAGATTGGACAAGGAGGGCAGCTGTCTCCCACTCATCATACCATATTGAATCTAGCTTCTCTTAAAAGTGTTTTTGGAATATTGACCGTCCTAGCTGTAAGTAGCTGGAGTGATTATTAAAGCATTCTCTATAAAGTCTCAGTCTTACCAGGTGTGCAATGGATGATTCTTCGTATCGATGCTCACGTAAGGGGTTTTTCTCGTTCTCTAGAGGCAATGAGTGCTTATAACAGTCATGAAGAGGGGAGGTTAGTTTATCGCTTTGGAGGAGAGCCAGTTGGGTCTTTCGTTCAGCCACGCCTGAGGCCCTTAATGCCTGCTATTGCACATGCGTTGTTCATGGACATAACACATGATAATGAATGTCCAATTCAGGTAAGAAACAGCTGCCTTGATTGCTCAAGTACTGTTTTAACGGTTTATTAAAGCTCTATAGACACTATAAATGACTTTATTAATTCATGAGAGGTAATTAATACTACTTTAAGGTTTATGGGGTTTAAGTGTTCTTAATGTTTTAGGCACAGATATATAGGTTGTGTGTGTGTGTGTTTGTGTGTGTATACACACACACACAGTGGTACCTTGGTTTTCTAGCGTCTCCGTTGACGAACATTTCGGTTTTCTAACACCGTAAACCTGGAAGTAAATGCTTCGGTTTTTGAACATGCCTCAGAAGTTGAATGTGTCACGCAGCTTCCGTATCAAGGCTTCCGTACTGAATTTCCGGTTTCCGAACGTTTCGGAACTTGAATGGTCTCCCGGAATGGATTACGGTCGAAAACCGAGGTACCATTTTGTGTGTGTGTGTTACGCAATCAAAACCTCAAAGACATAAAAAATACTATTGCAGACATTTAAAATGTTAAATGCAGTAGGAGAAGTTATTTGATACCTAATGTTGAACTAGGTATTCAAAGTAAGTCAAATTGAATCCTCTGCACACAATCTCGACAAATTCTGCAGAGCCACAATGTGACACTTAGGGTGCCCTGGGTTGCATTCAGTTTTATGGAAATAAAAGTTGAGCCGTGTAGGTATGACTCCCTCTCTACCTCCCCTCTCACTGTAGCCCCATGCTGCCCCCAAAGTCTCTTTTAAGGGTGAGGGAGGGGGTCCTCAGGAAAGGTCTGGGACATAGCATATGAGCTGCAGTGGGGGAGGGGGAATTGCTGGAATTCGGAGACACTGAGCGAATGATGTCTTCCCACTTGCGTGCAAGGTGCCTTTGGAGTGAAACTCAGGTTTTTCTGTTAAAGAAACCAAAGCACTAGTCTTCTGGGCTTGACTTAATTCATACACACCCTTCTTGTTGTTAGCATCGGTCGGCATATGATGCCCTTCCCAGCTCGACCATCGTCTCCATGGCCTGCTGTGCCTCAGGCAGCACTAGAGGATATGATGAACTAGTACCACATCAGGTATGCGTGTTAGCAGTAGGTTCCTCTTTCGTATCATTGGGGTTATTCTGGCATGTTTTTTCCATCCATTATACCTGAAAGAGCATCTCCACCCCCATCATTCAGCCTGGACACTGAGGTCCAGCGCTGAGGGCCTTCTGGCAGCTCCCACACTGTGAGAAGTGAGAGGGCCTTCTCAGTAGTGGCGCCCGCCCTGTGGAACGCCCTCCCATCAAGGAAATATCTGACTTTTAGAAGACATCTGAAGACACCTGTTTAGAGAGGTTTTTAATGTTTGATGTTTTATTGTGTTTTTAATATTCTGTTGGGAGCCACCCACAGTGGCTGGGGAGGGCTGGTCAGATGGGGGGGTATAAGTATTTATTTATTTATTCATTCATTCATTCAGAGTAGTGACAGGCCCTGCTCACTCAGATCGTATCTTGCCACTCCTTAAAATTTCACCAACTGCCTGTTTTAAAATTTTTACTCGCTTTGATACTTTAAACTCTCCAAATTATAATTGCTATTCATGTGTTCTGGTTCTTCTGAGTGTATTTGTTAGTTAATTTTTGTAAACCACCTTGAAATATTTAATCGGCGGTACAGCAGATGTTTTAAATAAAGTGTGGCTACAGTATTTGGAACACTGTGCTTCAGAGCCTCTTAAGAAGAAGTCAAAAGTTTCAACTCCTACTAAATGCACCATGTGTGTAACTTCTGTGAGCATAGGGAGAGAGAAACACTGCAAATGCTATTTTTTAAAAAAACACATTTATTCACAGATTTCTGTAGTCACCGAAGAGCGATTTTATCCAAAGTGGAATCCAGCAGCGACACTTTCCACACCTGGTGAAGTAAATCTCAAAACTGGAATTATAGCAGGAAGGCTGGCTATCAACAGATTGCACCAAGAGCTAGGAGCCAGAGATTTTAACCAGGTAAATGCTGGGCCAGATCCACAGGACATTTGTCAGGGGTGCTGAAGGGAACAAGAGAATGAGGCAGGGCTTAGGAAAATAAAGAAGTCTCAACAAGCTGCTTGACCACAAAGGCACCACAATGTCGTCTTCCGCTCCCTTTTCTTAATCAGGATCGGTACAGATCCTGGTTAAAGGAAACAGATGCCATACAGTGGTACCTACATTGAAACACCTACATTAGCTCCCAGTATGTTTCCGGGCACAATTCAAAGTCCTAAACGGCCTCGGCCCAGTATACCTGAAGGAACATGTCCATCCCCATTGTTCAACCCGGACACTGAGGTCCAGTACTGAGGGCCTTCTGGTGGTTCCCTCCCTGTGAGAAGTGAGGTTACAGGGAACCAGGCAGAGGGCCTTCTCGGTAGTGGCACCCACCCTGTGGAGCACCCTCCCATCAGATGTCAAAGAGAAAAACAACTACCAGACTTTTAGAAGACACCTGAAGGCAGCCATGTTTAGGAAAGCTTTTAATGTTTGTTGGACTACTGTATTTTAATATTTTGTTGGAAGCTGCCCAGAGTAGCTAGGGAAACCCAGCCAGATGGGCAGGGTATAAATAAATTATTATTATTATTATTATTATTATTATTATTATTATTATTACTACTACTACTACCTAGGTTTAAGAACAGTTCTGTTTATGAACTATTCGGTTTACGAACTCCGCAAAACCGGAAGTAGTGTCCCGGTTTGTGAACTTTACCTCGGTCTAAGAATGGAATCTGAATGGTGGAAGGGCACCAGCAGTGGGAGGCCTCATTAGAGAAAGCACGCATCGGTGTAAGAAGGGTTTTGGTTTAAGAACAGACTTCCAGAACGGATTAAGTTCGTAAACCGAGGTGCCACTGCATTTATATATAACGTGTATGCATGTGCACACACACAAATCTTCAGCCCACTTCTGGTTCTTGGCCCGCTTGCATGAGACATCTGAGCAAGCAACTTTGGAGTACTCCCTCTTTATCTTATCTTTCAATGCGAGTGGCGTTGTGGTCTAAACCCCTGAGCCTCTTGGGCTTGCCGATCAGAAGGTCGGCAGTTCGAATCCCTGTGACGGGGTGAGCTCCCCTTGCTCTGTCCCAGCTCCTGCCAACCTAGCAGTTCGAAAGCACGCCAGTGCAAGTAGATAAATAGGTACCGCTGCGGCAGGAAGGTAAACGGCGTTTCTGTGTGCTCTGGTTTTTGTCATGGTGTTCCATTGTGCCAGAAGCAGTTTAGTCATGCTGGCCACATGACATGAAAAGCTGTCTGTGGGCAAACGCCGGCTCTCTTGGCCTGAAAAGCGAGATAAGCGCTGCAACCCCACAGTGGCCATTGACTGGACTGTCATGGGGTCCTTTACCTTTACCTTTTACTCCCTCTGTTTGTACTCCACTTTGTACTTTAGAGTACTCCCCCCTCTACTACCCCTTATCCAGGGCCTCCAAAATCCCTGAAGCCTGCCTTAACATGCCCTGGCCAAGAATTTTGACGGTGATTATTAAATCTAAATTATACTGTACTATAATCTGAATAATAAGAATCTCTATCCACTTTTCCCTCCCACCCCCTAAAAAAAATGCCCTTTTCAGGTATATGTGGATCAAGTTGATGAGGATATTGTGGCTGTGACGAGGCATTGTCCTAACACGCACCAGTCTGTTGTCGCTGTTTCCCGAACAGCTTTCAGAGATCCCAAAACGTCCTCCTACAGCCAAGAAGTTCCCCAGATGTGTATTCCAGGTAAGGTTACCCCTTTGCGCGGGTGGCGCTGTCATCTAAACCACTGAGTCTCTTGGGCTTGCCGATCAGAAGGTTGGTGGTTCGAATCCCCGCGACGGGGTGAGCTCCCGTTGCTCAGTCCCAGCTCCTGCCAACCTAGCAGTTTGAAAGCATGCCAGTGCAAGTAGATAAATAGGTACCGCTGCAGCAGGAAGGTAAATGGTGTTTCCGCGCACTCTGGTTTCCATCATGGTGTTCCATTGTGCCAGAAGCAGTTTAGTCATGTTGGCCACATGACCCGGAAAGCTGTCTGTGAACAAACGCCAGCTCCCTCGGCCTGAAAGCGAGATGAGTGCCGCAACCCTATAGTCACCTGTGACTGGACTTAACCATCCGGGGGTCCTTTACCTTTTACCTCTTTCCTACCTATCTGCCTCAGAATTTGAATGCAAAGTGTCCAATTATTTACCCATTTTATCTTCACAACAACCTGAGAGATAGCAACTGTTATGAGAGTTTTGTGGTTGAGCAAGGAGTAGAGTCTGGGTTTTCCCAGTCTGAACATCTAAACACAACATCATGCAAACTCTGAATTAAACAACGTCAGAGACAAAGATTGGTGCTGGGGGGAGCGTGTGTTTCACCTTTCTGTGCACCTTTCCACTTAGTCTGGGGCAACCCAGTCAGAGGGGCAGGGAATAAGTAATAAATTAATACATCTATTATTGTTGTCTTGTATGTTGAGTACCATCCCACACCATGATTACACAATTCAAGGTATGCCTGCTCAGAGCTATGCACTATTGAACTGAGTGGGCCTTATTCCCAGGTAAGTCGGTGCAGGATTTCAACAGAAGCCAAAAAGTGCTGACTTAGGGACAGGACTGAAGCATGAGCACCCCCAATGCTGATAGCTGGGCGACGTGATCTTAGTTATCATCATCCCTGACCACTGGTCCTGCTTAGTTACGGATGATGGAAGTTGTAGTCCAGAAACAGCTGGAGACCCAAGTTGGGGAAACCCTGAGCTAAATCGAGCCAGTAGTCTGACTCTGTATAAGGTAGCTTCCTATGTTCCTACTTATATATATAGAAAATTGCTAGCCATGGTATTGAGAGTTGTCTGGGGTTCCCCCACCCCCTTTCCACAGGCAAAATTGAAGAGGTGGTTCTCGAGGCAAGGACCATCGAGAGAAGCACTGCCCCTTATAAAAAAGACGAGCACTTCATCAATGGATTGCCCGATTATACAGTTGAACTCCGGGAACACATCCAGGTAAAAGCTGTGTCTCTTCCTCTCGTTTGATTAGCCTGAACATTTGACTCCTGAGATTAAAGTGGTTTGCTGAATTCACCTGATTTCCTTCTCTTGGCAGCTCAAGGAAAGTAAAATAATAAAGCAAGCTTCAATCGCTACAAAAGGCCCTAATGAATTCGTCCAAGAGATAGAATTCGAAAAGCTGACACCGGGAAGTGTGATCATATTTAGGTAAAATGTCATTACTTTGGCTGGTGTAGAAAATGGCAGACAGAGCGGTGGTTAGTAGAGCGATCCAAAGTCCGTCCACGTAGCCCCTACCGGCACAGAGCTCCCTCCCCTCTCTGCCTTCCAAAGTGGGGCAACAAGCCTCCAAAGTGCATATTCTGGCAGAGGGGAAGGGGCTAAACTGGCTCCACTGGGCATCATTTTAAGTACCGTATTTTTCCGTGTATAAGACGGTGCTTTTTGCTAAAAGAAATTAGGCAAAAATTGGGTGTCGTCTTATATAGTGATTGCAGGGGGGGCGTGTGATTAATGGCAGCAGCAAGCAGGAGATTGGCAGTGGTGATTGGGCGGGTGATTGGTGGCTGTGGCAAAGCCTGCTGGCGACTGGCTGTGGCAATTGGGCAGGCGATTGGCGGCTGTGACAAGTGGGTGGGTGGGCTGTTGGTGGCAGCGAGCGGGCAGACAATTGGCGGCTGCGGCAGGGTGTGCGATTAGCAGTGGCTGTGGCAAGCAATAGGCAGTGGAGGGCAGGCAGGTGAGCGATTGGCAGAAGTGACCTCTCCCACTTCCCAAAAAAGCTAAACAACTTAATTTCTTAATTTGGGGTTTAAAACAATAGGGGTTGTCTTATACATGGGGGTGGCGTCTTATACACTGAAAAATACGGTAATTGTGTCCAATTCTGCTAGCTCTACATTAGCCCGCCTCCCCATCCACCTCCCTTGGCCGGCTTGCTCAGCAAGGCTGCAGATGGGATGGTGACCTTGAAACTTCATTAAGCCCCAGCAGGCAGCCAGGTTTCACCCTTTGCCTCTTCTCCCTCCCCCCCCACCCGGATTGACATTTTGTTTTGGTCTCATGCCAATCTTTGCAGAGTAAGCCTTGACCCGAAAGCACAAGAGGCTGTTGGAGTCCTGCGTAACCACCTGGTTCAGTTCAGCCCTCACTTTAAATCTGGAAGTCTTCCCGACGATTGTTCAGAGCAGATACTCAAGACGCCCTTCTCGACGTAAGTTCGCCATTCGATTGAAACCTATGGGGAACAATGCAGAGGCGATGTAAGAGGTTCACTTCCGCAGCCTCCTCTCCAAAAGCAACCTGTAGCCAAATTAGCCCTGAAGATTTAATACCACAATAGCCTCTTTGGTAGTGTGCAAGTTGTCTGTTTTTGTTGTGAGTGGTTTGCCACTTTCGAAACAGAGAAGCGACTTAAGATGCAATCCTAGGCATGTCTACTCAAAAGTAGGTCCCACTGAGATTTTGCAGCCTTGCACTTAAGGCCATGTACCCTTTCATATTTTATTTTATTCTATTCTTTTCTAAACCAAAAATAAATTTTAACAAAAGTTTTTTGTGTTTTTTTTTTTAACCCAGTCAGTGTATCTCTGTCTCTTTCACAGTATTGCATCGAAATTAACCTTGGCAGACCTGAATCATGTATTATATCGGTGTGATGCTGAGGAGCAAGAGGACGGTGGAGGGTGTTACAACATACCAGACTGGACACCCCTTAAATATGCAGGTCTTCAAGGTAAAAATTGGTTTGAGACAAATTTATTATTAGCTACATTCGTCAAACTTTCACCACCTGTATGCCTTCTCTCTGAAAGTCAAATGCAGGCCAGCCATACTTTGGGCTGAGGGCACTTGAAAAACACTCTCGTCTCAGCTGGTTTGTTTTTAGCAATTCCAAGCAGACAGCAAAATAGGATGTTCCTCAATACCTGGTAGCTAGTAGCTCGTGAACCGTGTTTAGCTTGCCATGCCAGACATTGGTTATCTTCATATGCTGCATACTGAGCATTAGCACTAGATTCCAAGTTTTAAAAGGCAGAGAAATACAAATATATTTTAGCAAGCAGTACAAAGAGAAGGTCAGATAAATGTTGACAGTAAGTTCAATAGGCTCAGTTTCGACTTCCCTTCATACCCTAGTTTATGCTAACCTTGGTTAAGCACCCCACACACCATGACTTGAGCTTCTAGGCATATAGCAAGCAGACCGTACTTCAGAGCAACTTGTCCACTTTTATTTTCTTTCTGTTCAGTACTTGACTTCTCTACGATGTTGCAGCCGCTTGAGGTGAAGCAGTGGCCCTAACTGCACTCATGAGTCCAAACATAAAGCAGGCCACAAGTAGCACAAACTGTGGCTTGCAAACACAACTTCAAATGATAATTTGTTGTCCTTGTTTAGTAACTCTTTACAGACTAGGGTTTTTAAACCTGCATCTCTTTGTACATGGTGCCGAACCATGGTTTGGCTTCTGCTTATTATGCATGAAAGCAGACTCATATCATAGAACGCTTTCAAAGATACTAAAGAGTATGCAAGTTGGTGACCCACTTTATGGTTTTGTTAAACTTACTCGCCTAGGGTGAACAGTTGGGCAGCATCTCACATGGCAAAAGACTGGAATTAGCATGAGCACCAAGGGCAAAGGTTTTTAAAAAGTAATCAGTCTGCACCTTGGTTTGTCTGCAGAATTAAACTCACCTTGATTTGGGTGTCTGGTATTTTCAGTATATTATTTTGCAGCCGTTGCCGCCTTCTAAGACACTCAGCCTACTTTTCGTGATAGTTCCATGACCTGTAATACAGAACCATGTTTCTATGGTCTTTCAGGAATAATGTCCGTGATGGGAGACATACGACCAAAGAACGATTTGGGCCATCCTTTCTGTGGTAACTTGAGAGCTGGGGACTGGATGATTGATTACGTGAGCGATCGGCTAATTGCCCGTTCTGGCGCCTGCTCAGATGTAAGTCAAGCAACGCAAAGAGAGAACATTTCCCGTTCAGATAGGCGTTTATATGTTACATGCTCATTTTCAATAATTTGTTTTAATTCAGTGCAACAATTTGTTTCCCTTGAAATAACAATAGGTTGGAAAGTGGCTGAAAGCAATGTTTCTCTACCTGAAGAGGGTTCCTCGTTATCTCATTCCATGCTACTTCGATGCCATATTAGTTGGCGCATACACGTCGCTGCTTGACTTGGTTTGGAAACAGATGTCTAGGTATGTTTGTCCATACCAGAAAAAAAATGTGAGGGTGCCTTGTTTCATGCAAACACAATTGTATACATTTCTGAAGGTTTCATCTGTTCTCCTAAAGAAGTGAAGAAAGTGCACTATGACCCAAACCATAGCAATCCTGACCAAAGTCAGAAAAAGTTTCCTCTGCCGGTCTTTCCATATCGATGAAAGCAAAACAGCTCATAGTCTGTTTCACATGCTTCTGTCCCTCAAATAACGTCTCATTGCAAATCGCTCGGGTGGCTCAGCCAAGGGCATGAAATGTGTGCCCCCAGTCGTTCTTGGAATCCGATTCATAGCAACACCAGCCAGGATAGCCAATGATCAGGGATGCTGGGAGTTGTAGTCCAGCAACTTCTTGAAAACCACAGTTTTCGCATCCCTGCTTGGATAGTGTAGCATGTGACATATGGTATTTAATTGTGCACATTGGTACACGAGGACTGGGCATGGTGAAGCCTTCTGCGTCCCTGAGATCATGCCCGGTAGAATATCATAGAATCACTGGCATATTTGGGTGGTTGGCAGATATTTGTTAGATCAAAAAAGAAAACTGCAGTCCACCATTCTGGTGCAGATCCAAGCAGTTCTGTCTTTAATAAGAGGACATTTATGCTCATTTCATGAAATGCAACTGAAATGGGGTTAGCTATTTTTGTGTCATGTCAGTTTTGACAAAATAAAAATGAAGGGCAGTTCAAGTTGTATGAGTTGTGGTATTGTCCATATACCTTACCTCATACTCTGAATTTTTCAAATACCTTAAAGCCACAGAGGATCTGGAACGTTCCATAGATCTCAACAACGCATGCGTTTGAAATCAGCGCTGCTGGTTGCATTGATCTTGGAAGACTGAAAAGAGGGGAATGTTTGCAGGCTTGAGAAATAAATAGATTTGCTTTCATTGCAGCTTTGTTCAGTATGGATCGACATTTGCTAAACATCTTTCCTTGGGTTCAGTCCAGATGTGTGGAATAGGGAAGTATCCGTCCTTGCCCCCTCTGTCTCCTGCCATTCAGGATGTTCCTTATAGGCTGAACGACATTACAAAAGAGAGAGAACAGAGCTGTGTTACTTTAGCAGCTGGTAGGTAAAGAAAGAAAGAACATTTTGAATTTGAATGTTTTGAATCCGTTCCGGGTCACCGAATTGGGTGCGCTGGTGCTCTGCAGAAGTTTAGGAAGCCCGGGAGACTTTGCGGAGCAAATATGAGCAGCCTTGCTAAAAACTGTATCGATGGGAAAGGTTGCATGAACCTAGTAACAAATGCTGGATTCAATCTCCAGTGTGTGGCTGTACTTCACCTGTCTCCCACATAGAAGAAGTGGGTAGCACCTGGAGGCCCTGAACAAGTAGACAAGCACTGTTAACTACTGATAAAGGTCCATTTCAGTTGATACACTAACACAGTATTTCTCAAGCTTGGGTCCCCGGCTGTTGTAGTGCAACAACAGCCGGAGACCCAAGCTTGAGAAATACTGCCAACCTAGGAGCAACAGGGGATATTGCATGCTTTTATTTTTGTTGATTGATTAATGGTGGAACAACGGTGATTTAGTCAAGGTGTGTGCGTTGCAATATAGATTTATGTAAGTTACAGGTGGGGAGCTGGGGAGGGATCGACTATAAACAAAAATGAAAACATTTTTGGAGGACCATTAAGTTCTTAAATATATATATTTACTGTTTTAGGCTTACCTCATTTTTCATCTGGCATTTTCCGCTGCTGGGGAAGAGACACATTCATTGCATTGCGAGGTCTGCTGTTAGTTACTGGACGTTACTTGGAAGCGAGGTGAGATCAGGTTCGCATGTCAGTAGTGACTAGCTGACGTAGCTGTTGGTATAAGGTTACTCCAGCGTAGCCAAGAACTCCTTATTTTATTTTATTTTTTTATTCACTCTCAGGAATCAGTTATGTTCTGGTGCTGTGGCTCTTAACATTTTCCTAACTGAAGAAAATATAAACAAACATAATTTAAGATTAAAGAACAGGAGAACATTGTGTATGTATCAGTAGTCAAGGACTGTTAAATAATGGGATCTCTAATGGTCAGGGGTACCTTTACCTTTACCTTTATATTGTCCTAAAGAGCTTAAAGCTCTCAAAAGTAATTTTGTGCCCCTTGTGTTCCAATTATCTTCGTTATTCTAGTCACTGTTTGCGCTATTTATCTAGTTTTTTGGAACCTCTAGGTTGTATGTAAATGTGAATTTGGAAACATGTCCTTTTCTTTTCCCCTCCCTCCCCCAATTTCAGGAACATAATTTTAGCGTTTGCCAGTACGCTGAGACATGGACTCATTCCCAACTTGCTTGGCCAGGGCACTCATGCTAGATTCAATTGCCGTGATGCTGTCTGGTGGTGGCTACAGTGCATACAAGACTACTGTAACTTCGTTCGAAATGGCACTGACATTCTCAAGTGTCCTGTATCCAGAATGTATCCTACAGATGACTCCCCTCCTCTGCCACCGGGTCAAAAGGTAATCTATAATTTGCCCTTCTCTTCAAGTTGTAGCTTAACTCTCTTGCTTGCTTGCTTGTGTGCATGCGTCACAGGCGTGCTAGCTCTGGGGACAAATCTTCCCGTCATGTACCTCTTCCTCGCTCGTGGCACACTATGGCCTTAGACTGATCTGCCAAGGACTGTTCTGCCTCTACTGTTGAAGGCAGGATGTCTCTGGATACCAGTTGCTGGAAATCACAAGTGCGGGAGAGTGCTGTTTCTTGTAGCCTCCACATAGTCATTCTGGTTGGCCACGGTGAGAACAAGATGCTGGACTAAAATGAGCCTTTGATCTGATCCAGCAGAGTTGTTCTTACGTAAACTAATTTTAACTGAACTGTGACTGTCTCCATAGTTAGGGCAAAAAAAACCTTTTTTTAAATATAATTTTGCGATTGCGTAACACAACTTTGGTACTTCTGTTGTGTTATTTCAGAGGACAAAATGCCAAATAAATCTCTTAAGTACCATAAAGTACTGTGGCTTCATTCTGTTTTTAAGGGTGGATCTGCACACAGAGAAATTAAATTGTTATAACGAAAGAAAAAACGCTATGGAAAATCGCAAATATTTTTTATTTTATTTTTGCTCTCCAGCACAATCTGGTGTTGCATGTTTATAACGCATTCAGAACACTGTTTTTTGACTAATGTAGCTGAGTCCTAAGTGTCTGGCTTAACTTTTTTTGCTGTTCCCATTTTTTTTTTCCTTCTTGTATATTTGAACCAACCCACATTCAGGACCAGCCACTGTATGAAGTGATACAAGAAGCCATGCAGAGACATATGCAAGGCATACAGTTCCGCGAAAGGAATGCTGGTCCCCAGATAGATCGGAATATGAGAGATGAAGGTAGACTCTGATCCATCAATTTGTTTTCTGCACCAGTAAAAATAAAACTCTTCCTTTTTAAAACACCTTAAATGTTACTTTTGAAGTGTATTGTATTTGCTTAGATGATCTGTACACACATTACAGGCGCATAAATGTTTAAATGTATCTTTAAGGTCTCTCTTGTTCTTTTTCGTTAAATGTTAATCGTGCTGCACTAGAAATCTTATTTAGTTTTGGCTGGGGTGCTTCTCGGGACCTGTGTAAGATTCCTGTCTCTTTCTCTCTGTGGGTCTTTGCAAAACATCTGGTTTTCACGGTTGGTAGGTTTTAATGTGACCGCGGGTGTGGACATGGAAACTGGCTTTGTCTATGGAGGGAACCGTTTTAATTGTGGCACATGGATGGATAAGATGGGAGAGAGTGACAAAGCTCGCAACAAAGGAATTCCAGCCACTCCGAGGTACAGTATAAAGATTTTACAGCGTTCTCGACATCTTAATGGGTATGGCATAAATACATGGTGCTTGTTTTTAAATCCTCAATAAAAGTGTTACAAACAATATTTCTTTGGACCTGAAAAGTTATGAAGAAATGATGCATATATTTTCAAAACTGTATTTTCAGACCCTATTAGCTGAAATCAAAATGTGTCAAGTGCCCGTTTTGCTCAGTCACACTATGTACAATTTAGCTAGTCGTTCATCCACGGCTTCTGTAAGGGCTTATGCGCGCAGAACTTTGAGTGCAGGATTTGTCCTGCTTCTGGATTCCAACCCAGTATGTTTAAGGAACCATGCTGCTTTTCCTAAACATCAGTTAGTAGCATAGTTATGTCCTTCAACTTAACACATTTTGCCCTGTGCTATTCATTTAGCCTTGTGGGTTAAATAATTATATTTAGGTGTATGTGCAAGCCGTCTCCTGCATTTCAAAGGCTGCATGGTTTGCCCAGCTTTTCCATTTTAATATGCGGACACTTCATGAGGCTGGGTAGGTCAGATCCTAAAGACCCACTTCCAGTTCCCTCCGCGTGTAGGAGATCATCAGCTTTCTGATGTCTGAACCAACCCTGCCATCAGCAACTTCTGCAACAATATTAATCCATGACTGTTCAGATCAGGCCTGCACATTGAAGCGAACCTAGGAAGTTGCCTTATGTCAGGGAACTGTCCCCGGCTCAGCGCAGGGTGGTGCAAGGGCTTTCAGGATGCTACAGAGAGCCTCAGAAACACCTGAGAAGCAGCACTTCCTCTTCCAGTGGGAGCAGCAGCTATGCCTCAAGTGGGAAAGGGGAGGCGGTTCAGGGAACTGGCAGCCAAGGCTCTGGGGATTTTAGAGAGACCTCACACCCCGCTGGCGCAGAGGGAGGCACGCCACTTCCGTACCCCCAATTACGCAGAGGGGTGCCACGTAGGGAAAGAAGGAGGGGATTTCGTATCCCTAGACTCTTATGCTGGGGGAGAAACCGGAAGGGGGCACTCCCGGATTCTGCTGATGGATGAGACAGACGTGATTTGTTAGCTCTGCACTGTAAATAGCTTTGCACAATAAAACCATTAAAAAGAAGCTACGGAGTTCGGCTGGTCACTCATGAGCAATTAACTGAGGACCTTACACCTTAGTCTGCTATAATAAGCCATTGTGGTCGGTCCCTCTGTAGTCTATTATTGTGTATTCTGTATTCTGACTCCCAGTGGCTCTCTGGTGTCACAGGCAGAAGTCTTTGGATCATTTTAACAAAAGATGCAGGGACAACCCGAGACCTTTGAGCATGCAAAGCCTGCAGTCCGGCTTGGCTGGCTGTCCGGCATCCTGAGAGGATTCTGCTTGCTTGTAACCTTTTCCCATCGTAGTGGGAACAGCTGAAATATGCCCAAGCCCATCAGAATTGCAAGTAGGGTTAGGAAAATGTCTGTGTCACAAATTAAGCATTGCTCCACCTTTTCTCCTGGATTTGTGTGTTGAAATCGGTTCCCGCTTTTCCTAGCCCAGTGTTTCCCAAACTTGAGTCTCCAAGTTTGTTTTCAGACTACAGTTCCCATCATCCCTGACCACTGCTCTTGCTAGCTAGGGATGATGGGAGTTGTATTCTGAAAGCAGCCAGAGAGCCGAGTTTGGGAAACCCTGCCCCCTAGCCCTTTGCAGCCAGCCATGCTGCGCAGCTCATCCGCTGGTACAAATTGCTGGGAGGGCGAAGTTCTTGTGTGCTGCTGTTGGGCAGTTCAGAGAGTTGGAAATGAGGTTGGAGAGACAGAAAGCAGAAATGGGAGGTAGAAGAAAGGGGGATCACGTGGAGGTCATGGGTACAGAAGTTTAGAGGCACAAAGAAAGAGTAGCAAGCACTGCGGGGAAGAGTGCATACCATGGGGAAAAACAAGGGGTTAGTAGAGAATTAAGAAAAAGAGATGCCAAGTTAAAATGGTAACAAAAGCATTCGATGCAGCCCCAATTAAAACCTACAAAAGCGGTTCTTGGAATGATCTGAGTTGTATACTATTGGTTTAGACTCGGAATACATACTGATAGAAGGGATCCTTGGGCAGTGTCATTTTATAATCTTGCTTTGTAAATCTTGAAACCTATCTCTCTCTTCTTTTTAGAGATGGTTCTGCTGTGGAGATAGTTGGCTTATGCAAATCAACAGTTCGCTGGTTACTGGAGTTGTCCAAGAATAATATATTTCCTTATTCTGGAGTTACTGTCAGAAGACATGGTGAGTAGTCTCATCTGCAATGTACGACGGGAACGGAGAAAATTCAAACCACTTCACATGCATTATATAGTTGTAGTATTTACAACAACTCTGCAAGGTCATTCAGTATTTTTACTTTAAAATCATAATTATTATTAACTGTGCTGCACCCAAGGATAATGTTCTGAGTATGAAGCAATATTTTTGACAGTGGTTTTCAAACTTTCAAGCTTGAGGAATCTTCTTGACTACCACTGAACACCAAGTCCATAGTACTTATACGGAGTATATTTCAGGTTCACGTTTGTCACTGAAATTAAACCAGCACTAGAAATTAAACCAACACAGGTCTTTGTATATATTTTTTCCTGTTGGCACTGAAGCATTATCAAAACCAATCTTTCACGTTATATTGATTTCCAGGGAAAGAGGAAACCATAACGTATGATCAGTGGAACAGAAAAATCCTGGCACACTTTGAGAAGCTGTTCTTTGTCTCTGAGAATCCAGCAGATCCCAATGAGAAACACCCAACTCTGGTTCACAAGAGAGGCATATACAAGGACAGCTATGGAGCATCAAGTCCTTGGTGTGATTATCAACTAAGGCCAAATTTCCCTATAGCAATGGTTGTGGTACGTATTGTGTAAACATACTTTTCAAACCATATAACTTTTTCTCTTCTTTTAAACTCAACTTACATTACATAGTTTAGGCTGCAGTCCTAACTCTACTTACCTAAGAGAAAGTTCTGTTAAATTCAATAGGACATGCTTCTGAGTAGACATGTTTAGGATTGTGCTTTTAGTTTAGCTTTTCTTCTTCATCATCATCAGTTTTAATTTGTATACCGTCTTTTTATCTTACAATACTCAAGGCGGTTTACAAGCTGAAGAAACAAAATATGTACATCTTATAACAATCTAATGAAATACAAAAATGTGAACATTAAAATAGCCAACCTACATAAAAAAATAACATTCAACAATCATTAGAATAGTATTAAGTAATAATAACATATAAAAGTTAAACAGAAATCCACTCAACAGTTACAATAAATAATTTCTGAACTATAATCAATAAAACAACAGCAAGCCACAGTACATAAAATACAATACAAATTGAGAAGCAGAGTCTAGAGGGTGGGGCAAGGCAGGTGGAAGGAGGCCTTGCCTGATGTAGGCTCTTCCCTCACCTCCCCTCATTGGCGCTTTACAAGCTATGATGGGCGAAATATGATTTGGGGGAGGAATCCCACTGAACATTACTTCTGAAATAACCTCCCCAAAATCTAATGGGTCTGTTAGCTCGTTATCATTAGCATGAGCATTTTGGGTGGGACCCTTTCGTACCCTCCCCCAGGCCCTTGCAGGAAGGGCTTTTGATTCCTCTGCTACTGGAAGAAGAAATGAGAAAGGACCCTGTTCCACAATCCTGCTGTGTCATGCAGTAGCATTGGATACTGTGCTATTTTGATCCCATCCCCTTTAGCCAGCAAATTCCTATGAATCATAGAATTACAGAGTTGGAAGGGGTCCCGAGGGTCATCTAGTCAAACCCCCAACCCAAAAATGCATATATTAGTGCAACTGTATATTAGTGCACAGAAACAAATGCTTATACCGCTGCAAACCAAGATGCATTATATTAGGGGAAATGGGCTTATGGGTCTCCATGCTGACTTTTTAAAAAGATGATGACGACGACAATGGTTATAATAATAATAACTTTTACCCCTCCCATCTGACTGGGTTGGCCTCCAACATAATAACACAGAAAAACATGCTCTGGGTGGGCGCATAATCTGTTTGCAAACTGATGTGAAAATTGCCTGAACTCCGATCAACTGTGAACTTGAGATTGGAAAAAATGAGAAATGAAGAGAAGGCATAGTTCTCAGATTCGTCCATCCTTCAATGAGGTCTATACTCAGCAGAGTTCATCTGCCATTGAACAATCAGAAGTGCTCACAAACCCCGCAAAGAACAGCTGCTAGCCTGTGATGTTCAGTTCCCTATCGGTGAGGTGCTTTGAAATATTCCCACCGATCTCTGCAATGCTGGTGGCTCTCACATCAGCTGGAATCCAAAGTCTCTGGGCTCAGCTTCCTTCCCTGGCTCTGGAGAGTCAAGAGGAAAGGACAACACTAGCAACTTGGAATATTTGCAAATTGTGCTCTATTAAAAATTAGGCTACTTAAACACTCATTTTACATTGAGATTTTAGGCTGCATTGTGGATATACGAGGGAGGGGGGTAAAATATGTGTGAAAACCAGGATGAGGCTTGTTCATTTAATTTTCCATGGTTTTGCTATTGGTTTTTAAGTGGTTCCCCCCCCCCTTTGGTTTTTTTGTCAAGGCACCTGAATTGTTCTCTCCTGAGCGAGCGTGGAAAGCACTTGAAATGGTAGAGGGAAAGCTACTAGGTCCACTTGGCATGAAAACTTTGGACCCAGAGTAAGTGTGATAGAAGACTGATTAGATCTTGCTCAGAATTAGGAGCTAAATTCTGTGCAAGGCAGACACGGAAGTCTCCGTCTTCAGGGCTTCTTCATTAACAGAAACCTGGAGTTCTGTTCCATCAAATATAAGATTCCTTGACAGAGAAACTTTGTTCAAAACCTCCCCGTGGGCGTCTATCTATCGGATATTCCCATCTCAATCCAGCTAATATGATTTCCCCTGTGCTTTAATGCAACCACATTTTGAATACATTTTCCGGGAGGGGGGGGGGAGTTAACTTTGAGCATGTAACTAAAATGGTGCCATGCTCCATGGCTTAAATAAGTTTGTGTCCCCATCAGTGCGAAAATAAATCTTTTGGCAGAAAACAATAAACAAACAACCATGGCATCTTAAAAGCAGTTTGGGAGACCAAGCTTCCCTGAACAGGGAATTACGCAACTTGTTGCCACCTCTGAAACTATATGTGCAAAATTGATCTGTGTTAGGCATGTCCAACAGGTAGATCGTGATCTACCGGTAGATCACTGGACGTCTGCGGTTGATCACTGGTAGATCATTGGTTCCCACCAAAGAAGCTGAATAACTGTGGCCCCCCTAAAAAAAGCTCAATGTTTTACCTCCTCCCTGAAAAAACTCAACAACTTTGACCCTAACCCCACCCCCAATGGGCCTTCCTAAAAAAAAGCTTAACAACTTTGACCTGAACCCCCAAAAGGGGCTAGATCACTGCCAGTTTTTAACTCTGTGAGTAGATCGCAGTCTCTTGGGTGTTGGCCACCCCTGTGTAATGTTGCTTACAAATAGCAGGAGGTTTTTTGGATTGGGGAGGAGATGTTGGAAAAGTTTTAATTAGAATTCTTTTGAATTGAGATCTATTCTCCCTAAACAATTCTGTATCTTTTCATGCTGCTTTCTATAAATGTATTTATTTGCCGTTTGTGGGTTTTGTTTTGTTTTTGTCTACAGTGATATGGTTTACTGTGGTGTCTACGACAATGCCTTAGACAATGATAACTACAATGTGGCAAGAGGATTTAATTATCATCAAGGACCTGTAAGTTTTGTGCTTCAGCACTTTCCCCTCCCCCCCCAACAGATTTTGGTTTTTTCATTGCCAAAAATGTGTGCCCTTAATTCTTATTCTCTTGCCTTTTTTATTTTATTTTAAGGAATGGCTGTGGCCAATTGGATATTTTCTCCGTGCCAAGTTGTACTTCTCCAAGTTAATTGGTCCAGAGATCTATGCGAAGACTGTCTATTTGGTTAAGAATGCTCTTTCTCGCCATTACGTCCATCTTGAGAGGTAGCTTTTCATTTAAGCAACTTGAAGTATCGCTGTTGGACACCCATTTGTTTTAATATTTCTTCCAAAATAATATGGGTCTCTCATCTTGAATACTTACATAAACACTGCAGCCAAAAAAAAGGGGGGGGGAGAGGGATAATGAAGGAATTTCTTTGCAGAAGAATTACAGGGGATGTGGTGGCTGTTTTTATGAGACCTATAAAATGGAACCAGGGCTTTTAGCTAGTACCAATGTTTCCCAAAGTTGGGAATCCAGCTGTTTTTGGACTACAACTCCCATCTTCCCTGGCTAGCAGGACCAGTGGTCAGGAATGATGGGAATTGTAGTCCAGAAACAGCTGGAGAGACCAAAGTTTGGGAAACACTGAGCTGTACATTTTAGACAAGAGTGAGAGGCCGCAAGTGTATCATGAGCCATTATTAATTTGTTGCAATACTTTCATGCCTCGACCCTAAAGCCTTCTGAACTGGAGATATCTACTGGCCTAGTCCCATCAGCAGTAACCTGTATGCAGAAGCAGGAAATCACTTGTGAATCATTGCATACTAGACATTGTAAATACTTTCTGTGTGTAGGGATGGGGATGGAGAGTAAAATGCCCACATCAGGCAAGCACATTGCTTGCTTATCATGGTTGCCTGGGAATCTGCAATAACAGATCATCCTCGCAAAAGGTTGGAAAGCCAGTTCTTGGTTGGGGAAAGGGGGGGGATGCAAGGAAGGGGGGCAGGACTTGGTCTGGATGCTCCGTCTTCCGAAAAAATTTTGGTCTCATGCAGAAATCCATCATGATCTCTGTGTTCTTGGTAGTGGCCAACCTCCATCTTATCAGATGGGCACCATGAGACACTAATGTTTTGCTGTGTAGAATGTCGCTGCAGTAACATGCACACACTGTTCTCTGGGCCAAGGTTTCTGTTATTTGGAAACCTCTTCCTGGATCCTGCTAGTTTGTTTTGCTTGGTCCTTGTGTAATGAATAACTTTAGGCTACTTCACTGAAGTACCAAGGCAATGAATGTAAATGCAAGCCCCAGTAAAAGGGAAATTGGGCAACAATGGAATATTTTCACAAAGTCATCTTAATAATTTTCTCTGTGTGTCCAATTATTGAGTATTATTGACAGCATTGTTCTGTCATTAATATAGAATAGAGCGATTTTAGTCCTCAACTATTATTTTGCAGCAGCGCGATTCTCTATTTTAGATCTTATTTTGATTTATGTGGAAATCGTTCAATTTGATGGTGTACTTCGGATGTTTTATTTATCGTTTATGACTACTTTTGTTATATTTGTAATTATATGAGGTTTTTCATGTTGTATGCTGCCTTGAGCGTGGTTTGAACTATGGAAAGGTGGCATACAAATAAAATTATGTTTGTATGTAAGAGGCTAGGAGTGAAATTGCTAGTTTTAAGAGTGCTGTTGAGGAAGAACTCATTTCGAAAGGCAGTGCTTTTTTCTGGGGGGGGGGACGCATACCCATAAACATTTTGTGAATCTTTGTACTTTTTCCCCTTTACTGTATTTATTTTTCCCAATTTGAATTATAAAATGATTTTCTTGAGTCAAAATGAGTGTACCTAAACATTTTTAAAGAAAAAAAGCACTGTCAAAAGGCTTAGTAAAGTTTTGTCCTCTACACCTGCAATTCTCCTTCATCTTTTCCATGGCTGGGACCTTCCCACTTTTTCTAATGTACATTAGACTTTTTTTAAAAGGGGGTGGATTTGAAATCGGAGCAGTTTGCCAAATAGTTATAATTCCTGCTCTATACTTTTTCACGCATACCCATGTGTGCTATCCTTTATGTGAGATGGGTTGCTTTAATATATTAAAATACTTGGTAATTCCGAGAGTGATGCATTAACTTTTTGCTTGTTTGTTTTGGCAGATCACCTTGGAAAGGTCTCCCAGAACTGACTAACGAAAATGGTCAGTACTGCCCTTTCAGCTGTGAAACACAGGCCTGGTCCATTGCTGTGATCCTTGAGGTTCTCTATGACTTGTAAACATGTTTGCCTGCCTTGATGAAACCACTAGCTTTGTCACGAATGCCGTAACCATGCATATCCTGCTTTTAGAAGTGGACTGTGCCTACGCTTGTAGGAGCGTTTGATGCCCATCCTTTGAGAATCACACCATGATATTAGTTTGATCGTGGGGACTAGGATCAAAGAACCATCGCTTGAGCTTATAGTCAGATATGTTTAGATTAAAAGTATAACACATTCTACAGTAACAGGTTTCAAACTCGATATCTCTTTTCCTCAAGGTAACAAGCTAATCAAATGTTGATGTGTTATGTGCATACATACCTATAACATTCAACTGAAGCTGGTTTCAAGTAGTGAATCGGTGCTGTGGAGATAGCTTGCAGAGTCACCTTGAAGGGAGCTGGTTACCTCCTATGACATGCATAGGCAAACTCGGCCCTCCAGATGTTTTGGGACTACAATTCCCATCATCCCTGACCACTGGTCCTGTTAGCTAAGGATCATGAGAGTTGTAGTCCCAAAACATCTGGAGGGCTGAGTCTGCCTATGCCTGTCCTATGATAAGTGTTAAGTTTTCCTCATTCAGATAATTAAGTAAAAGTCGCAACACTGATTCCTGCTTTGCACCATGGAGCCATCATGTCAAGTAGCTGCACAGCAGTTTTTTAAATCTCGTGTTGTGGAAATCGCACTTTATCTGGATCTCAGTAGCCTGTACTCAGCTGTGCCATTATCTCAGTGCAATCAATTAATCAGCGAGCGACAGATTAGGCAAGGGTGTCCCCTTCTGTTGCAAAGAAAGAGGAAATGGCTTAAAATATACTGTGGTGACAATTAAATTTCACTGTCTGTTTATTTTGTGCCTGTAATAGTAATACTTTATTGATTTCAGTGCTGTTTTTAACACTTATCTCCAAAGCAAAAGTATAGTAGTTAGAAGTTTATCAGAGAACATGCTGATCATAGAGGCACCTTACTTGTGTTCTCTGTTCTTAAAATCACACTCAGTGCAGACAAACAGGTTGGAGAATATACTGTGTGCAGCTATATTGTGATACATATCACTTTTTAAAAGCAAAATACAGTTAATTTGTCTATATGGGCGCTTTGATACTAAGAATAATTTAAGAAATCTGAATGGTTGACACTTGGACTACGGCTTCCATTTGATCATAATTATCCCACTGAATTGCACCTAATATTTTTGGTAGGATTTTTTTCATCAATAAACAACGAATTCTAATGTTTATATTGTTTTGACATTTCTAATCATTTACAGTTATAGTAATGGGTGGGTAATTAAAAGATTATGTATCTGATTATTATTATTTTTAAGACTTTTATCAAAAGGACTTTGTCCTAGCCTGGTATATATTTCCTCGATCTGTTGGGAAAATTTACTAGCCTTAACGTATCTCTTGGCATTTAAAAAATAAATAAATCATTAAAACAATTATAGCTGCAATCCTATATTCATTTGCCTGGGAATCAATCCCTCAACGAGGCTGAATTCTAAGTAGACATGAGTAGATTGTTTTCTAGCAACGAAACAGTGCAAACTACTGAACCCAAAATCCATTTCCTTGGAAATTAGAGCCAATTAATATGACCAATTTGTGATAAGTGTTACTGGAATTGCTACCTTGAAGGAATTTATGGATATTGCATCTGCCCTTGTAATACCTCCACCTAGATTACCTTCCAGCGGGCAATGAATCAATAATATTGACAGTTGTTAGAGACTCTCAGCCAATTAATATTGTCAGAAGAGCGAATTACCATCATAGCGACATATTTCCAAGTTGTCCCATCTAGCATTGAAATCCCTTGGTGCTTGGAGTCAAAGCTTATATGAAAGTGGCAGTTCTCTTGCATTTTTGCTTCCAGAACGCCACTGTCATTCAGGTGCAATTCGGTCACATACTTGCAAATTCACATTGCACAATGAAAGTGGTTTTGGCGCTTTTGCACAGCAAACTCCACCCCCACCCCACCCCCCCCACCCCCGGAAAATATGGCTTATTGCGGTAAGGAAAGGGATGGGGCAGTGCACTGAAAGATATAGGATAACAGCTGCTTGATGCTACATCATATAACCTCACAAACAAATCAGGATGAGTGTTCATTTAACAGTAGACATTGTATAACCTCCTGGCAGATTGTGTGCAAACCAATCTGGACAAATGCTCAAAAACAGGTTATCTGGAAGTGACCTGTATTGAGCCCTTTGCTGCCCCAACTGCATGGAAAGGCAGGTGTCCGATTTTAAATAGCAAAAAGGTTTGTTCACAGCTTAAAATTCGGTTTGCCAAATTGCATTTGTACTAAATAGATTTGCACATGGTTTGGGCATTTCACAATGTTGAACAGGGAGAGTTGAGTTGTCAGTGTTTTCTGTTCTGTTTTTTATTATTATTATTATTTGCACTGCTCTATCTGAAAACAACAGACATTTCTCATTTTGCAGTGATGTTAAAAATGCTTAAATACATTTCAGTTCTTCACCTGTATAAATAAATAGCATACCTAAAGATTTTTGAATTATGCTGTTACCAAAAAAAACCATAATATATGTTTCTAATGTCGATTGAAATGCCTTAATTGTGGGGGTGGGAACTAAGCATTATTTTACCAACAGTGCTGTTAACCTAAATTTCACTGTCCAAACTTGGTTGGGGGGAAAAGGACACTTTTGTATGAAAATCTCCCTTCTGCTATATAGCCAGTGAACTCAGGCATTCGTGATATTTGTTTCTGTCAAGATGGAGAATAGAAAAATCTGCTGTGGAACTCATAGTTAGTATGTGCTTGGAGAGCAATATTTAATAAAGATAAAGAGACTTAACAATTAGGAGATACTAGTATCTTATACTACTGTGCATCTTAAAGCAGTATGCAGGTAACTTGCTACCTATGCAAGGGTTTGGCTGTGGGGTTCCACACATAAATGCAAAAAGACGTAGAGCCAGGAACCCCCAGGACCACCCCACCCCACCCCAAGTTGGAGGGCTTTTTATCTGGCTTTGGGGGGAAAGGCAGGAAGGCTCCTAGGACCTTGCCAGAGCCCTCATGCCACCTTCCCAAAAGCTGGGTAAGCCTGCAGTTGTAGCTTTCATGGAAAAGGTGGGAAATAAATAAATGGAGAATGGATTTTCCTCTGCTCTTTGTTTCCCACCCACAAACGCAAAGCTACAATCATGTAAGTAAAATAAGCCTGTGAGTTACCTGTACACAAATGCGAGTTGAAAATGCCACTGAAGTTTACAGCTTGTTCTTGCAAAGCCAACAGGTCGATGCCAACAACATACCATTAACAGTACTCTCTGTAGGTAGACCAAAAAGGTAACTGCATGTCTTCCACAGTCTTATCTTCTGCCACGCGTCCTAGCAATCAGGGTTTCATTCTCTTTCAAACAACAGAGCAAAAGCCATCTGGGTATCACATCTGTACATGTTGCTGCCGCTGCTGCTGCTGCTTAACTGAAATAGCGATGTAATTTTCATTTCAGAAGGTACTTACCAAACCTGAAAAACAATTTAAAAGGGAATCATAGTTAATGCTGCATGTCATATGATGAGAAGTGCAATTGTTGCACACGTAAGTCCTGTGTGTCTTGTCTGGTACAGTTATTTTTTGTTACATGGATGGTTATTTTCTGCAGTTTTGTGAGTGACATACAATAAAAGTCTAACAAAGTTGCATGCCCCTTCGTTTATTAATATATAATCGTAACTGGTGGTCCTAGCAAGGGATCGCGGTGGTCCAGTGAGAGTTGGAACCTTTTATTAGAAAACAAGAGCCAAATTTGGCATCTGTGGCCAACTGGTGTTCAAAATAAAATGATATTTCTGGGCAGGTCAAAAAGGAACTTGATGCTGGAGTGCCTTTTGCCCGTAGTCATTCCAGGAGTTTGCCCTGAACTCATTTTGCAAGAGTCAGGATGATGAGTGGTAAGTGCACACAGTCTCAAATCATTCAAAACAATGTATTTAGATAGTTTGGCAAGAATAAACTTTCAAGAGAAAGGCTAAGCACCGTGAGTTTAATGGGGCTTGCACTTTAGTAAGCACCTGAAATCCTGGAGAGTCACTGCCTGTCAGTGTAGACAATACTGGGCTAATGAACCAATGGTGTGACTCAGTCTAAGGCAGATTCCTTACAGTAGAAACTAAGGGTCAGGGCCAGCTCACCCGTGAGGGCAAGGTGAGGGAACTGCCTCAGGCGGCAGAATCCACAGGGGCAGCAGATCTGGCCTCTTGGGAAAGTCCTCGCCCACTGCTGCTGCAGTAACAACTCTGACTGCGGTGCACTCCTTCGAGGCCAGATCTGCCCAATGCCACCTCTACAGTGGCCTCGCAACAAATAGGAAGCGCTGCTGGTCTCCCACCGCTAGAGAGGAAATGGCGGGGGCTGCCCTCAGGGGTGGACTTTGGTCATATGGCACCCCAAGCGTGGCCAACATTTGGCACCCCCAAATGGATCTTCTCAACTGTGGAGCCTCTCAATTTTGTACCTACTCAGCTCGGTGCCCTGTGCAGGGGAAACAGCGTTCACACCACCCTAAATCTGGCACCCCTGGGGTCTCCTGGGCTTTGCACTTGCCCTGGTGTGATTCAGAAGAAGAAGAAGAGTTTGGATTTGATATCCCCCTTTATCAGTACCCTAAGGAGTCTCAAAGCGGCTAACAATCTCCTTTCCCTTCCTCACCCACAACAAACACTCTGTGAGGTGAGTGAGGCTGAGAGACTTCAGAGAAGTGTGACTAGCCCCAAGGTCACCCAGCAGCTGCATGTGGAGGAGCGGAGACGCGAACCCGGTTCCCCAGATTACGAGTCCACTACTCTTAACCACTACACCACACTGGCTCTCAGAGCACCACCCTCCTGCAGCAGCCTTTGATTCTCACTTAAAACATCAGGTAAGGTCGATTTGATTCCCCACATGTACACCTTGTTCCCTGTGTATATCTTCACTCAACCCTTTGTCCCTGGTGGGGAGGCGCCATTTTGTGGTTTGCCGCAGGCGCCAAAATGTCTTGGGCAGGCCCTGCTGTGCGATGTACAAAGTAACTACCACGACCCCAAAGCAACCACTCGAGGGTCTCAGGGTTGTGAGTTTGAGCCCCACGTTCGGCGAAAGATTCCTGCGTTGCAGGAGGTTGAACTAGATAACCCACAGGGCTCCTTCCAATTCTATGACTCCAAGGTTTAATGGTGGCCGGAAACTGCATTATGCTGCTACATAATTTATCTGAATCCTTTGACATGTTGAGAGAGTGGTACTACTTCTGTCTTAAGTGCGCCATCATTTTAGAGTACGGATTGCTTTCTTTAACAGTCTGTTAATGGATGTTTTTTGTCACGCAGTTGCATTATGTTTCTATAACATTTAGCGTATTAAAGGCTAAGTACCTGACGTGAGCCGTCTAAGCACGACTGGAATGCAAGTAAGAAGTAATAATTACCACTGGAAACTTAATCTCTTAAGGATCCTGCCAGTATTTGCTTTTGTGGTGGCATGGAAATGATGCTCGAAGCCTATGATATGTCAGAACTTGTAGAACAAGTATGTTCAGTTTTATGAAAAAATCCTTGCATCACAAACGTGTTCACAGTCCCAGTGGGAAATCCTTAAGGAAGCAAACCATAATACTGTATATACCACATCAGTACTTTAAATCATGATAAATATTTGTCCACTAGCACAGTGACAGCAGCAGTTCCTTTTTCAGCTATTTACATTGGTGCGCATTAGAAATCCATAAACTGTTAATGTTCCATGTCTCTCCGCCAACATCATGACTCAAGGCTGAATGTGAAATTTGCTCAGTGTGCAATCTGTACCTTGCAGAAGCAGAATATTTTACTCACTGTTAAGTTCAAGCACAGATTGTGTTTTAAATCTTGTTTCAAAGACGGCATCTCTGCCCCCCCCCACTTCCCCCAGAAGAGCATGCGAGTGGAAGGGGTTTCCTCTGGTAAGCTAGATTCTAATGCACTGTCCCTTAGTGTAAAAAGAAAAATCTTTAAGAACCTGGACGGAATTGAATAATGTGAAAGATAGATATATATATAGCTGTCTGTAAGATTACAATCCTGCCAGATATACACACTAAGGGCAATATTAAACTTGGTGGTACTCTGCATGAATAGATGAGCACATTATGCAGAACATACATCGCAGAAGCGATTTAAAATACGTAGGGAAACTAGAAAGGCCACCATATCTCCATCTCGACCATCTACAGCTAGCCAGTGTCTTGGAACAGAGTTTGAAGCATGTACATTTTGTTCCTGAGGTACAGATCAGCAGCGCTCATGATAATAACTTGTTCACATCTAACGGCTGTTCCATTTGTGCCATTCATTCATTTGCCTTGAGGGTTATATACTGTATTGTAAAGACTCAGAAATGTGAGCGTCGCAAAGAATCCACCCGGAGTTTTCTGTGCCATGTGGTGGTGTGCCAGAAGCTGTTTGCTAATCTCCTTATACAGCATTTGTTTTTGCCTTCCCAACCCACCTCCTGCAGTTCTCACGCCCCCAAATGCTTCCCAGAATGGTTATTAAAGCAAAACAAGTTAATGTCTCTGCACAACCAAGATGCCTGGCAAAAGGCTGCTGTTTCATTTGCAGTAAATGTAGCCTGGTGTGTGCGTGTGTGCATGGGCGTACCCAAGGGGGGCAGGAAGGGGCACCTGCCCCCCCCAGAAGCAAAAAATAATAATAATTAAATGGTTATCAGCAGCCTAAAAGGAAAAAAAAGCTCTCCTAAAAAGCTCAACTACCGGTCTTTCTCCCCCTCCCAAAATCTAAATAACAATTGAGCTCTGCAGAGTGGCAGCCGGCCACTGCGTGTGTGTGTGTGTGTGTGTGTGTGTGTGTGTGTGTGTGTGTTGCACCAGCTGATCGTTGCAAAGGAGCTTTGGAAACAGTTCCCTTGCATGGTGAGTTGCGATGGCTGAGGATCCTAGGAAACTGAGTTTTTCAGCCATTTGGGGGCTTTCTGTTTGGGGGGGGGGTTCTGTTTTTTGAAGCTGTTTTTGTTTGCTGTTTACATAATATGGTCAGTAATCTAAAAAACGAACCGAACCCCTAAAAAAACGGGGCATTCCTCATCCCCAAAAAAGGTCAACAACTTTCAGCTGAACCCCAAAAAACGGGGGTAGATCACTGCTGAAAGTAGATCACAGTCTCTTGGGAGTTGGCCACCCCCGGTATAAGACATGTAACTAGAATAAAAAAAATTTTAAAAAATCAAGCAAATAATTGTAATAACTACCGTAATAAAGCACTGCTATAATTATATATAATTTTCCTAAAATTTTGGTTTCATTTGCCTTTCTGTGCTGAAATGTCACAACCTGAACGACCATGGCTCCCCCCCCCCCCAGTTTTGATCCTGGGTACGCCCGTGTGTGTGTGTGTGTGTGTGTGTGAGAGAGAGAGAGAGAGAGAGAGAGAGAATATATATATGTATAAATGTTAAGGCCAGATTTAGTAGTCAAAGAACGGTCACAGTGGGTTTTTCACCCAAGGCAAGGATGGAAACCTCTAGATATTGCCACACTACAACACCAGACATTCCTGACCGCTGGCAGTGCTGACGGGGGCTGCTGGGAGCTGGAGCCCAGCAACAGCTAGAACGTCACAGGTGTGACCCGATAAAATTGTTCATTTTTTTTCTTTTAAAGAAAACACTAGAAAAGGACAGATCAACACAAGAATACCCTTCTAGTCCCACTTCTGGCCTGCTAGCAAGAGCATGCCAGCTGCCTTTGATAAGGCAGATGGAGCCCCTTCCATTCTCTCCTGACCCCACCCACAGGCCGTAGGATTGCAGCCTAAATAAATTTAAACTGCTCCTCGCATTTAACCTTTCCCTCTCTTACAATTCCTTGGGCACACCGCAACGTCTTAACATCCTGGTTCGGTGCTGTGACACCTGATATATGGCATGATCCCTGCATGCAGGGATTGAGCCCCTTAGGACTGACCCCTTAGTTTCCCTTCTGAGCCCCTGGCTGGGTGCAGACGGAGACATTCCCAGCAGCTCACAATGACCTCATTCAAAAGATCACACTTTGGTTGTCTGATGCAAGGACCACATTTTGTGCCAAGTACAGGGAGTTAAGATAAGGTCTGTACGTGCTGTCCTGTGGGATGCCCTCCCATCAGATGTCAAGGAAATAAACAATTATCTGATTTTTAGAAGACATCTGAAGGGAATGTTTGATGTTTTATCATGTTTTGAATATTCTGTTGGGAACCACCCAGAGTGGCTGGGGAAACCCAGCAAGATGGGCAGGGTAGAAATAATAAAATTATTATTATTATAATTATCATCATCATCATCATCATCATCATCATGTATGTTCTAGAACATTCCACACAGGTGGTGAAACTTTTGTTTTGGTTTACAGGTGGTTGGAGCTGTTGCCTTGTAGGGCTGGATAAATCTGAGGAGGAACCTGTTCAGACATCGTGAAGGGGTGTCAATATTGCAGAAATTGTGTCCTTTGCATTTATCATCGCAACTGCGACAGATCAAGAATCCCACCCACCCAAAGATGTCCTTCATATTGACAACCAAGGACCCAGCCACCTGTAACAGACCCCCCAAGTGTCCCTATTTTCCAGGGACAGTCTCAGATTTACAAGAAGCCATCCCAGTTTCTGATTTGATCCTGGAATGTCCCGCTTTTCCACAGGACTTTAAAAATGTTGGAGGGTATGGAGTTATGCAACCCCTGAGCCAAATAAATAAGTAACTATACAACCTTTAGAAGACATCTGAAGGCAGGCCTGTACAGGGAAGTTTTGTAATGTTTAACATTTTGTTATGTTTTTATATTTGTTGGAAGCCACTCAGAGTGGCTGGGGCAACCCAATCATATGGGCAGGGTATAAAGAAAATGGTTGTTGTTGTTGTTGAATAGGATGTCCCTACTTTCACTGGAGATATGTTGGAGGATCTGCTGTAATGGACACTCACTGCAATCATGGTATATTCCTTACTATAAGCGATGAGCTGTATGTTCTTTGGAAGCGCCACCCTATAAATACAGCTCAGGAGATGCATCTTAAGGCTAGCCAATGGTTGTGGGACTTCTTAAACATGAGGGCCACATTCCCATCTTGTCAACCTTCAGGTAGTGGGGGCACATGTCAGTAGTGGATGAGACCAGAGGCAAAAGTAGGAGGGGTAATAAATGTAGAGGCAGCGGCAGGGGTCTGCCAAGGAGGCAGCAGACACTGCTGCCCCTATGGATCCTGCCGCCTGAGGCAGTCACTTCACCTTGCCTCATGGGTGGGCCGGCCCTGGTGTGGCTGTTGATTTTAAAATCACCACTTCCCCTGGGTCCATGCTGACGTAAGTTCCACCTTTAGGAAGAGGGATACGTCTGCTTTTGTTTTTAAATATAGCAGGAGGGTGTGGGGACTCTGGGGAGAGGCTCGTGTAGCCTGCCCTAACCCACTGTAATAGAGGAGGCTATAATGCAGAAATATAATACAACTAGAGAACATAGAGGCAGCTTATTAATTACTGATGAACCCAAGAATGGCATTATAAATCATTGCCCAGATGCTGCATAAAACGCATCCTGTAAATAATCCCATTCAAATAAACTTGGTTTGTTTCTCTCAGGACTACCATTTTGCATGACATATGCTTTCAAAGGTTGTCCCTTAGCCAAAGCAATTATTTAGTAAAATGCTGAAAGCCACAGAGATGCTAGCAAATTGAAAGCCTGTGGATTCATTCCGAAAGCTTTTATGGCCCATTAATGCGCCGTTCTCTTCAGTATTGATCCTTGCCTTCCCAGTAGCTATTCAGAGTGTGTGGTTTGCTCTTTTAAAAAATCAGGATGGTATTCAACTAAGCTCTACTCATGGTAGACCTCATACCTGCCAACATTCCTCCGATGAAAATAGGGACCTCCTATTCTATTATTATTATTATTATTATTATTATTATTATTATTATTATTATTATTATTTAATTTATACCCTGCCTATCTGACTGGATTGACCCAGCCACACTGGACAGCTTCCAACATATACAAAAACATAATAAAACATTTTTAAAAACTCCCTGTGCCGGGCAGCACTCTGTGACTGATGCTATTAATTGTTGTTGTTGTTGTTGTTGTTGTTGTTGTTGTTTGTTGTTGTTCAATTTATATACCACCCTATACCCATAGGTCTCAGAGCAGTTCACAGAATAAAATCAAAATATCAAACTACAAAATACATAATCAAAATAAAAACAACAACCCAATAACCCCCCCTCAAAAAAAAAACATTTTAAAAGGGCTTGATGCTTTATGGCAGGGCTGGGGGACCTGTGGACCAGAGCTTCCATTGTCTCTGACCATTGGTCATGCTGGCTGGTGCTGATGGGGGTTGTAGTCTGGTCTACAGGTTCCCAAACATTGTACTTTTTCGTGGGTATTTTTATTTATTTATTCATCCATCCATCACATGTGAGTACTTAGCATTTTTGCCATAACAACACTTATCCCCTGTATGTACAAATAAGAAGACATCAGAGCATCCAATGCAATTAAAATTGTTTATCAACTTAAGCTCACATTTTCTAAAAATCCTGCATAAACATTTAAATAATTCATTTTGTTTTCTGGCTTCTTTGAATGCTTTCTGCATCGAAACAAAGTTAATCACAGTGATTTTCTTTTAAGATGTAAAGTAGTATTTAAAATTCAGATGCAACAGAAGAACCCAGGAAACTAAAAACATTTTTTAAAAAAGGAATAAACTTCATGTGAAATTACAGGGATATTTATGAGCTTGTCTCTGTCAGAACAAATTACAATATCTCATTTAGATGCACTCTCTGCTCACAGAAGAGATGCAAATTTAAATGTATTAACGCTGATTATCTTCATAGCATAACTGCAGCTGCAGCACCAAAACGTGAAGCCTGCTCTCAATCATCACTCTTCATAGATGCATAAACAGAACACACTAAAATGTTAAGTTTCTAAATATAGGAAGCATGGGAAATGGAATGACACTGCACAGACAAGCTATACATTTCTAAACTACTGAATCACAATGGCTTCTCCTTAGTCAAAAAGGTAGGTACCTTTAATGAAATATATTACATTTATTTGCCGGGCTTTCACACCTTGAATTAGGAAATAGCATACTTGGAATTTAAACACGCTGAAATTTGGCAGCAATTTCTGAATTCAATACATTCTGAAACTAAATAGAGCTTTCCATGCAAATGTAAACAAATGGTCCCCTAGGCTAGTTGTGGGTCTGTTTTTAGGCTTGGATCAGACAAGTAAACTATTTGCAGCTGATTGCATTCCCATTTAATTTACATAGTCCACATAACACTCTATCTGAAGAAGTGTGCATGCACACGAAAGCTCATACCAGGAACAAACTCAGTTGGTCTCTAAGGTGCTACTAGAAAGAATTTCCGATTTTGTTTTGACTATGGCAGACCAACACGGCTACCCACCTGTAACTAACTCTATCCACAAACACTAATATCAATGCTTTCCCCCCTGTAAATTTGGGTTTTCCCAATATGGGGGTAGATTTGATCAACTGGGGGGGAATCATATTCCAAACCACTCCACTGCAGGTTGCAGATTATCTGTTTCATTGTTTTTGGGGAGGGTGGATCAGTTTTCACTTTCTGCTCCCCCCCCCACTTTCCATTCCCACTACCTTTCCAGCTGTGCTCATAACTATTTCCAGTGTGCTCATGAATAGAGGATTCCCCCCTCCTTCTGATCCTTCAGAGTTGCACAAAACTGGAAAAACCGTACAAGCAAAGCACATTAATAATTTCTCCTCCGGATATATAGAGCAGCAATCTGAAACACGTGTGATGAGAATTTAGAGTTCCTTTCCATTCTTTCCCAGCATGCTAGCAAGGGTATTTGATCACTCAGATTTGCACAAAACTAGAAAACTGCACATTTCTTGGCAGGGATTTTTTTTTTAAAAGCAGGGCCCTGGAGTTCAACTCCAGTTTTTGTGACCTCTCAGTATTTCTCTCTAGCATATATTCTGAGCCCAGAAAAAATATCTGTAGATTTGCTCTGTTGGGAACATAATAAATCTCCATTTTGGTGTATGTTATAAAATACCATGATAACCTATGTAGCACACAGCCTTCTTGACTGCATCTCTACAGCTATGGAAAGAGAGAGAGAAAGCAGTACTTTAAGAGGAATTGATACAACAACCCCCCCTGGCTGGAATATTCCGCTTCCAGTGACAGAATTCTCTCTTACTCTTGCAGAAAATATTTTAAAGAGAAAGTTGGGAAGCTACTTCTCTCTATCACTGGATTTAATAACTCTAAGGCTAGAGAGCATAGAAGGAGCAAAAAAAGCCTGTTAGTTACTAAGCAGATAGATACTGTATCACCAAAAGTGTGATCTGAATAAACCAGCCTTCTTGTTGATAAAGAAAAAGTGTAACCTTGTGAATAAAATGCTGTTCTGCGTTAGTGTTGTCAAATGCCCAGCTTCCAAATGCGACTCTTAAGTAGAGTGTCAGAAGCAAGCCATCACTAAATCACACTGTGCTGGTTGGAGTTAACTTTTTATTAGCAAAAACACAACTGGCCCAGACTTGGTGGAATGCCAGGCCTAATGAGCACAGCAACTCATGAAGTCTTGCCCCATGAAGCAATTGCTGAGGCTGAAGATCCCTGCCCCACCACAGCTGCCTAAGTCCCCTCATCTCCAGGTTTTTTTTTTAATCAAGCAATCAGAGCCTATTCCTGCCTGTCCATCTTTGCTCCTTCCACCTCGTGCCTCTTCTGGGTCTGGGAGACCAGAGGGGAGGAGAGCTTTGTCCCCGCAGGAGGACAAGGCACCCGTGACAATTCACGAACCTGACTCATCTCAGCCTCTCAACCTCCCTCCTCTCACCCTCCTGCTTCAGCAATATTTCGTTTCATGGGACTCAGCTGCATTCTCCACAGAAAAAAATGGCCACAGTTTAGAGAACACTAATTTGGCTCTTCTCCCATCTTGTGGACAGGCCAGATTCCCATTTGTTTCCACTAAAATTAGGTCATTGTCATGCCACAGACATCCTGTTTTGGACTTTACAAAGAAATCCTCTAATTCGGAGGAGCCAGCAGTTTCATTTATTTGTTCTGCTGGTGATCTTTCAAACCTCTTTCAAACAGAACATTGCCTGCCAGGAGTAGGCAACGAAGTGTCTTACAGATGTTTTGGACTTCAGCTTCTACCATTCGCCATGCTGGCCACAGCAGATGGGAGTTGTAGCCCCAAACATCTGGAAGACATCGCATTAGCTTGCCTTGCTGTAAGCTATTCTTTAGGGGAGAGCAGCCTATGAATAAATAAATCTGCATGGCTTTTACAGAGGATTGCTTCTGCATATTGGCACGGGGGGGGGGGAATGTAGTCGCCCGTGATGCTCAGAAACCAAGGAACAGCCATCCTTTGTCTTACCAAGCATTTTTGTCTGCTGCGTTTCTAACGGCAAGAAGTATTAAATGGACCCTTAATAAGTATTAAATGACACTTTTATGCCATCTAATTCCTTGGTAATTTTTACATTAATACTGACTATCATAGGTAACGAAGCGGCTCTGTGCCTCATAAATTTGTAAGCACTCTATTAATATTTTATATTTATTTCCTCTTCAGTGCCAAGTTAGCCCAGAGGTACTTTAAATTATGTGTCTGGGAATTAAGTAATTGTTGAATAAAATGAGCCAACCTCTCAGGAAGAGGGCAACATTTAGACTATGGCAGCAGTGCGTAGCCCACTTTTTAGGCAGCCTCAATCAGCTGAATATATTGCGGGGAAATAACGCAGGCATTTTATATGTACACATATAGGAATGGGCTGGCTGAGTGTCTGTGCCTTAAGTCTAGGACCAGTGCTATTTTTCTAGAAGAAGAGGTGCCGGAATTCACCATGAACATCTCCCTTGTTCTCTTATAATAGCAATGGCACACCCACCTGAGGAGCGCCAGAACTGAGTTCCGGCGAGTTCCAGCTAGAAAAAGAAAGCCCTGCCTAGGACATTATGGCTTACAGGTTGGGTCTTAGCAAGCATGCCTGGATCTACCTATGGCAGGAATGGGGAACCTGCGGCCTTCCAGATGTTTCTGAACTACAATTATCAACAGATTTATGACTAAGGTTTCCACCTTCACTCTGGCAAAATACAAAACAGGGTGGTGTGTGGGGTGCGATATTTTTTCCCCATCTGGTGCTGAAGTGACTTCAAAGCAATCCATTGCAATCTATTGTGACCTAACAAGATGGCCCCTCTGGAATTTGTCACACACATACACACATACACAAACACATGAATTTGTAAATCTGTCTGTGCTTGGCTACCCAGAGCTTAAAGACATGGCCTTTCATGCACCCTTTCAAACACATGCATTTGGAAAGGATCCCCAACTTGGCAGAGAGAAGACATGAAACATAGGACAAAACAGGATGTAACAATCCTGTATTATACAGGACAGGTGGCAACCCTATGACTGAACAGATATCTACCCGGTATGTGATCGTGGAACTGACCAGAATGAAGTAGACTGCTTCCTGCATTCCTAAACTGGAATATTGCATGACATTTTTCCTCACGGAACACATGGCAAGCTGTGTGTTGTTGTTTTTAGTGGGGGTGTCACACCAGGACTGAGACTCTGAGCAAAAGGATTTAAAAACCTGCCACATGCACCACAATCCCAGTCCTGATCAGCTCCTCCATTTCCCCATAGCTGCCTATTTTTGTTAGGGCTCAAATTAGCTGGCACACCATACATTTTAAAGCAGGAGCTTTCAAAAAATGGAGACCGGTTTTATTTAAGGGGAGCCGCTTTCCCCTGCTCACTGGGCATCCTCCTCTGAGATGCCAGGGAGCTCAGCGCATTTAGAAATGCTACCTAGTTTGTTTTTATGTGAACCACGGCACATTTCTTCCCTTTGGCAAGTTTGTGGAAGCAGTGGCAACAGCTTTGAGCAGCTCACGGGCGAAACAGGAGCAATTAAACAAAAGGAATATTTATTCATGCAAACATAAAAAGCGCCAACCCTCAGATCCTCTAAATGGCAAGCAAGAATCCCACCCACTTTCCCACTCAAAACCATTAAATTAATTCATCAGTGGAATGTCCCACTGAAAATCATGTAAGCTGGCCCAGGACTGATTTAAAACAAAACATTAGAGCCACGGTATTTATCAGTGTTATAATGCGCAAAGCAGACATGTCTACTAGCCTGGCAGCATTCACTACAAGAATGTTGTGTCCAATTAAATAGTCAGTGAACAACGACCATGTATGAAACAGAAGTCTCTCATAAACAAAAGAATTCCTCTGACAGTAGTAGTGTGACATAGCAACTCCATGTGGGGGTGAAACTAGACTGTGTTAAGTACTAAGAAACAATGGGTATCTGCCAAAGGCCTTAACTTTTCCCTAGGAAGATTTTCATTTGAAGACTTTCATGTTCAAGGATTTCAGTGTCCTATGTATGTCATTGCGAGAATTCAGGCTTAGACTTTGAATGAGCCTATTGGCAGCCCATACTCCCTTCATTATCAGCCCTGAGTGCTCACTAGAAGGACAGATCCTGAAGTTGAGGCTCCAGTACTTTGGCCACCTCATGAGAAGAGAAGACTCCCTGGAAAAGACCCTGATGTTGGGAAAGATGGAGGGCACAAGGAGAAGGGGACGACAGAGGATGAGATAGTTGGACAGTGTTCTCGAAGCTACTAACATGAGTTTGGCCAAACTGCGAGAGGCAGTGAAGGATAGGCGTGCCTGGCATGCTCTGGTCCATGGGGTCACGAAGAGTCGGACACGACTGAACGACTGAACAACAACAACAACTCCCTTCATGGAGGGAACCAACAAACCAGGAAGTATTCCATTAAAATAGTTCCCCATGGATTAGTTTCAGTAGGATGTTGATATTTAATTTCTATACTGTTCAATATATTTAAAAATATCTCCAAGCAGTGTACAAAAAACTGAAGCAGTGACAGACAACCGAAACAAAATATTACAAAAATACACAGCCTCTCTCTCTCTCTCTCTCTCTCTCTCTCTCTCTCTCTCTCTCTCTCTCTCTCTCTCTCTCTCTCTCTCTTTTTCTCTCTCTCTCTCTCTCTTGGATGATACTGTGGGATGTAACATCACCAAAGCAGTCAAATACAACATTTCCTGTTTGCCCAGAGTGGACACACAGGGAAATGTTGCTCCAGCCAGGAGGACTTCCTGTCACACCTGGTCTGGAGCATCCTCCCCCTGCGTGTGACCAGGTAGATGGGCGTGACCGTGGCAGACCCTATAAAGGGGCCAGTCATGCAGCCATCTTCCTCTTGACTCTCTTGATCCCATCTCTTCTTGATGCCTTTGCTGTGTGCTGGCTCTCAGCCAGCAGCACATGCAACCCATCCCACACTTTTCTCTGTAACTGTAACTACAAGCTAATGCCTGCCTTCAGGACCATACTGTGTCATTATTGTTTTTAAGAGGGAACTAAAGGGGATTTAACAGGAACAATCCAATCTGGACAAGCCAGACTGGATTGCTTAACTCAAATGGTTCTAATGAATCCATCAACTAGCTTCCTGCAATGTACAAGGGACTGTGCTCCGCTACTAGCTCACTAGTGTGAGTGAGGAAGGATAATATTTAATCAATATATCCTCTCCTACTATCCACAACATTCCCACAGATACTTCATCAGCTTGCCCACAACTGTGACCCATTCAGCTGCACTCTCCACACCCATGTCCAGGTACAGCAGGTTTGTTGTTTTTCCCAGGGGGTCCAAAGGATGGGAAGAGGGGGCCCCCTCCACTCACAGCTCTTTCTTTGCCTTCTGTCCTCTCCCCCTCCTCCAGCTTCTTTAAGTCTGTAGGATGGTTCCATTGGGGTTTCATGGCAAATCTTTTTTTTAGTTATGCATTATGCTTTACCAGCTCAGTTCTATTGAAATTAGTCACATTTTCATCTTGTTGAAACGGCTTGTGTTTTAATCGTATTATATAACCTGTTCTGGTATTGTATGGTGAAGGATGGACTAAAAAACACCCTTAATTATTATTATTTTAAAAATACAATTTATCTGACCTGGGAAACGATGGCTAACAGCTTCAGAGTAATCCAGGTTGCTAAGCCAGCTTCAAACTAGGCTGCTATTTATTTCACCATCTAATTCCTACACCTTCCTGCTGAATGTGTAAAACAGGCCTCAAAGAGAGCTGATTCACAAGGGATCTGTTCCTTTTCTACACAGGTCACCAGGGAGCCAACAAGGCTCCCATCACAGATATGCCCTAGGCTGGATAAGAGCAGCTGGGATGGGGACCTTTATCCAAATCCCCCTCCTCTAGTTACTCTCAAAACAACAGATAATAAATCTGTTCATGGATCACCAACTTCTTATCTAATTTGGCACTTAGACTGGGAAAGACAAAGGTCAAAACATCATTAGCTATGAACTATGTGTGATAGCCTTGGCCAAACCAAACTATTCTAAGCCTAAACTACCTAAACTGGAATCATGTGTCGAATTCCAGGCAGCACAATTTTAAAAGGATGTCGACATGCTGGAGCAGAGAGCGACCAAGATGATTCAAGGGTCTGTAAACCAAGCCTTATAAAGAACTGTTGAAGGAGCTGGATATGTTTAGCCTGGGAAAGAGGAGATATGATAGCCATCTTCAAATATCTCAAGGGCTGTCACATGGAAGAGGAAACAAGCTTGTTTTCTCCTGCTCTGGAGGGTAGGACTTGAACCAATGGCTTCAAGTTACAAAAAAAGGAGATTCTGACTTAACACCAGGAAGCACTTTCTGACGGTAAGAGCTGTTAGACAGTGGAATGGATTCACCTGGAAGGTGACGGACTCTCCTTCCTTGCAGGTTTTTAAGCAGAGGTTGGATGGTCATCTGTCATGGATGCTTTAGTTGAGAGTCTGGCATTGCAGAGGGTTGGACTAGATGACCCTTGGGGTCCCTTCCAACTCTACCATTCTATGATTCTACTTCACCGTGTGTGAAGATATAGTGTGATAACCCCAGGAATGCCACCCCACTCCAAATACAGTGAAGGGAGAATAAAATGTGAATGTCATAAATAAATGACAGCAAGGAAGTACACTTGAGAGGATGTTCATTTTGTAAATTAAAGAGGTCTATGGTATCAGATTACTTTTCCTTTTCTTTTTATTAATGAACCACCTTTTAACCTTCTTTTGATAACCTACTTATCCAGCTTTTCTAGTGCCTCATAATATAGTGCATTTTACAGCTAATCAATATTTTCCATTGCTCTTCTTTGAAACCTTTGCTGTTTTCCCTCAATATCCTTCCAGGAACATGTTCACATAACAGAAGACATGGGGTGAGAATTATTACTTCCCAGTATCTTAAAAGGGCTTAGGGTAGCTATATTTTGCTAGACAACTACCCATACTTGTATCTATGCCAAATAACAGTTTGTGCATCCCTTGAACTGGAATCTAGTTGCTGCATGCCACAATAAATCTGTTAGCGTTGAAGGAGCCTACAGAATTCTTCCATGTTTACGTTAGTTAACAGTCATTTACAACTTCATAGCTTTAAGATCCCATTCATCTATGCCAGGGGTGGCAAACCTTCTTCATTTGGGGTGGGGCAAACCCACGAAGGGTTCTATGCATAGACACCTCTTCATTTTCCATTTAGGCAAGCAAGAGGCATTATCACACTTCCATGAGGAATAGGCTTGTGGCTTCCCTATCCCAGACCCTCCAAGTGTCCCTATTTTCCAGGGACGTTCCTGATTTAGAGAAGTCTTCCAGTTTCTGAATCGATCCCACTTTTCCTTGGGATGTTCCTATTTTCATTGAAGAAATGTTGAAGGGCATGGAGTTATCTACAGTGTGGTGTAGTGGTTAAGAGCAGTGGACTCGTAATCTGGTGAACCGGGTTCGCATCCCCGCTCCTCCACATGCAGCTGCTGGGTGACCTTGGGCTAGTCACACTTCTTTGAAGTCTCTCAGGCTCCCTCACCTCACAGAGTGTTTGTTGTGGGGGAGGAAGGGAAAGGAGATTGTTAGCTGCTTTGAGACTCCTTAGGGTACTGATAAAGGGGGATATCAAATCCAAACTCCTCCTCCTCCTCCTCCTCCTCCTCTTCTGTATCGGGAAGGGTTTTTGTAATGTTTAATGCTGAATTATGTTATTATAGATGTTGGAAGCTGCCGAGAGTGTCTGGGCAACCCAGTAAGATGTGTGGGGTATAAACAGTTATATTATCATTATGGAATGTGACGTCTCTATTTTCATTAGAGAAATATTGGAGGGTATTCTATCCTTTCCCCTTTGTGCTTATGCGCTGGCCTGGCGGCAATGCTGAAATTGGCTGCTCAGCACCACTACAGGAAGTGGGGTTGCAATTTGCTGATAACTGCAGAGTGGGGAGCATCTACGACAGTTTGCCCAGGCCCTGCCCCCAAATCTGGATGGGAAATCCAAGTTGGACAAAGTAACTGTAATAGAGAAACTTTGTGTAATAGATAAGGATATAACGCAGTAGAGGACGTTTGAGCAAAAACACTGCAGAAGTGAGGGTGGGAAGTCAATTTATGAAACAATATAACCATTTGATATGAAGATTATTGTGAAAATGTTTGGGGGAAATTATATTACCCCCCCCCCAAAAAAAAAACCCCACCACCCAAGAAATCCAAGTTGGGAGTCCGTGTAAGACTTGCCCAATCAAAACCACACACACAAACACAAACAGGAGTAGTTCCAATGACATATTAGTGGAGGCGATGACAAATATGAACTCTTGGTTTGAGGAAATTCCTCATTTCCTCCCCCCCCCCGTGTCAGGCAGCCAAGGATCCAACCCCACAGTAGGTTGCCAAGAATGGATAAGACAAGGAAGTTCTTACCAATTGCTTTTTATTCAATGTTCACAGAGAGAGGCTTAGAAATTCAGCCTCTTGGAATAATGGCGTTGCTCCAAGTGAGTCTCCACCCCCTCCCTCTCTCCTCTTCCTGCGTCATCACTACGGGTGCTGAGCAGAGCCCTTTGCCTCTGAGCTCTCTGCTCTCCTACTTTCAATGCCTGCCAGGTTCTGGGAGGGGGGGTCTGGAATGCTTTCTAAAGACACTGTGTCCGTCAGCTCCCCCCCCCCTCTGGTGCTTCTTCTTCCTCCACTCCCATTATTTCCCAGCTTTCCCCCTCATCTGCCTCTGAGCTATGATCTCCCTCAAACTCCTGTTGTAATTCTGAAATGTCTTCTTCTCTGGAAGGGTGAGGCTGGGGAGGCAGTCTCCACCATTCTTCCTCTGCCCAGTCCCTGACACTCTGTCGCCACAGGACTTTGCTTTGCATTTATATCTCTGCTTTCGGAGATATACTGTTTTTACCTGTTCCAAATCAGCCACAGGTGTTTTCCCCCCTACAAAGTGCCAGAGAAAAGCAGCTTGTGGGATGTGTGCTTTGGGGTTTGTTTTTCTCTAAGTGCAAATGAACGAGTTAAGCATCTCCTCACCATACTCCCCTCAAAGCCACAGCTTCCTGAATCTGCATGGAACATCTAGTTATACTCACTGGTATTTTGAGTAATTCCTTTGTGGTTGTATTGTTGGTATATACACGTCTCCATTTAAAAAAACAAAAACCCAACTGAGGAACTGCTGCTGCATTGCATTGCCCTTATGTGTTGCTTATCTACCAGTATGTTTCAACCAGGTCAGCAGCCTTGGAGAAAATGATAGAAAACAAACAGAATTTGGGGGTGAGAAGATGCATGCTTCTGCACAAACACCTCATGCCTGCACTCAGAACACCCTCCTTGTCCTTTGCTGCCTAACCTTGCCCTTTCCCATTTGCAGTGGTCAAAGGGCACATGCCAATCATCTTAATTGAGCTCCGGAATTCACTGTAGCTGACATAACAGGGTCCTGTGGCACATTAAAGACTAGCAAATCTATCACAGCGTGAGCTTCCATTGGCGAGAGCCAGCTGCATCTGTGAATGTACTACCGATGCTCTGTCCCTGCTCCTGCCAACCTAGACGTTCGAAAGCATACCAGCGCAAGTAGATAAATAGGCACCGCTGCGGCAGGAAGGTAAACGGCATTTCCGTGCGCTCTGGCACTCGTCACGGTGTCCCGTTGCTCCAGAAGCTGTTCAGTCATGCTGGCCACATGACCCGGAAAGCTGTCTGTGGACAAACTCCGGCTCCCTCGGCCAGAAAGCGGAGATGAGCACTGCACACCATAGTCAAGTTTGACTGGACGTACAGGTAACCATCCAGGGGTCCTTTACCTTTATCCCAAGGGCAAATTAGGCTACATTAAATGCACTGCTGCTATTGGAAAGAGCAGTCATGTGTCTGGCTCCCTGCTCTCCCTCCTAGTATTGGCTGACAAGGAAACATGGAGCATCATGACACAGGGATGTTGGAAACAGTGATATGGATACATTTGGTCCCTTCAAAAACTGTGGTTTCATAATCACTGCATCATGGTGACAGACCTGATGGCGAGGCAGTGTATCAACCTGGGATTTCCCTCCCTATAAGCATTTTTTAAATGCTCAATTTAAGTTTTAGCGGGAACATATTCTTTCATTTCATGCAATGAGAACCTTGCGATCAAAACTTGTATTGGTGCCTCCACCAGTTCTCAGACACATTTATTTCAAAATGTGCATAGTGCAATTCAGCAACTTGTGAAAAATGAACTCGGCTTCAGATCAGCACAATGAAGGCAAGCTTTGAGCTTTGCCAACAGATAAAACAAAGACAGATGGCCTGGCTGGCTGGCTGCCTGGCTGACGGATGGACGGACTGTGTTTCCAGCATGGTTTAAATTCTCCAAAGTAAGAACTCTGCGATACTCCCAGCAGTCTCAGACAACACTTCAGGAAGGGGAATGAAACATCGCATACACCTGCCTGTACGTGAAGGTCAGAGATGGAAGCAGTTCAAATACTTGCAGAATCAAGGTGTGTTCAAAACCCAAAAACTGGGCAAGGAGGAAGCCAGCTCATGTTACCTTAAGCAACTACTGCACTCCTTCATAAAAGGGTTTGCAAACACTAGACTTCATTAATACATTGTTTAGGCCCTACCTGTTGTATAAACTTGCCTTATTCCTGGTACCAATACACCACTCAGGGGCAGCTGACAACGATTAAAACCAACAATAAATAAAATTCCAAAGGAATGCTTTATAATAAAAACCAGATACAAGAGCAGCAGAAAAGAAAATTGAAGCCTCAAGCAAAAAACAGTAAAAACAGGAAGGTTTTTGTTTGTTTGTTTGTTTGTTTATTAAAGATTTTCTTGGTTTACAAAGTGACAGGAAGGTTTTTACTATAGGGTGAAATACCACAAGAGAGGCAAGGCAGCTGAGCCTTTCAAGGTACAGAATTCTACAAAATGGCTTTGATTAATTCTGGCCCTCACTTCTGGCTTGCCAATGAGTGTCCATTGGATAAGGCAGCTGAACCATCTGTAGTCCTTCCCTCCAGCCTTGAGAGTGCAGCTGTGTACGTGTGTTTGCTATCACCTGGTTTGACTTTAAGCTTACTTAATTCGCCAAACCTTTCATAGACATTTATAAGTACAGACCATCATAAAACATCCATATATAATTTTTTTAAAAATATATACAAATAGACAGCCATGTAAAGTATATAATGATGAGGATTTTCACTGTAAGAGATGGTATTAGCTTTAAGCTTATGAGGACTCTGTGTCCTATCCTTTGTGTTGGAGAAAGAAAGAAAGAAAGAAAGAAAGAAAGAAAGAAAGAAAGAAAGAAAGAAAGAAAGAAAGAAAGAAAGAAAGAAAGAAAGAAAGGCTGTATAATATGAAACACAGCATAGGAAAAAGACCACACGTTAGCTAAGTTAAAAAGTGGTTTACTTACAAACTATTTAAAGGTCAGTTTCCTATGCTTCAGAAAAGCTGTGTAGGCAGTAAAACTTGGCTTAGTTATAAAGCGCTAAGAGTTCCTAGGATGCAATAGGGGCTTGTGAGAGCCATGTGGTTGATCTGGAGCAACTGGCATGCTTCTGGGGAGGAAAGCAATGACAAACCTAGACAGCATCTTAAAAAGCAGAGACATAACCTTGTCGACAAAGGTCCGTATAGTTAAAGCTATAGTTTTCCCAGTAGTAATGTATGGAAGTGAGAGCTGGACCATAAAGAAGAATGATCACCGAAGAATTGATGCTTTTGAATTATGGTGCTGGAGGAGACTCTTGAGAGTCCCATGGACTGCAAAAAGATCAAACTTATCCATCCTTAAAGAAATCAGCCCTGAGTGCTCACTGGAAGGACAGATCGTGAAGTTGAGGCTCCAGTACTTTGGCCACCTCATGAGAAGAGAAGACTCCCTAGAAAAGACCCTGATGTTGGGAAAGATGGAGGGCACAAGGAGAAGGGGACGACAGAGGATGAGATGGTTGGACAGTGTTCTCGAAGCGACTGGCATGAGTTTGGCCAAACTGCGGGAGGCAGTGGAGTATAGGGGTGCCTGGTGTGCTCTGGTCCATGGGGTCACGAAGAGTCAGACATGACTGAACGACTGAACAACAACAATATCGGCATGGCACTTGGCATTGTTCGGCAATTCTAAGAAACCAGAAACTCAATGCAGTTTTGAAAGGTTCAGTTTGTCACCTGGATTCAAAATATCATCCAAGACAAAAAGTGTTTTACCCACCCATTGGGTCAATCCATTCTGTTTAACTGAGATTTTAGTCTGGTGGGATTAGATGGCATTTTTATCCTCATTTCTTTTTTTGCATGTGCTTTTTAGAGAGATGGTCATGCGTGTGGTTCTGTACCGCTGTAATCTATTGCAATGTTCAAGGCAAGGTACAAAATGAATTACCAAAGCAGAATATTTTTACTACGTTGCTAGTCGTTTTGCATAATTTACAGTGGCTTTGCTCCTGAGGAATTCTAGCGCTCAGTGTTCCTAATCAATGTAGGACACTGTACACTCAGCAGAATCTTTGGCATTCTGACTTCACAGTGCTACTCAAATTCTAGAATTTGTTTAAGAGAGCATTTCCCCACAAGGACAATGGCTATATACTGTAGAAGTCAGCTTTTATCTAAGTAACAACATATCTTGAAAATCAGTCACACTGGCTGTTTAATTTAATGTAATTTTTTAAATAGCCTACTTTATGCAATGAAACACCACCACAATCCTGGCATTTGGATCCTATACACATTTACTCAGAATTAAGCCCCTCTATGTTCAACGGGCTTACTCCAAGGTAAGAATGCAGAGGATTTCATAGAACTGTAGAGTTGCAAGGGACCACAAAATTCATTTAGTCCAACCCCCTGCAATTCAGGAATATTTTGCCCAACATGGGTCTTGAACCCAGAACCCTGAGATCAAGAGTCTTCTGCACTACTGACTGAGCTACCAAGTGTACCTTGCAGTCCAATCCTATACATGTTTATTAAGGAGTAAGTCACATCCAGTTTACTCACAAATAAATGGGCACAGAATTACAATCCATTCCCCGGGCACATTAACCCAAAGATACTGAATTTATTGGGGTGTTATACTTGCCTCTCTAAGCAAATGTGTGCAATCTGTTCTTGTCCCAAGCAATGATCCCAACTTGTCCAAGTAGGGGCGTATGCTAGGGGACAAGTCAATGGACACCAGCATTAATCCTGTTCCCAAATGCAGGAGCAAAGTCAGTGCCTAATTAAGCAGCGTCAGGCAAAACAGTGATCGACCTCCCAGAGAGAAAGAAGCAAAGCTTATACTTGAATATTACTTTGACAACTAACAAATCCAGAATGAGCCTTAAACAGGACTGCAGCTTCCTTTGAGCAGTGGGTCCCACTCCTGATGGGTAAGTGGCTGCTGGTGGTGGGGGAGCACTGAGGTTGTGTTATGGCAGGAGTAGGGAATATTTGACCTTCCAGATCATAGAACCATAGAGCTGGAAGGGAACCAGAGGATCCTCTAGTCCAACTCCCTCTGCAATGCTGAACTTAAACTCCCATCATCCTTTGACACTGGCCATTCTTGCCGGATCGATGGGAGTCATAATTCAGTAACGTCTGGAAGGCCAAAATATTCCACACTCCCGTATTATGGCCTCCAAGTGGGATTCTCAAGGTATTGTGACCTCTTGGGTTCCTGCAGCGCTAGAACTTTCAAGGAAGCAGGGACAGCAAAGTGTGATACAGGGGGGTACATCTCCTCCCAGTCCATCCCCTCTACCCCTCAATGATGGGGTCAGAGTCGTTGCTTTCTTCAACACTTCTTCCTCCCCAGAAAATAGACAACAATTTTATTTTGCCATTTAATCAAGACATATATTTCACTTGTGATGCTCTGTATGTTAGTGGGAGATATGGGTGGTACTGTACTGCTTCTGAACCTTTTATTTACTGCACCTCCACAAGTTGTTTTTAACACTCAGTTGCATTCAATGGGCTGCTCCTGATGCTCTCTCCCTGCCTGCGTTGTTTGCATGCACACAGGGCCAAAAGGGTTATCGCCTGCTCATGCAACCTTCCTCCAACCACCTTGCTTATGGGTTCTATTGCCCCCTTCCTTCCTTCCTTCCTTCCTTCCTTCCTTCCTTCCTTCCTTCCTTCCTTCCTTCCTTCCGTGAGGTTTCTGCCCCAGCCAAACTGACAACTCTCCATTCACAGTGAGCTTTCTGACAGTATAGTCCCTGTGTAGTTGAAACGTTGATGAACGTTCCATGCCATCACATCAGCTCAACCACTTCGCATGATAGACTGAAGTGGCAATACTAAAAACCACTAATCCGTTCTGCAGGTGGAAGCGTTATTCCACTGGTGTAGCTTCATCTCTGCTAAAAAAAAAGCTGCACTTTTGCTGCTTCCTAAGGTCGCTCAGTGAATCCCCACTACAGAATTGCATCCTTATTGCCATATACGTATGCATAGGACCGCTGCCTTAAATTTACTAGAGCGCACCATTCTCCTTTGACACAGAAGTAACATTTTACAAATGAGGTGTGAAACCACTGCTAATTCACTTGCAGTTACATAAAGCCTGTCATGAACTGCCTGCTCAATTTTATTTACTGGTGATGTAAGAGGCTTGTGCTGTGACACATATGAGGATAGAAGTGTAATTTTATTCACCCATCAGTAAACCTCTTGTTGTTTTTCTCTGTCGTGCATTGTGACTAATCATCCTAATGTCTATTATTAATGGAGAATTGCTGGAGTGAAAGCAAAGCCCACATCTGCTTTGAAAAGAATGCAGCTATTTAGGATTTGCATCAGAGTCACTTTGAAAGCATGGATGACAGATGCCCAGCAGAGTCACCCAGTGAATTCAAATAGAGGCAAATCAGAGACCAACATAGAACCACGGAAGCCACTTAATAGTGGAGTATTAGGGTTTTACTAGTTTGTTTCATTGTATTTATTCTAAATATATATGTTCTGCATTTCAGGACAAGTATCCCCAACAAACTGGCATACAAAACCAGTCGTAAAGACTTTAAAAGCAACAATTTTAAATCAACAGTAAGATCATGCCCCTTTATAAAAAGCAGTAAAAACACCAGTAAGATGCAGCCATTAAAAAGAAAATAATAAAAAGCAGATCAAAAAATAAAACAGTATACAAATATCTATGCTAAACGGTGGTGGATTTATAGGTATGTGCAATATGCACAGAATTAGTGGGGCTCGTGAGGGTAAGGGATCCTCATGTTTTTTAGTGTACACTGTTAACTGAGAATATACCAGTTGATGCTGTGTGCCTTGAAACCTTTTTTTTTGGGGGGGGGGGTAAAACCTGGGCTGGAACTGCTCCAGACTTTGGTGAAATGGAACACATAAAACACTGGTTGAATTCTCTTAACATTACAGTGATGATCATAGAATCATCAAGTCGGATGGGACGCTCAAGGGTCATCTGGTCCAACCCCCCCACAATGCAATAATCTAAACTTGCTATCTGTTGGTGCTAGAGCCGCTTGCTTCTGGATTTTTCCCCTTGGCATTTTGGCAAAAGAATTAGCAGTGTTTTTGTGTATTATGTGGCTGACCGGCAACGGCTAGTCCTACTCGGAGCAACCCCCATGGAAATGAATGACCTAAGTTTGTCATGTTCATTAATTTCAATGGAGCTACTCTGAGTAGGACTAGCATTCGCAACAAACCAATTAGTTTATATTTCAGACTGAAGTTACTGCTGCAGAATCATTTTAATAAATAAGAACAGAGCATACTTGTTGGGAGGCAGATATACTCATTGCATGGTCAGAACATTTATTTCTACGGCTCATAATTCTGAATCCCATCACCCCCTGCTCAATTTAAACCCCTTAGGCTGTCACCATGCTTTGATTGGATAGAATATTACCTGACATTTTATTTCTAAGCCAATTGGCAAGAGTCTTGTATTGTGTTTTTTAAACTATTGAAACAAAACAGCCCACCAGAAGATCTGCAGACCTAATTTAAAACTCCTACTCTCTTCCACAGGGCTCATTGCATGGTATTACCTGAAAGTATAATATGAAAGACAATTATACATCTGGAAGTGAAAAGCAGAAAAAGAATAGAGAAAGATAAGAGCATGAAGAAGAACAGATACGTTTATTGCCTTTTTGAAAACTTGCTCTTCAGGGTCATGATGCATCAGAGACAATGGAAGAAACAAGTTGTAGCAGCAGGAGATACAGTAAATGTAAAAACAAGTGAAACACTGGACCTCAACTTCCCACAAAAGACGTGACACATTCAGTCACTTTTGAAGGTAAAGATGGTGTGGAAAATGCAACTAAGTGATGAAAAATGTACTCCAGTCAAAACAGAAGACAGCATATATTTTAGAGATGTTCCTTACATTAGCGACATCGCTTTGGAGCCTAATTCTCTTTCATCAGATATGAATGCAACTGATAAAAGATAATTCAACACCCTTAAAAGAGTCAAAAATTACTTACATTCTGCTATATCTCAATAGCATTTAATGAGTTTAGCAATTTTAGCAATTCAAAGTTCTGCATAGCAAGATGTAAAATATGACAAGTTAATTGACAATTTTGTGCAAAGGAAGTGTAGGAAAAACATGTATCAATTTTATATCTATAAATATTTTATGTAAATCATTGAATTTTCATCCATATTGTTCCTTTAAATAAAGTTCATTTTCAAGTGAATAGTGTTTTCTTTTCTCTCTATATACATATATCATTAATTAGAAACAAAAAATACAGTTTAATAGTTGTTGGGTTTTAAAAACAATAAACAAGTTATTAACTCCATCATATTTTCAGCTCCCTAAAAAGGGCTGTGTACAGGACCCGATGGATCATAAACCCACCACTGATGCTGAAGGACTTTTTCCATTATAATTTAATATTAAATCTAAATACTCTGATGAAATTGGTTTGCGTGACATGGGTCTTCGACACACCCTGCTTGTTTGCACTGCACTCCTAGTAATCATCAGGACTCATGTACTTGGCTGTGGCCTGTTGGGAAAGTATGAGCAATAAGAACAGAAGACCAATAAGAGCATGGATCAGAACCAAAGGCCCATTCAGTCCAGCATACAGCTCCACAGTGGTCAACCAGAGACCTGTGAGAAACCCACAAACCAAACATGAGGGCAATAACCCTCTCTTCCTCCTGTTTCCCAGCAACAGCTTCCCAGCATATTCCCTCTGACCTCGATGCCATAAATGGCCATTGTGACTAGTAGTCCTCAGTAGCAAGTGGTGGCCACCACCTTGGATGTCTTTAAAAGGAGCTTGGACAAATTTATGGATAAGGCTAACTACGGCTACTTATTGGATGGCTTTGCTCTGCCTCTACCGAGGCAGCATGCTTCTGTATACCAGTGGCTGGGGGGAAAGCAGCAGGAGGAAAGAGTGCTCTTAGGCTCAGGTCCTGCTCACAGGGGTATCTAGTTGGTCATGGGGAGAACAGGATGCTGGGCTAGATGGACCACTGGCCTGACTCTCCTGATGTCCTTATTATGATAAAGTTCTCCCTATATGCATAGCTCTGTGTGTGTGTGTGTGTGTGTGTGTGTGTGCGCGCTTGCACAGCTGGGGGCAAATGAAGAGCACTCTAAACATGCCCAGGGGCAACCTTCTCTAATAATAATAGTAATAATAATAATTTTATTATTTATACCCCACCCATCTGGCTGGGTTTCCCCAGGCACTCTGGGTGGCTCCCGACAGAATAGAACATCAAACATTAAAAACTTTCCTAAACAGGGCTGCTTTCAGATGTCTTCTAAAAGTCAAATCGTTTATTTCCTTGAAGTCTGGCGGGAGGGCGTTCCACAGGGCGGGCGCCACTACCGAGAAGGCCCTCCGCCTGGTTCCCTGTGGTTTCACTTCTCGCAGCTGTGAGGGAACTGCCAGAAGGCTCTCGGTGCTGGACCTCAGTGTCCAGGCTGAACGGTGGGGGTGGAGAGACGCTCCTTCAGGTATACTGGGCCGAGGCTGTTTAAGGCTCTAAAGGTCAGCACCAACCAGGCCCTTGCAGAGCCAGGCAGAGGCCCGGGCCAGGTAGATAATGTGGCCCTTAAAAAATATATATTGTTTCAAGGCTTGAACCGTATCTGCATATAAAGACAAAATGGAAAATATAGATATACAATAGTGCTTTTTAAAAATACATAGGGAAAAGGATTATTTTAAGTATTTACATTTAAATAATGGTGAGCGATTGTGAATACGCTGACCGAGCCCCCCTTTGGAATCGGAGGCCCGGGCCAAGTGGCCCATATGACCTCCCCCCCCCCCTGTTTGGGCCTGGCACCAACACTTTGAATTGTGCTCAGAAAAGTCCTGGGAGCCAATGTAGGTCTTGGTTAGTCTAGCTGCCGCATTCTGGATTAGTTGGTGTTTCCGGGTCACCTTCAAAGGTAGCCCCAGGTAGAGCGCACTGCAGTAGTTCAAGCCAGGAAACACCGCTTCACCACCAGCAAGGTTAGCAGCTGCAGGCAAAGACCCCGTTAGTTATTGCAAAACTAGCTAGGCGGGGAATGGGCAAGGGTTCCTAAACTTTAAGACACACATAGGGGTGCCAACTGAAATAAAGTATTGGGGGGGGGCAGGAAAACCCCATCGCTCAAATGCACACTATTATTTGAATGGCAATGCTCATCAACTGCGGGGTGGGGAAATCAAATATTTTATCGGAGGTGTGGGTGCTGAAAGGACCTGAGCCCCCAGGAGTTGGCTCCTATCACCCACCCACCCAGGGCCACTTCCGCACTCGAGGGCGATGATGCGGCTGCCGGTAGGGGAGATTCGGGGCTGCGCGCCACGTCGCCGCCCTCCGCAACCGGAAGCCTCCCCGCTCCGACGCTGAGGGGGGTGGGGGGAGAAAAGAGGAGGCGCCACAGGGCGTGTATCGGCAGAAGCGGCGCCTCCTAGAGTCCCTCAGGTCCCTTTAAAGCTGAGGAGAAAAAGCCGCCCTCTTCCCTCGCGCCGCCCGCCTTCTGACAGTTGCCAAGCGGGGCGGGGTTGGGAGGGCCGTTGCCGCCTCCCCTCTCCCCCGCCCCCCCCCCGACTCGGGCACGTTTCGCTGCCTCGTCGGCGGTGACAGAATAAGGCCGGCGGCCCCCTCGTCCCCCTCAGCCCCGCTTCGCTCGAGGACCAGGTGGGCGGGCGGGCGGACGCAGGGGAGAGCGAGCGCCTCTTCTCCGCCCTCCTCCGGAGACTCCGCCGCGGCCCGCTGCGGGGATGTGCCATCCCTTACCATGGCGAGGAGGCTCTTTGCGGGGGCCTGGCTCAGGAAGCCCTACTACAGCCAGGTGAGTCCGGGGTGGGCGGCCCCGCTCGGGTGGGCCGGAGACCGGGGTTGGAAAGGGTGGCTGCGGCGGGCAGAGGAGGAGGAGGAGGAAGGCGGCGCCGGCGTCGGCCGCAGCGCCGGAGGGGAGGGAGCGAGGCCGGCAGGTGCGCGAGGCAGGGGCGGCGCACCTGGGCGGGAGGAAAGGGAGGCGCGCGGGGCGCCGTTCCCACGGGATTGCAGGGGAACACGCGCTTACGAACGCGTGTTAGGTCTGCCGCCGCTCAACAAACCCACCACCCTTTTCCTTCCCACCACCCCCTCCCCGCTCCATTGGAGTTTGCCCCTTAACAAGCCTACCCGCTGCGGGGGTGCCAACTTGAATAAAATAATTTGTTTTTGGTGGGGGGGGGCAGGTAAGCCCTGTCCCGCATAATTGACCCCATGACACGAACGCACGCACACTGTTGGAATGACAATGCCCAAAAACGGGGGGGGGGCTAGCGATATATATATATATATATATATATATATGGGGGAGCGAAGCCCCCCAGGAGTTGTATCCTATGCCAACCTACCAAGCGTTGTAATGGAGAGATGGAAGTGTAACATAGGAGCCAACTCCTAGGGGCCTGAAGACCCTGTGCGCCCCCCAAATAAAATATTTGAGGGGGGCACTGTCCCAAAAGTTGATGGCCATTGCCATTCAAATAGGGTATTTGTGCCAAGTCTTGTGATTATGGGAGGCAGGGCTTACTTCTCTCTCCCTCCCCCCAATATTTTATTCATGTTAGTGCCCCTGGTTGGCCATTTGCTTGCCCAGGCTTTCCCCACTCTTCTGCTTCTCCTCTCTCCCACTCACTCCTTCCCAGTCCCTGCTGTTTTGGAGCATTTTTTTTAGCTTAATCTGGCCCCTCAGGGCTCCTCAGTGGTTCTGGGGTCCCCCCTATGTAACTTTGATTTTTTTGAGTTTGCACAATGAATTTTTACCGCTTTTCCAGATTTCAGATGTGCCCGTGCTGGTTTCTTGCCTCCACAGTTCAACAATTTGAATCTATATTATATATATAAATTCAACAACAATTTATATGCCACTTGATTCTAGGAAAGCCTCTATGCAGTTTACAGAAATATATTGTGCTGAAAGGCTGCAGCTTCATGTCAGCTGCAGGATAAGACACAATGTTAAAAGGCAGAAAATGTGCTTTAGAAAGTGTTAATCTTGTTAGAGAGGCTAATACAGAAACAGCCAGATGTACTAGATTTACGCATGTTCATCTGCCTTTGGTTATGTACTAGTTCTTTGAGAGCACAAGTGATAAGAATACTATTGCAATCATGTCCTGCCTATGGACTTTCTGTATAAATTTTGTTGGTTGTTGTGAGAATGGGATACTGGGCTACACGAGCCTCTGACCTGATCCAGCAGGACTCTTTGACAATCATATGTATGTATGTTATGCATAAATCTGTATCAGAATAGCTGTGGAGGAAATACTATGCTTTTTATCACACATCCATGTGCTTTCACTTATCTAACCTTGCCCTCCCTGGGGCATTTCACAGGCAGGGAACCACCACAAAGAAGGCCTGTTCTTGTGTTGCCAACCTCCAGCCTCTCATGGAGGAGGCACATGAGGAAGGGCCTCAGATGATAGTAACAAGGTCTGGGGTGGTTCATATGGGGAGAGGCAATCCCTGAGGTATTGTGATCCTGAGCCATTTAAGGCTTTATAGGTCAAAACCAGCACTTTGAATTGGGCCTGGAAACTAATTGGCAACTAGTGTATTCAGGCTAGGATTGGTGTTATATGCTCAAACCATTTTGGCCAAGTGAGCAACCTGGCTGGTGAAGTTTCTAAACAATCTTCAGAGGCAGCCCTATGTATAACATTCTGCAGTAATCTAACCTAGATGTTACCATGGTACCAGAGCACAGACAACAGAAGTTTGGCTATCTTTGTCCAGATGGGGGCACAGCTAGGCTACCAGCTGAAGCTAATGGAAGACACTCTGTGTCACTGAGGGCACCTGAGCCTCAAGTCATAGCAATGGACCCCAAATTACCACCAAGCTACATACTCACTGATTCAGAGGGAGTGTAACCTCTAGGGAACCACCCACAAACAGTGCCTCAGTCTTATCAGGACTGAACTTCATTTTGTTGACTCTCTTCCAGTCCATTACCAAGGCAAGACAACAGTCCACTGCCACACCAGCAGATGTAAAGAAGTATGTCATCAGCATATTGCTGACAACTTACTCCAAAACTTCAGATGACCCCAGTCAGCGATTTCATGTAGTTGTTATAGGGGATAAAATTGAACCTTGAGGAACCCCACACTGAAGGCTCCATGGGGCTGAAGAGCACTCCCCAAGCATCACCCTCTAGAACTGACCATCCAATTAGGACCTGAACCATTACAAAGTGGTGCCACCCACCCCTAACTCAGACATCCACTCCAGAAGGATACCATAGTTGATGCTGTTGAAAGCTGCTGAGAGGTCAAGGAGAATTGAGAAGGATACATAGGTCAGCATACAGCAAGATCGAAGCAGTTTCTGTGCAAAAACCAGGCCTAAACTCCAATTGAAATGGATCTAGAAAATCAGTTTCCTCCAAGAGCACCTGCCCAAGAAAGAGGGATTGGCAACTGGCCAATAATTACTTAGATTTTCCCAAAGCCAGGGAGGGTTTCTCAAGGAGTGGTTTTACTACTGCCTCCTTCAAGCAGGCAGGGACCACCCCCTCTCACAAGGAGACATTAATCACCTCCCTGGCCCAGCCAGCTGTCCCATCCCTACCAATTTTTTAACAGCCAAGAGGGGAAGGGTCCAGATCACAAGTGGTCACCTTAACTGATCCAAGCACCTTGTCCACATCATCGAGCCTTGCTAACAGAAACTCATCCAATATAACAGTACTAGACAGTGGTCTGGTTTCATCTGCTATAACATTGGAGTCAAGGTCCTGGTGGATGCAAGCAATTTTATCTTCAAAATGCTTTGCAAACAGGTCACAGTGAGCTACCACCATTTCAGTCTCCTCCTTTAGACCAGACTGCAATTGAGGATGCAGTGGAGGCAGCAAAGTATCCTACAAAGAATAATAACTTCCTCCAAGGAAATCAAAGTTCTTAACCATATTCTCTTGAATGAAGAAGAATATTAGTCATTCCAGGAAGTTGTGTGTTTGATTTAATTCATCCATGTGCTGTGTATACCGTATTTTTTGCTCCATAAGACGCACTTTTTTCCTCCTGAAAAGTAAGGGGAAATACCTGTGCGTCTTATGGAGCGAATGGTGGTCCCTGGAGCTGGATTGCCCAGGGGCCAAAAGCAGATTGTGCTTTTTATTTTACAAAGAGAAAGGGGAGTGTTGAAAGGACCCCGCTCAGCAGCTGATCAACAAGAGATGGGGAGAGAGATAAGAGTCCCTGCTCCCTTTCAGCCACGCCCTCCTTTGTTGAATGTGCTGCAGAGGGAGGTTGTTTGTTTCCCCAGGACATGTGACTGGCTGATTAGATTATCTGTCTGCAAACAGTAGAAATGGCTCCCTTTCCTTAAGATTTTTTCAGAAATGTGAGTTAAACCCCATAAAAATGGGGCTTTTCCTCTTTGCTTTTCCCCCTTTGCAAAAAAGCTGCAAAACCTTTAGCTGATCCTAAAAAAAACACAAAAAACCAGGGCTTTTCCCTTAGCAAAAAAGCTGCAAAACCTTTAGCTGATCCTCAAAAAACAAAAAAAAACAAAAAAACCCAGGGCTTTTCCCTTTGCAAAAAAGCTGCAAAACCTTTAGCTGATCCTAAAAAAGGCCTTTTGCCTTTGCAAAAACAGCTGCAAAACTTTTAGCTGATCCTTAAAAAAAACAAAAAAAACAACAACACCCAGGGCTTTTAGAGGAGGAAAACCAGAAAAATATTTTTTCCTTGTTTCCTCCTCTAAAAATGAGGTGCGCCCTATGGTCCGGTGCGTCCAATGGAGCGAAAAATACGGTATATATATATATTAAAAATGTTTCCTACATGTTATGCACAATTGTCTACTTAGGCACTGCAGACAGTTACCCCAGTGTTTTAAGTGAAATGTTTGTTTTATCAGTATTTTTGTAACATGGTCAGTGTGGTGTCTGCTTTCACTTTGCATTTATATTGATTAAAACCTATATGGCACAAATGAAATTATGAAAGATTGTTCCTTTGCCAACCTGTTAGCCCCTGGGTGTTTTGGACTATGATACCTATCAACCCCAGGCAGCATGGTGCTGGCTGCATTAATAGGAGATATAGTCTAAAATATCTGGAGGGCACCAGGTTCATGATGGTGTCTTGAAGGAAGCAGCTGAAGGCTGCTATAGCTGGTATAAACTCAGAAGAAGTTTGTTCATTCCTTTGGCTGGTGAAGTGAGGATAGAACTTCAGGTATCTTTTGTTGGTAACCAGTTAAGTTCATGTGCAATTTTTAAAATATATTTTAATGCTATATGGTGTGTTGTAAAGCAGAGAATTATGTACCAGTACATTTGGGGGGGTGTCTTTTAAAAGAAGCACAAAAAGTTGGAAGAATTGCACCTATCACACAGCTTCCTGGAAAGACTGGTGCTTTTCATTGGCCAAGCTGGAAATTTGAACCAACTTCATTGATTAGGAACGTATCCCAAGCAGTCAGAAGTTACTAATTTGAAGGCACTTCCGTGGTACTTTATAGAACTGGGTGTTTTACTGGTGATCTGTATCTGTTGGTTTTTGTGTTTTGTTTCGTTTTTGCTATTTTGCATTTTTGTACATGGTTGAAAACTTATATTAGTACAATAGAGCTACTTTGGATAAAATTGAGGCTCTTGGTTGTGCAGACTTTTAGGGAGGCAGAAGCAAGGAAGAGCAGCATAGTCTTTGTCCTCAGTTTGCCTTGTGTTTTCAAATGACTATCTAGTAGCAACATGGAACACAGAAAGGGTTAGTGATTTGGCGCTAAGGTGGTCAATTAGGAAGCCTGTTAACTGTATTCTGTTTTATTTTTATTTAAAGGGTATACTCTGCCCTTCAGTAAAAAAAATAATCAAGGTAGCTTACAAAGAAATCAAGATTAGGATAACAAAGGCAACATCATTAAACATTTCAGCCAGTATTTAAAGTAATTTTGGTTAGGGTACATTGGAGAGAGAGCTATGCAAACATTCTGCTAAACAGGGTGATGTGACTACTTGCAAGGTCAGACAAATGTAACTCTCTGTCTAAGGTCAAGATACTTCAATATTTTATCTTTGTGTATGTGTGTAAGTCTGTCCTAAAAATAAACAGCATTAACAGGGATCTATATTTTGCTCTGGGCAAGAACTATATCTTGTTTCTGTATCAGATGCTTCTCACTCGGTGTGTGTTCATGTATATTTGCATATGGTGTAGGCAGCACAGCATAGAATATATATGCTCAGTCATAAAATGACTGAGCACATGCATTTTCCCATTTGTAAAGCAGAGGAAATTGCCATCTTTCTTATTTTGGTGAAACATAACACCTGCAAAGTATAGGTATCTTAAAGTTGTGCCCTTGTCCTACATTTTTGCTTCATAGCTTGCTCTTCTTCCAACATAAATTGCAAGCCTTTCCCCACTATGAAAATCCAACACAATTGCATCTCCATCATGCCTCCTTCCTCTAGCTTGTTCTCACATCTTTGTGTCCTTGGAACAGTTTCATGCCCCATCGTTTTCCTCCTCCACAAGTACCGGTAATTCTAGAAGCTGATTCAATGAAGCACATTGCAGCATTTTTGTTCAGTTCCATATTCAAACACTTGTTTTAAAAGTACAGTACTGTACTTATAAGAGATTTATAATTGACAAATGCATTTGGTGCCATATTTGTAAGCTGTTTTCTGTAATACACACATTTCTTATGTATCCAGTTAGCATCTTAATCTTATTCTAATTTAGTACATATTCTAACTTAGTTCTGTAACTGTAATGAACCCCCCAAAAAAGAAACAGAGTACTGTATAAAATAAAATAAAGGAGTCTTTTTTTTTAAAGAAAGGGAAAGCAACTTTTAAACTACACAGAGCTGCTCTTAGTAATGTTGTTTTCGAAAGACATCATGATACAGTTGCCTTGTGTTTGCTATGTGTGGATGTTAAAAACATGGTTAATAGAAATAACTACTTTGACATCTTTTATGACAACGAAATTATATGGGGAACACTAATGTTTTCTGATTTGTTTACCTGCGATTGAAGATCTGACATCTTCACTTTTAGAACTTTGTTTGCAGTAGATGAAGTTTGCTGCTCTGCCCTTGTATTGCCTTGACAAAGAGAGGAAGGAAGGGAGTTTTTTTTAAGTTTTTTTTAAAGACTGTTACATACTTTAAGTGTTATAGGGATCTCCACTCTCATGGGTTAGTAATCCTTGTAGGAGGGCTGATGGCTCCCTCTTAAAAATGGTTAAGAGCTTGGGAGGTAGCCTCTAGAATGGGTGCTTGCTGTACTGGCTTCTCTCTTGGCACTTAAATTTAATTAGGGGATGTGTTGGCATTGAGCTTAACTGTGGCTGCATGTGGTTAAGATTCCCATTTAATCTGGATTTTAAATCTCATGGGCTTCTATAAAAACACTGAAGCTAGAAATCCACAGGAAGCCACATAATTTCAATTATTGTACTTGATTTGGTTGTTTGACCAAACTACAATATTACTTGCCAGAAATTTGATAGAACTGTTAGTTTAGAATTACTGTTCATGCTTTGTGCAAAACAAACATGATTATAGGTGATAAAACACTTTTTTATTTTACCAGACCATGTTTTACTTAAAACTAGCCTTGTAATTACAGCTTGTCTGGGGAAGTAGAATTTCCCTCACCCCATGAGCAGCTGAGTGGCAACTGAATAAGCATGTCCGTCTCCTGCCACCATCTGCTTCCTTGTGCTGCTCCTGGCAACCACAACATAATTTTTGTGTGTGTTCCTTAGCCATGCCATGGGACTTGACTTGCTGGCTATCCCTTATTTCAGAGTGAAAGCCAAGACTTGCTGTATTCAGAAATCTCTGCTGTGTTTTCCCTGGTTATGGTAGTGAGGGGGGAAGGGGTGATTATGAAGCTCCCTGGCTCCACTTTTTTCTAAGTTCCTGGCAGCAGGACAAATCTTATATGCAACAGGGAAGGCAGAAAATGAAGGATCTGGGGAACTAAAGCAAGGAGATGTGGAACAGCAGAAGGCTGCTTTAAACTTCTTTTGTAGCCTATTAATATTAAAATACAATAGCTCAAAGCACTGCATCTTATTCATCATCATCTCTGACTAGGTCTGTTTCTAGTATCAATGTGCTCTGGAACCTTTCCAGACTCGACTTTTGCCAGAAATTGTGCTGTTTGAGATGCATCTCACATGGTGAATAACTAATTACCATGCAGTTCACACTGTTTAGCAGAATATTGACTCTGTAAATGCCTTGCTAGGTGTCGTCATTTGCGTTTTTTCTTTCTGTGGTGTTTGGTTCATTTCCAAGAGGATTAGTGGGAATGAGAAAGGCAGTAAGGGAAAGAAAATCATTTGCTAGCTCTGAAACAATTTTATTCTGATGTAAGTTTTTTTCAAATACTTGTTATTTTACTTTGACTTAGCATGACTAGTTAAAGCTTTGTGGGGAACTGATGCAGAGTTGGCTTGTATATCTGTAAATAACCTCTTATCACTTAACAAAGCCATTTTCTTTAGTATTCATAGATGTGTAAGTTTTTATATTGAACATCTAATTATTTTAAGGTCACATCAGTGGAAGTGCTCTTTGCCAGCTCATTTCCATGACACCTCCTGGATATTTTAATTTGTTTTGTTTTTCATAATTTTTATTAGCAAACAGAAAAGTTTCACAGTACTCTTAGTTACATTTAATTACAATGTGCATTAGATCTTTGTCTCAAGAAAGATTATATGAAAGGAGAGGCATTTCAGCACCCTAGAGAAAATAAGAAATTGACTTACCAGTAAACAATTATAAAGCTATTACTTATTACTTATTATTACATATAGTCTTTTTAAAGTTTTCATAATTAACATAGTATAGTCTTTGAATCATTTGAAAAGAAAAGAAAACTGTTATATTCACATTAATGTAGAAATGAAAGAAAAGAAGTCATCAACCGTATCAAAAAACATTATTTGCAGGGCAGTTTGTCATTATTTAGAGTCCAGGATGCAATGGCCAGAAAGTGACTTCAGGTGGCTAGCTGTACTAGTTTCCAGTTACTTGGAGCATCTGAAGATGCTTTTTATGTACTCTTAAAATAATGACATTGTTTGAACTCTGGTCACCTGCAGAAATATAGGAAGCTACCTTATAGAGTATCATGTCGGACTGTTGGTCCATGTAGCTCAGCATTGCCTGCACACTGACTGGCAACAGCTCTCCAGGATTTCAGGCAGGGTTCCCTCCCATCCTTAGCTGGAGATGCTAGGGATTGAACCTGGAACCTTCTGCATGCGAAGGAGATGCTCTGCCTCTGAGCTATTGTAGTCTACCATATTCCCTCCCCACACAAGCGTCATCAGGATTGTCTTGAAGAGCCTTAGCTATGGTTGTCCCATCTATCACAAGGTCAGAGCCTCTTTAGCAACTGCTTCCTGCTTAAAGAAACCCCTGCCCAGTCAGTCTGCCTTTCTATATTGAGGACACTGGTAAAAATAGACCTTTATAAGAATTTGGGTTTATTCTAAATTATGATGGGTTTCACTGGCTGTTGATGCTATCTGCTGCTAATTAGTTGAATTTATTTCAATGGATTTTATTGGCTGGTAACTTTGACATTGTAGCTTTTAAACTGTTAGTCTTTCAAAGCACACTGGGAAGTAAAATATAAATAAATGAAGCCTTGTGATACTGGCAAATGTGAAATTCTCTGTATTAGTAATATTATTGGCTATTGTGCCATAAATGTGATTTTCAGTAGGCTTTATACACACAGTAAATATTATGCGGAGAGTTTTATTTAGCAGTATCTGTTTTTCTAATGTTAAAAAATAAACATTCTGTCTAACTCTTGTTGATGTGCACTTAATAGGCTTGAGATTAGTCTGCAGTTTTATTGCTCATTCTTGCATGCCATAGCACTTGAGTCTTTAATCTGACTTCCTTCATAACTTACTTTTGTAGAGAAAGGAAATACAGTCTGGTGTTTGGAGATTACCGTTCTGGTTATTATGGGTTAATTTCCTTTCGCCATAAAGCCTCTTCTGATGCTGGACCAATTCATTTTCTCGAGGAAGTACCTTCCCTGGTGTGATATCTTTGTAGGTGAAGGCAATGAAAAGTAGATAAGAAATATTTTAAATAAATAATAAACAAGAAGGATGCAAACAATATATTTAGCTTCTTTCCAATGGACCTGGTATCTGTTTCAGTGTAATCTGTCTAATTGTTGAATTCCATGTTTTGTCAGTGAGCCCTGCTTTGCACATAAAAATGGCTTGATCCATCATACTTTTTTCCAGTAGTGGCCAGTTGACTATCTCCTAGACCCCATAAAAATAACCAGGGCACACTGGTGATAGCTTTTCTATGATTGCTTATAAGTGTTCAGCCTCATTGTCTGTGAAGGTTTGGCACCTACTAAGACTTATATCCAATACAGTATATCAATTTCAGTAACTCATATTTAGTACAAAACCAAATCCAAGACATACAAATACATTGTATAAGCCAAAATTAGACTATACAATCAGAGAAAACAGGTCCATCCTGAAAATTCTTCCTTTTTAAAATATCTGTGCATATGAATTGATAATCTCCAAGTGTCCCTATTTTCCAGGGACACCCCTGATTTAGAGAAGCCATCCCGGTTTCTGATTTGATCTCGGAATGTCCCACTTTTCCTTAGCATGTCTCTATTTTCATTGGAGAAATGTTGGAGGGTATGGAGTTATCTGACCCCTGAGCCATCTGAAGGCAATCCTGTATAGGGAAGGGTTTTTTAATGTTATTGTTTTATTATGTTATTATATATGTTGGAAGCTGCCCAGAGTGGCTGGGGCAACCCAGTAAGATGTGTGGGATATAAACAGTAAAATTATCATTATGGAATGGGATGTCCCTATTTTCACTGAAGAAATATTGGAGGGTATGTGAATGCCATCCATGTCATGAGGTTGTGAGTAGACTTCCGCTCCCCCATGTTGTAACTTCTCTCTTCTCATTTCCCTTCTTTCACAATGCCGCATATTGTTAAATTTCAGCCAGTTGTATAAATGTAAATCTAAGACTATGCTAGATTCTTACAACAGTACTTCTGGGTTAACAAAAAAGGGCGTTATTAATCAGGATCTACTATCTAGTCAAAAGGGATGCAGGTAGCGCTGTGGGTTAAACCACAGAGCCTAGGGCAGGGGTCAGCAACCTTTTTCAGCCGTGAGCCGGTCCACCGTCCCTCAGACCATGTGGTGGACCACACTATATTTTTGGGGGGGAAATGAATGAATTCCTATGCCCCACAAATAACCCAGAGATGCATTTTAAATAAAAGCACACATTCCACTCATGTAAAAACACCAGTCAGGTCTCACAAATAACCCAGAGATGCATTTTAAATAAAAGGACACATTCTACTCATGTAAAAACACAATGATTCCCGGACCATCTGTGGGCGGGATTGAGAAGACGATTGGGCCACATCCGGCCCATGGGCCTTGGGTTGACTACCCCTGGCCTAGGGCTTGCTGATCAGAAAGTCAACGGTTCAAATCCCCGCAATAGGGTGAGCTCCCATTGTTCGGTCTCTGCTCCTGCCAACCTTGCAGTTCGAAAGCACATGAAAGTGCAAGTAGATAAATAGGTACCGCTCCGACGGGAAGGTAAACGGCGTTTCCATGCACTGCTCTGCTTCGCCAGAAGCGGCTTAGTCATGCTGGCCACATGACCCGGAAGCTGTACGCCGGCTCCCTCGGCCAGTAAAGCGAGATGAGCACCGCAACCCCAGAGTCATCTGTGACTGAACCTAATGGTCAGGGGTCCCTTTACCATTATTATCTAGTCAGGGGATGCAGCTTCACCTGCATTGTTGTCTCCAAGGAACAGCATCAACATTACAAACAATTGCATGCAAATCCACACTGGCATTTTTTTAAAGGCACCTTTGGAAGGAACAGAAGGAAACAGAGAATCAGCAGGCATGGGTGCTCAGCTCTTTCCCCTGCCTGTTGCATATCCACTCCTAATTAACCCTTACAGCAACTCTTCCTCCCCGGCCCCCATCAGACTCCATACATGCTGTGGGTGAGGAGGTTTCGTGGGATGATTTGAAGTGGTAGTGGGGTGGTTTGAGCAGAGATTTGTGAGGCAGCCCTCTCCATTTTGCTTATTTTTGAAGTTGACGTGGGGAGAGTGGGTAATGATTTTGCATGAAATGCCTGTTTCAGCCTTAGACTTGGATGTCTGGGAATAAATAGAAACTCTGTCTCACAATAATTTGGTGGAGTGTGGAACAGAATAGTTTCTTTCCTCTCTTCAAAATCTACTTAAAAACGTAAGTGGTACACCTGTAAAAGGAGCCAAAAAAGAGTGACAGCATAAGTAAGCAACGGTACGAATGAATTTTACAGACAGGGAGATACCACATGCATTCTGTGGACCCAAGTCTGCCAATGTTTTTAAAAAGGGAGTAGTGCAGTAAGTCTCACTTTCTTGCTGGGGGGTGGGAGAGAAATGCATTCAAAACCTGTGGAAGGTGTGGCATGAACACTCCAACTAGTTTGCCAGGCACAGTCAAATTTGACTCCTGTTAACTTCAAGCAAACCTTTATATATGAATAATTGTGTTTTTTGTATTTTGTTTGTCTCTTCATATAAAGGAAACTGAAGGTTGGGTACAATGCGGGCAGGCAAAGAATGACTTTTCTTTTAGTGACCCATCTCTGACCTGAAACTTGATTTGAAGGGATCATGTTTCAAGGATAAAAGACAATTAGGTTTTCTTCCACATACCTCTGATCTGCACCTTCCTGAATTGGAGCTTTTGATAGTTTTGTTTCTTGAGCGATAATATTGCATACCTTTTGTTTGAAAAAATAAGCATAGCATATGCACTATATAAGTGGTGAGTGAATACCTCTAAGACATATCTAGTAGCTGGCTTCCCAGGCCAATAAAGTGGGAGAGTAAAGAAATATTGGTACTGAAGCACTTTGCAAAGGGGGCTAACCTGCCACCCTTTGCATTCTTTTCAAATGTGGTATTTAATCAAAAGCGGCTTGTTACATGAATTCCAGAGCTAAACTTATGTATGGATATAGATATTGGATCTTCTAAAACATTGGTAGTGCCAGCTGGCTAGTTGCTGTGTCAGGCTACTTGGAATATACTGTTGTGATAGTGTTGTTGTTGTTGTTGTTACAGTTATAGCCCACTTTTCCACCAAGGAGCTAAAGTGGTATACATGGTTCTTCCCTTCTCCAGTGTTATCCACACAGCAACCCTGTGGCCCAAGGTCACCCAGTGAGCATCATGGCTAAGTGGGGATTTGAATCTTCATTCCCCCAAGTCTTAATCCTAGTCATGATAATACCTAAAACTTCCATAGAAAATGTGTGCATGTGTAAAATCGTTAATTCTTAAGTTCAGAAACGGCTATTTCTTGCTGTTGCTGGTGCTGACAAGTGAGATATAAATGATAAGATACTTTCCCTACTCAGGTGAAAATAAAAGAACCACTTCTACAATTCTGTGTTATTGGTATATATCAATCTGAATAGATACTGGATTATTCTGGACCAGTTTTAACAAGTGGTGATTAATTATTACTTTCTAATTCTCCTTCCAGTTACTCCTACCTACTTCACATGGTGGTTATATGACAGGCATAGGCAAACTTGGCCCTTCAGATGTTTTGAGACTACAATTCCCTTCATCCCTGACCACTGGTCCTGTTAGCTACGGATGATAGGAGTTGTAGTCCCAAAACATCTGGAGGGCCGAGTTTGCCTATGCCTGTTATATGAGGACAAAACTCAAACTCCCAGTGGTCCACCCAGAGGTTTCTGGAGAGAACTGAAAATAAATGTACTGTAATTGAGTTTGCTTTCAGTGCTGTAAAATAAAATTCTCTACTTTATTTCGATTGAAGTTTATGCCAATTTGCATTTTATTTACTACCAAAGCAATTACTTAGCACAGTGAAATTAGTTTATGCAAGATGTCATAAAATATTACTGAAACTCCCCCCCCCCTTGTCTCTCTACCTAAAGGTTCGCTTCTCTTACATGCGGATGAAGTATCTCTTCTTCTCCTGGCTAGGGGTATTTATTGGCAGCTGGATTATTTATGTTCAGTATTCATCTTACACAGAACTTTGTAGAGGGCATGATTGCAAGAAAATAATTGTAAGTACAGTCTTAAAATATTTTAATTTTATATATAATTATTATTATATATAGAAAATAAACCAATGTTATCTTTTGCTATTGCGCATAGTAAATAGCACAATTTTCAGCAATTTGTTGTTATGCACTACAGTACTGTGTATCAAAATGAGGTATAGGCTCAGACAATAACTTTTTTTCTGTGCACTCAATATTTCTTCAAATACCGGTAATTAACCCAATTTAATATAAGAACATAGGAAGAGCCCTGCTGAATCAGGCCAAAGATTCATCTAGTTCAGTGACCTCTTGTCACAGTGGCCAACCAGATGCCCATGGGAAGCTTTCAAATATGACAACTGTTTGTGCATTTCTGGCACCCTGCAACTGGAATTCAGAATCATGTTGTCTCTAACAGGGGAGGCAGAACATAGCCATCGTAGCATAGCCAACAATAGACTTCCCATAAATTTGCCTAATCTTCCTTCAAAGCCATCCCAGTTTTTGGTTATCACTGTACCTTCTAGAAGAGCATTCAACAATGATACCCAATCATTGGAGGTAGAAAATGTATTGATACTCATATAGTGGTCTTCTCTGCCATTTTTTCCAGTGTGATAAGTACAAGACTGGAGTTATTGATGGATCAGCATGTAGTAGCCTATGTACAAGACAAACTCTGTATTTTGGAAAATGTTTGTCAACCAAGCCCAACAATCAGGTATGTCCGCTCTATATTTTTGTCAAGTTCATAAAAAACATTAAGCAGTGATAAATCTGGTAATTGGACAACTTTGGTATATTACTGTCAAAAGGACTTCTGAATGAAATGCAGAAGAAATGAACTCAAAAATATTCATGTTATATATACTGCCTCATGATTTAAAAATGTTGGATACTGGCAGCATCATTTCTTCTAATACCGAACTTGGGTGGTAAATTTGGCAGGAAAATAATTCCACCTGAAAAATAACAGTTTCTGCATATTTAGACTACGTCAGTGTATTGAAGTTAATTCATTTGTAAATTTCAAAGAAAATTAAACTTTTTAAAACAACAAACAACAATAACAACCCTATGTGTGTTCAGTGACTTCCAGGATTTATGGGATGTCAAAGGTGTCATTTGAAGAATTGGGAGACTGGCCATTTTGAGCACCTTATAGTATTCTGGCTAGAGGACTAGCATTATGAGGAAGTTCTCATTAGCTTACACTAGTTTATCTTATACTAGAATGCTTCAGGAAAGACATAGCAAGAGGGTACTCAGGTTTGGCGATAGTAGCCTTAACCCTTTAACATTTTATAGCACTAGGGGGAGTGGTGACTGGGAAGTTATGTCTCCTGACTAATAGAAAAAGGGCACACACTCACCTTCCAGAAGCCCCTTAGTGTGACATGTTTAAGGGTGGCTGGACCAGAGAAGAAGAGCACCTGTTAGGATGTGGGTGCCACAGCATTTTGTTTGCATTTTGTTACCGTCTAAAAGGACTTTGGCTAGAATGGTTTGTAACGTCATGCAGTTCTATTGCAAAAAAAAAGAAATCTGAATCACCAGCCAGTGGAGAACATTATGACCCCAACCCAGCTACTTCTGATTATCATTGAAACAGTGGGTGGTATTCAGCTAAGATTTACTTGATGAACATGACTAAGTTAGGTCCATTAATTTATATAAGTCTATAGTTGAATACCACCCAATGAAATGAGTTATGTTGCTTAGTCACAGTTAAACTTTAGCTAGGTCTAGATCTTTTTATGGAATAATCTATTTTTAATATACTTTAGTAATATTTTGAAAGGCTAATGCTTCAAACTAAGGTTTGGCATTTGGATTTGCTTTACATTCAATAAGTGTCTGAGCTTGTCATCACTCATAGTTAATGGAAAGAAAATGAATATGGCAGGATTCTAAAACAGTGATTTAAATTCAATGCTGGATTAAAAGAATGCATACTTAAACTTCTGTAGATGGATCTATTTGATACAAACTACAAACACCCCTCTTTTCATTATTTTCTATGTAGGAATTTCAGCCCTTTAAAAAAAATCTCCCCATAAAAGTGGTAGAATATAGTGCTCACTTTAAAAAGTGAGCATATCACTAAATATGCTTGTTTAGTATATCACTAAATAACCATCTGGGTGGTATAGTATTTGCATTCCAATGCAGTACATTTTGAATATCTATCATGATCAGTGCAAAGTGAAGTACATAGTTGAGAAACTGAGATCCTTATACATGACATGAGTTTGCTGCCAGACTACTAAAAACTTTGAATAGCTTTTAAATACTACATATCTTGTACTTTAACTGTCCCATCCCTGATACACAGGCAGTTACCCTGATTCTGCCTTCTGTTAACCCCAAAGTATTATACTGAGCAGGACTGTTACTAAGTTAAAGAAATCTTAGACAATAGTTTATCTGAGTATTACATGACTATTCATAGGCATATTTCTACTGTTTTAAAATCACTAGTCCTGAAGAAGAAAATGAGCATACTTTTTGATTCATGCACCCATCTCAGTAGGCACTACCTTATCAATGGCATTCTCTTCTGTGCATGAAAAGAACAGGGACGTTTCTAAGAAAGCACTTGCTGCCAGTGCTACTTTTGTTAGTACTTGTATATAAACATTAAATCTGTCCAATTAACAGAGGCACCATGCTAATGAAAGTTGTTTCATCAATTAAGTTGGAAATTTAGTCAGTTCCAGAATCTCTCTCTCTCCTGTGTTGTGTAGATGTATTTAGGAGCCTGGGGCAATCTACAAGGTGTTATAAAATGCCAAATGGAAGAAATTGCTCACATTGATCTCAGAACTGAACTAGAACCGAGGAAGAAAACTATTCTGTTTGATAAACCAACTAGAGGAACTACAGTTCAGAAATTCAAGGAGATGGTCTATGGTCTCTTTAAAGTGAGTATTTACTCTCACCACCCACCTCCAGTGGTGGCTAGTGAGCTCAAAGTACTGGTGATGTCCCCAATCCCCCACCCACCACCCAATTTTTACATAGGCCAGGGATGGGGAACCTTTTTGGTGATGTAATTTGTAAGGTGTTGACCTGTGGAGGTGGGCTGAGGGGTTTGCTTTGCCAGGCCGTTCCCTGCATAGAATCCATTGGCAAAGTGCACCAAGCAAGGCTGAACCCTCTGCTCACCAGCTGATAAGCAGAAGGTTTGATTTGATTTGATATATTTCTATGCTTCTTGTCATTCAAATGAATCTCAAGGCTTACAAACAATAAATAGCAATAACATGATAGAACGTAATGAAACATCACACAAATACAGCATAATCATATGGAATAAATAACAAATCATCAGTAACACAATTACAATTTATGGAACATGGTTAACAAAGCAACAAGCAACAAAATAAGCTGAACACATAACAAATCCATACAGCATATATAATCAATAGAACAACATTAACAAAATAGCAACCAAAAGAGAAACTAAGCACTGTTAAGTTCATATGCACACTCTCCACACCCCCATGACTCATAAGTTTCAATCCAGCTGGCTGCAGAGGTCTGCTTTGCCATCATGTTTCCCATGAAGCAGTACTTGGCAGAAGTGACACCCTCCCGCCCACCAGCTGATGTTACTAACTGATGGACAGGTAAGTGGGGTTTGGGAGAAATAGCCTCACTGGCCAAGATTGGCTCATTCCCCTGAGGTTCACCACCCCTAATATAGGTATTGCTTCGGGACTAGACTGCATGATGGATTATTTGAAAACCTAAAAGCCACCACTTATTATAAAGTAAGTGGTAAAACTTCAATTTGGTGTGTCGTTGTAAAGAGGTTTTGGAGTTCTCTTTTAAATGGATAACTGGACAAAATTCTTTCTGAAGATAAGAGTTGAGATTTTCAAATTCTTTTGTGACTGTAAAAATACCACCTCAGCTATTACAGAACAATACAATAATGCTAATATGGCTGCACTACTTAGCACAGAGCACCATGCAGCTCAGTTATAAACTTTGTTCCTAAATGCCTTTGAACCAGAATAGCCTCCCTAACATTACTAGAAACAGGAACTGAGAATGAGAAATACGCACCAGCATTTACAGCTTTATGTTGGTTGTCACTTAAAAAAAAACACCCATACATAATTTTATCATATATCTTTTGTTTCTTTCTAGGCAAAACTAGGAGAGCAGGGGAATCTTCCTGAGCTGGTTAATCTCATCTTGTCTGTTGCTGATGGGAACAAAGATGGTCGAGTTTCCTTGCCAGAAGCAAAGTCAGCATGGGCGCTTCTCCAGCTGAATGAATTTCTGCTCATGGTAATTCTCCAGGATAAAGAACATACTCCCAAACTGTTAGGTTTTTGTGGAGATCTATATGTGATGGAAAAAGTTGAATATACCTCTCTTTTTGGAATAAGCCTTCCGTGGATCATAGAACTTTTCATTCCCTCTGGATTCAGAAGAAGCATAGATCAGTGGTTTACTCCATCGTGGCCTAGAAAGGCCAAAATAGCCATAGGGCTTCTAGAATTTGTGGAAGACATTTTCCATGGACCTTATGGGAATTTTCTTATGTGCGACACGAGTGCCAAAAACCTGGGTTACAATGATAAATATGACTTAAAAATGGTGGACATGAGAAAAATAGTGCCAGAAATGAACCTGAAAGAACTAATCAAAGATCGTCACTGTGAGTCTGACCTGGATTGTGTGTATGGATCAGATTGTAGAACTGTATGTGACCAAAGTAAAATGAAATGTACCACAGAAATAATTCAGCCAAATTTGGCAAAGGTGTGCCAGTTGCTCAAAGATTACCTGCTTCGTGGGGCTCCTCTGGAAATACATGAAGAGTTAGAGAAACAGCTGTACTCATGCATTGCCCTGAAAGTTTCAGCAAACCAGATGGAGATGGAGCATTCCTTGATACTCAACAACCTGAAAACTCTACTGTGGAAGAAAATATCTCATACAAATGATTCTTAGTTTCTTTGTCTCAGAAGAACATTGTTGCTGCTGTAGGAGCTGACTACTTTTTTTTCAAACACAGCTTCAACGTTGAAAAAAAATCTTTATTTAGTCTCCTCTCTCATCAATGCTCCTTCAAACACAGCCACCAGTGATATTTTTTTCCAGTTGGAAAATGTATGTTCTCTAAATATCTGCCTGGCAGAGACTACTGAAGCCATATGGCTATAACACTCCCATTAGGGAAAGAATACAGGTTACACATTCTCCCCTTGCCCTTATTCACATTTAAGATAATTTTAGAAGAGCAGAATCAATTTTTTTTTTTAGCAAAACTTTCCTGTTGAGGAAAAAATTCACATGGTACAATCCTAGATGACCTGTCCTACTTCTGAATACAAATCATGTTCAAGTACATAGGCACTTCAAATACTCCCTGCATGTGAAAATGTAGCTTGTCAAAGAAAGGGTTGTAAAGTAACCTTCAGCCTGAGATGCTAGCTGTTTGCATCCTGTGAGGCTTTTGAAGTCGAGTTCTGAAGAATTCCACAAGCCCAAAGGCTGCATCCCTTAAACAGTGTTGTAAGTTACCGCACCCTTTTTCTTGCTGCTCCCTACCCCTTCTTCTCGTCACTTCCCCAAATTACAAAATGGTTTGTAGTGCTTTTAATTTTTTCTTTGAGGAGTTTTTGAAAAGTGCAAGTAACTTTACAAACATTGGCCACAAGACCCACCACTATTAGAAATTAACATGGTAGAATCGAAGCTACTGTTTATAAATGAAAATAATATTTTTGAGATTGTTTACTAATTTTAGCATGGCAGAATTTGCACATTAGTGATTTTTAAGAAAGAAGCTCAGTGTGACAATTGAACATGTTTTAACTGGAGGTTTTTGAAACCAGAACTTTTTGTTACATTTATACATTTGTATACACATTTACCTCATGCGTACATTGAATGTTACTAAGTTGTTGAAACTTCCTAGTTAAAAGTAGATATTTTCCCATGCTAGCAGTTGATTTTAAGCACCCACACATCTTGTATCAGCAATATTTAATGACACTAAACTGATAAATTGCAATCATATGGGTCTTAATGTAAGCAGATGTGTAACAAAAGGTATTACACAGTCTGAAGGCAAAGAGTTGTGGGACACTAAAACTGATTTTATACATGAGTTGGCAAACTCATAACTTTAGTGCAATTAACCCAGCTGTGGTTTGTCTGATGGTAAAATGTTAAAAACCAGTCTGGCCAAAGGTAAGCATCCAACAGCCAAATTCTGTCACATGTTTATTCTGAAGTAATTCCATTACAGCTCAGCAACTCCGAAGTGTGTGTAGAAATATAGGGTAAGTCCTGTCAATTTCTATAGTTAAGCATTGATATTGAAGAAACAAATATGCTTAATATTGATCTCACACAGCTGTGTTCCTGAACCAAGTAAGCCAAAATTCTTGAATGCAAACCCATTCATCCAAAAGTCGTATAAGTTAATTGCTCTGGCTTTGTGGGTCAAACTTACCATGTTACTTTGAAAATCTGGATATTTTGAAGTTGACTCTGGAACACATTGTGCAGCATTGAAGCTTTTTCTAGAACATGTGGCAGACTGCAAGGAAATTGCATTTAATGGTCCTGAGTTGTAATGTTGCTTACAAAATAGCAAAGTGAAGCAAGACAATGGTAGGGTGTGTGTCTAGACCACCCACCAGTTGTTTTCAGAATCGTGTGGTACTTTTCAATATCTATTTTATATGTTCTTGTAGGGCTAGGGGCACAGTCTCCAGTTCTGAACAAATATGGCAAATTTGAACACATATAGCTGGTATTTTACTTTAATTCCTTGTTGTTGACATGCTGCAACAATCATCCACTTCTACCTATTCAAATGTCATTGTTTGACAGAGCTCTTGAGCGTATTTAGCTTGACAAGAGTTCACTCTCTTCACCCTTCACTTAATTCTTTGGTATTTCTGTTATAAGAGGGGAAAAATGACGAAGTCTCTTACATTAATGTATCTCTTCATCTGGGTTTCTTGTATTTAACATGCTCTTTTGTCAACACAACTTAAAAGATTCCCCCCCCCCACATAATGAACATGCACTTAACAAAGCAAACCCATCTTTGTTCCCTGTACAATGTGTAAAGTGTTAATAATTTGCTCTAGAATCTTGCGCATTTTTGCCTTGTGTAAATATTTTTACTAACAATGTTCTTGCACAATGTCCACTTTGTTTTTAAATTAACAGATGTTATTTAAGAGGCAGCATTTAATATTTGCAACCACTAAACAAATCTTTTATCTTACTAGGCATATCCATGCTGGATAAACCTGAATGTCAATATTGTTAAAGTCATTGCTCAGTGGGGAAAAAATATTGAGCCAAATATTTCTAGACATTTGAAATTTTCGAATAATGGAACTTGTCAGCAGTGCAGTTTGTACTGTATTTCATTTTTATTGCTGTTAAATCACCATCTCCAGGAGACTTCATTTTGAATATGAATTGTTTACAATAAACTGGAATTATTTCCCCATTCTGGCAGTGGTGTGGAACAGCAACTTCTAATAGAATAGGAGGGGAAAGACCTCAATTTTCTGGTGAAAGTAAAGTATTCATGATCTTCATAGGATAATGGAATGACCAAAAGGTTAGCTGGTTCTTGGGCATGAAAGCTAAGCACTCATGGATCCATGTGTTCTAGTGGGTCCCTGCAAATACAGGAAACCAAATGGGGTAGAATGGACAAAACTGGTTCATTTGTACCATCAGGTTCCCATTTTATACCTGCTTGATAACATAAGCTTATTCCTTTTTACAAGGCCTGATACACTATATAATTGCATTACCCCATCTGGTAATGAAATAATTAACAGATCAAAGTCTAAACTGCTTCACAGTAGACCTTGCCAGTTCATCAGTGGGAAACCTGAACTGGCATGAAATCCAGTCAATAGGCTACTTTGCCTCACTTCTTCAAAGGGTCAACTTAAATTCTTGTCATTACTAGTTTGTACTGCCCCCTAGTGGCCCAATCATTACTGTACCTTTGCCTGGGTAGTAACAGTATTGGATGGACTATTGCAATGCACTTTACATGGGACTGCTTTTGAAAGCTGTCTGAATGCTTCATATTGCAGATGGGGCTACCTATTGACAGTTTTGAGGTGAACGGTTTAAAGACCACCAATTGCAACTACATACTGGCTGCCTGTATGCTTCCAAGACCCATTTTAACAGAAGTAGTATGACTCAGGATCTCACTCTCTTCTGGACTTTCTCTTCAGCATGAACCTACCTAGACACTTAGATCCTCAAGCCCTCCACAGGTCTCTCCTCTGAGGGACGCTGGGTGTGGCAATAAGGAGAGGGACTCTAGTTGTGGATCTCATTGATGAAATGATCTCCCCAGCAAGGTCTGCTTGGCCCCTTTGATGACATTTCAGTGCCAGCTGGACTTACCCCTTTTGTATTAGTACGTAGTCAGGCTGCTTCATGGAAAGTTATCCTCACAACTGAGGCTTTGAGATAACAATTTGCTTCAGGAACAAAGAGGCACCTAGGCAAAGTAGGGACTACATCCAAAGTCTCATGTAATATCACCTATTGTGTCACACTGCTCACCTTCAGCATCAGGGATGAGATGGATAAGGCAGGTCTTGCTACAGAGAAATGTAGAGGGAATCTGATACTGGGCAAGTTTCTCAAATTTGTCTGTGTTCTTCCAGAAAAAAAATATTGATAAATCTGCTGGACGGTTGGGCATTATGTCTGGTCCTGCCACATCTAGCCCTTAAATCTTCTATCAGATTATCCTTCCTGCGTCTTAGCAAATGCTTCAACATTGGAATTTCTTCAAGGTCTAACAGCACATCATTCTTTAGTGGAACATGTGAGGAAGTAGGCAGGTTTTTCTAACACTTTTGCTTTTACAAGTATTTACAGCACAACTTTCCTTTTGTCAGACCTGTGAATTGGATTCAGACAGTCATACTTAGACCCACTGAGTGCTGCCATCTGAATCTTCCCACTCTCCATTCATATTTTGAGGACTGCTTGGTTTAGAGGAAGGTGCTGCCTTCTCTCTCCATGGCTCGTACCTCAAATGTTAGAACTGTGCCTGCTACCATACAGAAGGAAAGGTGTTTGTTTTAAAAAAAGCCAACATTCTTCTCCAAAGCGCCTGTTCTGCCACTTTGACTGAATGAGACAAGCAACACAGAAGATGCTTCATGCACACATACAGCAGCATAATTGCATGCCATTTCTATTCTCTAAAGCCCACCCTATTTTCCTCCTCCCCTAAGGCTTGGGAGTGATGCTAAGTTCCAGGTTGATAAATGGAAAAATAACTACTGTTCCTAGAGCTGAACCCAGTTGAGGGATTGGGGTTGGTTTGCACTTCCAAGACCTGAATGGACTAAGAAAGTGGACTTCAAATATCCAAAGAGGTCCTCAGCTGAGCACCAACAGACTCCATGATGGAGCAAGGGCCGCTCTGATCTGCATCCCTCTCAAGGTTCCATTTTGAGAAAGCCCTAATTTAGGCTATGGAAGTTGGACAGAACAGGGATTCTGGTAGTGCGCCTTAAAGCTTTTGTCCTGATTGGCTGAGAAATCATTCTCAATAATTAATCTGTACTTGATAGGCAGGAGCCCAACACATGCAAAAGAAGCAAACTCCAATCTTCTCACATACTCTGAAGGCCACATGAGACCACCACTTTCCTGAAGCTAAGCACTTAGATGGGTTAACTGCCCAGAAACCACACCTATGGCACCTTGGACTCCCTGACAGAAGAAAAGAGGGATATAAATGCAAAGGGGTGGAATCTGTATTTTAAATAAAAGAATAAAGCAGGTAAAAAGAAGAAGCCAGCAGGTGTTCAGTTATCCAACAGCAGCTATGATGTAGCATCAGTAAGTCAATGCTTACAACATTGGTTCAATAAGTTTATTCTTTTCTGACATCTCCATAGAAAATTATGGAAGGCCTCTTAGCTATCAGCCACACGCTCCTGGGCCCTTAGGAAGCTAGCCTTCTTTTGAGCCACACGATCTTTCTTCTGGGCAAGGGATAACTTGGGACGGTTCCACCTGCAAATAAGAGATTGTGTTAGTGTTGCTGATGCGTTAAGCATAAGGCATGAGCCTTAGGAACATTTTTTTTAAACGGAAAAACTTGACACCAACCTACTATTTCAAAGTGCCACTCTACAGGCCACCATTTACTTTTTCTACCTTTTTAATCCATCACTGTGCCACTCAGGGCTATATATTTTTTTTACCATGTAAACGTCAGGTATTGAGAGGCAGTGACATTCTTCCCAGGAATGTCAGGTCATTCTAAACATGCCTGTATGCTATACAACAGCAAGTATGTGACATCCTCAGAAGGCAGGATTATTATAACTCAGCATCATATGCTTACAGCAGAGGACCTACTATGTCACTGCCTCCCCCCCCCCCAATTTCTGGGGTTGTCAGTTCTACAGTGGCTTAATTTTCCAACTATATTTAAGTCTACCTGATGTGAGTCTTAACATGGAAGGGAAGGGGAAAGTTTTCTTATGTGGCTGCATAAAATAATTCAAATCACTTGACTGTGGGCCAAGGATTTAGTGCAGAGATGGGGATCCTTTGTTTGCTGTGCTGAGAAGAAAAGATTACCTAACTGGGACTTTTGAAATTTAGCCAAATATTACACGTGGCCCTAAAGCCACAGGTTGTTCACCTGCTATAGAAAATGGCTGCACATGTATGATCGCCTCCCTCAAATACCCTTCAAGACCCTCAGGGAAAGATGGCCCCATTCCATCACTCAAGTGTTCACTGCTAGATTTGCTAATTTATACCAAATACAGACTGGCAGGTCCACCAAGAATACATCCAAGCTCTGTGAGATTTACACTCACCACTAACTAAACTAGGTAGGCAAATGAACATGACTGTGACCCGTGAATGCTTTACAAGTGCCTGTGGGAGACTCGTAGAAGAGTAGGATACGAGGTGATTTAAAAGATGACATTCCCAGAGCAAAAGGTGTTGTATTAACTTGAAAACTAAGCAACCACTGTCCTATGAGACAGTAACTTTCAACAAAGAATGGAAAACTGTGTTTGTCATACCAAAGAACACTAATAACCAATGAAACCAAAACACCTCTGGCCTAAGAAGCAGGCCAGAACAATCATAGGAACTAAGTGGAACTACTGTTTTTCTCCTGCAACCGAATTAAGAGCAGCCCATGAAATACATGTTAAGTGATAACGAACTTAATGAATTGTTATCAGTTCTGTTCTACTGCTGCTCATATTCAAACTGCCAGTACTGCCATTTGTAAGATCCTTTTTTGTTTTGATCTACATTAAGGAGAGATCTTAAGGTCCATAAGCAGCACCCAGCTTGCAAAGGCAAAACTTCCTGCCGGGACCAAGCTCATGAAGGAGGCTGCAACACAGGAGGAGCCTTAGCAGCTTGGATGCAACCCTCAAGCCTAACACGATCTAGACCAAGCTGTTAAAAGCACACAGGGCTTTTACACTAAGCTTCCCAATAAGCCAAAATGTTTCTGAAAATGCAAATTCCTGCCACAAAACTAAGAAATCTTTCCATCCTAGTATCAGTTGTTAATGCATTTTAAAAAGTTTCAGTGGCACAGCACTTTTAGTAACAGACGTTTCTTTATAGGATATCATCTTGCAGGAGGAGAAAATGACCATCTCACCTCTTCTTTTTGACTTCCCTCTTGGGTTTCTTTTCGTGGACTGGATTTTCACGTATTCCAGCATGGGCTTTTTTGTACAGTTCTTCTATCTGAAATAAGGATTTTAGAAATCAGTTTTACATTTTGTACATGTTGAGCAAAATTTACTTGACACCCCCCCCCCCGCGCCCTATAATAGGAAGTAATGTTTTAAAAGTAACTCGTATACAATGTTGTCATAACTACATACCACAGATCTATTCTAGATAAGGACACAGAATGAACACACAAATCAATACAGAGTTCGTGAGTATGACCTTTCTTCCAGTGTTTAAGTACGTATAAAAGAGACCCACAATTACAAGAACTTGGGGCAAATTCACATTTGGGGAAGTGGGGGGCGGGAAACACCTGTGTATGAACATCCATCGTACACACAGCACTAGTTGGATTTTACAAATTTTAGTACTCCAGCAGGCTGGGACTATTGACCACTGACCACTGAGTACCGACATCCCTCACAAGAAGCGGTCAGCCACTTTGCCACTTGAATGTTTTGATTTCTTAACAGAAGCAAAAGTAACTTAGTCAGGCTCTAACTTCACACACACACAAACAGAGATCTATGTGGTCCAGAGGTTTTCAGCCTCCTCCAAATCAACAGAGGGGGTGGAGACTAACACCTCCAACTAGGAAACTTGCATCTTACTTTCAACAATAACTTATGATTTTGCAAATGTGTGAACACCTGTTCTTCTAACTAACCACTCTGAAGCAGCCAACCTAACCGTTTCTTGGTTACCAGTCCATGAACTTGGGCAAGCAAAATTTCCACAGGGGCTCTGGAGTTCCCAAGTACACCAAATGGCTTAATACTACAAATGCATTTCCTCTGAAGGGCAAATTATGCTAAAAATTTATCACAAACCAAAGTACTAATGTGGTTTAAAGCAGCCTTGCATATCAGCAATTTTATCTGTGAATCATAACAAGTGTGCTGGTGTTGGATGAGTGGCCACCTGCAAGGCTGGATTTAAGACTAATTTCCTCATATCCACTTAGCAGTGCAAGAAAGAAGGAATTCGTGCACCTCTGACTGTTCACGTCCAACTGAAATCCCAGTGCTTTCTGCACCCCTGCTTTCCAATCCAAGACTACTACTATCAAGATGCTCTCTCATCAAACAGGAACTCCAAAGGTCTGAGCAAGCTTTGAGCCTTTTAAACAGCAGAAAGGAAGACAATTTAGGAGTTAACCAGGGAATTTACAAGCAGTCAGGAAACTGGACACGTATCTGTGGTGGATTTACAAATGGAATGATAGGTCATTATTTAACAAGATATTTTCAGGGATGTGCAAGGCTCATAACAGAGATACTAGGTCTGAGATCTGAGAGATCCCAGATACTTGCTAGTATTTTCCCATAAAAGTGTCTGTTGCCAGCAATATCAGTTCAACGCAACACACACTCTTAGTACTTGCTTTTTCAATCACTGTGAACATCAAGCATCTTACCATATCAGGCGTCACGTTGTTCTTTATATACTGGGAGAACTGTTTCTTGTAAGCGTCTTCATCTTCCTCCATCAAGTAACGCATGTAATCGGCAACATTCTGGCCCATGATGTGCTTGCGGTGGACCTCTGCATTGAATTCTTTGCTCTCCGAGTCATAACCAGGGAAACGTTTGGTACTGAGAGACATGAATTGAGGAATCCTCGTTAACATTTGAGAGAAAGCATTTCTTAAGCAAAAATCAGTCAAGATCAGACAGAAATTTCAGCCACCATCAGTCCCGTCTTGAAACACTGAGCTCTCTCATACACATGCCAAGGACCAACTACAACATGTTCAAGTCAGTGGGACATCATCACATAGCAGCCAGATTGAAGACAAGAAGGAAAAAAAGGTGAATTATTAAGGAGTGCTGTAATGAAGGTTTTTTTGGTGGGGCGGCAGAAATTACAACCTGTTTTACTATTCTGGGTATTGCTTGTACAATCTACTGCTGCCGTCAAAGTGATGAATGGTGGTAATTCTCAAATGAGCCAGACCTCTGAGCGTCTGGTATGTGGAAGTCTGTGGTAGAGAGGAGACGGCAAGTGAAGTCCGCAATGGGAGTATCATACCCAGGGCCAGGTGACTTAAGATGCAGCAAGTAGCATTAAGCACCACCACCACCACCACCAACAACACTTATGGCAAAAGTTAAATTCACTGAATTTAAATTTCAAAACAAACACACCTCCATTTCTACGGGAAGTGTCTGAACTATCAGTCCCAGGGGCGGGAATTACCTGTGTGGAATGGAAAGACCACCATCCACAGCTCCCTTCAGAGCACCGAAAACTTTGTTCCCAGTGGTAGTGCGAGCAAGGCCTGCATCCAAATAGCACGTAAAAGCACCAGGTTGCCCATCCACGCTTTCTACATTATACTCGTCACCCGTCACTTCAACTTGACCTTCGTAGATCTTATCAAGGCCAAATTTGTTCAGAAGCTGCAACAAACAAGGCAACAGGTCTAAGTTCTTCTTCATAGATCTACTGCACTGGAGACCAAAACAGGCTTTCGGTGAAACATTCCATATTTCATGAGACAGAAAGATAGGCAGTTTGCAACCCACTCCAAGGGCCAGTTGTGACCAGAATGGTAAGCTGTTTGTTTTAAAGATATTAAAACCTTAAAACACCAGGGCTGGGGAAAAACTCATGCACCAACAATCTTTTAGGAGTCAATCGTGTGCACAAGTGATTCTACAGAAGCAACTTTTTGAGACCACAGTCAGCAAAACTTTATCTAGCCCGTTTTCAGCATGGGATTTGTCATTTGGATAACACCCTAATGTGAGAATTCCAAGTTACTAATTGTAAGTTGAGCTAGCCATACCTCTACCACATACAATGCAAGGATGTCTTTAAAACCATGGCTGAAAGGTGGGGGAACATAACAAGAGCTACAGAGGAAGGGAAATAGAATCTTGCAGTAAAGAAATTCCACTGATATAAGAATTCTGAGAGGTAATTTTACTTTCATCAAGTACTCAGGAATAACTGGTGGCTAATATGCTGAAATGAAACAAGCACAGACATACACACCCAAACCCAAAGTTCTGTCATCTTTTTTTTTGCCCAGTTCATTTTACAAGGTGCTGCCTTAATACATACAAAATCCCAGGTTTGTACTTGAGAACTAAAACAGAAACAGACTGGGTAAGTGCTGATGTGCATATCCCACCTCCTACAGACATACACTTTAAGCCAGTACTATAAAACCCTAAATTTCCATTATTTTTAAATCGTGTGTCCCAATTTGTGTCAAATAAGCTGGTGCAGATGTTATTCTGATTTTTCAGAATAGATACATACCCTGCGGGCCATCAGCAAGCCTGTGCAATAGGCAGCAGCGTAGTTGGTCAAGCCTACTTTCACTCCATACTTTGGCAGCTCGTGAGCGTATGCGGCACAGACAATCATGTCACCTTCAATTCTGGCATATGCGATCTGACAACAAAAGCAATGTTAGTGGGTGACCTCCAACCAAACAGCTGCAATATTAATTCACTACAGTCTTCCCTCTGTTTGAGAGGAGTGCCATCAAAGTCAGCAATCCTGTAGTGCCAACCTTCCCCCATGTTCCCCCCCCAAACCAGAGTGTACCCACAATGTCTGTAAACAATGTATATCTACCTAAGAAGCATGAGTGAGTTTAGTGAGTAAAGCACATATCAGCAACAGCTAGATCTTTGTCGGAATAAAAAAAAAAACCTTATAAAAGACACTGACCAAATCATTCTCTCCCTTCATCATCTGCTCAGTCCCCACCTTGCCCCCCGTTGATCTATTGATCCTGCTCCTTCTTTCTCATGCCCTCAGAGAAACATGTTTAGACTCTCTTGACTGTGAAGGACTACTGGTACTTTAAGCCATAGACAATGAGAGAATACACACACACAGTAGCTACAATAGTCCCGCATTTTAGTTATTCAACTATAAAGAATGGTGGCGGCAGCAATAAGGGCAGTTAGGTAAGTGCTGCTATAAGACCAGGACAGTTTGCCACTCAGCTTCTCATCCAGGACAGCTGGTTCCTCAGGACTGTAGGGCACAAGCTTAACTGTTTCTAGGTTGTCCAAGGCATTCCAATATGAAAATGTAACAGGGGAAAGACTTCCAGTGATGATATACATATTTAGTCCTTTTTTCCAGTTTTTGCACCCCAAATTACAAAGTCATTTGAACACTGTTGTCAAAAAGTAAGAGATGTGTAGACTAAAGAAACCTGTTTCATTCATAGGTTTGGAAATCAAAGTACTTCTGAAGATTTACTTAGCACATGGCAATTTCCACGTGAAAGGGTCTACAACAGCAAGCCATCAAATGCAACTTTGTCAAGTAGAACAGAAGCATTGCCACCCAACCCTACCCCACTCATCATTCCCTCCTCCACCTCTTTCCCCCTTTTCTTCCTAATGTAACACTTATGTCTCAACAAATGAAACTGATCTGTAAAAAATGTAACCTGAAAAAGAGACATTGCACATACTTTTGTAAACCAAGAAAACTTTAATATTTTTTTTTAAAAAAAATTAAACTTCCCCCGTGAGATTGAAGTGAGTTCTTTTTAAAGCTGTCCAGCAGTAGTCCTGTATTCCAGATTCAGGTAAATTAAGCATAAAATCTCTCTCACACACACTCACACAAGGAAAGATCTACAGCTTTGAAAACCACTGACATACACTTATCCAAGATCAGAAGTTACACTCAAAATGGAATTCTGAAAATTTCTGTAAGTCCTTACCAAATTCAGAAATGCAACACATGCAGTGTAAGTTTAAAACTGATTTTACACTAGCTTAAATTATGGCTTCCTCAAAAGAACCATGGAAATTCTAGTTTGGGAAAGGCACTGAGAGTTATACTAGTGATTACTAGCCCTTTTGCAAAACTACAATTCTCAATGCTCGCTTGTTGGTAGCCAAGCCAGTTAAATAGCCTGAGAAATGTATAAGCAATTTGCTCCCTGCTTCTTTTCTATATGATTCTCATAAGCAGGAAGGGTCGGGGAATATTTTTAGAAGAATAGAACAGTTAAAAGAAAATGCCATACGAAGATTTGTGAAAGAATAATTTCACCTTCACTCTCAGCATTTTCTACAGGCTGGTAGCTCTTTTGTTCCTAATGAAAGCATGCCGAACATTTTGAGATGCAACATGCATCTTTGCATAGAGAAGCACATCAGAAATTAAGTAGCAGAAAGCAGAGTTTGGAGTCAACTTAACTGAACCTGCTTTGTTCAATAAGCTCCTTTGAGAAACAGCCAATAAGGAAATGTGGAAATGCAGTAATATAGAAATTCACCCATTTCGTTTGAACTATACCTGGCAAAGAATTCCAGGGAATGAAAAAATGTTTCGAGATGGTAACATAAAGGGCCTTTCTGCTTATTTTAAATATTTCTTCCTAGAAAAAAACATTCAAGACACCTCCTCAAATTTATCCATTACCAAGTCTTGCTTTCCTACAAAAGGAAGTATTGTCACAGGATATGGCCTATTCTAGAGTTCAGAATAGTTTCTGCCCAAGAACTACCTCTGCAGTACAATCAAGGACAGAAAGGAGACCTTACCTGGCAAATGATATCTCTGTTGGTGACACGTACAATCATCCTATATTTAGGGGTGTTGTACTTGTTTTTATCTTGAATCACCAAACGTTTACGAGCATAGTAATCAGTCTTTCCCTCTGAAACAAAAAGGTGACAGATTGGAATGTATTTAGAAACTGCAGGTTCAAGGCCACATCCATCTAATTTATTGAAAGCTTGCAAAGATAAAACATACCTCTCCTTCTTCGGAATTTGACTTGATACCTCTTGAAGTAGGCCTTATTCTTGACAACTTTCACGAACCCCTTGAATAAATGACACAGAAACATTAATGTCAAAAACATTTGCATAACCATCTTGCAAGTGAAGATAGCAGGAACTTAGTCAAGAAGGAGAAAAATGGAAATGTGTTTGAAAAGAGCACAGCCTAAAAACACGCATTATAAACTTAAGACTTCTTTATGGCAATGATGCAGAGGAAAGCTAAGTCTTCAAGCTGCTCAGTAGCAAAGTGCTTAGCACCCATTAGTGACACCTTCATCTTCAATTACAAAACACTTACTGTTTTAATATAACATGTCACTGGAAGTTTCAAGGCTTTCCAGAATCCAGTAACTACAATTGGACTACATAAAGCATTTATGGTAATGATGAGGAAAAATATAGTAAATACTAAGTTTGAAAGTAGCAAGTAGCAAGGTGTCTGGGTGGCAATGTGGAAATCAAGGCTTCCCAAAACTGAAGGATTTATGCTGACCATCCACTAGAGGGGAGAAGACGTTAATAAAACTATCCCACCGATGCCTTGCCTTACTTCAGTCATTACACCCTGGCATCATTGCATTTTCCTATAGGAAACAACTCGACAGGTCCACAGGCCCTTCCCACAAGCCCTGGCAAGTTACACGCACGCCGGCAACTCCAGCTTTGCCAGTGACACATATTTGACAAAGTCGGGATGAAACTGATGTCGATGTTTACACGCGCTAAGACATGTGGTTCTTTCAAGACAGTCTTTAAACGGGGCCAAAAAGGGGCCTCGCCCCAAGCATCGCTGACCCCCCCCCCCCAGGACACAACACAGCGCAAAGCTTCCAGAAAAGAAGGACGCTGCTTTACACAAGACCTGCGATTCGGGACTCTCCCTTCCAAATCCCCGCAACGCCTTCAGACGGCGTGGGTCTTGACCTGCAAGTTATCCATCACGCTTCCTCCCCACCTCCGCTTCCCGATCGCGCAGCTATCGTTAAGACAGGCTCGGAGTCATGCGTGCACGCCTTTGGGGGGGCATTCAGACACGCAAGGCCCGAACCCTTTGCCACTGCTGCGCTCAAGGGCCGGAAGATCTTGGGAGGCAGGAGGAGAAAATGAGGCCCTGTGCGAGCGGGACCGAAGAAGGGAAATGCAAACAGAACCAAAAGGGGGCAACCCGAAGAAACCGACCCGGGGTGGCGTGTTTGGGGAGAGCACCAACCGCGGCCCTTCTACTGGCAGCGGCTGAAAGGCGGCTGGTTGCAGCCATTAGGCCACGCTGGAACTCGCTTCCGCAGCCGGGCCTGCCAGCTGCGCAATCCGAATCCATCCGGCCGGCAGCGAGCGAGGAAGCGGGCAGCCGGGGTTCGAGAAAGCGGAGCCGACTCTCCCCTTCCCATCTTGGCCCATTTGGTGCCGGTACTGACCATGGTTCTCGGTTCTGTCCGCTTTCGCTTAGGCCGGGGGCCGCTCAGCGAAACGTCCGCAAGCCGTAGCGCTGGGGGAAAAGGCCGAGCTCAATGCGCAGGCGTTACACGTCACCTGGACGACAAGGCAGAGAGAGGTTCCCCTACCCGCCAGCAAAAGGAGAGAGCACTGCCCCCTGGAGGCTTGGAGGAGAGACGCGCTCATCCCCGCCCGCCGCTCGCTCCTGCGTCCCTTTTTCTGCGCCGCCAGAGATGACGTCAATCCATGTCGTCGGAACTCATGGTCTCCTCACCACTCGGAGTGTAACGTCAAAGCTCTCAGCGGAAAGCCAGCGGGTGCGCCACCTAGTGGCACCTCGGTGCTTTTGCTCATACATTTCAACGCGGATTCTTCATACCGAGGACTGGGGCCATGTATACTACAATATAAAATAAATATACAATAGACAAACAGTATTAAATAGTACTTTGGCCACCTCATGAGAAGAGAAGACTCCCTAGAAAAGACCCTGATGTTGGGAAAGATGGAGGGCACAAGGAGAAGGGGACAACAGAGGATGAGATGGTTGGACAGTGTTCTCAAAGCGACTGGCACGAGTTTGGCCAAACTGCGGGAGGCAGTAGAAGACAGGAGTGCCTGGCGTGCTCTGGTCCATGTGGTCAGGAGGAGTCAGACACAACTGAACGACTGAACAACATTTAATAGTACAAAAACAGAAATTGAATCCTGTGGTCTCCTGAATAATTTTTAAAAGTATGTTTTATACATTTGTCATTTTCACTGGAATTATGAAGCCTGAGCCCCTAATTTCAGAAAGTTCACTGCTGGTGCAGTGCTGCTTAATCCAGTTTGAGATGGGCAGGATTCCTATGCTCAGCACCAAATCCAACTCACTAGTAAATTTCAAGCAACGTGAAATGAGGAAACAGCTAGAATAGCTCCCCTATGTTGTTGTTGTTCAGTCGTTCAGTCGTGTCTGACTCTTCGTGACCCCATGGACCAGAGCACGCCAGGCACGCCTATCCTCCACTGCCTCTCGCAGTTTGGCCAAACTCATGTTAGTAGCTTCGAGAACACTGTCCAACCATCTCATCTTCTGTCGCCCCCTTCTCCTTGTGCCCTCCATCTTTCCCAACATCAGGGTCTTTTCTAAGGAGTCTTCTCTTCTCATGAGGTGGCCAATAGACCATGAGCTCCCCTATAGACAATAGTAATTGTGATGTGCCCATGAATCACAATGTCCCTCACAATAGAACAATACATCCACCATTCATAACACTACAAGTTTTATACTACAACCAGTTGTGAAGCTATTTCAGTGCTGTACATCCACAAAACATGATACTCTGCCCATGTCCCAGTCAGGATGTTGAATCTATACTGTAGTTTGTCACACTGTCACATCCATGTTACACTTATAAGCTGAATAAGGTAAAGGTAAAGGACCCCTGGATGGTTAAGTCCAGTCAAAGGTAACTATGGAGTGCAGCACTCACCTCACTTTTCAGGCCGAGGAAGCCGATGTTTTTCCCCAGCTTTCAAGGGTCATGTGGCCATCATGGCTAAGCCACTTCTGGCACAACGGAACACCATGACAGAAGCCAAAGCACACGGAAATGCAGTTTACCTTCCTGCCGCAGTGGTACCTATTTATCTACTCGCACTGGTATGTTTTGGAACTGCTAGGTTAGCAGAAGCTGGGACAGAGCAACGGGAGCTCACCTCATTGCACAGATTCGAGCCACTGACTTTCTGATTGGCAAGCTGAAAAGGAAATAGCTGCCCTGCTTAGTGTAGTCCTTTGTTGTTTAGAAATATTCCAGGAGCCATAGCTGTCAACTTTCCCCTTTTTTAAGGGAAATTCCCTTATTCCGAATAGGATTCCTCGCAAGAAATGGGAAAAGTTGACAGCTATACCAGGAGCTGGCATGTATATGTCAACCTCCTGCCCAAGCAGGTATCCTGTTCAGAAGTTCAAGTCAAAACTTATAAGCATGTTCAGTAAAGATAGCAATTTTGCAAAGGAAAGATGCAGAGCTACAGGATTAACAAAGCAGAATTGACGGGGGTAGCCTACTAACAAGGACGCTGCAAAAGGAATCTAAGTACTGTATTCCTCCTCCCATCTCTCTCCTTTGCAGAATGTTCCACTACACAAACTTACATGGACTATTACTAAGATAGTCTGAGCAGAAGGACTGAGACCACAGCAGTCCTAATTCGTCTGCGGAGGAACTTGTCACATAAACATTCTACAGGTACATGTAAGCTTATAAACCAGAAAGGTTTCTACAGACGCTGTTTGACCTTCCTGTAAACCCACTTTATAAAAGGGCAAGTAAAAATGATCAGGCAGCTGGAGCAAAGCCTCTGTGAGGAAAAGTTACTACATTTTGGGCTTGTTTTTGTTGTTGTTGTTGTTCAGAAAAACAGGGAGACATAATACTGTAGAGGTGTATAAGATTACCGTATGTATGGAATGGAGAACGCAGATAAGGGAGAAAACCCCTCTCAAAATGCTAAACTCCAGGGACCCTTAAATGAAGCTGAATCTTGGGAGATTCAGGACAGACAAAATATGCTACTTCTTTATACAGCAAATAGAATTTGCTCCCACGAGAGGCAGTAATGGCTACCAACTTGGACAGTTTTGAAAGAGGACAGGACAGATTCAACTATCAATGGCTACAAGAGCCTAGGAGACCCACCGCTTTGGTATTGCCTACTTTAATAATAATAGTTTAAAACAGTGTTTTGATGTCCTGAGCAAGCAAAGCAAGGGAGGCTATCAGTAGCATGAAGATGGTATTAAGTTATCACCTCAAGGGAGATGAAGTCCTAAGTCATGATCACGTTAGCACAGGAAAAAAGTAATACAATCAAGACAACATTCCAATAGGAATGTCCTCTCTGGAGATAGGCCAATTCAATCAAGAGTCTAAATTTAATTATACTGGCCAAAGTATTTCAAAGACTGTACCAAGGCTCTCCATAGAAGAAATGGCTGGGGGCAGGCAGAGGGCTGCCTTTTCCTGCTGAGTAAGAACCATGGCTATGTTAGTCTTTAGGGAAAAACATGGCTGCATAGGGATGGAGGCTTATTCCATAGTAACCTTTTGCCGAATCAGACCATTGGTCCATCTAATCTAGTCTTGTCTACACTGAGTGGCAGCAGTTCTCCCGGGTTCCAGGTGGATTCAATTTAGCACCTTCAGCATACAGGCAAATGCTCTATCAATGAACATCTACCTATTCAGTGCCAAAATATGGTTTGAAGCTTTCGGGTAGAAAGCCAAATAAACAGAGGGCTTTAGGGACCTTGGTTCTGCCGCTCCAATTCTATGCTGATTGCAGTTCTGTCGTATGATGCTGAAGTTGTCCTTTGCCCCCCAAAAATCACTTTGCTCCCTGAACATCTGAACTCTCAACACAGAACCCGGAGCCTGACTCTGTCCCCCCCCCCCGCTTTTCTTTCACTGCCTCTGCCTTCCTGCCCCTCTGGACCCCCACTTGCTGAAGCAGTGGTCCTTGACCCTGCTGCTCAAAAAGTTATTCCCGGCGCTCCTCTTGATTGCTTTCCTCACTTTTCCCTCCTCACCCAGGAATTTCAAGACTCTTATACTAAACCTCCAATGCTTTGCAGGATATCTTCGGGAGAAGAAAAGGCTAAGAGGTATACTCTATGTGTGTCTACTCATAAGTAAATTTCACTGAATTCCCACTCTCAAGTAAATATCAATCCCATAATCTTTAAACACCTATTATCCTGTAATCTATTAGAACTCCCCAACCAATGCTATGCTGAACAGAACAGGAGACATGATTACCAGTATTCCACATAGGAAGAATCCAGCCAAGTAACTAGCTCCGCCTCTTCTGAGGGGTGGAGTGAGGTACTGTATTTATATACCGGTAAGCCCTAAAGCCCCTTTTCCGCTTTGGGGTATGTCATTTAGTATTGAGAAATACTCCTTTCTTCTACAATGGATACTGTCTCCAGGCGCAGGGGTTTCAAGGCGGTAGTAAGCACAAAAGTATTTTTTAATAAGCTTTATACATTAAAGTCCTTAAAAAGAAATGAAGGGTTTTTTGGTGCCCTAATGTGATAGTTGGTTGTAGTCAACCAAGTTCTACTCAAAGCCAATTAACATAAATTAATTATGTTTGCTAATTTCAATGGTTTTATTCCGAGTATGACTAATGTTGGATACAACCCAGGTAGCTAGTAGTTGTTGTACTCATTAAAAAAAAAATGTATACAAGTACAGTGTTAAAGGTTCTGTGATAGGGCAACAAATAACCTACTTAAAGTGATTTCGCCCCCCCCTAACTTTCAGAATCACTTCCTAGTGAAAGTTTAGAACCAAACTGCTTTGAGGGTTTGTTTGTTTTTTTAACAATCAGACAGTATATAAATTTTATGAAATAAGTAGAAACACACTTACATGCTTGGGTTTTATTCACTTTCGTAAATATGGTTCTGTAGAATATAGTTTTATTGGTTATCAAAAAGTTTAGGGCCTGTTCTGATACTGTTATTGCTAGGAGTGGTGCTTAGTGTAGTAGTATAAATGACATATTCAAATAAGTTGTACTCGGCGTAGACTCATTGAAATCGATGAACATGGCTAAGTTAGGTCCATTAATTTCAGTAGGTCTATGCTGAGTAAAACTTAGTTGAATACCACTCTATCGTTTCGTTTTGCTACTGGTACTGAAGTTGGTTGACTAATTTATATAGCCCAATTCTCTGAAGAATTGAGCATCACTAAGTCCTTCTTAAATAAAAAGGCTGACTTGTGCTTTGGCCTTTTAAACTGTGTCGGGGCGGTTATCGTTTTGGTTTGTTATTATGCTATGTATTTTTGTGTTTTTATATTGTACACTGCCCCATGATCTTCGGATGAAGAGTGGTATAGAAATTTAATTAATTAATAAATAATAATAATAATAATAATAATAATAGAGGCTAGTTTATATTGCTGACATACACCTCATGCAATGAGGTAATGGCTGCAGGTTGTTTCACAGTAACCTGAGTGGAAGTACCGTATTAAAAGATTTCCTTGACCTGAAGCTATATTCTGTAGCAAAAAAAAGGTATGTATGAATTTGTGTTGTTGGGGCTGTCACTACGCTCAAGAAGTTTAGCCATTTAACAATCTGGCTTTTAACCCAAACACTAATTTAAAAAATTAGAACTTTTCAGTTTAACCGATCAAAGCTACTTCCCATGTTGGAAGGAAAGGCTACCTTTAATGTTTTCATTTCCTTATGGTAACATACCAAAAGCAAAAGAGTTTAAAAAAACCCATAAATATGCATGCCTTTAATTAGAGCTGCCATGGTTTATCAACCCCTCTGCTTCTGAGTCTTTAAATGCTTTCAACATTAGCAGGTGAGGCTTACTCACTTGTCTGTTCAGGATTCCTGCCTTGTTTAGTGGCTGGAACCTTAGTTCCTACATTTTTTGGACTAGGGGGAGGCTGAGGTTTTGTTTATTTGTTAATTAGTGGGTCTGAGTATTGCTTTATTATTTGAGTATATATATAAATATTTTAAAAATGGATGTTATGTGATATGAAATATTAATGGATTATATTATTTCTCCTCCTTTCCCCCCATGGTAATGCGTATTGTAATATATATGACTGTAAGTTGCTTGTAGACTTTTGGGTGACAAGTGACTAATTAAAGTCTAATAAATGGGGAAATAATAATAAATGATTTGTGAGTGTCGCCAACTAGTTTGGTAATAGGTTGGGCCCAACAAAACAGTGATCTCCTGACTTGGGACAGGGGTGAAACTAGCCTTTATTTCACCTGGGTCAAAGACCAAGTTTGGCATCCTAAACACATTTGTGTACACACACACACACACACACACACACACACAAACAAACAGGCTGGGAGTCTCAATGTTGCCCCTCTAGAGAGGCTAACGGGTGGGGCTTTGGGAAATCTGTCAAACAGGACCATTGAACTGCTTGCATGTGTGTCTGTGAAAATGGGAGAGTGGAAGTATGGTTTTATATTATGATTCTAATTAGGGTTGATTTTGGCAATTTCCCATTAAAAAGCTCAAAAACTATTTTGTTGTTGTTGAGATTTCACAAAGAAAGCAGAAGCGTCCCTGTATTCCAGGGGCAGTCTTGGATCTACATAATCCATTCCGGTTTCTGGTTTGATCCTGGAATGTCCCGCTTTCCCTTATGACACCCCTATTTTAATCGGAGAAATGTTGGGAGGGTATGGTAGGATGTCCCTGTTTTCATTGCATAAATGTTGGAGGGCATGGAGTTATCTGACACCGCCCCTCCAAACTGTCTGAAGGTAATCCTGTATACATAAGTTTTTTTAAAATGTTTAATATTTTATTATGGGGGCGGTATACAAATTTGAAGAAGAGGAGGAGGAAGAGGAAGAAGAAGAGAAGGAAGGAAGGAAGGAAGGAAGGAAGGAAGGAAGGAAGGAAGGAAGGAAAGAAGTATGGCTAGGAAGGAAGAACCCATGTGTTATGACAACACAGTTCCCATCATAGATCTTGTTTTCTCCTAAGGAGATAGTGCCCTTTCCCCTGCCGGGAGAAAGCAGAGAAGCAAGTTAGCATTCAGGGCAGCAAAACCACGCGCGAGAAAAGCTGCCCGGCTGCTGGACGCCGCTCAGCCTGCATTATTTCCTCGGCAGGGAAGGCAGCCCAGCCGAGAGGCCGGCCTTCCTCCCAAGCCAAACCGCGGGGCGTTGCAGCCCGGCTGTCCGGCGACGTTCCTTTCCTCGCCGTTCACCTTCTCGTCCAGCCTCGAGTCGCCTGCCCCGACGGCGGAGGGGGCGCACCGTGCGCCTGCGCGCGGGTCTCTCTCCCAGGGACGTGGCCCGCTTTCTCGAGGCTGGAGCTGCTCGAGAAAGGGTGGAGAGAGAAGGAGGGAGGGAAGGAAGGAAGGGGGGAAAGAGAGGACGAAGAAAGGCGAGACGCCGTCCGGGCGGGGAGCTCCGAGGAAGCAGTAGCAGCAAGCAGCGGTGGCGGCGGCGGCTCCGGGCCGGGCTGGCTGCCCAGGAAACTGATGTTCTCGCCTCCCCTCCCTGGCAAAGGCTTCCAAGGTGAGCGAGCGTCGCCCCTCCTGGCCCCCATCGCTCCTTTGCACCCCAGGGAGGAGGAGGAGACTCCATGGGAAGAGCCCACCCACCCATCGCCCCGGGGGGAAGGGTGCCTGGGTGGGGGAGCCCGGTGGCCTTGGAGAGGGCCAGGGGCGCACGGGAGACCCCTCGTCGCGCTGCGCCCTGGAGACGCGAATGACAGGAAGGTGTGGACGCCTCCCTCTCTCTCTCTCTCTCTCTCTCTCTCTCTCTCTCTCTCTCTCTCTCTCTCTCTGTCTCCTCGGGCCTGTTGTGGCCTTGCAAAGAGGGCTGCTCTGAATGCTCTCCCTTCCCCGCGTCTTGCAGGCGCTTGGCTGCAAAAGGAATCGCAACAGCAATATCGGAGAGCGCGCTGCTTGCGCCGGTGCGGGATTTCGTTGGGGTTTCCTCCTCCTCCTCCTTTCCACCCACCGGATTTCCTCTCTGCGGTGGGGGAACGACCCCTGTGTTGTGTGTGTCTGTGGTTAGTCTTTGTGGCAGCAACGTCCCTTCTTGGCTCTCCCAGGCTGAGCACCAGCTCCAAGTGAAGGGACCTGATCCGGCTTTATCAGACAGGGCAATGAGGGCATAATCCCTCAGAGATGGGACCGGGGTGTTTCCTTACAGATGCTCAGCCATCAGCAAGAGTTCCCCAGAGTACGGGCAGAGCGCTTTCTGCTTAACCACAGAAAGGTTGCACCCGCAGATGGCGCGACATAAAAACGTCAGCCTTGTAGCTCAATTGTTTGAGGATTGATTTCAACCCATGGGATGCATGCACGGGAAGAGGGATATATCATGGGTGAAACTTCCCCCAACTTAAGAACTGAGTGGCTCCCGTCAGTCCTCACTAAGTCCAGGGGAGCCTTCACAATCCCATCCCAACCACATATGGCAAAGAAGAATTTTTCTTGTCTTGCGTGTAAAATTCTCCGTCATAGGTGGAGGTGTCTTAAATCAGATACACCCATTTTGGAGATCCTTTTATCGCAGCGGCAAGCTACATAGATGCACACACAACGGCATACATTTTAAGATCTCTGCATTCTCTCCTGCAAAACAGTTGGTTGAGATGGGGAGGAGGGAAGAGCCCCAAAGGAGCTCAGGCGTGGAGTTAGTTCCTTAGAGAAGCTTAAGTACCGTATGTCTGAGACACTGTGTTGGAAAAATAAGCTCTAGGCCTCTGGTCCTTTTGACTTGGCTTGGTTGCACAACCCATTATGGAGACTGGTATGTTTTCCCAGTTTAAGGCTTGAAACCATTTTTCCTGAGCTGCTTTTTTCCCTTCCCTTTGCCCAGCTATGGTATCCTATAGGACACTCTGGGATAACAGCAAGGTTTTATTAATGATGCTGCTCATTCTCATAAGAAGATTCCATTACCCTTGCAGTGGAAGAAGAGAGATTCTGTTGATATGTGTGGATCTTGCCTGGGGGAGCGAATTACTCAAGACATCTAGTTTGAGCCCAGTGGCCTTTACGAGGGGTAACATGTTGATTTCAGCTGGTTTGCAAGCACCTAACAGAATCAAACTGAAATACAAGTTTCTACATGAACCATGTTAACTGGTGCCTATCTCTTACTGCTTAAATGGCAGTAGAATGAATTGAGGTGGTCCTTCAGAAGATGCTAGATATTTAAAAGTGACTGGTCCTCTTGCATCCCCGAGGCGTTGGAAATATTGATCCGCCTGTTTAAACGTTCCTGATTCTCTGCTCGCTAGCTCAAATTGCTGAGTTGCAATTTGGACATACATGATCTTCAGATTGACTAATTCTAAACCAGAAGGCTTGCATAAGAGTGATGAGCTTGCATAAGGATATTGCCATTTTTCCACAGAATAATAACCCACTTCCTGTAAAAAGTGTTTTTAAAAAAATCCCTGTTAAGTCAGCTATTTGTATACTCGGCATGCCGAGGTTCAGTCCAGGATAGCTTTCCGGGAAGTTCAGTTTGCTTTTCGAAGAGTTTATGTTTCCTCGAAAATTCACCCCAGAAGATATTGTGATAAAACTTTTGAGAGAATAAACAGAGGTGCGTGCTCAGATCAGAGAGGGTTGCTCAAACCAATGATGGAGACTTGGGTGAAAGTGCATCATTCAGCATAGCCGAAAACTATGCACTTCTGAATCTAGAGACAGCATGTATACAGGGATAGAGGCATTTCCCCTCCCTATTCCCACTCTTGATTTGCCCGTGGGGCTTAGCTGATCCACAAAGATGTGGGAAAAGCTGCAGACAATGGGTGTTTGGAATTCCCCCATGGAGTAGTGAGTGGAGTGGGAGGAGGCTGAAATCTTATTTTGTACAGGCATCTTTGTAGGGAGGAGAAAGCTGACCTTGAGGGAAAAGCAAAAGCTTGCTACAGTTGGAACAACTATGTTTGCTGAGTTAAAGAGAGAGAGAAAGGGCTATCCCCCTACAGGCATGTCCAACAGGTAGATCGTGATCTACCAGTAGATCACTGGACATCTGTGGTAGATCACTGGTAGATCAGTGGCTCCCCCAAAGAAGCTAAATAACTTTGTCTCCCCTAAAAAAACTCAACATCTTTGCCCTGCACCCCTAAAATGACCTGAACCACCAAAAACAGGGCTTTCCTTCCTAAAAAAACTCACTGTCGCTTTCCTCCTCCCTAAAGAAACTCAAGAACTGTGATCTGAACCCCCCGAAAGGGGGTAGATCACTGCCAGTTTTTAACTGTGTGAGTAGATCGCAGTCTCTTAGAATTTGACCACCCCTGCCTAGGATATCCAGCTTAAATACTCTGGGAGATAGGCTGAAGGCCAAGCCACACATTACAGTTGGTTTATTATCACTTGTCTCATTTTGTCTGTACTAAATATAGTTGGATTGGGCAAAGTGGGGGGGGGGACTGATTTGATTCTGGTGCCGGGGTGGTGGTGGAGATGTTTAACACTTGCCCTTGCACAATTGTCCCATTCTTAATTGCTGCTCTCACGCTGCTCCACACGGAAATATATAAGTGCCTGTATCATGCCTGCATTCTCTCTCTCTCTATCTCCCCTTGCAAATCAGCAGACAGTATTTTTGGGAAAGGGTTATTTAGACTGAGGGAGGTAACCTTCCCCCTCCCGCTGCATTTTTTCAATGCTGCTTTACTGATCAAATCAGCATCTTCTTTCCCTGCATGCAGATGCATTCACTGTAGTTAAAAACAAACAAACTCAAAACACCAGGAGATCAATCAATCAAGGATTTCACCGTAATAGCATGCAATTTGTCCCTAAGGCAGCTCAGCACTTGTTACCTTGCTGTGGCACTAGGCTACTATAGTCTTCTTTGAGATTTACTTACATTTTGACACTATTTTTTAGTTTTTCTGATGGTTGTTGGGATTTTGAGCAAGGCCATAGAAGCTCACATCAATGTTTGGGGGAGTGGCTGTCAGGTGCGTATTGAAAAGTCATGGGGTACTGTGTGTTTTCCCCTTGACCCAATTTCCTCACCACCTCCACATTGTTTGATGCTGAGGCCTGGTGTTTTGTGGTTAGAGGGAAATTACCGGCACATGGTTTTTCTGCAGATGGTTGATAAGATGTGTATAGAAAGGCAGGGCTTGTATTAAGGAGGTGCATGAAGACTAGAGGAAGACTAACTAGGAATAGGCAATTGGTGCATGGTTTTCTAGGATTTTGTGTTTTTAATGTGGACAATTGACTGTTGTTGTTCAGTCGTTCAGTCGTGTCCAACTCTTCGTGACCCCATGGACCAGAGCACGCCAGGCACGCCTATCTTTCACTGCCTCCCGCAGTTTGGCCAAACTCATGCTAGTCGCTTCAAGAGCATTGTCCAACTTTACCCCAACATAATTCCCTTTTCTTTATTTTACAAGTAGGTGACATGCTTAAGATTCTCATTTGCCCTTCAGTTTTTTAAGCTCCTGCATACTGCTAACTGCATTTAAACAAAATCTCTTCAGGAATGACCACTCCCCACATCAAATGGGGGGGCGACGTTTGCGTGGTCGCGCACAGCCCCCTGAATTCCTGGGTGACACCTGGGAGTTCGGCTGGCTGCGCCCTCCCCCAGAGGGGATACCTGGGGTCTCCGCCTACCCAGTTAACCATCCAATCCCACCTGGGGAAGGCGTTGCCAAGGGATTGGCCAAGTAAGGGGAGGGACTACTCTTTTCCACAGGCACGCAGGCACTGCTATACCAAGGCCACAGTTGAAGGGCCGGAAAGGAATTTCCCTGCATTGGCAGGTTTCGCCTTTCCCATAGCAATTCGTCACAACTTTGGCGGTTTCAGGCCTTGGGCGGAATCCTTTAGTCATCTTCCTAACTGGGGGGAGGGCGTGTGGGGCGGTGACTCCACACCCCCAGTGTGGCGGCGATAACAGGGTTCTCCGTTAAAGGGGTATTGGGGGGAGGCATTGTCCATACGCCGAGAGGTTGTCATTGCTCTCTCCCACCAGTGGTGGCAAAGCGGGGGGCGGGCTCTCAGCTTGAACATATGTTCTCCAGAGCCAGCCCAATCCCCACACATTCTGGATAACCCTGACGTTTCCCAGGTCCCCGGCTGGGTGCTGGGAAGGATAAACACCCAATGCCTGAGCCAAGGTCTCCCTACACCTGAATCTTAATAAAGTTGTGGCCAATTTTAATCCCATAGCACGGTGTCTTGTGTCATTATTCTGCTCGGGGGTCGCCTGGGGGTTGGGGGACTCCACCTGTCCATACAAATAAAATCTGTAAAGTCTGTAAGGACCAGGTGCTAGGGCTAGGGTTAAGCTGGCACTAGTGGGTTGTGGGAAGAAATAGCAGGAGTAGAATCTCACTGTTTTAACAGCTGCATTTTCCCCTCTGAAAGGGAGGGAGGGAGACCTACCACTAGCAGTAAAGTATTGAGATAGCTTGAAAGTAAATGCAATTAAACCCAACTGGACCTCTTTCCAAATAAATGTGGTGAGAGCTGTGTGTATCTCTTAGGGCTGTCTTCTAAGGCTGCTTTCCTCATTTCTTTCCTTTTTTTGTAGCAGTGTACAAAACATTTAATATATACACCAATAAACTGTAGCATGCATGAGGTAAATGTGTATATACTGTATCCCATTGGGGCAAGACCGAGGAAACCCAAAAGCAGTTCCTTGCTGCTTATTTAGCTGGGGAAAACTGCAATCTGCTGATATATAATGGGCAGAGCGGCCCTAATTTTTAGTGACTGATCCCCATGTAAAACAACCTTGAAGCACACAGTTCCGTGGGTCTGGAGATTTGCAGAAGGTGATGAAAGATAAGATCTACTTTAATGTAGGATGAGCATAGGGTTAGCATAAGATTAGCATCTGTTACTCCTTTAAAATTGTTTTTCCATTCTTGCATCCTGATCCTAAACTTGCTATGTAAATAGAATGGATGTTTCACTGGTACCGATAGAATTTTCATGGAAATATGATTAGCATCCTAACACACAAGCTGGGGTCACACACGATCAAAAACTGTCCTCTACTGAACTTTTAAGACGAGAAACATTTTTAAAATATTGGCTGTCAGACAGCTCTTATTGTCAAAGTTCTTCCTGGTGTTTAATCAGAATCTCCTTCCTTTTAACTTGAAGCCCTTGATTTGGTTCCTACCTTCCGGAGCAGGAGAAAACAAGCTTGCTCCATCTTCCATGTAGCAGCCCTGTAGATGTTTGAAGATGGCTATCATATCTCCTCTCAGTCTTCTCTTTTCCATGCTAAACGTCCCAACTCCCTGAACTGTTCCACTTAAGGCTTGGTTTCCAGACCCTTGATGATCTTGAGTGCTCTCCTCTGCACACATTCCAGCTTGTCAATATCTTTCTTAAATTGTGGCACCCAGAACTGGATAGAGTACTCTAGGTGTGGTCCGACCAAGGCAGGATAGAACATTTCCATTGATCTGGGCACTAGACTTCCATTGACACAGCCTAGAATAGCATTAGCATTTTTGCTGCAGCATCACACTGTTGATTCATGTTAAGCTTGTGGTCCACTAAGACCCCTAGATCCTTTTGGCATGTGCTACTGGCAAGCCAGCTGTCTCCCATCTTATATTTGTGCAGCTGGTTATTCCTGCCGAGGTGTGTAGAACCTTAACATTTGTTGAAATTATTTTGTTACTTTGGGCCCAGTTCTCCTATCTGTTAAGGTCATATTGAATTCTGATTCTGTCTTCTGTGACATTAGCTACCCCTCCCAGTTTGGTGTCATCTGCAAATTTGATGAGCATCCCCTCAATTCCTTCGCCCAAGTCATTTATAAAGACGTTGAACAACAACGGGCCCAGGACAGAACCCTGGTGGCACCCCACTTCTCACTTTGTTCCAGGGTGATAAGAAACCATTAGTGAGCACTTTTTGGGTTCGGTCAGTCAACCAGCTACAAACCCACCTAACAGTTACCTTGCCCAGTCCACGTTTTACCAGCTTTTTCACAAGAATAACAAGGGAGACTTTGTTAGAAGCCTTCCTGAAATCGAGATCCACAACATTCCCCTGATCCACCAAACTTGTAACTTATCAAAAAAGAGATTTGTCTGGCCTGATTTAATAGTTTCATTCAGCAGGTGCACGTCAAAGATAGGATTCTGTTGTAAATCTTATTTCAGTTCTTGCTGAGTATAAATTGTTTTCTGCTTGGCTGCTTTCCCACTTTTTTTGCTCTGCCTGTTTGTTTTTATTGGTTGGATATTATCTTGCTTACCCTGATAGCGCAGGAAAAGGAAAGCTAAGTACATCTGTAGGTCATTGCAAATATAAGACTATGCCAATTCTTATCTAAAACAGTAATTTTGTGTCAATTCATGTTATTTTTAACAGAAGTTTTTTTTCTTAAGTGTTGGGTTTAATAGCTCCATTCACCACAATCCACTTAACTGAATAAATAATGTTCAAAGAGAATAAAGTAAAAATATATTAATATATGATAATGGTTAGTCATATTGAAGAGCTGAATGTGAAAAGGAGTAACTTATATCTTCTAACTCGTTTTTTAAACGGGATATTCAGGATCTTGCGTTCCTGTAACTTTCTAATAACATTGCTAGCCAGTATTTTTATTGCAATTTGAATATACTTATTCTTAATTGGAAAAGTCATTCTTTATACATATTGGTATTCCCTGACTTAGATTATCTCTTTAATCTTTCTGAAGGCCGGGATTAACAAAATTTCTGAATGATTTCTGTTTTATGGGAAAATGCTATAAAATTGTGAAGTCTTAAAAACATCATTTGGAGTTTTAGTCTTCAACTTCTTCTATAATTTCTTCCCACAAAATAATACGCATTACACTCTTGCAAACACCTCATTTAGACATTGGTCCCCTGTTAAAATGACAACTTAACTTATTGTAGCAGCATAATATTTAAGATACTGGTGGCTATAATTAAACAGCAGTAAAGTAACCATTAGTGTGTTTTATGGTACATGAAGGCATTAAGTAAGTGTAGATTAGTAATGTCCATGGCTTAGATAGAACTTGGCGAATCCATTTTCCATTCTGCAGTGGACCATCAACTTCACAGTTGGTTCATTATTAATTCATTGAGTTCATAGACTTGTAGAGATGGAAGGGGCCCAAGGGTCATCTAGTCCAACCCCCTGCAATGCAGGAATCTGAACATTTTTTTACCCTAATGCATAATGTACACCAATTTCCTTTAAAGCTATCCATTAAGCATTGTATTCTGTAACATGTACTAACAGGAGTAAAAATCACATTTACATATACAGTATGTACAAATACACAAAACAAAATATAAAATAAAAAAATCAAAAAAAAATCCTTCCAGTGTCACCTTAGAGATCAACTAAGTTTGTTCTTGGTATGAGCTTTCGTGTGCATGCACACTTCTTCAGAGACACTGAAACAGAAGTGTGCATGCACACGAAAGCTCATACCAAGAAAAAACTTAGTTGGTCTCTAAGGAGCTACTGGAAGGATTTTTTTTTTTTTTTTTAACTATGGCAGACCAACACGGCTACCTACCTGTAACTACAAATACACAGAGAGATTATTCGGTACTGTACATGTATTAAGTAGATTAAATTTTACAATAATATGGGTATGTCGGTGAGGAAAACTAAATATCTGTCACCAAGGGCAACCTCTTTTCAGCTGACTCCAAAACCTGGAGTGAGAAAATCTGGGCAGAAAAGTGCTTGAGGCAACAGGCAGGGGAAAGTACAACTTTCTTTCTCCATGTGCCCTTTTAGTTGTAAAAAAAACAAAAACCCCTCTGTTTAATGTGGGTTCAGAGAAGACATGTGAATAAACAACAAAGCTGCCCCAACTTGTCTGATTTGGCCCTTAAATGATCCTGTACGTGAAGTCTCCGAAGAACATTTTCAGTAGGCTGCTGTGTGAAACATGGATATATTTGTGCCCAGCACTTGTAAGAGACAAACTGGAAAGGTCAAGCCTACCTTGACACTTCCCTTTCTTGCTTTTGCTAAACATGACGATTGTGTTACCTGAGAAACAAAAATGCTAACCTGTGCTGGCATTTACAGGTACTGTACATAGTGACCGTATTTTGCAGTTCTGCAGAAGTATTTCAAATTAAAGCTTCAACAAGTCATGCGAACTAGAAAACCCCAGGGCTCAGACTAAACAACATTTTCAAGTTCTCTGGAAACTTGCTTTGTGGGGTAATAAATACCTGTCGTTGCTTTAAAAGAAGAGGGAACATTTGCTGTTCTTTGAGGCTTTGTGGGTTTTTTTAAGCACGTTAAAATTATGCATATTTACTTCTGCAGTTTTTACTTCTCCTTTCAAGTTCAGTCAGTGGCTATTAAAAAAATAATAATCTGGTGTTTTTGGGTTCCACTAATGTAGAAGCACTTTCTCGGAGTGAAAGTTTTCCCTCTTTTCTTGGCACAGAGCAATTTCTGCCTCGCTCTTGGTTGCTTCCATTGTGCCAAAGAAAACAAATGTCTTGGCTTGTGAAGTACATCACCAGCGAGAAGAAACCTCTTGCATGTAAATACGGCTGGCAAATGAGATAGTTGGTTCCGGGTTGGCATTGTTCTCTGTATTCAAATTTATGGAGGTGAATCAGAGACAAACATTGGCACCAGAGGCCTGCAGGAGTAAACGGGGAGCAGGACTAGTACAGTTCACCCTGTAGCAAAGCAAAACAAAAAACCCCTGATACCCTTGATAAGGGGTGCCCTGTTGACTCGGGTCAAAGGTCTATATCATGGGTAGGCAAACTAAGACTCTACTGTATCCTCAAGGGTCTTGCTCCTGGTCAGTACAGACCCCATTAGTTTATATGTGAAGTTGGCAACAACAAAGAAGACTCAGTGTTAATCACTTTACAGTACATTGAATTGTGCGTGCATTCCCATTTTTGGAGCTCCCTGAAATCTCATTTTGTTTTATCCAAGAATGATTTCATGGTTAATCCTGAAGCAAACCTGGCTATCTCACTGCTCATCATCTCAGCAATGCTTAGGGAATTTTTTTTATCACCCATCTGCTACTGCAAAAGGTGTTTAACATACATTTAAATCTCTCAATTATCACCGGCTGTAATTTTTTGCCATCCATTTCCCACCTCGATTCTTTTTTCTTCATATACCTGCCAGCTAAGATTTCACTTCATGCATCCAAAGAAGTAGGTTTGAGTCCGCAGATGCTCATGCCATTAAAAAAATGTTAGTCTTTCAGGTGCCACAAAACTCCTTTGTTTTTTATTGTAAATGTGAAATAGCACTGGTCATGGGTGTAGCCAAGGGAGGGCTGGGGGGGGGCAGCTGCTCCCCTTAGATCCACAAATATTATTGAAAAGCATTGAAAGTAATAACTTATCTGAGGTTCTGCCCCCCCCCCAGCAGAAGCCTGCCCCTTGCAATGTCCTATTTATGGGGGTATTTTTACCTATGATTTCCCAAGAAAAGCTCAACAACTATGATTTCCTTAAAAAAAAAAAAGCTCAAAAATCCGTCGCACTTGTTCTCTTCTTTGTTAATACGCAAACGACTGGTAAGATATCTGTGAGCCGGCCAGCTAGTAAAATTTGGCTTTGGGACTTTGCGGAAATCTTATTAGTAAGGCTGACGTACCTGAAAGCTTTAGATGTCGCTTTTTCAGAACTTGCAAATGCTTGCTTTTCTATCAGTTCTTTCTCCTCATTAAATAAAAGCACCAGTGATCATTAGTAGATACCTGAGATGTGGCTTAACAAATTACAGTTGCATGGAAAGGGAAGGAGACAAAACAGAGGTGGGGGGGGGGTGAAACCACTGGAGAGATCCAGCTAAACACCCATGACTGTGCTTGCCATTCCTGACCAGGGAGCTGTTAAATGCCTCCTTGCATGCTTTCCTCCTCAGGTGGCGACAGACAAGGTTACAGGGAAGCTGAGTTCTACTCTCTCATGGGTGAAGAACACTGTCAGTCAAATGGCCAGCCAGGTGGCAAGTCCATCTGCTTCATTACACACGGCATCCTCCTCTACCACGCTCTCGACTCCAGCATTGTCTCCGTTGTCCCCCGCGGATTTGAGTGCCGATGACTTAGAGCTATTGGCCAAATTAGAAGAGCAAAACAGGTGAGTGGCAGCTTAGCTTTCCTGGTGGTGCTCAGGTTCTGAAATCGGTTCCAGTGGCGGGGCATGTTTTCCAGCTTATTTGTCTGGCCATTGGTCGCGAGCCGTATAATTACCTGGCAAGGCGATAAGCTCAGCTTGGAAGGTATCCAGTAGCCTGGGGTGTAGCCATTCTGTCATATGCGTCTGCTGCCAGGTGAGTGAGTCTGGGCAGCCTGTGGCATGTTGAATTGTGCAGGTGGGTGGCTTGGTTTTAAAACAACAACAACAGCAGCACGTTCCTGTGCTTTCTTGAAAAGCTAAGCTAGTTGTGTTCAAAGATGTGGAACATATAATTTCCTTTAAATCTCCCAAGTTTCCATCTGGTTTTTCGGAAAAAAAACGCTGGGATGTCTTTCTTAATCAAGACTTGCATACCTTGCATTCCGGTTCAGTTTCATATCCCTCCCCGACCAGACGAACCATAGTTTTTGTCACAATAAAGGGTTGTGACACTACAACCTCACCCAAATATTGTACGTAAGACTGCAGTACATTTGTGTTGTTTTGTTGTTGTTGAATGCCTTTCTCGATAGGCTTGAACGCAGAAAAGATCTAATACAACTGACTTGAGCAATGTCTCTTCTTCAAGGTCCCTGTGCCTTGGCGTTTTGTGTGTTCTTCCTCGGCCTTGTCCACACGGTATTTGCCAAACCATGGCTTAATTTGTGACTGTGCCTCCCCCACAGCCCACCCCCCATGCTACGTGCAGCAAAAATAGTTTCCCCTGTCTTGTGAACCCATATCATAGTTCACTTGCTTGTTGCAAACCAACTGTGAGTGCTAAACAAAACAAAACAAAAAAAGCCAAGAACAAACCTTGGCTTGTCTTTCTAGTTTTCCATGTGTAGTTTGTTTGAAACAGATAAAGCAAACCACGATCTGGGGCCATGCAACAAGACAAGCTAGACTATGGTTGGTTTGTGACGCATGTGTCACCCACAGGGGCTGGCAGGAGGAACATTCACAATTCAAAGCAAGCTATGTTAGTTGTGGTTGATTGCTGTAAACAGTGAACTACAGGAGTGTTACAGGTACCCATTGTGTATCAGCTGTCCCTTATCACCACTGTCAAAGCTATCCCTTCCATGTCATTGCCCAAGTATTTTAAATTTTAAAATTATTAATGTATTTTTCTTGATGGAATATGGTCCTGCTGTGCTAAGGCTGTATGTTGGGTGTCCTCTAATTTGGTGATTTTTTGTTTTGTTTAAGAAGCTGGTGTTTTATGTTTCGTGTATTGATTTGTTACCTTTCGATGGCCGCTTTTAACAATTTTTGTTTGTTTCTTAGCTTGATTGTGAGTCTCCGAGAGACTGTCCTGTGTTAGGCAAATAAGATGAATCTATTTTCTTCTAAGTCCTCTCTCCCTGTAGCACTCAAATAGAGCAGTAGTTATCTGTCCTCCTAAAAACAAGTCATGAATGCCAGCAAGGATACACCCATGTGCCCGTCTTTCTAATTTTATACACTTCAGTAGGTTTTTGTTGTTGCTGTGTCCTCTTTTTCTTTTAGAGTGCCTTTTGTGTCATTTCATTTTATCACAGATCTCTCCTAGTCCATCCATTCTCTGTTTCACTTTTGCTCTCTTTCAATGTTTGGGCAACACTTACATTCTTCAGAAAACAGAAGTAACTATTTTCAGGTGCTGGTATGTGTGTGCTCTTAAAATGGGAAATTCCTTTAGATTTAATCCTAAGAGATCAAAGCAGAATACCAGTGTTTGGAAAGCCTTATTGAAAACTTGCTTAGAAACCTGAGGAATTGCCTGCTTTCACTCACTAAATGTATGAACCTAACAGTTCTTCGGAGCTCTGCAGGATTCAGATTACACATTCCGTCACCGTGGAAAACAAACTTTGACCTGAGCATGTGCAAAAGATTTGACAAAAAACGGAAGTGTGAAAAAAAAGGAAGTAGGGAACCTTTCTCTGGACAACTACTCAGTTTCTTTATTTTTTTAAGTTACACGGGGTTAAGTTCCCCTCCAATATAAACTGGAATGGTTCATTCTTAACCAATCAGGAATCTGTTTGAGGAACGTAAATCATTGATGGAAATGAAGTGGTTTCTTTTCTACTGACTGCTTACGTTATCATAAACTGCAAATTCTGAATTAAAAAGGAGCCATGGACTTATCAAGGTAAGGGTTACACCAGGGAATTAGGATAAATACTTCAAAATGAAAACGTTTGCCGCAGTCCGGTTTGCAAAATTATGACTTGCTATGGTGAAGCGTTTGTTTCATTCTTCAAGAGTAGGCAACCACACTTTCTATGCTTATCTGGAGTTTGGACTTGTTTACTGCACTGCTAGTAAGGGAAAGGTTTTCTTTTTGTCTTGCAAGTGTAAGGAACATACCAGTTTTGCCTTGTAGACCAAGTTGGGTAAGAAATTATTAAATTTCATGAGCCATGTCTTAATATTCGAAAAGTAGTCCATCACTTGCACACTGATGGTAAGAGTTACAGTTCCAAGTCTTGTATTTGGGTCTCCTGCTTCCTTTTCTCTCTGCTTTCCACTTCTACTCAACTGCCTTTGGCGTCCTGTGTTCTACCCTAATTTTTAGTTACAGATAATCCTCATGTCTTGCCTGTTCAGGTAAATAATTGCTGTTTTAACTGAGTGCATGGTTGCTTTAAACATAAACAGTGACAGGAAAACTGCTGTTACGGCTGATTCATAAGCTTATGATAATCTTAAATGCTAAAAAGCTAAAGAAGTAAAAATGGAGCAGAGCCTTCTGTAAGCCCCCCTTCCCACCTCCAGAACATTAATTCTATATTCCCTGAATTAATGTTAAGCCATAAAGTGGTCTAGTTCTATCATAGGTGGCTCATTCCTTCGACAATTTATGAGAATTTGTCGTTCCCTTTGTTAACTGGCAATTTTCATTAAGCTAACAACTGGAAATATAGAAGCATTTGGGTATTTGCTTTTCAGCATAACAAGTGTTGCACATGCTTGTTTAAAGTATTTCTATAAAGTTGATGAGCAAACAACTATTCCTTTAAGGCAGCCTTTGCCAACTTGGTGTTCTCCAGATGTTTTTGGACTACAACTCCCATTAGCTCCAGCTAGCATGACAGGCCGGGGGTGATGGGAACTGTAGTCCAAAACATCTGGAGAGCGCCAGCTTGGCAAAGGCTGCCTTAAAGGAAAAGCGCAGGGTAAGTTTAGTAATCTCAACTCATTTGGCCAATATATTTAGAAAGGAGGTTGTGAATGGAGCATGGAAATTGGGTGCATGGGGGGGGTGAAGGTTGGCAAGAGCAAACCGCAAATGAGAAAACAGTTTGGAACTTGATTCTGTCATTGATAAGTGTCCCAAAGTAGAACCAAGTGAACAGCAAAATTGTAAGCAATATATAAGTGCTGATAGGGCTTCTGACCATAAGAGGAGTGGAAAGTGAACTTTCCCCCAGTTATTGGGAGATGATAAATGATGACGATAGCATCAGTTCAGTCCAATCAACGGGACTTACTCATTTGTTCAATGAGGCTTAGTCACTATTTGGTATGTTCATGGTTTCAGCCTCACTTACTTTACTAATAAGTTGGGCTTAATATTTAGCTATGACTTGTTCACACATCTAGAATGGAATTGCCAGCAAACACATTTCCCCTGAATGTGTGTATGCTATTGCTGCAAATATAGGAATGGGGAGACAGGGTCAGATCAGGAGCAGGGGACATACTTGACCTTTTCTTTTTCTTTTTTTAAAAAAAGATTTTATTATTTTCTACATTAAACAACAAATACATCAAACAAATAAACAAAAACAATTAACAAAAGATAAAACAAAAAAACACACATCAAACACATTAAAACAACATAAGAATAACAAAAAAAAACCTATACATACCTAAACAGGAACACCAAAAGAAATCATTGTTTAATTCTAATTTCAATCTTCTTTGGGGGGACTTCCCCCGTTCTCTCAACTGCGTTCAATATCAATACACTTTGGTAACTTTGTAACTATTTTCTTAACATTCACCACTATTCTTAATAATCATAAAGATACTAACTAACCATATATAATTCATTACTTAAACAACATATCCTTAGACATTTCTAAATATTTTAAACCATTCATAACATTACTTCTTGTGTACTATTTTCATCTAACATCAACTAGCTAAAGCCAATTAAACAAGCCAGTTCTGCTTCAAATATCTAACTTTTCACGATTTTTTAAATAGTCCTTAAATTTCTTCCAATCCTGTTGCACCTTCTCCTCCCTCTGGTCTCGGAGTCTCGTGGTCAGTTCAGCGAGTTCCATAAAGTCCATTAGCTTCATCTGCCATTCTTCCACTGTCGGGATCTCTTCACCTTTCCAGTTTCTTGCAAGTAAATACTTGACCTTTTCAATACCTGCCGATTCTTCCTGGCAAATGCCCCATTTCCATTTTTGAAGTCTGGCTGTGACACTCACACACACACACCTGTATGGTCCATTTCTCCCCTTAATAATTTACCTTTTGATTCATGAGCTTCATTAAATACTCTCTTACGGGGGGGGGGGGAACCATTTCAAAGAACAAGGTTCTGATTCCAGCGCTAAAATACTTAAACTTGGTTCGGTTGTTACTTTGCTTAGTCTCAAAGGGTAATGAAGGAGGTCGTGCAAACAAGCGTGCTTAAGTTTAGTTCATGGCAGAGCTGTCAATTCCAAATGCAAAATCTGGCCTGTTCTTTTCAATACGTCCAGAAGATTCAAAGCGTTTTGTGTTTACCGCAGATTGTTGGAGACCGACAGCAAATCGCTGCGCTCCGTAGATGGGTCAAGAAGAAACAGTGGGTCCTCACTTGTTTCTAGTTCGTCAGCTTCTAGTAACCTCAGCCACCTCGAGGAAGATTCCTGGATCCTTTGGGGAAGAATTGTGAATGATTGGGAAGATGTGCGCAAAAAGAAAGAGAAGCAGATTAAGGTTTGTTGATTGGCAGTGATCAAAATCATTAGTCATTGGGAGTGTCTGCATTTAGAAATATCACTCTCTAAAATCTGGCAGTTCAGAATGTAATGCCTGGCATCGTAGACTGTGCTAGACAGTAAAACGTAATTGTGTTCAATATTATCCCTTTTTGCCTTTTCTTTCTTTCTTTTGCCTTTCTGCTATCACATCCTTCTTAGAAAAAATGAGAACATTTCGGTAAACTGCACGCTTTGAGATTATTGCAAGTAGAGCAGTTAATAAATAAATGCTCATCAATTTTTTTTTTATGCTCTAGGAACTTGTTCGAAAAGGGATACCCCATCATTTCCGAGCAATAGTTTGGCAGCTTTTATGCACAGCTCAAAATATGCCAATTAAGGATCAATATTCGGAACTCTTGAAAATGACTTCACCTTCTGAAAAGCTTATAAGAAGGGACATTGCTAGGACATACCCCGAGCACGACTTTTTTAAGGAAAAAGACAGCCTTGGGCAGGAGGTTTTATTTAATGTAATGAAGGTAAGTCTGCAGCTCATATTTCTTAACGGAAAAGTAATTGTTTTAAGGAAATATTTGCTTTAAAACTGCCATTTTATTTATATTTTGCTTTAAAATAAAATAAAATAAAAGAGATAAACAACTACCTGACATTTAGAAAATAGCTGAAGGCAGCCCTGTTTAGGGAAGTTTTGAATCTGTGATATTCTAATGTATTTTAATACTTGTTGGAAGCCGCCCAGAGTGGCCAGGGAGACCCAGCCAGATGGGCGGGGTACAAATAAATTATTATTATTATTATTATTATTATTATTATTATTATTATTATTATTATTATTATTATTATGCCGTTTTATTTATATTTTGCTTTAAAACTGCCATTTTATTTATGTTTTGATAAAATGTAAGTCCGTTGTGTTTTATCATATTTTAATGGGTTTTTTTAAACGTAAAGCATAAATCTTAGAATCTTTTGCAGATTAAGCAGTATATAAATATGAAATGCTCACTCTGACACTAAACTTAAGCCGTGACACCCAAGCTATGTCTCTATATGCTGAGCATATTGTTGCACGGCACCCCAATCTCCAAGCGGTACACGATTCCAGTAGTTCCAAGCCTTGGATTCAAACAGAAATCAAACATTGCCCTGTCTTTCTCTCCCCCCAGCATTGGTGTTTTTCTAACTACCACCTAGCCATTTGCCATCTCACACAGATCCACTTCCCCTGAATGGCCCATCACCCAGACAGATCACCTCATCAGGAAGCAAGCCTGATGTATATTTCAGCATTTGCTGAATCCAGGGGGTAGAAGGGTCTCTGCATATAGCCTATTCATAACACTTTATTTCTGAGTTGAGTTGCAAGGAAATCTGTCTCCATCTCAGGAGTGTAGCCGGGATTTCTGTTGTCAGGGGTGCAGGCTTTATGTTGGGGGTGGGGAGAGAGAACCTTAGTTAGTTAAGTTTTTTAAATTGATTTACTTGATTGGGGGGTGCTCCCCCCCCCATGACTACACCCATGCTCCAACTGTCTCCATCCAGGTGCATCCAGTTGGCTAATGAAGAAGGTAGAGTGCTAAATTAGATGCTCCCTTGCTGGATGGATTTGATTTAAATCAGTTTGATTTAAATCACGATTTAAATCACTAGTTAGTAAGATGTGATTTAAATCTTTTTTTTTTTTTAAACAGAAAAACTCATTCTTGCTGGTATAATCTTAATATTTACAACCAGGTGAAGGTTCCATCTTTGGAATAATACATTTTCAGAGTAGTTTTTTACAGTTATATAAAAAATGACTGATTTGGTTATACCATTAGAAATACACAGATAGATAATTACAAAATTATTGTGAGGTTTAATAAGTTAACTGTTTATATTTGGACAGCTTTTCTGCTGTACTTTATTGGAAGGAGAAAAATTTCCTTAATAAAAATTTAAACAATTTATTTAACTAAAACAATAACATTATAGCATATGTATCCATGTTTGTTAACTGATGTGGTTAAACGGTTTTTTTTTTAAATAAATAAAAACTTAGACTGAGTTTTAGCTCACATGAGAAACTTAAATCCTTATTTTGTGATTAATAGCATTTGGACTGTAATGTAACTTAAATAGAAAAGTATCTTTAGAAAGATTTTTCCTCCAAAAGCATTTTATTTTAAAAATCCTATTTAAATTTTTAAAAAAAATCCTATTTAAATAAAAAAAATCCTATTTAAATAAAAAATCAATTTTTTCTTTTAAAAAAACCCCATTGATTTTTTTGTCCACCCTGGTCCCTTGGTATAACCTAGCGTAATACTCACTCTTTTTTCGCTTATGTACATACACTTGAATTTATATTTATGAGTGTTCGTCGGCTGTATGTGTACCCCAAATTAGAAGGCAAAATGGGGGATTTTTGCATTTCTGAGTCGGATCCCATCACTAACAAGGTGTCTCACGACAGATGAGGGACTCCCCAGGCTTCTAATGGGTATCTCTGTGGTTTGGCTCTACGGGAAAATGCGCCACCCTAAGCAATGAAAACAAGTTGACTGATAAAAGTCCCAGATCTTTGAAGGGAGAAAGGGAGATCTTTTTGATGGATAAGACTAGCTTTCAGTCACAGCGAATTACTTTCCCATGGTGTACCAATCATAGTGATTTAGGGGAGGGCTTTTGGTGCAGGGCACTGTTAAAAAAAATTTGTTTTAAAACAAAGGAAACGTCCATAACTTTTTGGTTCTCAAGCAGCGTAGCGTATAAGCGAGTGTATCGTAGATCTCGACTTTCCCATCTTCTTCCATCTGTAATTTTCATCTTTCAAAGACATTAACTGCTGTTAGATTGGGACCTGCATATCGCATGGCTCATGTGAGTAAGACTTCCATGAGAGAAATATCGGAATGCAGCACGTGGGCTGACCCTTGGGGAATTACTTGGGCTCATCAGTTGCAATTAGACTTTCTGACAGCGAAGGGAAGAATTACCCTGTTGTTGCAAGTTAGGCACATCTGTTGTAGACATTAAGCCAGCCAAGAGAATGAGCTCATGTTGAACTGTCAGTTGACTTTTTCATACAAATGCACTCGAAACATTTCCTGCTGATTGCTGTTTCCTTTTGATTGGAAGTGTGGTGCAGCTCGTTATTTGTGCATTGCGAAGCATATCAGAGGTGGTATACGTAGTTAACACGCTTTCCTTTTTTAATGCCATGGGATATAAAATATGCAAATATACAGCTGGAAGGGTTGGGATAACCAGGAGACCGACGCTCATATCTCTCAAATCAGGAACATTAGAAAGAAAGATCTCAGCTCTTTTGGACATGTATTTAACAGCTATACAGTGGTACCTCGGGTTAAGAACTTAATTCGTTCTGGAGGTCCGTTCTTAACCTGAAACTGTTCTTAACCTGAAGCACCACTTTAGCTAATGGGGCCTCCCACTGCCACTGTGATGCCGGAACACAATTTCTGTTCTCATCCTGAAGCAAAGTTCTTAACCCAAGGTACTATTTCTGGGTTAGCGGAGTCTGTAACCTGAAGCGTACCACTGTAGTTGTACAGGACAGAGGGAAGCCTTCACGATTTCAAGGATAAGTTCATCCCTTTATTGTCACTACACCACCTTTGTGCAGTGAAATTAAACAAGCCCCCACCCCCATACACTCAGTCTTGTCCGACAAGTACACAGAGTGTGAACAAGACTGAGTGTATGGGGTGTGTGTGGCTCGTTTAATTTCACTGCACACAGGTGGCGTAGTGACAACAAATGTTTATTTATTTTAATTTTATTTTACCCAGCCTTCTGCCCCACTTTCAACCAGTAGCACACATGCAAATGTTGGCCACCTACCAGTTAGGATTGCTGGTTTTTCACTTAGCATGTCGTGGGTAGCAGAGGGGTAAAATTGCAAACATTTATTGCCTCTACGCTCCTTCTCACAATCTGCACACAGCCCCTTCTGTGCTTGTCTCCTCATACCAGCCCTACTAGTACAAAGGTTGAGAAAAGAGCCCATTAGGCAAATTTGCTTGCCGTTCTTTTTTTCCCTTTCTTTTTTCCATTCCTCGTATCTTGACCTGTTGCTGCCTCCAGTCTTCCTTCCTGAAGCCATCTGCTTCCTTCACTCCCCCACACTTTCTGTGAGTGGTCATTTGACCTTTGGGTACTGTCCTTTCCCTCCGACATTCAGATCTGCTTCCATTACAGCACCTCTGCGTAATTGATTGCCTCTTCCTCTTGCCATGCGTTTGTGGCATCCTAGCATCTCAGCCTGTAGCCAGGATCCTCTCAGGCTAGCATGCATACAACCTCTGGGTTTCAGTAGAATGTAAACTTAATCCGATATCAGCAGAACCTCTGTGCACTTCGTGTTTCTTATGTTAAATAATAATAAGGGAAATATTGATGGTGATGACGACGATGTGCCCAGGAAACTTGAGGTCTGCAACCTGTATGAATTAAAGGGTGCCAAAATGACTTCTCCTCTTATCCTGAATTGGCTCTGGGGGGTCTCTCAACCCTTTGGAGCAGGTTTTAAGAGGCATGTGGCGGCCTGCAGGGGGAGGAGATGAAGGGGAATTTCCTTTGCATGTCTGGACAGCCATTCTTCTTGTGCATGAACACTATTGCATACAGCCCTGTGCACATTGATCAAATTAGAACCATTTCTTTTGGTTACTTCTGCATTTACTGCTCAAGACAGGGGCAGAAATGGAAAACCTTATCCAGCAACTTCTCTGGGTTTTGAAATGTTAGCAGGCAGTCCCCACACGCTTCTGCAACGATAAGAGCTAAAAACATGCTTAAAAGGTAATAGGTAGCTGGTATCCTCAAGAAGCAGAATTTTGTGACCACTACTGTATTCTGTGCTCCTTTGGATACTGGAAGTGGTTTGCCTCGTAGTGTAAACCAGAGTGGGGCAATACAGGTATTTGTAGAGTGCTGCACTAGGACCTGGGAGAGCAGGGTTTGAATCTCCCACTCAGCCATGAAGCTCACTTGGTGAGCTTGGAGTCAATCACCAACTCTCAGTCTAACCTGCCTCACAGGGTTGTTGTGAGGATGAAATGGGGGAGCAGGAGAACCATGTACAGTATGTACCCCACCTTGAGCTCCTTGGAAGAAAAGGTGGTATATAAATATGATGGGTTTTGGAAGCAGATGTGCTGTGATTTCTGTTGCTTGGGGTCTTAACGGTTTTTAAAAAACATTTTCTAGGCTTATTCATTAGTGGACCGCGAGGTTGGCTACTGCCAAGGAAGCGCTTTTATTGTTGGACTGCTTCTCATGCAGGTAAGTAAACCACACTGCTTCGCGAAACTATATATTACTTTGAAATTTTGCTTTGTCCAAAGCAGTACAGGATGATGATAAAGCGTAACACAGGATCCATGAACAGGGGCTCTTCTTGTGTGGTATCTTAACTGGTCTTTACTACAGACTTTGAACGCACATTGCTTTATGTAACAGTTCAGTAAATTTTAAGCCCAGGCTTAATGTGAGTAAGGAGCCTTGCTTCTTGTTGCTCTTTTGGAGACCAGCCCTTAGAATGTAAATAGCGCATTCATGTGTATTTGTTCCCTGCTTGTTAAAAGAGAAATGTTTGGCCACAGGTAGCTTTCCCCCTGGCCCCAGGCACAATGATGTTCATTCTGCAGAGATGTTACAGATTATAGTAATAGAAAACCTGTTCTACGGGATAAAAATTCCTGGGGAAGCTTGAGATTCCCCAGCATGGCTTACATAACCCACTAACTCTCCTGGCTCTTATTATTATTTAATAAAAAAACAACAACACCCTACTGCAAATGTTTAATATTGGCCAGAGGTTGCAAGTGTTTGAAGGCAATGACAACACTCAGACAAACAAATCTCAGTTTAATAAGCCAAGCTATGCCTGATCTTCATTTGTGAAAATGCCTCATTCTTCCCTTCACACAAGTCGCTTGCCTTTACATCTGAACTAGCAGCTAATGATTTCCACATCCTAGCTTGTTTGGAAGCCAACTTCAAGCCCCGCTGGCATCCTATTCTGCCTGTTTGGAGGCCATTGGCCATAGTGTCCTAGTTTAAATGCAATGATGAACTATGGTTAGCTGCAGCATCCTGGCTTGTTCCCTCCCATGGAGAAGCAGGTGAAGCAGCTTTGTGCAGGAGCCGAAATCTTGCGCATGCTCATTAATCTGAAAATGGATAATCCAAATATGGCCAGTGCTTCCAAACCTGGGTGTGAGCTTGTAATGTAGGGAGTATCTGCAATGCTTTTTCCATGTAACCACAGCTGCCACAATGAGACTACCAAGCCACAAGAGCTTGAGAAACAGCAGTTCTTTTCACTTGTTCAGATACTGCAATAAAAAAAGCTACAGATGAAAATACCTGTATACGCAGATACATACCTGTATGATTCCTGTAGCCATGTAGTATTGGAAACTTATTGGGCTTTTTTAGAGTGACTTTGACAATGAGTAATAAGCTCCTGACTTGATTCTCCTTCGAAACAGATGCCCGAGGAGGAAGCGTTTTGCGTGTTTGTTAAATTAATGCAAGATTATCGACTACGAGAACTCTTCAAGCCAAGTATGGCTGAGCTTGGCCTTTGTATGTATCAGTTTGAATGGATGATACAGGTATATATATAATATGAGATCTTTTACCGGTTGCATGTTTTGTAGTTCGTTTCTTTTTGTTTTTAAAGTTGCAGATATTTCCCCACTTTCTCAGCAGTGGATTAGGAGAACTGGGTGGAAGGGAGGTGGAAGGCCATAAATTAAAAGCACTTCCAAAAGGAAATGATGTGCAGAGAAATTGCCAGAGTACAGGAAGTAGAGAGCAGCGCTTCAGTCTATAAACCCCGCTGAACTAAGAAAGTTGAACAGCTTTGTCTCCAGTATATTGTTCATATTCCCTTGTTATCCCTATTTTAATACTCAGTAAGAGAAAACACCAGTGCTTCATAACCATTAGATGGGTATGGATGATTTCACACAGCGGAATGCAGAGCGATTCAGTCTGAGGTAAATTACATGAGAACTGTCTAATCAGTGTGTGGCCTTCAGACAATATAAATCATATTCTTGAAAGAGGGAGACCACCATTTCAAAGTGTAGTCCTTTAGATAGATAGATAGATAGATAGATAGATAGATAGATAGATAGATACTTATTTTATGAAAGTCTTAACTAAAAACAAACAAACCTGTAAATTTTCTTTCAGGAGCAACTGCCAGAGCTGTATGTGCATTTTCAGGCTCAGAGTTTTCATACTTCTATGTATGCCTCGTCATGGTTCTTAACTATTTTTCTTACATCTTTCCCATTACCAATTGCAACAAGAATATTTGATATCTTTATGTCTGAGGTAAGCTATTGTCTAATGCCGGTTTTCACAATCAAAACACTGTATCTCCCAAGGCAACTATTTCTGATGTAGACTGTGGTTGTTAGTTGGGTTCAGGGGTGCCAACTTGAGTAAAATATTACAGGAGTCCAGGTAAGGGCCCCCCCCCCTTGCATAATTGATCACATGACACAACACATGCAAACCATTTTAATGACAATGCCCATCAATTTGGGGGGCGGAGGGCGGTCCCCTTAAATATTTTATTGGGTGTGGGTGGAAGGGACCTCGGTCCCTAGCAGTTTGCTCCTATGCTTGGATGAAACTTGACATTCTGTGTCAATCTAAGCAGAGCCTCATTTGTTTTAAGTGTGGCGCTGAGATCTGTCAATCTTAATTTTGTCAGTATTCAGCTAAATGGGAAAATATATCTATATTAGATATCAGAAATGCTTACCTGAAATAAAACACATACCTTATTCCTAGGGTTTGGAGATAGTGTTTCGGGTCGGATTAGCACTACTCCAAATGAATCAAGCAGAACTGATGCAGCTCGACATGGAAGGGATGTTACAAGTAAGCTAAATGTGACATTGACATATCAAATAGCTGGAATGTTTGCGTATAATGTTGGTATTAATTACCGTGACGGTGTGCTTTGTTTTTAGCACTTTCAGAAGGTCGTTCCGCGTCAGTTTGATGGTGGGCCAGATAAATTAATCCAAGCAGCTTACCAGGTCAAATACAATGCAAAAAAGATGAAAAAGTAGGTAGTACGTTTTGCATGAAATAGCACATGTGCTCTAAAACAGTTGCTGGGTTTTGAATTGCTTTAAAATCTTGTTAACATTGCTTCCGTTTAAGAGTCTCACCAGTTTCTTTGCCAATGATACTAACTAGAGTACTGTGTATCACACCTGGGGGAGGGGGATACATCAGCCACCTTGGCCTTTTGGAGATACGTACAAGCATTGTTAGCAAAGTAACTTTATCCAGATCAACTGAAAGTCACAAAATGGTAAACTAGGTATTGAGCTTCAGAAAATCTTCAGGCAAAACAGACAAGCGTGCCACTAAAAAAGAGCTTGATGGAGATTTGTGTATCAAAAGCTACTGTTTAGGACCTGATGGGCAAAAAAATAATAATATTAAAATTAAAATCTGTTTTTGGATGGCATCTATTCCTGTTGTTGCATTCATGGAAAACTTTGAGCCAAGTGGAAGCTTCTGTTCTTGCCTGTTTCCTACTTTCCCTCCACTGGATCAAAGAATCTTCAGGGAACTAAAGGGGTCCCACTAGATATAATGTCTTAACTTCTTTTCTTTTAAGAAAAACAATCTTAGCAGATCTACTGCTAAGACCCTTTTTTGTTGTTGTTCAGAAAGCAATCTTATCACACTGCACTTTAGCTATGGGCTTTTGAAATAGGCTTCACAATTCCCATTTATAATTGCTTATTGAAAGCAGTACGACTTGGTGTGAGTTTTCTGTTGTGTTCTAAATGAGGCATCAGATGCTGAAGCACGGGCACTTAATTCATATATCGACAATTTCACGCAACACTTTCCCTACAAGCGGATAGCTCAGTTGGTTAGAGCGTGGTACTCATAATGCCAGGGTTGCAGGTTCGATCCCCATATGGGACAACTGCATATTCCTGCATTAGAAGGTCGGCGGTTCGAATCCCCGCGATGGGGTGAGCTCCTGTTGCTCGGTCCCAGCTCCTGCAAATCCAGCAGTTCAGAAGCATGCCAAAAAAATTGCAAGTAGATAAATAGGTAACACTCCGGCGGGAAGGTAAACGGTGTTTCCATGTGCTGCTCTGGTTTTGCCAGAAGTGGTTTAGTCATGCTGGCCACATGACCTGGAAAAACTGTCTGCGGACAAACACCGGCTCCCTTGGCCTGTAAAGCAAGATGAGCGCCACAACCCCAGAGTCGTCTGTGACTGGACTTAACTGTCAGGGGTCCTTTGCCTTTATCTTTTTAAGGATATACATAGGAAGAAGAGGTTTACCTTGTTGGGTGAAGATTATACAAGTTTTCATTTTGCCAGGCACATGCTGACAGGTATTGCTTTCCAACAAGTAATCTTACAGCAAAATAGGCACTTGTGCAAACTACTCCATGGTGATGTTTTTGCGTGGTTTTCTTTTTCTACATCACTATGTGTGTTTAGACAAAACCTCACGTACAGTGAGACCTAAGACCATAGACATGGTGAAAAGAATTACAAAGAATCGTGGCTTTTTCATGGACTTACAGTTTCAGGGTAAAGGAGAGGAAAATCAGCTTTAGTGAATGGAAAACAAAAGCTTTGGTGGGAGTCCCGCCGAGCAATATCGACAGTCAATCTGCATGTTACTTATTCTGTTCAGCACATGCACACAGTACTAAAAATAAATAAATTGTAATGTCTTACATTTTTTCTTCAGGTTAGAAAAAGAATATACCACTATAAAAACAAAAGAAATGGAAGAACAAGTTGAAATTAAAGTAAGTGGAATTTTGTGAGAGAGTGTTGAAACTAATGTGGATATTTTCAATCCTTACCTGTATATATATGCTGTCCTGAGGTTCTTGGAAGAAAGGCAGGATACAAAGGTAATGAATAAATAACAAGTCTTCTTTTGTGGAAGCAAGTTCCATATTAACTTTCCATAGTGCATTCTCATTTATTATGGAAAGCTAATATGGTACCTGTAACTTTCCACTTTTCAAAGGTACATTTAAAACAAAGCTGCGGTGAAAGATCTGTGGGCTGGGATATGATTGTTTTGTGGAGGAATATGTAAGAAAATAAAACCCTTATGTGGCAGGCTCCCTAAGTAAAGATGCGAGCGAGGGAATGTGGCTGGGTTTGGGGTGCTTTAGAAATTAGAAACTCCCTGGGAGTAACATTTGAGAGGTCTGAGATTCTCCGTACGTGGCAGGGTTTGCTAATATCGACCAGCAATGACTCTTGAAGATGTGAAAAGGAAACTCGTGACCATTTATCCCTCAAAGTAAGGACCAGTCCCGACGGAAGCAAAACTGGAATTTTACTTCAACACACTCAATGAGGGTTAAAGCTTAATGGTGACCCTGATAAGGCACAGACAGAAATGTTTTACAGAAATAACTGAGAACTTTACTCAAAACTTCCACTTTAGAACTGTTTCTAATTAAACAGAGTCGTCCTTGAATGGCTGTGTGTCCTACTACGCCAGTAAGAACTCTTCCAGCCCGCTTCTAGGATCTTTTCCTTCCCCTCAGGGAAATACTCATGAGTTGCCCTGCCTAGCAAATCCCGATCCACCCATCCCAAGTCCTTTCCAAGCACTATCTCACAGTTTTAACTGTCAGCTTTGCTCTTTTAAAACTCTCTATTCTCTCCTGACTGGTTGACACTCCACCCTGCAGCGTCACCCAAAGCGACCGTCAGACCTTAAACTTACTTTTCTCAAAGGTTCCACGTTGCATCCCAGCAACATTTCATTTTTAAAAAATAAAAGCTATCCGTGTTGTGATAGCAAGCAATTTAGCAACACTGATAATTTCAGAAGGCCTTCTACTGATTTGAATTAACAGGCTGCATCCACAGCCTTGCTTTCAAGGAAATGTTTTTAGGATCCAGCTCTTTGTGATGCTGGGCATTAGTTTGTATAATTTATAATTGATCATACGACCTTCCAATATAACAACATTCATAGAAGCATGACTTCGCCACAAGTGTGTGGAATCAGTATCCAAAAGTAGAGGCACCATGCATATAAAGAGATCGTTGGGACTTCTCAGTTAATTTAAATTGCCCATCTGCTTTGAAACTCTTATAAGGGAATAAAATAGAAAATTCTTTCCAGTAGCACCTAAGAGACCAACTGAGTTTGTTCTTGGTATGAGCTTTTGTGTGCATGCACACTTCTTCAGATACACTAAGTGTGCATGCACACGAAAGCTCATACCAAGAACAAACTCAGTTGGTCTCTAAGGTGCTACTGGAAAGAATTTTCTATTTTGTTTCGACTATGGCAGACCAACACGGCTACCCACCTGTACTTATAAGGGAATAATTAGGGGAGAAATCTAGGATGTTTCCATGTAATGCTTACCAGGTGGTATTGTATCTTGTAACTTCAGTGGGCCTTGCAGGTTACTGAATTCTTCCTCTCTCCTCCCTGCATTTAGGTCTCAGTTAATTTTGCTTGCTTTTCAGAGATTACAGACAGAAAACAGACTTTTAAAACAGCGCATTGAAACATTAGAAAAAGTAAGTATTCTAGTCGCCATTATCCTGTATTTGATTACAAATTTTACAATACCGGTGCAGTTCTGAATAGCTGTGCTAATAGGAATAGCATGGCAAGAACAACACTGCTAATGTCTGCTTTACAGCAGTGTCATGACGCTTCTTCATAAATTAGACAATTTAGGGTTCTAAATTATGAGCACTTGCTTTCCATACAACCGTAACTAAAGAAGTGAATTCAACAAAGCGTTCTGTGGCCCCTTAATAATTAACGGTTTTATCGAAGAACAAGGCATTGGGTTTATGAAAAGTCAGACAGTGAAACTGAAATATGTATGTAATGAATTTTGGATGGAAGATCAGTGTCCTTGGACAATCTCCTTGTTGGAAGGAAGCTGGGACAAAGCCAGCTTGTTCCTACTGTGCATTAACCAGATACCAGTTATCAAGGTGTCTCCATTCTACCAGTTTTGTGCCAACGTTATTTTGGTTCTTTGCATCACCAAATGCACTGAAACATTAAGCCAGGTGTCTGAAATGATTTCGCACTTTGCATAGCCACTGTATAGAATATATTCAGAAACCGAAAGCAAGTTTCTATTTATTTATTTTTGTACAGCACACCATAGAAACCACAACACATATACAGCTTTGACTTGCAGTCTTCTTCCTTAATTCAGTGGCATTCTGTTCAAGTTCAGTCCCTGGACTGAATAGTAGAGAGAGCTCATTCTTAATTTAGGATAGAGCAGATAGCTGTAATAAAGTGTGGTAGATAAGGGAAGGCTCTTAGTTTGGATTGTGATTTTTGTTCCCAAGCGGGTTGAGAGTAGAACACCCATCCTTCTTACCTTTTTCACCAAAGAGCTGTGGAAAATAAGGGCTTCTCGCTGTTTCTGTTCTGCCTCATCTCAATCTCTTGGCCCACTTTAGCTGCATGAAGAACCCTGACTCTACCTGGAAACATTTTCTTCCTTCTCCTTCTTGTCTTAAAGCCACTAGAGCTTCCTTCTTCTTATTCCAAGCATGTGGACACTACTGATCATTTGATGGCAAGGGGGAAGCAGGACTGCAGGGTTCCAGAATCAGAGAAACTAGTGATAGACGAAACAGTCATCCCTTGGGTTGTTGAATGGCGGTGCACAAACACTTCTTGAAACAGGAGAGTTGAGCATTTTATGTTGTTGGGTTTTTTCAGAATAACTGACACGGGCGTAATAATATGAACAGTTTATAAAGCGCCGAGGAATGTGTGCTTTTATTATTTTATTTTTAAAAAAATCCCAAGTGTTCCATTTAGTATAGGCAGTCTGTTAATTTGAGTAGTTGAAGAGGCAGTGTTTGAAGCAAAAAACTGAACTGTGTCTGTACCTAGGTTTGTTGTGGGTAGGTGTTTTGGACGCCTTGGAAGAACTTCAGTTCCATTCTTTCAGCCTCTTGAAAATTTTCGAGTATATTTGTGGCACTGGTGGGAAAACAGTCTTAGGAAGTCATCCTCTCCTGCGGATCTGTTCTTTACATGTCGCATTGGCCTTGACTAGACAACGGATAGCAAGCCTGAGGCAGCATGGGAGCCAGTGTGCTGTAGTGGTTAAGAGCGGAAGACTCGTAATCTGGTGAACCGGGTTCGTGTCTCCGCTCCTCCACATGCAGCTGCTGGGTGACCTTGGGCTAGTCACACTTCTCTGAAGTCTCTCAGCCCCACTCACCTCACAGAGTGTTTGTTGTGGGGGAGGAAGGGAAAGGAGAGTGTTAGCCGCTTTGAGACTCCTTCGGTTAGTGATAAAGCAGGATATCAAATCCAAACTCTTCTTCTTCTGCTGCTCCTCCTCTAGAAGATGATCCTCTCATTCAGCGTTGCCGCTTTTTTTAGTCCCACTACAATGGTAGTAATTTTACTGCTTTTTTAACTCAGTTCTTTCAATGAGCAAGGGCAGTTGGAGGAACAGGAGAACCTATTATGAATTCTTTATTTTCTTTTCGTTTTGCCTTAGTGATAGGGACGCGGTTCTCTAAAAAGAGGAGGTTTTTGTAACATTGCCCTGTTATATTCTGAGCAAGGTTGTGATATGTTTTTCTATATTGTTCTGAATTCCAAGACAGTACAGAGTTGTTCTCAAATAAAATCCACATTGATTACTTTTCCAGTGTCCAGGAAACGATGGCATCCAAACAATGCAGGTGATGGAAATGTCTAGTCCAGATCTAACCCAGTCCTTCTAAAGGTTCTATAGACCTGTTTTCCAGTCTGTTGCAATTGCCCTTAGCACCTAGAGACACTGACAGCCACCTTCTTGCCAACATGCCAATCTTGCAAGAATTTAAGCTTGCTGTAGCACGACATACTGCTATAAGCTTCTGGAGACTGATACTTGTTCGTTAACCGTTATGAGAGTGGCTGGCAATCCTTTTGGTAGAAGGCAAGAAGGTGTTTCTTCTTCAAGCATTGGGGCAACTCTGGAAGGGCAGGTTTTGTTTTTTTTCTACACCCAAATCACTTTCTCATGGTTTTTCTTTGTCATGTGGAAATTTCCTTCTGCCCAATAATCTTACGATATTGTGGCCTTTCCCCTTGGGTCTAGAATACTTGTTCCCATTAACTGGACTAAAGAATACGCTGTCCATCTCTAGTGGATGTTGGATAGGAATAGATTGGATTCCTGTTTCTGGTATTTTTTTCCCTAGGCCTTCAAGCCTTTTACAGCTATAGCTTCCTAGTTTTTGAAATTATAGTTGGCAGAAGTCTTCATTTGTTACTTAAAAGAGGAGTTCTCCCTATGTGGGGAGTGAGGTTTGGTCTTTCCCATAAACGTGGAAAGTGAACTTTTCCCAATGTGCATTCCTGGTTCCAAGGGGAACAGAATGGCCGTTACTGTCATAAAACAAAAGTAGGAAAGCAAGATGGAAATTTTGTTCTTAAACAAATCTCACCTCAGAGAACAATTGTGCGTTCAGCTTGAAGATAGTTTCCACCTAATTTATGCTAATTAATACATTTCTACTTCTACTGATACAGCTTCATTTGGCTCCTTGATGCAGCAATTTTCATGTGGATATGTTAACTCTTTCTGCCCTCTCTGTGAATTTGTAAGTGCATTAAGAGAGGTGTAAACTACCTGATGTGCATGGGTTAAATTGTACGTTTCCGGGTTGAAAGTTGCCTGGATTATTAGATTGCTGTGAAGATTCTATTTTGCTGCAAAATCAGAACAAGGGAAGATTAAACTGTAATAGCGTTAGTGATAAGAGTTGTCCGAAATCAGATCAGATATAATTTGCATATATTCACTGTTCTTCGTTCCTGACATTTTGCATCACTAGACTCCTACCTTTTAAATACTGCTGTTGTACAAATGGCTCTGCCCCTTCGCTAGCTGAACTTTAAAATGTGCTCAAATTATACCTCCTTTCACTTCGCAAAGCTTGATCAAGTGAGCTCTACATGAATCTGCATAATGCTTGCTCCATGCAATAAACTGCCAACTGAAAGTTAGACAGCTTACCCTCTTTAAACCAATATTGTTAAATTTGAAGCTCAGTGTTATTTTTCCGAATTAAGTCTTCTGCCTGTGCTGCTGAGATTTGGCTGTTAAACTGTGCCACCTTTAATGGGTGAAAGAAACAAATATTTGGAAGTTCACTGTATATGGAAAGTTGGTAGAATTTGGGCATAATTCTCCACCGTTGATTTTGTCACTTGGTTTTCCTTCCCCCCCCCCCTTACTCCTATCTGAATTTTTTTCCTTTTTGTAGGAAAGTGCTTCCTTGGCAGATAGATTGATACAGGTATACTTCTTTAGTATCTCACTCTTTCCGACTCTCAAAAAACAGCTTTCTGTTTTTAATGCATGCATTAATAACTACATGCATTTTTACAACTGAATATATACCCTAGTAAATTTAAACAACTGTAATCTAGCAGTTCTGTGTTAGAATAATATTTAGGCATATCTCTGCACGTTCATTCTAATGGCACCTGAAATTCTGAGTAATTGCTGGGCTCTTAATTCTGTTTCAGCACTAATTCTGTAGACCAGCTACAAACTTCTAACAGATGTGCATGCACAATGGAGTAATATATGCATGAACAGAGTTCTGCTGAATGCAAATACACAATTGACCTTGCTGGCAGATACTAAAAGCGTTTAATGCGATGCAGTGCTAAACTGCTTTTACTTCACTAAATTGATGCACTGGCTGTAACAGTTCTGTGATGATTTGCAAGATTTTAACCATATGGCAGAATAAATATGTAAAACTCTCGGTCTTCCCTGGATCGGTCCTCCAATTGCTTTAAAAAGAAAATTATGTCCTAAGGGACAAGTGACAAGGGCCCAGGAGGCTGAGGAAAACTACCTCATAAAACGGGAGCTGGCCACCATCAAACAGCAGAGTAATGAGGCCATTACTAAACTGGAGCAAGCTGAGAATACCATCAGGGAGCTCCAGCAACAGCAACAAGGGGTAAGGTACCTGGTAGTAACCTAATCTCTATACCTTTCTCATTCACTTCTGGTTATTTCTGTTGGACATGGCATGATCTCTGTTCTGTTCCTCTTAAATATATTGCTTTCTGTCATATATGCATGAATAAAAATTAAGTGAAAACGAATTAGCTTGTTTTTAATAATTAGAGGGTTCCTAACCCTTCGGAGGTTGTTAGACTCCCAACTCTATCACTAGCAACCAATATAGCCAACAAGATGATGGGAACCAGAGGCGAAGGAAGGTCAGGTGGTAGCCGGTGCGGAAAATTTCTTGTCACACACCCCCATTGATCCCCCCCCCGCAAAAATGGTTTTACGTTATTTCATATTTTCTTACAAAGGAATAATAACAAGTAATAATAACAACAACAACAACAACAATAATAAACTTTTATTTATATCCCGCCCTCCCCGGCCGAAGTCGGGCTCAGGGTGGCTAACATCAGATACATAACATTGGTATAAAATCAAACAATAATTAAATTACCTCCTAAAAACATCTCAGAATCAAATTAAAGTCTAATTAGATGGCTTTCCACAGGGTTAGGGTTGGGAACAGTAAGTGCTCCACTGAACTGAAATTTCAGCCTTCACGACATAGGAAAACAGCCAAAGTAAACAGTTATTTTGGTGGAGGAGGGTCAAGATATTAACCGATATGCATGAAATTTCATATATAGCTATATAATCCCTAGTATAGTAAGATAAGACCTTTGGAGCAGGCATTTTAAAAAAAGTTTTTTTATGAACCGCCCTGGTAGGGCAGTAATTGTTCCTTGATAATTTGTCACCCTCTCCATTATGAAACATGGGGCGGTCCGCCCCCTATGCCCTCCCTTGCTATGCCCCCTGATGAGAACTGAAAGTCTGGTGATGCATAAGGAGCTTGAACAGAGGACACAGTTCAATGCAAAACAGGGCTCGGTTGGGTTGGAATAACCGAACCTTAAATCTGCTTAAAGGTTGATTCCCCTCTATCCGTAGCCTGAGCAGACAGCAGGCCTTAAGGTTGATCATCCTTAGCACAGTAGTTTTCAGGGCCGTTTAAAAATTATAGGGCACCACCTAGTGGGAAAAAAAGAGAAATAAAATTTGACCACTTAGGCAGTAAGGCGATTGAACTTTGTGTGACTGACAGGTGAATGTGCTTAAGATGATGCTGCTCAACCAATAATTTGACTTTTTTATTTTTATTTTTTAAATAGATGCCTGTGGTTTCAATCGTATACTTTAAAATACTGACATAATGTCAGTATGATTGTTTCCTTGGGTAAAACGTGTGCCCTCAATTCACCTGGCCGTTGTTTAAGAAATTCGTGTGTGTGTGTGTGTTTATTACTGGAAGATGAGTAATTAATTATGACAACATAAATGTTCCTTTCTAGCCTGCCCTGAATAATAAACTTTATGTGAAAGGTCATTGATCTTGGTAGCTTTTAATTTTGTTCCATAATTTGTTTCTCACAAGTAATATTATTGGAACCAAAACAAAATGGGAAACTTCCTACTTTGTTCTTTAGCTTTCTCATAATCAATGTATGGAATAATCCAAAATTGAATATATGCCTTATAATGAAATGTGCAATTAAAAACGATATTTTCATAGGTATTAAAATATACATGTAAATGAATACATCTGATGGGGGACAGGGGAAGGAATAGAAATATAGCTAGTCTGAATAATTGATTTGGATTCCTATAGTGTTGTGTTACTATTGTGTTGGAGACTGTTGTGCAAGTGTAAAGACAGAGGCTGTATTCCTGGGAAAGCTAAGGGGAGATTATTATACTCACCAAACGCAAATTTCTAGGCTTTGTGTTTCTTTTCCCGTCCTTGGTGGGTGATTGTTACCGTGAAATAATTTTGAATTGCTTGGTATTTAATGCTACAGATTGGGGTTGGTGCTCCTTACTTATCTATGAATCAAATGGAGACGGCCTTGGATAAGTCACTGTCTCAAGGTGATTGGGAGGATAAGGAGGTTAAAAAGCATTTCGTACATACAGTGCAGACTGAGGTGATAAAACAAAGAACAAGAGGGACTAACATAGCTTTTTATAAAAACAACAACACCGAGAGTCTGAAAAAGCCCAAATTTTGGAACCCTTCCCATTTTTATCGCACACTTCTCTAAAAGCAGGCTCGTTAAGCTTAGTTTCCAACGAACTGACTCTCAGACTTTCTTTCACGTGGGAGTGTATGTCACTGAAATTTCATTTAAACGGAGATTTAAGGTAAGAAGTGTATCTACGTAGGTGGCACTGCAATCTCCGCCCCCACCCCTGAAGCTCTATTAAATATTTTCTCTTTTGGAATGAGTGAAATGCTTTTCGATATGAGATTTTATTCGCTCAAAATGCGCCGTAGGAACTTTTGTTTTCAAATGTAAGGCAGTCCCCACAGCATTAGAGAATGGTAAGTCCTGGGTACATTGTAGAAACGCAGCTCACTCAGCTCTAATATGCATTTCTACACGTGGAGAGTGTTGCTCTTTTCACGAGAAAAACAGACAGGACCTTTGTTTATTTACGATTTGCTGCTTAGAAGCATCTCCCGTACCTTTTGCTTATAAAAGAAACCTCACTCTGCAACCTCACTGTACACCAGATTGGGAAACCTCCAGATGTTGTCCTCCCATCAGCGCTAGCCAGCATTGGGGGGGAAATGGGCCTTACTCCGAGTAGGCAGGTATAGAATTGCAGCGTCCTAAGTTAGCATATTTTCAATGCTGCAGTCTATACTTACCTGGGCCTAAGTGCCGCTAACCGAAAGTATGGTCTTCTCAGCAAACATCCTTAGAATTTGTCTGTAAACATAAACCAGCAAAACACAATTCTATATGCTAAGTTGTAAACGGTAGGTTTTTTTTTTGTTTAAGCAGTAAGTTTAAACAAAATAGAAAATTCTTTCCAGTAGCACCTTAGAGACCAACTGAGTTTGTTCTTGGTATGAGCTTTCGTGTGCATGCACACTTCTTCTTCTTCTTTCAGTGTGCACGCACACGAAAGCTCATACCAAGAACAAACTCAGTTGGTCTCTAAGGTGCTACTGGAAAGAATTTTCTATTTTGTTTCGACTATGGCAGACCAACACGGCTACCCACCTGTAACAGTAAGTTTAAGTTTGCCAAAATAAGCATTGCATATTTAAAAACATTCTTTCTCTCCTCCCCACCCTACGGGGAACACCAGGAAGAAAATACTTACCCCCATGGCTTACATGCCTTCGCTTTTCATACATCTTTCCACTAACCTATAGTGTAAAAACAATGTGCTATTGTACTGTATTAGATTGTTCTATGCATAACCCTTTGGGGTTCTGTCATTAAACTCTGTTTTGAATAGTGTTGATATTGGGTCATAAAACTTTGACCCAAGTAGTGCTGCTGGCCGGCACTGCAATCAATCACCTTTACGATCGTCCCCGACATCAATGGCGCCCAGGCACACTTCTGCTGCGCCCTGAGCGTTCTTCCGTTCAGCAGAGTTTAGCAGAGTTGAATCGCAGCGACGAATGGCTTGTTGAGGTCTGCTCCGTGGCGTCGTGAAATAACTTGACAGACGCCAGTGCTACTAAACTAAACTAGGCTTTATTTAGTAGCACACACACACAAGTCCTACAGACTTGAGCTGCATGCTTGCAGCAAACTAACAAACTCACATCTAGCAGTAACGATACACGAACACAGAGTGAGGCGAAGGGGAAAGTGAAACCAAACCTCCCCTTCTTCTAGACAAAGGAAAGTGCCCGTATCACAGTGGGCAAGGCTAAACTCCCAGGATCAGAACGCCTCTTGCATCATTAACTCTATGATGCCCAGAAAACCTGACACCCCCTCTCGTTCGCAATCCTGGGTAGACATACATGCATTTCATTCAACATTTAACCCATCACAGAAACCTTCGTGTTTCTGGAAACTCAAGGGCTTTGTGAATCCATCGGCAAGATTCATTTCGCTAGGACAGTATCTCAGCTTGACCACATTTGTCCTAACGCTCTCATGCACATTTTTGAACCGAATATCCAGGTGTTTGGTTCGTGCGTTGAATTGGCCGGATTCAGCCAGCTTTAGGCATGGCTGGTTATCCTCCCATATGGTGATGGGTAGGTAACACTTCTCACAGACTTCTTGCACTAGGCACCTGTAGAATTCAAGCTCTCGACACATTTCTGAAAGAGCACTGAACTCTGCCTCAGTGGATGATAGAGCAATTAAACTCTGCTTTTTTGACCTCCAGCCAATAACCGAACCTCCAAATTTTACAACTATTCCAGAAATTGACTTTCTGTCTGAGCCACAAGCCCAATCAGCATCCACCCAACATTGGAGCTGTTCATCACACTGGGCTTTGCTGCCTCTCGGCTCAGCAGATTTACCAGACCTGACCTGTCGCCCTCAAAACCCGGAGGAGGTAGCATATAGATTTCCTCCTGCAGCGGTGCGTTTAAGTAGGCGACATCAATGTCAAAATGAGCAGCTTCTGCGCCTCTTTGCGCTGCTACAGCAAGAAGCAGTCTCATTGTTTCACTACGTGACGTGGGTGCATAGACTTGTGAGTAATGCACTCCTGGTCTCTGGCTGAAACCTCTTGCCACCAATCTAGCCTTATATTGTGGCTCTCCACTTGCAGTAGGTTTCAGTCTATAGACCCAGCGACAGCTCACAGCTTGCTGTCCAGCTGGCAGAGTGGTCAGCGTGAAAACTCCAAGAGATTTCATGGCACTAAGTTCTTTCTCCATTGCTTGTTGCCACTTGCTGGATTCTGCCTGAGGTAATCTCTGCACCTCAGCGAAGCTTTCCGGTTCGCAGTGAGCGAAACCGGCCCAAACATTAGTGGCTTGGAACTTGTCAGGAGGTTTCCCCTTTGTAGTGCGCTTGGAACGCCGTGGCACCACCGGTGACTCGCCCCCTGATCCAGACGTGCTAGACTCAGCCTGGGAGTCCCTGGCGTCTGGTGAACCACCAAGCGACCTACTGCGCTTGCTATGTCCCCCTGGACTGGGTCTCCCCGTTGGGGACCTTGGAGACCTACCTCGCTTGCCTCTCCTAGCTACTTCTGGTGATGTGGGTGCACTCCTTGGTTCTGTCTTCACCTGTCTCTTTGGGATTGCCCCCTCTGACACTGCACCCTGGTCGTGTTCGGGAATGCGGCCCGAAACACCAGCAGGTTGACCACCTTCTGCACGACTAGCTGATGTAACTGGCTGATCTTCATAGTCAAGATCGCTGAACGGATCTGTGAGCACCTCAGGATTTCCGTGAATCCTTTTCCAGCCTTGCTGCTCACAAAACTCAGCGCTCCTGCTGATTATGACTCGTGAACGATCGCCATCTGGGAAAGCAAATCTCCAGGCTTTCGAACCTGTCTCGTAGCCACAGAAAATCAACTTTTGTGATCTTGGACTGCCCTTTCTACGTAAATGTTTGGGGATAAGAACCCAAGCTTCTGCCCCGAAAGTCCGAAAATAGTGGACCTTGGGCTTCTTTCCATAAAGTAGAAAGTAGGGCGTGGTCCCTATCACGGAACTGTATGTCCTGTTAAGAGTGTGGCAGACAGTTCTCCAGGCTTCAGCCCAATAGCATCTTGGCAAGCCTGAATCAAACAAGAGAGCATCTACTGCCTCCTGCATTGTTCTATTCCTCCTCTCAGAAACACCATTCTCTTGAGGAGAATAAGGAGCAGTTTTTCTATGCTTGATACCTTTGGCACGAAAGAAATCCTGCAGCTTAGATGCAGTAAATTCTGTGCCTCGGTCTGTCTGAAACGCTTTCACGCGGGTTCCAAACTCCACCTCTACTGCTTTCACCCATTCTATAATCTCCTTCGCTGTTTGCCCCTTGTCTTTGAGCGTGAAAATCCATCCTGCTCGACTAAAATCATCAGTGAGACAAAGAACATAACGAGAATTACCCATGCTTGGCACCCCCATCGGACCACAGAGATCCGCATGCACAAGCTCGAAAGCTTGCTTGGTCACCCTATCAGATGATGGGTAGCTGCAAGAATGCACTTTGGCTCTTTTACAAGCTCTACAGTCTAGAAACTTGGAGCACTCCTTCATTTTACAACCATCAGTGCACTCTACCTGCTTGCGCACGTATTTCCAATTCACGTGCGAGAATCTGCGATGCCATAAATGCAAACACTGATCATGCGTGGGTAAGTTGGCATACTGAGCTTGAGTCTCCTCAGAGATGCCATTACTTGTTTCAGCACCCTGCGCCCTCTCTGTGGCGCTGTTGTCAGTTTCCAGCATATACACCCCATCATGGCCTTTCACCTGGACCAATTGTTTCCCATCTTTGGAGATGGTGCATACCTGGTTCCCAAAACTGACCAGATAACCTGCATTGTCTAAAGCTGAAACAGAAAGTAAACCAAATTTCATACCATCTAAAACATACACATCAATATCATCATTAAGACAAGGCATGAACATAACACCAGTTTTGGTAACAGGTCTTGTGGTTGAATCAGCCAGAGTGACTGCAGTTGCATCTTGGATCGGCCTGCAGTTCCGCAACTGGCTGCTAGGTGGCGCTAGATGTCTCCCCGCACCACTGTCTATTAACCAACGCAGCTTGGGGGTAGCAACTGTCTTTCCAACCAAGGCATATGCAGCTGCTTTGCAGTGGGCTCCAGCCCCTCCTCTGCTTGCTCTGGAAGGTCCTCTTCTCCCACGATGTGGTCTTCCTTTCATCTCCCGGTTGCCATGGAAACCATCTTTGAAGTCAGCCTGGTCGCAGTCTGCCTGAAGATGGTTATCAGAATTGCATAGATAACAGCGCTTAGCTGCAAAAGCTTTAACAGAGCTCTCAGCGTTTTCTCCACTCCTGGGCTTAGGCAAAAAGCAACCCCCCTTAACAGCTTTCCCTTTCTCTCTCTGCCTCCGGTCCTGTTCGTCCTGCAGCCTCCCAGTAACATAGTCCAGATTCAACTGGCTTGCAGGCATGGACTCCAGCGTTAGGGAAAGAGTCTCATAACTGGGGTCTAGTGAGCTCAAAAGGATATAGACCTTTTGTTCCTCTGAAAAAGGAACATTCAGCTGTCTCAACTTGTTGAAGAGTGCCAGCATTTTGGCCACATGTTGACGCACACAGCCTCCTTCTTGCAAACGTAACTCAAACAGCTGTCTAGTTGTATGAAGTTTGGCACCAGCTGACGTTCTTTGAAACACACGCTTAAGACACTCCCAAATTTGGTGGGCGTTAGTGGCAGCGTCTATGTGCACCATCAGCTCTTCCTCTATGCCCATGACTATGTGAGCAGTAGCCCTCTGGTCTTTCTTAAGTGCTGCAGCAGCTTCAGCAGCAGGGGCTTGAACTGGTGGGCTCTGAGTACAAGTCCAAAGATCTTTAGCAATCAGAAATATCTCCATTTTCTTGGCCCAATCTTGCCAGTTTCTCCCATCCAACCTTGGAAAAGGTGGCACGAAACTCTCATGGGACTGCGCCATCTCCCCCCTGGGGCTTGAGTTAACTCACGTGGCTGCAAACTCAGCACTCGCCTCTCAGCTCCCAGCTCCGGAAAACGGCTTCTCTTCACCAGCGAGGTTTCCCTGCTTTGTGCCTCAAAAGCATGGCACAAAACAGTCCTCCAGCTGGGCTATCGGCTGCCGGCCCCGCAGACATGCAGACCTCCCGTCCTGGCAATCAATCTCCTCAGGACGCCTCGCCATCAAAGCGTAGCTTCTTGGCAATAAAGCAATTAAGCCATTAAGCCATAACCTGTTTTGAATAGTGTTGATATTGGGTCATAAAACTTTGACCCAAGTAGTGCTGCTGGCCGGCACTGCAATCAATCACCTTTACGATCGTCCCCGACATCAATGGCGCCCAGGCACACTTCTGCTGCGCCCTGAGCGTTCTTCCGTTCAGCAGAGTTTAGCAGAGTTGAATCGCAGCGACGAATGGCTTGTTGAGGTCTGCTCCGTGGCGTCGTGAAATAACTTGACAGACGCCAGTGCTACTAAACTAAACTAGGCTTTATTTAGTAGCACACACACACAAGTCCTACAGACTTGAGCTGCATGCTTGCAGCAAACTAACAAACTCACATCTAGCAGTAACGATACACGAACACAGAGTGAGGCGAAGGGGAAAGTGAAACCAAACCTCCCCTTCTTCTAGACAAAGGAAAGTGCCCGTATCACAGTGGGCAAGGCTAAACTCCCAGGATCAGAACGCCTCTTGCATCATTAACTCTATGATGCCCAGAAAACCTGACAAACTCTCTGGTTTATTGGCTGCGACTTGCAGGAAATGGTGACATCTTGAATGCGGCGATGGTGATATCGCTGGTGAAAGGCATGAGGGAGATCCACCACAATACCCTTTTAGCTAGATCCTCAGCAACAGAGGCGCAAATCTTGTTGCCGTGAAGAGTAGTTTCCAGCAAGTGCACTCTGAAGCTCCATTGTGCTTTTAGGAGAATAGCTCTAGCGGCTTTGCCAAATATAAAGATGGCCTGGAATTGCAAGGCCCGGCCTTTCATTAGTCACCACAGCAGACTGGCTGACTCAACATTGAACTGTACTTGGGAGAACACAATGACTTAATGGCTAGCTGGCGAAGTAAAAATATTTAATCCTCAAAATAGCCCCTGCTGTATCTTGAAGATTGGGTCTAGCTTGTCAACAGGGACAAACTTGCAGTGGCGCCACAAAATGCTGAAAAATTCTGACTCACAGGATGACCAAAACAAAACCTCAGAAAACTGGAGGTGTGTTACCACAGCTTTTAAAAAAGCAACCTATTGCACTACTTAAACTTCAGGTTTGGGGTATTATAAAAAATCACTGTAAAATAGGACTGGTTCCTAAGTTAGCGGGGGGGGGGGGTTAGGTTTTTTTTTTTTTTAGTGTCTGCTCCCTAGTGGGAATGAAGTTTGTCTGTGCTTGCTGTGATGCTGTAAGTCTGAATGGAAATGCCTGAGGGGGTGGAAAGCCTTCATAGTTCACAGCAGCAGCACCCCCCCCCTCCATTGCACCCTCTTGCTTTCTGAGTATGCTTGCACTTTTTAAAAGGCCACTGCTTCCTCTCATTTAATGCTGAACCTACTCCCTCCATATAGCAAAAGTGCAGCCCCCGCTATAGCGAAGACTTCGTCCTGCAGCTGGAGAAAGAGTTGGTGCAAGCAAGGCTGAGCCAAGCGGAATCCCACTGTGCCTTGAAGGAAATGCAAGATAAGGTTCTTGAGATGGAAAAGGCAAGTCCAAACCAGAATGCTTTGCAGAGTGAAACCTTGGAATTGTAACATAACATAGGTCCCCTTTGGCACAACTACATTTAGCATGGGGAGGGCGTGTGTCCTTCTCGGAAGCACAGTTGTTTGGGGCACAAGACGAGCCTTTTTTCTATTGAAGCTCCTGCTTTTAGGAACTCTCCCTAGAGAAGTTCTCTCTTTATACTTCAGGCAAGCTGCTTTTAGCGTGGGCTATAATAGTTCTGCCTGCCTGTTTTATCCATATTGAATTCTTGTGTGCTGCTACCGGGCCAAGTTCAAGGTGTTGCTGTTGCTTATCGAATTTATATACTGTCCTTTACCACGGGGGGGGGGGGTCCTCAGGGCAGTTCACAGAATAAAATCAAGGTATAAAACCACAAAATACCTAATAAAAATAAAACCAACAACCCAATAGCCCCCCCTAAAAAACAACCATTTTAAAAAGGCATGGGATGTAAATCAGATCAACCAAAGGCCTCCTATTAGTATCTAAAGCCCTTAACAACAAGATTGCCTTGCCCCACATGGGCCCACTTGGCTGCTTCAATTGCCAGAATTGGCCCATAAAAACCGTTCCGCATTTGCATTTCAGAGCTCCCTTCCTATTGAGATCAAGCAGGCCCCTTCGCTTTACTCTTTTCAGTGCACGCGGAAAATATTATTGTTTAGACAAACCTACCTAGATGCTTAGAAAGTTGAGGTAACTTTAACCCGTTTTAATGTTTTAAATTTTGTATGCCTTAGAGCAGGTTTGTATTTCGCCTGCCCCCCCTTGATTTTTATTGTTTTATCTTTTTGTAAACTGCTTTGAGGTTTTACTTTTATTTATTTTTTTACAATCAAGCAGTGTGTAAATTTTATGAATGAACTAACTAATAGGCTAGCAGGCCCCCTTTCCTTATACAGTGGTGCCCCGCTAGATGAAAATAATTCGTTCTACGAATTTTTTTGTCTAGCGGTTTTTTCGTCTAGCGAAAAAAAAAGACAAAAAATTTCCGTCTTGCGAAGCAGCCCCATTGACTTTTTCGTCTTGCGGGGCAGCTTCCGCTAGACGAATGTCGTTCGTCTAGCAAGTTTTTCGTCTAGCGAGGCATTCGTCTAGCGGGGCACCACTGTACAATGATCCTGCTCAAGAAAGAGAGTTTTGTTTCACTGACACTTTAAGCCCATTGATCCAATGCATTTTCATTTGTGAAGATTTTAATGTCCTTCAAGTTTTTTTTTGTGTGTGTGTGGGGGGGGTTCTTTCTGTGCTTTGTATTTCTGAAATGCCGCCTCAAAAAGTATTATGCAGTTGCAAGAGGTTTGAGCTAGATGACCCATGTGTTTCTTTCACTTACGCCATGTATCGTTTAATGCAAATAGCCTGCCTTATACTCTGAGTTTCTTAAGAGCTTGCTTTGTTTGCAGAGGAATAGCTCTTTCCCCGATGAGAACAATATTGCTAGACTTCAAGAAGAATTGATTGCAGTGAAACTAAGAGAAGCAGAAGCTCTGATGGGTCTAAAAGAACTTAGACAACAAGTTAAAGATTTGGAGGAACACTGGCAGGTAAGGCTATAGACAATGATTCGACAATGTAAACTGGACTTGCAGAGAGCTAGCGTACAAGAGGGATGCGTGAAAAGGCTGGAAATCATGAGAAGAGACAGCAAGTGAATGAGTCCCAGTTGCAAAGAGCTCCTGCCATTCATTTTAATCTCCTGCCTTTAGCAAATGGAGGTTTTACATTTGCCCCTGCAGCTGAGATAGCTTTAAACTTTCTGCGAAATGTGCAGATTTCTGTGTTAGCAGAATGTCTTGAAGCTTATTTACTCAGAAGTAACTTCCACTGAATAGTAAAGTTCAATGAGAGTAACGCCCAAGCAACTATACGTTATAATCTTAGAGTGGCTTTTAGTCATCTGTCACCAAGGACTTCAAATAATGCTGTCTTAAGCAATTTAAACCTTGTTTTGGAGTGAGAAATTTTGAGGAGACAGCAAGTATTTCCACAGCTGGGCAATTTTTTAAAACATTAGCAAAAATATTCAAGATATTGGCGTGGTACAGTGGTACCTCTAGATACGAACTTAATTTGTTCTGGAGGTCCATTCTTAACCTGAAACTGTTCTTAACTAGAGGCATGCTTTCGCTAATGGGGCCTCTTGCTGCCGCTGCACCGCTGGCACACTTTTTCATAGCTGTCAACTTTTCCCTTTTCTTGCGAGGAATCCTATTTGGAATAAGGGAATTTCCCTTAAAAGGGGGGAGAAATTCACAGCTATGCACGATTTCCATTCTCATCCTGGGGCAAAGTTCTCAACTTGAGGTAACTCTTCCAGGTTAGTGGAGTTTGTAACCTGAAGCGTTTGTAACCTGAGGCGTTTGTAACTCGAGGTGCCACTTTATATGTGCAGTTTAGTGCTCGGCTGCTGAAAAATTGCTGCCTTAATCTTCATGTTCCATATTTTTCCTGCTTTTGGTTACTCAAGTTGAATGAATTCTCCTGCATCCTTATGCCAGTTGAAGCTATGATTTATGCCAGGATTAAGCTATGATTTAGAAAATATGAGGTTAAACGTGAAATGATTTTTGCTACCTCTGTGAGAGGGGTTTTTTGTATATGCTGCTCCCCTCAGTGGGAGAGGGGGGAGTATGGGGAGTTTAACCATGTATTGATTTGTGCTTTTAAATTGGAAAATCTTATAAATTTTTAATAAAAAAAGAAGATTTTTATTTTTTATTTTAATTCAAGTTGGGGGTTTTGTTAAAACCTAGCCATGTTTTTAGCGCCATCTAGTTCGCACTACCGGGAGGTGGAAAGACCCCCCTAAAAAGAACGCTGTAAATGAATTGCAAGATGAACTCATGACAGTCAGGCTCCGAGAAGCAGAAACACAAGCAGAGCTGAAAGAAGTAAAGCAAAGGATGATGGAAATGGAAACACAGGTAAGGGCACTCGTCACCCAGAGGAAACTGAATTTCAGGGATTGCATGGAAATAATTCCCTAAGGGCAAAGTATGAAAATCACTTGCATAGCTAAATGTAGTATGTTGGGTTTGGAGCTGGGAAGTATAGAGCTCTGTCCATTGAGAGCAGACCCAGTGAAATCAATGGGCATGACTAACTTGGGTCTGTTAATTTCAGTAGGTTTACTTTGTGTAGATCTTAGTCAGATCCAATGTATAAGTTCGAAGTGCTACTAATGTCTGAAGGATGCTGGCAATGAGCAGTAGAGAGGAGAATTATTTAATGATACTGTTGTACTTTCTAACCTGTAATAAATATTGTGTGGGGTTTGTCCAATCTTGAAATTGTGGTGCCACTTTTAAAGTCACTTAGAATATAGTGAAGTCAGCCTTAATAGACTGACACTTATATTATAACCTAGACTGGTCTAAAAAAATTGATTACTGGGTGGAAATATGTGGATTCTTAGGCAATATGTTTTGTTGGCGTGAAACTGTGTTTTGATCCAGCTTCTCCTACCAGTATATGCTCTCTGGCAATAAAAGCACTAGCTAAGACATTTCTATCTTCCATATAAAAGGTAGCGAAGAACAGTAAGGCAAAACATAAAAACTAAATTACTTAAAGTAGCAGAAAACAACAACGAGAAGCAGCTGTTAAAACGATTGAACGTCCTCCATCAGTAAAAATAACTATGTAGCATGTTAATAAACAGACCAATACCAGAACTAAAAATCCATTCGTGATTGCACCAATCTTATTTAATATTATTTTATCTGAAGAAGTGTGCATGCACACGAAAACTCATACCAAGAACAAACTTAGTTGGTCTCTAAGGTGCAACTGGAAGGAAATTTTTTTTTTTTTTTTTTTGACTATGGCAGACCAACACGGCTACCTACCTGTAACTGGAATTACCGGTATTTTATCTGTTATGCAGCAAAAGTCACTTGTTTCCATAATACTTTCAGCCTGTAGGGGGTGCAATTGTTCTATCTGATCACATGTGCAGTATGTGTCATAAGAGAGACGTGAGTACAAATAGCTTGTTTTGAATAAGCAGCACATTCATATAAGCAGCACACACACAAAACAAGTACATAAAAAATACAGCTAAGTGTAACTTTTCGTTCTTGAGTGGGTACGAGTACACCACCGAGTGGGGATTAGTATCCTCCACTTGCCTGAAAGCAGGGAAAAAACACCAACGCTTAGAGAAACTTCTAAGTTGCTCCTCCCGTAAGAGTAACAGTTGGGTTTTTTTCTCTGCCTTCCTTGAAGCAAATAAAAAAAATCCTTCCAGTAGCACACGAAAGCTCATACCAAGAACAAACTTAGTTGGTCTCTAAGGTGCTACTGGAAGGATATTTTTATTTTTTATTTTGTTTTGACTATGGCAGACCAACACAGCTACCTACCTGTTCCTTGAAGTAGACCTTTTTTCCACTGGTGTTCTTCTGGCCGTTTGTTTCTGGTTTATTTGTGTGATAGTTGTTTCTGTTTTGTAGTGAATCCTGTTGGGTTTTTTTTTTTTTTTTTAGGTTTTCCCTCTGTGCGAGTGAGTCTGTTTTTTCCCCTTGGTGTCTATCTTTCCTTCTTCTTCTTCTTCTTCTTCTTCTTCTTCTTCTTCTTCTTCTTCTTCTTCTTCTTCTTAACTTTCCATCAATTCTGACCCTTTCCCTCAATTAATTCACTGTTACTGATTAATTATATCCCCCACCCCAAAAAAGAAAGTTTTTTTCACAGTTAATAGATTGGGATTGGCCAAACTGTTGCAGAAGCAAGTAAATGCTCATAGTCTTGCTTTGCTAGTGGAAGATACAACCCTTAGGTTTACACTAGTTTTCCACATATTTACTACTGCGAATGTATAAGAAGGCTGAAGTCAAGGCTAACGTAATCCCTCTTTCTCTTCCTTGTTATCGTTCCTAAACATCAGAACCAGATAAATAGCAACCATTTGCGGAGGGCAGAGCAAGAGATTTCTGGTTTGCAAGGGAAGGTCCAGTATCTGTCTGCTCAAAACAAAGGACTTGTGGCTCAGTTGAGCGAATCAAAGCGAAAGCAGGCAGAGATTGAATGCAAGGTAACCTAAAATAAAAATGCAGTGAACACTATCTGTGTACTTTAAAATCGAGATATCTTGGAGAACTAGCAAATTCTACCTGCAAGCTTTCCCATGATGGATATTTGATTTATATTACAGAATTGTATTAAAACAAGCTGACATCACATTTGATTTTTAAAACGCTTTCACTTTATGATTACGAGAGTTGTGTATTTCTGTACTCCAGGTGTTTGCCTCATATTTGTAAAAGGCAGGTTGTTCAATTTCAGTGTTTTGATGGATTACAGAATCCATTGTAAGCAGAGGTGCCATAGGCAAAAATCTAAGAACATTTGACGATCCCTGGCACCATTTATCATCCTAAAACTAGTCATCGCCTTACATTTTAATCATGCGCCGTTTGTAAGGGGACTTTCCAGGAGTGTGTATATGCATCTGCAACAACTGGGTCTAATGTGCAGTTTTATAATATGCTTTGAGGGCTAGGGAAATGCTAATTGGATGCCTGTTTATGTCGAGGATGCGCCTCTGAAGACAGGATGAGATTCTGCACCATACAGTTTGTTTCCTGTTTTTAATTATTTGTCCCTTTTTATTGTGCTTCTTGTGCACGTACCCTCACACACATGGGAAAAGCAGAAATGTAACACGTAGGGGACAGACCAGCTTTTACTACTTCAGACTGCAGAAGTGCAGAGCAGGGTGTATCTTCAACATGTATTAAATTTTCTTACGTTTTGAATGCTGGAAAGAGATCTGCAATGGCAAATGTAACTTTAGAGACTGCCTTCAGTTGGACATTCTCCTTGGCATCATTCAGAAATGTTTTACATATCCTTGTATTCACAGACTGACTACCCTTGCTTACTAAAACCTCACAGGTCAAATTGTTTAAAAGGAGGGGGAGGAGAGTCCGTAACACCAATAAATCATTAATATTATTGTATTTGTTTTGATAGCATGTTCAGTCAGTCTCTTGAAGTAGCTTGTTGAATGAATTTAGAGTAAAAGGATACATCTGGCTCAAAATCAGTATTTCCTGAAATGTGAGTCAGCTTGCTACCTGTAGCTTACCTGGATTCACTTTTTTTCCTGAACTTTTTCTATTCCCTCTTCACCCCTGTTATTCCTAGAATAAAGAAGAAGTAATGGCTGTAAGGCTCCGAGAGGCAGATAGCATAGCAGCTGTGGCAGAACTCCAGCAACATATTGCAGAACTAGAAATCCAAGTAAGAGTATAAACCGTTCCCTTTGTTTCCTTTATTTTGTGTTGTTGTTGTTGTTGTTGTTGTTGTTGTTGTTGTTGTTGTTGTTGTTGTTGTTGTTGTTGTTTTACTTCCTACCACTTTGTGTTTTCACTCTTTTCCCCTTCAGTTTGACACACGTTGGGTAACTCTTAACATTTCCTCTCAGTGTAGACATAATTCTGCCTGCCCTTAACACTGGACTTAAGGAATCGGCAACAGGGTTCCATCGCCCTTGTGTGTGAACTCCCCTTTAGATGCCAATAGCCATGCCTTACTTGCATTAACTATGGGATATGCTAACATTTTATTCACTTATTATTAAATTGATACCCTGCCCAAAGGAGCCTAGTAATCGTTGTTGACTCCTACTCCACAACTTGAAATCTGCTTTTTTATATATATAAAAGTATAATATGTTTTATTTTTATTTACTTCCTTCCTTCCAAAATGCATACGGTTTTCCTTCTCCGTTTTATCCTGGTAACCACCCTGCAAAGTTCATTAAGCTGAGAGAAGAGGGTGACTCTCTCAAAGTCACCTGTTGTTGTTGTTGTTGTTGTTGTTGTTTTTGTTTAGTCATGACTGACTCTTCGTGACCCCATGGACCAGAGTGTGCCAGGCACTCCTGTATTCCACTGCCTCCCGCAGACTCATGTTGGTCAGACTCATGTTGGTAGCTTCAAGAACACTGTCCAACCATCTCGTCCTCTCTCGTCCCCTTCTCCTTGTGCCCTCCATCTTTCCCAACATCAGGGTCTTTCCCAAAGTTACCTAGCCAGCTTAAATGGTGATTTGAACCTCGGCGTCCTAGTCTTATGTTCTAACCCTGCTACGCCACACTGATTCACCGACCACTTGGAATACTACCACAGAGAAGTGCTTTTCAGTGGTCTCTATTAAGACACTTGACTGATGGCATTCAGAAGTAGGCAGAAATGAGTGGACTTGCATATAGGTATGTTCAAGTCTTCAGAGTGTGTTAAACATAGCACTGGGGCTGTACATACACAACAGTTCTGACGTGGTTCTTTAGCTGCTTGGGTGGGAAGGCTTGCTGTCCAGTCTAAGCATGATGATGTACACGAAGTGGGCAGAGCCTATTGGGACATACAATTGGGATGCGGGTGGCGCTGTAGTCTAAACCACTGAGCCTCTTGGGCTTGCTGATCAGAAGGTCTGCGGTTCGAATCCCTGCGACGGGGTGAGCTCCCATTGCTCTGTCCCAGCTCCTGCCAATCTAGCAGTTCGAAAGCACGCCAGTGCAAATAGATAAATAGGTACCGCTGCGGCAGGAAAGTAAATGGCCTTTCCGTGTGCTTTGGTTTCTGTTGTGGTGTTCCATTGCATCGGAAGCGGTTTAGTCATGCTGGCCACATGACCTGGAAAGCTGTCTGTGGACAAACGCCAGCTCCCTCGGCCTGAAAGCGAGATGAGCGCCGCAACCCCATAGTCGCCTTTGACTGGACTTAACCGTCCAGGGGTCCTTTATCTTACACCTGCTGACCGAGAAGACATTGCTAAACTGTGTCTTAAAACACAGCACTTAATTTGATTATTATTAATAATAATTATAACGTTGAGAGTATAGCATTGACTTGCCTCAGACAATTTCTCTGAGGAAGCCACAGAGCTTTCCTTTCAAGTCAAACTTGTGTGAAGATTCTGAAACCAAAATCCTGGTGGCCGCTTCCTACCCTGCCAAAATCTAATTGCTGCTGTTACGAAGCGCAAGGAACTCAAATCCCTTCAGTGATACAATACTTCAAGTCTCATAAAATTGCAGCAAAGTATTTTGTGTGCAGTGTGCCTGCTGCTCAGAAGTGTATAGTTCATAGCTCTTTCTTAAAGCTGTTCCAGATTTATTTACTTGTTTATAAATTAAAAAAATACTTATATACTACATTTTAAAAAGGCAAAGCTGTTTACAGCAAACGTATATGCACGCATGATAAAAAAGACTGCAATTGAAAACACGAATCGCCAGCTAACTTCTTGGTGTCCGTAAGCCTGGAGGCATACGAAAGATTCAGTGGAAAAAATAATAGCATCAGATGCCTTTCTTCTTCAAAGTAGTTTTACTCATTTGAGAATCTAGGAGTTCCACTTTCAGGGTCGGAGCTGGGTCACAGCAATTACCTTAAAGCATACAGCTTTCTGTGAAGAGCTTAGGTGTAAGTGTAAGACACGTTGGCATTAAACATCTAAAGTGCCCTTAGTATTGCTACACCCACATTACTACTGAAATTACAACCAAGTCCCTATTTAAATCACAGTTTGGAGAGGCTGTCAGGGGGACTAGCTAAAAGTGTTTGGTTCCTCCCCTCCCCCCCAAAAAAAACACACCCAGGCAAAACATTGGTGGGGGCTTAATTTATGCTTTATATGTCAGTCCCTGACAGAGTTTCCCAAACCTGGGTCTTCAACTGTTTTTGGACTACAATTCCCATCATCCTTGACTGCTGATCCTGCTAGCTAGGGATGATGGGAGTTGTAGTCCAACAACTGGAGACCCAAGGTTGGGAAATGCTGATCTACGGTAATTTGAATACTTTCTTTTTCTAACTACCATATATTTCCATGTATAAGACGCCCCCAAGTATAAGATGAGACCTTATTTTTTTGAACCCCAAATTAAGAGGATTTAATTGAGAGTATTTGCACTGATATTAGGATCTCAATTTTTTTTACATAAGTAGGCTACTAATATATAAGTTAATCAAAAGTATATATATCTGCTAATGTGTTTTTCATGCTTTTTAAAGTACAAAAAGTTAAACTTCACACAAGAAATCTGTGTTGTTTCTGTGTGTCAGTGTTCAATAGCCAGTGTTCAGATTTAGCATGTTCTGCAGAACAAATTTATCTGTGGTCTCCAGCATTCACATTTAAGGAAAAACTAAAGGCACCTTCCCAACAGTAAACTCCTACCTTTCGTAGAAAGAAGCCTGTCTTCATATCTTAAAGCACTTTTCTTTAATATCCAGGACTTGCAGAGTTCTAAAGAGAGAATTTCTATTTTTGCAATTACAGGAAACTCTGTTGTACTCTTCAGCAGTGTGATGTGTTTTCTGAAAACCTAAAATGAATCATCCCAGTCACCAAAAGGCCATGCATCCCTCACAACTGCCCTAATGAATAAACTTAATTTATGTGTTCAGTGTAAAATGTCATCACCATGTAATAGCAAAAGTTCATAAAGCAGACCAAACTGAGACAGGGTACAAGATAACTTAACTTCCGCAATCCATTCCCCCCCCCACTAAACTATGGATAATCCGATTAGTTAGATATGAAATAAGAGTATGTCTGTTTTCCCCAAAGGTGAGCATGATTCATGTGCCACCAAGCTTTTAGAAGAAGTCAGAATTCCCCATCTCTCATGGCCAAGACCTTGGCAAGCAGGGTTTCCCCCCCTGCTAAGCCTATATAGAATCTCTCCTTTCTGTGGCTTCTGTGGCTACGAAAAAACAGAAGCATACAATTAAGTATTTGTGCACTTTCTAAAAATCACATTTTGATTAACAAACCAGACTTATCCTGAGGGATCAGCGTGCTTGGTTTAAAAACCTATTGCATATCGGAGTTGTGGCCATTGATTTCAATGGATCTACTCTGAGTGAAAGGTAGTTGATATTCTCACATGGAAGCTGGTAAAATGTGGGTTGAACGAGGTAACTCCTAGGTGGATTTGTAGCTGGTTGTCTGACGGAACCCAGGGAGTATGGTTCCTCATCATCCTGGAAAAAAGGGACAAGAGGGTGCCGCAGGGTTCTGTTGTTGTTCAACATCTTTATAAATGACGTGGATGAAGGAATTGAGGGGATGCTCATCAAATTTGCAGATGACACCAAACTGGGAGGGGTAGCTAATGCCACAGAAGACAGAATAAGAATTCAATACGACCTTAACAGATTGGAGAACTGGGCATAAGGTAACAAAATGAATTTCAAGAGGGACAAATGTAAGGTTCTGCACTTAGGCAGGAATAACCAGCTGCAGATGCTAATCTTATGCTAACCCTCTGCTAATCTTACGTTAAAGAAGATCTTATCTTTCATCAACTTCTACAAATCTGCCCCACAGAATTGTGCTTACAAACTCTACATTTTATTTCCCGAAGAGATTTTGTTTAAATGCAGTTAGCAGTATGCAGGAGCTTGAAAAATTGAGGGGCAAACGAGAATCTAAGCATGTCGCCTACTTGTAAAATAAAGAAAAGGAAATTATGTTGGGGGTAAAGTTAATTGCCCACATTAAAAACACAAAATCCTAGAAAACCATGCATCAGTTGCCTATTCCTGCACTTAGGCAGGAAGAACCAGAGGCACAAATATAGGATGGGGGACACCTGGCAGTGCAGCTGAAAAGGATCTAGGGGTCTTGGTGGACCACAAGCTTAACATGAGTCAACAGTGTAATTTAGCAGTAAAACAAAGCTAACGTTTTTCTAGGCTGCATCAATGAAAATATAGCGTCCAGATCAAGGAAAGTAATAGTCCCACTCTATTCTGCCTTGGTCAGACCACACATGGAGTACTGTGTCCAGTTCTGGGCACCACAATTTAAGAAGGATGTTGACAAGCTGGAAGGTGTGCAGAGGAGGGTAACCAAGATGATCAAGGGTCTGGAAAGCCTTATGGGGAGCGCTTGAAGGAGCTGGGTATGTTTAGCCTGGAAAAGAGGAGACTGAGAGGAGATATGATAGCCATCTTCAAATATCTTAAGGGCAGTCACATGGAGGGCGTGAGCATGCTTGTTTTCTCCTGCTCTGGAGGGTAGGACATGAACCAGTGGTTTCAAGTGGAAAGAAATGAGATTCTGACTAAACATTCGGAAAAACTTTCTGACAGTGAGAGCTGCTGAGTAGTGGAGCAGACGACCACGAGAGGTGGTGGACACTCTTTCCTTGGAAGTTTTTAAACAGAGGTTGGAGCATCTGTCATGGATGCTTGAGGCAAGATTCCTGCATTGCATGGGGTTTGGACTAGATGACCATTGTGTCCCTGCCAACTCTATGATTCTACGAACACTAATAATGTAACCCAGTCAGATGGGCGGCATATAAATAATAAATTATTGTCGTTACTATATTTCAGGAAAGTATAAATTACTTCCAAAATATGAAAACGAGTCGGAAAACTTTAAGGTTTATATGGCATTAAATAAAGCATGTTGGTTATATGAGGCTGGTTACCCCACAGATTTGGGGCTAATTAAAATATATTGTGTTTTTTCACTGTGTTCAAGTCAGGTTTGAAGGGGATAATTAATTACTATTCTATTGTTAAAAGGTTTTGAAACAGATTCTTTTTCCCACCCGCTACCTTTTTACTTTAATTTTACTTTATACTCCTTTTAAATGTGCTTGTGGGAGGTGGCTGGGGGTATTAGTTTGTTTGGTTTTTTATTCCTGTTTTTATAATGTATTTTGTGCTTTTATATAGTATTTTTACGTTGTGAACTGCCCTGAGTTCTGCGGGTTGAGGGGTAGTATTATTATTTCTGAAATAGAATGCATGTTTTGTATTCTGTTTAAATTCTTGTTTTTTTAATGTAGTTATAAGCATGGGTGTTTTTTTTTTAATAGTAAAGAAAACAAAGGTAATGCATTATATAAAACTGGAAAGCTCTGGGTGGTATCCAGTAAGTCATACTTGGAACAGATCTGTGGAAATCAATAACTTAATTCATTGATTTCAGTAGTGTATTCTAAGTATGATGTTATCTTCTGAATCCGCCTTTCTGAAATAGTATAAAAGGGAATAAAGGTACTACAGATGAAACACATGATCAACCTTTTTTTTTTAATAAATATATTTTCTGGAACAGAAAGAAGAAGGGAAATTTCAAGGACAGCTTAATAATTCCGACTCAAGCCAGTATATCCGGGAACTGAAAGATCAGATAGCAGAGCTCAATCATGAGGTAAGCCGAAGATTATAATTTTTGCTCACTTTGGTTTCTTTCGGTTATCTTGAACCACTTGGTTTATGTGGGGCTTTTTTGCTGATCCTAGGTAATTACTGTTTCAGTGTTTTTAACATTCTTCATTTAATGATTCATCATGACTTGATAACATCCATAATCTGACAATGTTCTGGAACATCTAACCCAACTGAATTAAGAATTATTTATTATGAATTGTAAGAATGATATGCGTTAGAGGTGTAATAATCCAATAACATTTGATTTATTTAGATTTTTCATCCTAAGAGGCAGTTGTCTGTATGTGAAATAAATTTACACAACTTCCTGCATTGAAAATAAAACAGCTTCTAGTTTTTAAATGACTTTACTATTTCAGTCCTAATTTTTTACGCATTTCCATTCTTAACGTGAATGTTGATCTGTCTGTATTCTTTCCTCTTTCTGCCATCAAGAAACGTGATATACTTGTACAAAAGATTTATTTTGTGCAAAAATATTATTGTTCTAAAATATAGCGGCAGTACACGTTGTCCAAAACATGAACATTGTAGATTTCAACAGAAGAAGCTGGGAGATGGAGTTTTGTTGCTAGTGTATATGAATAATCATACAAATCAGCAACGATTCAGAGGTGCCTGGGACTCTTGTAGGGCCCATCTCACTTGAGATTATTGCCTTTTTATCAACAGCACCTTTAACAATCGTTAAACTCACTTGAGAAATCAATATCCAACCATCTTGCATTAAACATTTATACTCCAATCCAGCTAAGGACATCTGTGCATACAAACAGCCTACAGGTGCATATCACTTGCTGGTGGACTTGGAACTGTGGACATACAGTAAAGATTCAGATATGCATCTGAAATGAATTTGTATCCATGTAAGGATGCAGTCTAACTGCCCTGCCCTGCTGTGAATGGGATCCATATCCCAGACGCCCATTCTAATATAGGGTGTTGCAGGTTAAGAGCTTATTTTATGTGCGACTTCAAGCAAGTGTTTTCAGTCCAGTACCTGCTTGGAAAGCAATTTGGGCTGTGGGGGAGAGGTATTTCCAAATGTATACAGTGGTACCTCAGGTTACGAACTTAATTCGTTCCAGGAGATCGGTTCTTAACCCGAAACCGTTCTTAACCTGAGGCGCGCTTTCGCTAATGGGGCCTCCTGCTGCCACCGCAACACGATTTCCATTCTCATCCTGGGGCAAAGTTCGTAACCCGAGGTACTACTTCCGGGTTAGCGGAGTTTGTAACCTGAAGCATTCGTAACCCGAGGTACCGCTGTATAAGAACTGCAGCCTACATCCTATAATTCTATTATTTTGCAGACTATTAATTTTTTTTTTTTTTAAAAAACCAAACCTCCTAATAATTGAAGAGAAGTTTGAGAATAAGGAAGAATAGTGGCCAAGTCCCATTGTACAGTGAGGCTTATTCCCAGATAAACAAGCATAGGAATGCAGCTTTTTCATCAAATTAATACTCTGCTTCTGTGATACTCTGTGGAAAATTAGGACCTGCTAATGTTAACATGAAAGTTCTGTTAGAAGATCTACCTATTCACTCTAAATAGAGACCTCACTTGTATCTTCTCTTTTGGAGTTGTTCAGCACTTCAGGATGACAAAACACATCTTTCTGCGTTATATAAACACCTTCTAATGAATCTTAATGCAAATTGGGATTCCAAGAATTTCTGACCTGACTTTTGTAAAGAGGTATAAAATTTATAGATCATCTTTTGAAGTCTCAAAACCCAGAGGGAGAGCTAGAGAAGACATCCTAGGCGGATAGATAAGGGCAGTTACGAGTTTTACCCAGCAGTCCATCCCAAACATGGCATTGTTCCCCTGGCAGTAAGCCATCCAACCACTTGCCAAATGGTTTGAGTTCTGAGACAATGAAATGTCACAACTTCAAAGGGATGTAATTTCATTTAATATATTAAATAAATAAAAAATATTGAAGCAGGAATTTCCTCAGAATCACACTCTGACTTGTAGTGCATATCTTATACAACACTATACAGTGGTACCTCTGGTTGCGGACACGATCCGTTCCAGGATGCCGTTCGCACCCTGAAAAGTCCGTAACCAGAGCGGTGCTTCTGCGCATGTGTGAACCGCTCAGAACCATGTTGTTGTTGTTCAGTCGTTCAGTCGTGTCCGACTCTTCGTGACCCTATGGACCAGAGCACGCCAGGCACGCCTATTCTTCACTGCCTCTTGTAGTTTGGCCAAACTCATGTTAGTAGCTTCGAGAACACTGTCCAACCATCTCATCCTCTGCCGTCCCCTTCTCCTTGTGCCCTCCATCTTTCCCAACATCAGGGTCTTTTCTAGGGAGTCTTCTCTTCTCATGAGGTGGCCAAAGTACTGGAGCCTCAACTTCAGGATCTGTCCTTCTAGTGAGCACTCAGGGCTGATTTCTTTGAGAATGGCTAGGTTTGATATTCTTGCAGTCCATGATCTTTGCAGGTTTGATCTTCTTGCAGTCCATGAGACTCTCAAGAGTCTCCTCCAGAACCATAGCTGTCAACTTTTCCCTTTTTAAAAGGGAAATTCCCTTATTCCGAATAGGATTCCTCGCAAGAAAAGGGGAAAGTTGACAGCTATGCTCAGAACGCTTCTGCGTGTGCGCGCACGGCGAAACCCGTAAGTAAATACTTCTGGGTTTGCCGCGTTCTTAACCCAAGAAAACGCAACATGAAGCGTTCGCAAGAAGAGGTATGACTGTACTCAATAAATGCAAATTTTTTTTAAAAAATTGCCCTCCAAACGTTTAAAGGTTCCTCTCACTTTGCCTTCTCTAAACATTCACAGGCATGCTATGGTTAACCTTGTAAGCTAATCTTCCCTTTAAAGTTGTGGCATACACAATGCGACCACAACCTTTTGGCCAACTGAACGAGGGAGACATTCACAGATGACTAAGCAAAACATGGGAAAGAAATAGAAGTTACTTTAGTGTGCATGCCTGCAACTTTCAAGTTTGAAAGACAAATCAGTGTATGGTACTCCTGATTTATTTATTTATTTTTGAACAACCAAAAAAATCTGGTCCTGTTTATGTTTTAAGCTGCTATAAATAGGATACAACAAAGTTTTACCTATTGAAGATCTGCCCTAATGTGTATTTATATTTTTATGAGGTGCTCTGCTTAACAAGTCACATTAACCCCCCTAGAGCTTCCCATCCCACTCCATGCAACTACCGGTACTAACCCCTCTTGCGTGTCAATACCCGATCCCTCCTGTGGTGAAATGAAGACACAGGACACCGAAAATAAGGTTAATGGGCATAAAAGGCCACAACTTTATAGGTTACGGATGTTGAGCGGTATTGGCTTAGGCATTGGAACTAACTAACAATATCCGACTCCAGCACGTTGTGCTGGCAGTCCGAGAAGGGTTAACCACTGATGGGTGAGAAACCCTGCTGCTGCACATCAGCTAGGGACTCACCCAGTGATCACCGGACTGGGGCGTGCCTTTGGCCCTCACCCACCGTGGCTTCGGACAGGGACACGCCCCCCCCGGACTCATTTACTGAAGTAAATCCAAATCCAAAACTCTAAGTACCCTTCAGAGCCTGGGGGGAGGTGATGGCCGAACCTCCCCCCCCCCAAGATGCTAACTGGGGATAATCCAATGCCTAACCGCCAAACCAAAGTTGTGACGAGTTGCTACGAGGTAGGCGAAAACCACCAGGCGGAAGCCAATTTGCCAAATGGAAAAATTCCTACCAGGCCCCTTAACGGTGACCAACCGTAGTCCATAGCAAGGTCAAAGCACCTGCCTAATGGGACACTAAGGGGCGCTACCTAGAGGGTGGGAGGGTGGGAAATCGCGCAGAAGGGGCCAGGAAAGGAGCAGGCTGAGCCCTGGTCGCGCGCTGGCTTAAATTGAGCCAGCCACACCCAACGGCTGAGCCGGTTGGCCAGCACGCTGGGCACCGCGCCCAGGGCTCAGCCAGTGATGGCAGGGGATGCGATCATCCCCTGCGCACGTGCTGGGCTCGTGATGCCCGCAACTCCCCCTCCTTCCTAAGGGGCGGAAAAGGATTTTTCACCTTCCCAACCCTATTTTTGAAGCTCTTCATCCCTTCACTTTTGGACAGGCCATCACCAAAATCTTCACTATAAGCAAAAATTTTGTGGGGGGTGGGGGTCTGTTTAAAACATTTTATCCAGCCTTCCATTAAAATCTTCCCAAGGCATCTAACAAATAAAAAAAACAAAACAAAAGGAGAAATTGAAATGTTTGTATACAAGAGTTACAACAATGTTTAAAAACTGGAAGTATACAGCAGGTAGAGCATTTATTTATTTATTTATTTATAAACTGCTGACCCACAAAACCCTCTTTAAGTGGTTGATAAATAAAGTTAAAGCATGGCTAAAATCCACAAAACAATAAAATATAAATATATTTAAAAATCATCATTAAAAGCAAAGGATACAATAGATAAAACCTTTAAAAATAATTATAGGTGACTAAATCATGTGTCTGGATGGAGTTGACCTAAATGGAAGTTCTCAGGAAGACCAAGTGGATTTCAGTTTTGCACCTAAAAGTTAGCAAAATATTAGGCACTACGTGAATGCCCCAGATTATGAAATAGTCTCTGTTAAATAATTGGTGGTGAAACTATACCAATGGTGCCAGTAGAGTAGGTGGTGTATGTGAAACATTGGGAAGGTCTTTGGTCTTTAATAAGGTCTGCCCTTTCGCTTGCCTTTCCAAAGTTATATTCAGTAGATGCAAAATAATAAGATGACTTTGTGTGAGGGCTTTCTGTCCTGTGTAGTGCAGACTAGAGCAGTGTTTTTCAACCTTTTTTGGGCAAAGGCACACTTGTTTCATGAAAAAAATCACGAGGCACACCACCATTAGAAAATGTTAAAAAATTTAACTCTGTACCTATATTGACTATATATAAAGTAATTCTCTTGAATTTTTCAATTTTTCCCACGGCACACCAGGCAACATCTCGCGGCACACTAGTGTGCCGCGGAACAGTGGTTGAAAAACACTGGACTAGAGTGCCGTTATCTCATGTTTTGGCTAATGATAAGGTTCCGGAATTTGGCCTTCAGAAACAGTGTACGGGTGCAAATCTCTGAAATGTCCGTGAAAATCCAGACGTAACCCATGTCGGAAGTGTGGGTTTTTGGCGAATTTCATTTTAAAAGTAGCTCAAAAACTTCATTTTTTAAAGGAGATTTTGCAAAACAACAACCACCACCACCACCCCAAAACTAAAAAAGCTCAACAACTTTTGGGTCTCGATTTTCACTTTTTGAAATATGGCAGCCCTACTTAAGATGGCTTTCCACTCGAAGCAGAACTGTTCTTGGCCACTATTACGTTCTATGAAAGCAAGGCCACAACTGCTTTGAAATGGTTGTTGTTTATGAGAAAGCTGAAGAAGGGGGGGGGGGTGGGATACACAAAAGGAGCACCTGCTTTTTGTGCTTCCTGCTTGACATAAAGGTCAGGCATATTGGCTCCATTGCCACTTTTGTTCCATGCATAGAATGGAAGGTGCATTGGAACCATCATCAGTTCAAATTGGGTCTTGAAGGGGTCAGCGGAACAAATATTTAGACAGCCTCATTCTGTCTGGACTAAAATAAATTGTTGACCGTGTTAGAGTATATTCTCTCGCTTGCATTAGTTCCCAGTTCATACTGATTGATTTATAAACTGCCTAAACTGCCCAGCGGGGTGGGGAGTGGGGAGTTTCTGCTACTTCTTTATATGCTCTGTATTCCTAAACAGTTGTCTTGGCTTCCTGTTGGATGTTGCAAGGAACAAATGTGCGATGTAGATTAGAAGAGTGGTGCATAAGATTACAACTGATAGCCTTTCTCACACAAACTTAGCAGACCACAAAATACTTTGGGAGGCAGAAGCAAGGAATAGTGGCTTCTAGTCGTAGAGTTGAAGAAGAACTTTGGAACTGTGCAAAAAAAAAAAAAAAAACCCACGTTTGTGTCGTACAGTTTTCTGTGTCTGCTGTAGTTCCACAATATGCAGATTCTGACCCTTTCCGTCTTCTGATAGCATTTTCCTGTACAACAACAGTAGCTAGTTTCTGCATTGTAAATCTCATGGCAGTAATACCTGATTTATAATGCTGAGGGACTCTTCCAAGGGAGAGCCGAAAGCAGATTGTTTGCTGTCGTGCGTTTTTGCAGAATTAATTGAACCTCCAGTTTCATATGGTGAAGTAGTTGAGACTCCATCCGATACCTTGTTCTGAAAACTTTTCTATTCCGAAACAGCCCCTCCTATATTTTTCCAGTTCAAAAATTGTTGGATTCTGTGATGTCCTCTATTAGGATAGAGCATTGCATGAACTGCATGCAGTATTTTCCCCCCTGCAATTAAATGGATACATTATGTAATATTATTTACATACTGGTATTGGTATTTATAAAAGTAAGTCTATATTTACTAATATTTCACACACTTAGTATCATTTCTTGTGAGAAGAGTAACTGCATGCAATAAACCTTGACTAGTCTTCCTTCTTTAGCCTGTGCAAGCAATAATAATGCCTGGCGTGATTTAAAAGTGGTTCCCAGCTATAGCCCAGAAAAAAACTATTCTTGCTGGGGGTTCATGTGCACTCACCCCAAGCACTATATGCACAACACAATTTCATATAATCAGCCCCAAAGAACCCCGTTTATGGCCTCTTCATGGCTTGACTTCTTTTGCTCTCCACATAAGGGGAGATGAGATAAGCTGGGGCCCAAAACTGCTCAGGTGGGGTCTGTGATAAGAAGGGAATGCTTTTTAGCTAAATAATATGTAAACAATCATTGCTGTGTATCATTGACTTCCAACCACACCAAAAACACTTGCTTGGCTTATTCAGATAGGAAGTTTTTCGCGAAAAAGAAAGAAAGATTGCACTTTCTTTTTCTCCAGCATCAGAGCTTGAGGCTCATTCTTGCTATCTTCATGCACCTTATGCTCCAACCCATCTGATATTTCTGTCCTAACAACCTAATGCAAACGGTAACAGATTCTGATAGAGGCGCTATCTCGACTTCCAATCGTGCTTCTCTCGAACTAACTCAAGATGGACTTAATGAAGATCGACATTCAGCTGCAGATCAAATGCCCTGCTTTTAAACGATTCCGCTTGTAAAAATGAAATTGTAAACACTAAGTAATTACTCGTGGATAAATAATTCAGACCATATATGCAAAGGGCCACCTTGGGACGAGGCTGAATAGAGGGAGCATATGTAGGGACTTGCTTTCCTGATCTGGTCATGGTGACATGCGCCTTAGTTACATCGCACTTGGGTTTCTGTACTATGCAATATATACATAGGGCTGCTTATGAGAAGAGCACCAAAACTATAAACGGTCCAGACTGTGGCAACTGTTAACAGGGAGCATATAACTTCATTATTGAAGCAGCCGCACGGTCTCCCAGTTTTGTTCCTGATGAAGAGTCTTAAAAGCTGTTCGTGGTTTGGGGCCAGGGTTTCTGGAGGACCTTCCACTCCCATACAAGCCTGCCCATGTATTTAGATCTTCATCAGATGCTGGAGCAGCCTGCCTGGAGAGTTGGAGCCACAGCAATGGTTTCCTGGCAGCAGAATCACTGCCGCTCAGCAGTGGCAAGCTCTGGTCTGCCAGGTTGGCTCCACTGGGGCACTCATGTATTTCCAACATGGTTGTTTTTCTCATTGGAAAGCTATTGATGCAGCTCTGCCTCGCTGGGCGAGCTGGTTGTGACCAGAGGTTTCCCTATGTTTCCCCAGAAGTGTGCTTAGTTGGGAGCAGGAAAGGACCTTTTTCTTTCACTGCGCCCAGGCTCTGCAATTTCTCTCAAGGGAGGATGGATCATCGTGCCCATCATAAATTGCCTTCTACTGGTTGGCTAAACATTTCTGTTTAGAAGGCTTTTGGAGGCATGTATGGTTTTTAAGTTCCTGTAGTGATCTCTTCCCCCCTCTTTTTAATAATAATAATAATAATAATAATAATAATAATAATACATGTACTGCTGAAAGATGCCCAGGTACATTAATATCTGCTTTGCAATTTTCTTGTTCCGCTTTTAGTAACTTGATCATTTTGTTCTACTGAGTTTAAGAGTGCCGACTTCCTTGAGCTTTTCAAAAGGGCATAAATGTGCTAAATAAAACTTCGACTTCAGGAAATAGTATTCTAGAGAACTAACCAGACTTACCCAGGAAACTGAATTAAAGGAATCTCAGTCAGAAAAGTTACTAGCAGAATAAACCTTAAATAAGTGGAAAATCCCATCTAGATCGTTTGAAGTTGAGGTTCCTAATTTTATTTTCCACAGAATGATTCCCTGAGTCAAAGTTAAATTACTTGAGACCTCGCAGAATATACATTGGACAAAACACTTGAATTCTGGCAGGTTTTTTCCTCTTTAACCAGAGAACAGGCTGATCCAAAACAGAAAACATTAGGGCAACGTGGCTCCCTGTAGATTAATGATGTTCTTGGAACGTGGAGAAGTAAGATAACTAAGACCACCATGGTTAAGCTATACAGAGTGTTGCATTATTGTATTTGGAAGAGAATGGGTTGGCATTCGTTTCCAGTCACCTGATAAGTGTTTGCTCTTCCTCGGGCAGCTTCTTCAAACTGCCACTGTACTTTAGGAATTCTCTTTCTTTAAAACATGTAAGCCTATTGGAAGGGATCATGTGCTGGCTAAATTGAACCATGGTCAACATAAGGATTGCTGCATGGTGTCCAATCCCTAGAGTTGGGAGTGAAAAATGCTGTGTCATTTGTGCTTCACGAACGAAGCAGTACACATGGTTGTCTAAAGGGGCAGCCCCAGAAGACCTTTTGAGTCGAGAATCTAAAATTACGTAGCTGCACTACTGCCCGCCACATTCTGCCCATTGTTAAAACCAACAATGACCTGTCGCCAGCACAAGAAAATTAACTTAAGCAACATACGGTAAATAGCAATATATAGCAAGTGCAAAGGGTAGTACCCAACAAAGTGGCCTCTGGCTGCGCAACAGAACTTGCCCGGCCCGGCCCACATGCCGCCTGAATCTGTTCTGAGGGTTCCCTTTACCCTCCAGATCAGATTTGGGGGGATGTAGGGGTGCACAAGGAGAAGGAGGATAAGCTCCACTGCGTAAATGGAAATCCTCATGCCGATGGAGCTACTTCATATACCTGTATACCACCTTTCTATAAACGAAGCAAGCAGAGCTGCCAAACCTTTCTAGTGAGAGAATTCTATAATGACGGTGTTAATTGAAGAAAATACCCTTTCCTTTGTGCAGGACAGTCTAAGACCATGCTGGCGTCTGGATCAGGGCCCCATCTGACCACCTAAGTGCATTCTCTCCAATATTTTTTCCCCCAACTGGATCTGTTTTTGGTTTTATTGGTCAGAGTAAACATGTTGAATTGGGTCCAGAAGCTGATTGGGAACTCCCGCTGCCCAACTCCTGCCTACATGCCGAATGCCACTCTTAAGCAACCCCAGGTGAATTACATTAGGCTAGGACATCCTGAAGATAACTGCTGTAGCAAGTGTAACTGGCTTCGGATTATTATTTTCCAGAAACAGCTGCAGCTAAAATTGGCTGAAGCTGGGGTGGGGGAACACATTCCTGGCTACAATCATTAGCTGAGCTTCCAGAAGCACCCTGAAACTATGGAGGAAGAGTGCAGCCCCATTCAAAACAGGGTTAATTGAACTACCAGCCAATGACATGTTGGTTTGGTTTATGTTGGTTTCAGTTCATTTGCTGATCTCCAGCCTACCTACATCTCCAGAGCTTCTGCAACTTAACTTGGTTCAGATAAAAAAAGAGAAATGGGAGCCATTTGCTTTCAAAACCTTTTCGATAATCTCTCCCAGCTTCTTCGTGTGGATATTAGAGTAAAGGAAGATGAAACTGTGTCGCATCACAGTTTCCATGAGGTGGAACAGCCATTCCATCCAGCAGCACCATCTTAGGAGACCTTTCAGACTGGTAAGAGTGAGCTACTGCTTAGCAGTAGTCATCCCAAAAGATGGCCATTGTTGATGGCATTCATAGCTTCTGATTGCTGGGCTACAACTCCTCATCAGCCCTGGCCATTGACCAGGCTGGCCAAGGTCGGTGGGAGCTGGTGTCCAACAAAGTTCTAGAAAGCCGCAGGTTCCCCACCCCCTGCAGTAATCATGGTCTGTAATGGAATTCCATCAGCTTTGTGGGTCTATCATAGCACTTTGCTGTCGTCTTCATCTGCATGCCCTTGGGCTCATCGGCACACGCTGCCAGAGTGATGCTTGTCAGGCTTTCACGAGCAAAGCTTTTTCAATACGCTGAAGTGCAGCCATTGCGATAATCTTAAGATAAGCATTTAAAAGCTTTGCCTCAACTCGGAAGATTAAGGGTGAGATTTCCCCCCCTCTAAATAAATAAGTAATATGCCATTTACTCTAGGTAGAATTAAATAACAAAAACAAACAAACAACGGTGCAGCATTGTAGCCCAAATCAAGTATGGGAGAGAACGCAAACCTTTTTTTAAAAAATTACTTTTTTTTGCCCCATAACCCCCTGACATGAAAAGGAAACATGTTAGCTCTCAGATTTAAAGTGTGAGTTTTTCAACTTGCGGTTGAAGCTTACAGAGCAATAAATCATGTGCTTTCCTTACATGGTATCTTGCAAATGCAGTTAAGACAAGACCACCAGATTTGCCCTCCCATAAGTCAGCGCAGCTATTGGACAGCTAGAAAGTTGCTGTTTTTGCTAGTACGTGTCAGATACTGAGCCTCTATGCTGCCGGAGTCTGATTTCAATAGTTGTGGTCAGTCTGAGGAAACTGTGATGTGATAAGATAGCGCTTGTGAGGTCATGTGGTTAGCAAACACCCAATCTAAAATAGCAGCTTGGTGGACCTTAAGTTAAAATAAGTATAGTTCCTCAGCTGTGTTTGCTGTGTTTTGTGCGTTCTTAGACCCAGACCTGCTGTTCATGCTGAATAGCTTAAAACGGAGGATTCAGTAGCATTTTTCATAATAGGGTTTCGCTCCATACTTTGTTTTCAACCTCATTCTTATATCTTAGTGGCGAACATAGGTATGTGGGAACAGTATAGTGTCGGTGAAACACTACAGAATTCTAGAAAATCATGTTGTTCATGTTCGTTAATGAGTTTAGCATCCCCCGCCCCCCAAAAAGGAGTACTTCACTTTCAGAGCTGATGGTTTCCTTCTCAATAATGTTTATTGCCATGATCTAGTGGAAGAGATGTCTCTTTTGCTGAACCTCTAAAACACATACAGGTGAAACTTGAAAAATTAGCATGTCGTGCAAAGGTTCATTTCTTTCAGTAATTCAACTTAAAAGGTGAAACTAATATATGAGATAGACTCATGACATGCAAAGCGAGATATGTCAAGCCCTTATTTGTTATAATTGTGATGATTATGGCGTACAGCTGATGAGAACCCCAAATTAACAATTTCAACTTTGGGGTTTTCATCAGCTGTAAGCCATAATCATCACAATTATAACAAATAAAGGCTTGATATATCTCGCTTTGCATGTCATGAGTCTGTCTCATATATTCAACTCCAGTAGCTAATGAAAACAATTGCTTACATAAATGGACTTTTCCGCGATATTCTATTTTTTTGAGTTTTTCCCTTCATTAAGTCATGAGACATCCTTGAGAGGAGAGATAGCGAAAGAGAGGAAACTACTGAAAAATATATCAAATCAATATATGCATTTAATAGAAAGTTTTGATAGGCAAATAACATTGAGAGAAGGGCAGAGAGAAGGGAGTTGGTTATAATCATCCCACTTCAGAGAAATTGACGGAAAACTGTATTTTGCAGATTTCTAACTTCAGCATTGGGGTGTTGGAATGAAATAGTGGATGAAGTCTGGACATAATTTTAGCTATGGTTAGATAGGGCTGAGTGGATTTTTCGAGAATTGGAATGTGCACAGATCACAGAAAATCGGTAGATGATGCTGACACATAAGTGAACAAAAAAAAAAATCATTTTCTTTTCCTGGCCCAGTTATAGACATCAAGGCCATAATCTGTCACCTTAAACAACCTTTCCTTTCCCAGCTGTTTACTAGAAAAAAACTTGGATTGAGATCTAGAAATAGCCTCAGAGCCATGGCACTTGAATAGCTGCCAAGGATTGTAATCCTACATTTAATTTTTGTTGCTGATTTCTATATGTCAACCTAAAAAGGAGAGGGTTTTGTTGCTGTTGTTTTAAATAACTTCTCTCTGTTTTGAAACGTGTTGCTTGAAAATGGCACCCGAGGGCCAAATTCACCAAAAGCCTTTTAAACGTCTTTACAACATACGAGAGAAGTGAAATTTGATGGTGCAATTACATAGTACGACATGGAAGCCTGTTCTTCTGACTACTTGCTATCTTTTCAATCACGTACTTTCTATTAAGATTTCAAAACTTTTGATTATATGGTAATGCTCTGATGAAAAAGTCATGACCTTGCCTGATCAAGTTGTTGCTTTCCTGTTCTGACTTGAAAGCTTCTGGTCTCAGTGTGTCGCTAGTTTTGATCTTTGTCATGTAAGCAGTACAGCTGCCCTGCCTTAGCCTCTTGTTTCCTTTCGGCTGTTTTGCTCTTGATAACTGCTAAAAGCTGGAAACCCCAACCACTACCACCTTGATATTTTTTAAAACAGAACAAAGGAAATTTAGAAATTCAATATTAAGTCTTTTACATAACCTTAAATGTACAGCCTTCATGCTTCTGTATTCTTGTCAACTGCATAACCTAGGGAGGTTTGCTGTGACAAAGCTGCTTCATTACAGTGGACTGTTGCATACATCACAGTAAACTATGGTCCTGAAAGAGCTACATTGGCTCACAATAAGTTTCCGAACACAATTCAAAGTGTTGGTGCTGACATTGAAAGCCCTAAACGGCCTCAGCCCAGTATACTTGAAGGAACGTCTCCACCCCCATTGCTCAGCCAACACTGAGGTCCAGCTCCGAGGGCCTTCTGGCGGTTCCCTCACTGTGAGAAGTGAGGTTACAGTGAACCAGGCAGAGGGTCTTCTCAGTAGTGTCGCCCGCCCTGTGGAACACCCTTCTATCAGATGTCAAGGAAATAAACAACTACCTGACTTTTAGAAGACAGCTGAAGGCAGCCCTGTTTAGGGAAGTTTTCAATGTTTGATGTTTTATTCTGTTTTAATATTCTGCTGGGAGCCACCCAGAGTGGCTGGGGAAACCCAGCCAGATGGGGTATAAATAAATTATTTTGTTTGTTTGTTTGTTTGTTTTGTAAGACAAACATGAACAGGGAGGAACCACTCTGATCCTCAGGCTCACATGCTCACTCTATCCCTTTCCTCTCCTCATATGGTCAGGAGAAGGACTTCAGCAACATTAAATTTCACTTCCCCTCAGTTGGCTTGTCCTGTTATCTAGATCATAGAATCAAAGAACTGTAGAATTGGCAAGGACCACGAGGGTCATCTAGTCCAACTCTCTGCAGTGCATGAATCTTTTTGCCCAATGTGGGGCTTGAACTATAACCCTGAGAGTCTCGTGCTCTACCAACTGAGATATTTTGAGATCTGGGTTAAAGGTTTAAAACAAAATCCAGTTGAAAAAGGCAGCTTCAAAAACACATTTTTGAAGTTGGCTTGTTTTGAAAGTTACCAGAATTTGTTACAAACTGTCCACATGACACAAAAAGGGACAGGGAAACTAAGGCTTGTGGTGGCTCCTTCCTGGTTTTCTGCATCTCATGAAACTGGTTTAGTGTGACATGTGAACTGTGTTGATATCTTATATACATCAGCAGGGGTGGGGAACTTGCCCCCCCCCGTAAGTTGTTGGTTTCCACTTCCTACCATCCCTGCATATGGTGGAAAACGCCAATGTGGAGCTAATGGCAGCTTGAGAGAGAGTAGTTTAGATCAGGGAAACACAGGAGAAAGAGTTAAATGCTAACTGTTCAAAAAAGCAGAGATCTCTAATAATTCTCAGAACCACCACAAAACTGCATTTCTACAAGATTCTTTGAAGGAAGTAATAACTGATAAGATTTTAACCTTTTATATTTGTGGTAATGGAAGTACCGTAATTCTAAAGATCTTACTTTCAGAAAGTTCATGTTTGATATCAAGGCAATACAGCTAGCTTCTTCACAAACTTTGACTTAACCACTGAATTTTGCACTAAATGTTTACAGTCGCGCACACACACACACACACACACACACACACAGTCTTAACAAGGAAATGACTATAGAAATTAATATTCTATTTTCCCCCAGAAAAATCAATCTGCCCTTGAAATTAACTTGAGTTGATTCAAGCACATATTTGTATTTTAACATGCTACCTTAGTTTGTGTGTTTTTAATCTGGGTTATTTAGGAATGTTTAAACCTCTAAATTTTTCTCTGCTGTCTTTTTCTTTTTGCTTATGCTTGGGTTGACAGTCAGCAACAGGTAAGAGCATGTTATGAGAAAGTTCAAGTGGAATGAATTTGATTACTTTTCCTAAGCATGGCTACTTTGTGTTCTCAAATATAATAATCCACAGCCTGGTAAATAATGAGTACATAAAGTGTAAGTATAATCAGGTACTTTTGAGCCACTAGTCAATTTTGCCACTTTCAACCATAACTGGAGACCATTAATGATGGGCAGTTGTAATTTTTGACAACTCCATAAAAGCCATGGGATAGTTGGGACAGTAGCCAGCATGCTATGGTGTCTTATATTTAAATTTGGCAGGATCTCTTGAGAATTTCCATTCCTTAATACCATGCGCCGTGGATCAGCCCCGTGTTCTGATGCCATGCTTCTTCCATTAAACCAAATTAAAAGGGGCTTGAGTCCACATATCTATTTAGAATGGGTAATTCAGATTTATTTCGGTAACACAAGAGATTTTCTGCCGCTTTTTAGTATTAACAAAGAATGTTCTTTCGTGATCAGTATCCCTAGTTCTGTTCCGTCAAAAGGGATACAAACAGTATGACTTGTTCCAGTTCTGGTTTTGAAAATAGGCCCCTCTCCTGCAGTTGGAGCTAAGACCTGGAATGTTCTTCCTTAGTTATAAACTGGGAAATGGCACCCACCTTCTGTGTGATGTTCAAACAAGTGGAAGGAGGGTGTCAAGGGCTGGAACTAGGGACAAGAACTATTGATCATTTTTCCTCTATCTGGAAGGTCACAGTACTCTTCCCCATTTTGGAATGTGGTATCTTCTCACTTAGGGTAAACTCATAGCCAACTTTGTTGAGGTGGAGAGAATAGCTTCCTTGTCCGTCTGTTGAACCTTGGTTTAAAAAACTTTTTTGTCTAAAGCCTATGGAGCCTTCCTTAATCCTGACACATACTGAACACTAACCATCTCATTAACTCAAGAGCCCGTCATGGACATGTTGCATCATTGCACGTTTCAGGCAAATTTTCAAACCCCTTGTACTACAATAGCAGCATAAGGAGAATCATAGAACTGTTGAATTGGAAGGAACCACGAGGGTCATCTAGTCCAACTCCCTGCAGTGCAGGAATCTCTTGCCCAAGGTAGGGCTCGAACCCACAACCTTGAAATTAAGAGTCTTATGCTCTGCTGACTGAGCTATCCACAGTGATTTCGCTGTTCGTTTGTTCCTTTCGGTTATATTACTGTGCTGTTTTTAAATATTGCGAGGTATTCAGAAGGCGTGTGGGTCACTTTAAGGATCATTTGGATGTGAATATGTCTATTTTAAAACTTAAGAAAGCTTCAAAATAAGATGTTGAAATTGGTCCTAAGGTGGCTGGTTTATTCATGCGTAAAGTTGAAAAATGTCCCATACGGTGTCTTTCTGTCTCTCCCCCTCTTTTTGTCATAATACAGAACCAGAAAGAGGAATTCTACAGCTCTGCTTGTGAATATTTACACAAGATCAGGTTTAGAGAGGGCTCCTAGTTCTGTCAGACACCATTGCTAGCTATAGTGGACTATCCCACAAAGTGTCGCTTGTGAAATACTCTTAAATAAAACTCATAGCTCAATATGTGGCTTCAGCTTGAGTCGCCCACTGTGCATAAACTGCATGCAAAGCAGCCATGGCAATTTCAGTTTGTATAAGGGCTTAACTCAGGACTGGGGGAACTTGCGGCCTGGGGGCTGCACATGAACCACAGCCTAATTTCAACGTGGGAAGGGAAGGAGAAAGTGGGGAAAGGGAAATACCTTGCCAAACATTTGCCTTTTGCCTTGCCCACCTCCAGCATGCACCCCTAACAAAGTACCCCCACAAAACACACCCCTCAGCAGAAAAAAAGGTTCCTGACCCCATCTAACATCTTGATTTCATTTCAGCAGTCCCTCTGTTTACAGTGTAACATCCTACTTAAAGTGCTTTGCATGTAGGGACTGAGCATGTCACCCTTTGGCCTGGCATCTAGGTTGTTCCATTTGCAGAATTATTGAAATGTATAGATCACTGCACTAATAAAGCGCTTGTTCAACAAGCTGGCGAAATGGCTTTAGAAATCTCTGGAATGCAGCTTTTCCTCAGTCAATGTCTCTCCCCCGCCCCCTTTTTTTTTAATAGCAAGAGTATTTGCTCTATCTTTTTATGTTTCTAACCATTACACTGTAAATTCTAAGAATGGGCACCAGGAATAGCATTTAATTGTCCAGTCAATGTGAACAGAAGATGGTGCCTTTAACATGAATTTTAAGTAAATGTGGCTGTGTTTATGTACTCTGCTGATTACCGAATGCTATAGTGAACTAAAGGTGTACAGTGATACCTTGGTTTACAACCATAATCCGTTCCGGAGGTCCGGTTCTAAACCAAAACAGGTTGTAACCCAAGGCGCGCTTTCGCCAATGGGGCCTCCAAAAAAAAATATTAAAAATTGGTTGTAATAAAAAAAATGGGTTGTAATCCAAAAAAAGGGACACACACTTCAGGGTTTGACGTGGTCGTAATCCAAAACAGATGTAATCTAAAATGGTTGCAAACCCAGGTACCACTGTATTGAAGGAGACAGTGGAGTAAAAGTGTGAAAGCTTGCTGTGCTTGTGTTCTGTTTTATTTTCTCTTAAGGGGAAAGTACTTCTTTACTATAACACATTTTTTTCTGAACTTTGGCCTTTGCACCATGTCAAACCCCAGATTTCCCACCCCACCCCTGCCTCATGCCGTGTAATGCTGTCTAGGAAGCAACCCCCTCTGCCACCTAGAAATCTTGGGGTACTTTCCTGAACAGTGGGAGGGGAAGTACCGGTATGGCTGGGGGTCACAGGGAGGAAGGAGGAATTGGCAAAAATCACCTCCCATCTTCAATCAGCATGAACGCAGCTCATGAAAGGACGGATAGCTTGGGATCATTATATATGTATACATGCATTTGTTTTTGTTTCTGGTGAGGGTGAGCAGTGATTTTTAGTACACTCAAATGCTACTCCTGTTCTTATAACTTGTGGATGTCCTTTAAGATATAAATGATGAGTTGAATATGGGCATATTCTCCTTTCTTGAGCTGAAATGATAGGCCTGTTGGCTAATGCTTGTATGTGTCTGTCCTTTCTTTTTACAGATCAGAAGCCTAAAAGGCAAGACGCCCTTCCCAGGCCCACACGCCTTTGATGGGATCCATATTGTGAACCATTTGATAGGAGATGATGAGTCCTTGCATTCGTCCGATGAAGACTTTATCTCAAACCACGTTCAGGAGTCTGGGGTCCATTTTCACTTGCACAGGAGGACTGGTCCGATGGACTTGACTCCAGCCACGGCAAACAGTAGTGACAGTGATACTGAAAACACTGAAACACCAGACACAATCGTTCAGAAGGAAAATAACCAAAAAAGAGTGGAATCTTACTCTACTACTGTGTGATCACTGTGAATGTTATTGGCCTTCATTCTCTAGGAGCTTATTCCACGGTCAAGAGGACTGTCTTAAAGTTCTTGGACTTGACTGGCTCTTACATCTTACCTGACGTGTGATGTGTTGCACCTTACTATTGGCCTCTGTGTTTGCCAAATCTTTTATCTCCAACTTGTTGTTGCCATAGAGTAGGACTGGGAAGAGGTTGGGTGGATGTCAACTCTAACAGTATTAATATTTCCCGTATGCTTCTCATGCTAGAAAATGCACACTCACAACTTCTTCCCACTCAAGGACCATACTACAGTTTGTAAACATGAGAAGTCCTTAGTCTTCAAAGGAAAAGTGTACTTGTGCAATATTTAATGCTCTGTGAACAAATGTGTCTTTTTACATAAACTGTTTGTGATCATGATGGATGTATCAGATATTACATTTATCTGGTTGAGTGTCTTATTTTTAATTAAAATAACCTCTATTATTGGAAACCACCAAAGTTTCCAATCTAAAGCCTTTACTTGTGCTATTTTATATAATAATTAATGGTCACACTTCGTTCTAAAGGATTAAAGAAACCTTTATTAACTGTTCTGTGCATCTGCTTTTGATGTGTTGCTAATGGACCTGATCAGAGTATGTTAACTACAAATAATGTCTATTTTGTATATATTTATATATCCTTGGCCCTGCATAAAAATGTACATTGAATTTTGTATGGAAAGTGTAAATGTTACCATATGACTGGTCTCAGCATTTTTAAAGGAAATGAAATTCTGTTTAAACCAAGTAAAATTGGAAAATGTTTATGAGAAAAATGGCAAAAACACTAATTTTAGTTTTAAGACCTCTGCTTACCAAATGACCCACAGATTCATGCCCTACTGAAATGTGTTCCAAATGACACTATTGACTGGAATTTTAACTTTGTGTATATGTAACTATATAATAAATTTTTTCCATGATTTAATAGATGCTAAACAGTTACTTGTTCAAGTGTTTCTCAAAATACTGTATCGGTTACTATAAACTGCCCTGGGAATTTTACTGGAGGTGGCATAGAAATCTCTTGAATAAAACTGGTGAGATGTCCATCAAATGGGAATGTGCATTGAAATGAGGCAATGGACAGATCTAACTTCACTCACCAGCTGCCTTTGCTGTTCATTATTTTATTAAAACAGCTGAACATTATTACCCTTGACTACATAACAATAAAATCAAGAAAAAAATACAACAATAGTACAAAACATACAAAAATGTTTACTAACAGGAAAATACACTTTGGAGATATATGATAATTATGAATAAGAAAATGAAAAGATTACTTAGCTTAAGACAGAGAATCAGAAAGCAGCATGTAAACAAAAGCAATCAGAAGAATGAAGTTTATGCCACAGATGCTCTGCAGAATGAGTACAAGGAAGAAAGAAACCTAGGACTGGTTGCAGGAAGAAATGGAAAAATCTAGAAGAAAATGGGGTAAAAATGCCATGCGAGAAACAAAAATGCAGAAATTACTAATGAAACTGCTGCAGCAACCACAGGAAGCAGATAAATCCAGGGCAGAATAGGAGAGGGGGAAAAAGAAACACACAGAGGGACTCACAAAAAGATGTGGGCCACAGGAAGAAAAAATAGTGACACCTCCCCCCCCCCCATAGAGGAAAAAGTGAGGATGGAGATCAAAGAAATGGCAGCTGGTGGTGCAAAAACCCTGCTGAACTTTAGGCAGGGGAAAACACTGCTGATAATTCAGTACAATATCTAAGGAGAAATAAGTATTTAGGGAACTCTCCCTCATGAAAAAGATGGCATATTTTTTGTACTCTGTGCATAACTTTCTTCTTTTCAGCTCTCAGATATTGTCTTTCCTGACACTCAAATACCCTGGCTAACACACCACCAACTACACACCTTCTTAATCCAGCAGTTAAATCAGCAGCCGCTAGGCCCTTGACCAGCTTAAAAAACCTTCTCCTGACAGCAGAGAGACACGGCAAAGGGATGGTATCCACAATATACAAAATGCTGCTCCAAAAACCCACAACCCCCCCATTGATGCAATCAAAGAGCAACAGGAGCAAGACATGGGCTATGAAATTAACCCCATCCAATGGACTAGAATCCATCTCAGCCAAAAGAAGGGAACTCAACTCTGAAACTCATCTACAGATGGTAACTAACTCCACGGAAACTGGCGCTGATATACCTAGGAACCTCACCTAGATGTTGGAGAGGCTGCACCTCCACAGGCACATACCTCCGCATGTGGTGGGAATGCTCCCAAATCCAACCCTTCTGGACGGTAGTCCTACAGGAGATAGATAGATAGATAGATAGATAGATAGATAGATAGATAGATAGATAGATAGATAACCTAAACAGGTATTAGAATTCACCCCAGAACTGACCCTACTGAACATTTTCCAAGATAATAATGACCACTCACTTTATAAAGAGTTTATAATCCACCTGCTCTCAGCACAAGCATACCTTTAACCCAGTTTGGCTTCCCTTTATCACATACACAGCCCAACAAGACAACAAGAAGAACCCACCAACCGCATACAAATCAATAAGCGAATAGAAAAAGAACCTACCCAGTTGACACTGACACAACCCCACAAATACTCTATATAAAAGAATCTAAGTTTTACCATCCCACCCCTCCTCTCCCCCCTTCTTCCCCAACCTTTTACTGTACAAAACACTAATGTCTCATATCAAATGTAACTGATCAGTAGAAAAGACATGAAAAAAGAGACATTGCACATACTTTTGTAAACCAAGAAAATAGTTAATAAAAATATTTTTAAAAAACTACAACAATAACCTGACAGCAAGAACATGATGTGATGTTTGAAATAAAGTGTCGGGGGGGGGGGGGAATTGTCTTTCCTAACTTAGGATGATGACGCAAGCTATTCAGGGGGAAAGAGATTGGGCCAAAATTATGTAATCTGGAGTGAGTTTTCAGATTAAAGCTGAAATCCTATGCACACTCAGCTGGACACAGTGCGATGTACTTTCAAGTGAATATATATACAGGCTGTATGTGTCCTCAAAGCAGCTAGCACAAAAAGTTATGAAACACATCTGAACTTCTAAAAATCCGCTCCTGTTAGTTTACTCTTGACTGCATTTCATGAGAGCACTGAAGTACAATCCAGATGATGATACATGCTGTTCAACTTTTAGTATTTACACAATTATTTAAAAAATCTTGCAAAAGTGGACTTCTGCTAACATTCTATGTGACATGACAGCAATTTTTGCTGAGTGCTGCTTTGTTCTGATGCTTTTTTGCTTTATCAATATGCTCCTTTTTATATTGTAGCTATTGTAATGTTTGATGATTTTAATGCTACTATCATTGAGTCACTCTGAGCTGAACATTTGTTGTGAGGAAAGCAGAATACAAATATTACATCAAATCAAATCTCTTTACCCAATACCCTGAATTTAATTATATGCATTCAGAAGTTCAAACTGAATTCAGTAAATTTTACTTCTAAGCAAAAGTGCTAAGATTTGCTCATGTACCTGGGAGGAAGCCCCTCTAAATGAAATAAAAGTAAACATTTCGAAGATTGGACTCCATGTCAGTATTTCTGAATGGTATCTTTTGATTGCTTTAGTTCAAAGGGTCAACGTTCTTAATTGACTAACACTGTACTCCTATGCATGTCTACTTGGAAATAAGTCCCACTGAGTTCAGTTGGGTTTTCTTTCAGGTAAGCATACACAGGATTGCTGCCCAAACAATGAAACCCAATCAGCTGAAAATTGCAGGGGAAGAAATAGGTTTGTCTGGAAGGCCTGCTCATATAAATAGATGGTATCCAGGAAATTCTTAAACAGCCTTATGAGCTGCTCTAACTTTCAGGTTGTGTGTGTGTGTGTGTTTTTTTTTTTGGTTTTTTTTTTTTTTTTTTGCTTTGGCTATTTTATCAGCATACAGGAATCATTGAACTGCATTTCTCCGAACAAATGTTGATGTTTCACTGGACTGCGGGGTGAATGTTGCCCCCATTCAGATGTAAATGATGCCGTTTCCCAAAAGCAAAAAATAGTTTTTGAGTTCTGTGTCTAGTTTTCTTTGTAGATTGCATCTGCTTTACCTTCCCCAGTGGGAATCCAAATATAAGCAGCTGGCAACCTCTGCACCTGGTGCTGGGCAGCTGAGGTTGCCTAGAAGTATCTGCCTGTCTATCGTTGGCAACACCAGCTGCAGGTCTCTTTGCAAAAGCAAAGCTCTTCAGTCGGTGGCATGAGAAATTCAGTTGGAAGGTTAGCCATAAAACACATTAAACAGTGAAGTGCAATGATCTTGCAGTAACTGCCATATTGCACAGGTGCTTGTGAGAGAGACTGAGCAACAGGCTGTATCTTGGAGTTTGCTTTTACGTGGAAAGTAAATGTGCACGCAGAGCGTGCCTACTTTCGTATTAAGCTGCAATACGTTCACAACAGTAGGGGAGATGCTTAACTCCCATTTTCCCTGTCAAATACGCCACATGTCCAGCTTTTCGCCCCACAGAAGAAGAGAGAGATTTCCCCCACCCTCGAGGGAAAAAATGAATTTTGCAGGGGGTAGATTTTATAAGAAAAGGGGCACGCAGGAAGTTAAGCACCTGCTTGCCTGCACAAACCTCTGCTCTAAATTGCAGCTTCCCAGGAGCAGTTTGGGTAAATGCAGGCACACATTGGAAGCGGTGAAGATAGAAACATCCTCATAACAAGGGAGCATCATGTGTGGTTTTTGGCCTAGAAACTGAATGGATTCAGGAAGACATTAGGGTGGCTTCGAATGCATATTTTAAGGACAGAACCAGACAACGTATGGAACTCAAGGCTGTCATCCAAAATGAAAAACCTGTGTCAAGAGGTCCCTCCCATGTGCCACAGTATATCACAAAGTTTACCCTCCGCCCTGCAGTCAGTCATTATATGATGTACAGTACTCACTTGTCCCTGTTGGCAGCAACAAGTGAAGTCAGGCAGAGATGCATTGTGATGTCAAGACACTATGGCTGAGTACATGCCATGCATTTAAAGCACTTTACTTCCCTCAAAGAATTCTGGGAACTGTAGTAGACCCCTAACAAAGAGACAATTTCCAGAATCCTTAACAAACTACTATTCCCAGGATTCTTTTTTTGGGGACGACGACAATAATGCACTTTAAATGTGGTTTAAATGCACGGTGTATTTGCATGTTGTATTATGCATCCTGGAGTAGAAGGCAAAAACTGAACACAGTGCTTCCATTCTCTACAGCAGATCCATGTTTTTAGTAATAGCTAGCTCTGCTCTCATGTTCAAGCCCATAAGAGAGAGAGAGAGAGAGATGCTTGCTCTGTATCTGTTTCTTCAATTAGGTTTTAAACCAGAGGCAAGGCTCTCCAGATGTTGCTGGAACAACTCCCATCAGCTCCAATCCAGTACAGCCAATAATCAGGGATGGAGAAGTCCACCAATCTCTGGAGGGCCACAAGTTCCCCATCCTGGTTTAAACTCTCTCCCTTTCCTCCTTCTCTGCTTCAAATGGCTACAGAGAACTGTCTCCAGCAAGTTAAATCTTCACGCAGAGCTGTCCACACTCTCCTGCATTTCAGTTTGCTAGTTGCATTCACCTGTTCCTCTCCTGCATACCTGCAAATCTGCGGAGATCAAGGAGCTAGAAGAGTTCTAATTATCTTGTCAGTTGTGACAACCACAGTGCCGCCTTAGGCTTCATTTTATGCTTCGTTTAGAAGATGAGGTGACAAAAGTTCTTTCTACGACATTTGATTACAGAAGTGAATAAAATATTGTTGCTCTTAAAACACTAACGTGCTCCTTGTAGCTGTGGAATCAGATCTGGAGACATGGGCCAGGCCCAAAGTCTTGCTTGGGTGCTGCAGAATGTCTTTGTGTTTGAATATGAAAAAGGCAACATGTAGACCAATGATAGGGCAAAACGTTTCTTGTAATGTCAAATAGTATACAGCAAACTTTTATAATGTCAAATAGTAAGCAACAAAGACAGCATTGCGGGTAAGTACACTGTTTCGGTATGTTTCGGTGTGTCTTCTTCAGTTCATAACTTGATAAACAAACTTCTTGCGTGGAGTAGTGGTCATGGCCGTATGTTTGTTTATCAAGTTATGAACTGCAGAAGACATACCGAAACAGTGTATTTACCCGCAATGCTGTCTTCGTTGCTTATTATTTGACATTATAAAAGTTTGCTGTATACTATTTGACATTACAAGAAACATTTTGCCCTATCATTGGTCTACATGTTGCCTTTTTTCATATTCTGCTTGAGACTTGCAACACAGGGGAACCTTTTTTTGCATTTTGTGTTTGAATGGCAGACATATCTCTCCCCATCAAACCATGCCATACTCTAAACCACTTTGAAGTCCCCCTTGGTTTCACAATAGCTAGACGTGCAGCCTGGAGGTCAGACAACAGAGTCCAGGCATTTCTAGGGATCAGACAGCTCATTTTGTGATTCTTTCAATGCTACCCACGAATTGGTAAGACTGGTAGATCAGTGTCTGTTTGCTGGGTATGTGTTGCCCTGATCTTGTTCCAGATAATGAAAAGCAAAACTCTTATTGTATTTGGAGTGATTCAAAAAACGGCATCCGGATAGATAATGGTTATGAAACCTGCTAATCAAATGATCGGTTGTGCCATACATCCCATAATAGAAACTAGGAAACCTTAGAGATAAGTAAGTTGCAGTGACTTAACTTTTCAGCGCCAAATGCTGTCTATAAATCGCACTGGTGCAAAAAGCTTTTTTTCAGCATGCAACTCCTGTTAGCTACAGACGGGCATTAAGATAAGCCAACCAGGAAGAAATAAGGTAAGTTTACTGCCAAAACTTAACACCTTAGTCCTCTTTGCATTATCTAATTTAGCAGTGGAGTCAAAGAAATACCGACTTAGTGGAAATATTAGAATGAGATATTCTGTCAAGAGCGGAAGTGACTAAGACTGCAACCTTATACACATTTACCTGGGGCTTACTTCTGAGTAGACATGCATAGGACTGCAGGTTACCCAATTATTTCTTCAACGCTTGTGTCTACATAACTGCAGCATGCTATTCATGAAGGATAAGCCTGTCAATGGTTTTTGGTTATAATAAAGTTGTAGTTTTTGTTGATTTTTGGACATTTGTACCCCAGCTTTTGACTATCATTGTATGCAAGGTGGCATGTATTGTGGCACCAAGCTTTAGAAAGGTGGTAGCCCCTCATATTTCTTCAAACCATACTCAGTCTGGCACTCCCTATTTTCAGAATGAAACCTCCCTTCTATCCCTGAGTAGCAGATGCTAAGATTGAACACAGCATGGCTATCCGACCCATCTTGTACAATTTGTGAGCTTTTTGGTGACCTAAATGGTCTGATTCAGCAAGCCAGTTATTATACGTCAAATCCTGAGAAGGCAATCCTTCAGTCAGAAATAGTGGAAATGTAACCATTCTCCCTTAGGTATGTAGTTCTGTTTTTCAAAACTCTGTGGATCCTAAGAAGGCAAACCCTGTTGACAGTTTCAGAACTATCATCACCTAAGGACTGCAGCTGTGGCCCGCTCAGACTCTCGTGCAAGAGCTGATATGTCATACTATGGTAAGCAGAATAGGCAAGCACACAGACTTCCCTACAACCCATGAAAGCCAGAGGCCTTCACTTTATTAATCTAATTTATTGGTGATGAATAAATAAATTTATGTAGGCTTGCAGTTGGCCAAAAACATTGCCCAACTATACCAAGATCTGGTGTTGCTCCAGACACTTCCAAATGCAACATTTAAGTTGCCTTTTTTTCTGTGACCCAGTTCTAGAATTCTCTGTCTCTGCAAACACTTTCTAGCACTGTCATAATAAACTCAGGCATCTATGTCTGTTCTAAGAACCCCTAGAATGTGGCCATGGTTTTCAACCAGCACTCTATAACAGATTTAACAGACTTTCGCATTGCAGGCACCAGTCTAAGGGTCTACCTCGGCGAGATATTCATTTGATCAACTGGTAGGTTTGTGGGAAAACAAACAGAATCCCATCACCTTTCACCTCTCCTCAAAATGCTATGTTTCTGCAGCAGCTTCCATCAACCTGGTGTCCTCCAGAATGTTTCTAACTCCCATCAGCTGTTCTGGCTGTGGCCGATGGGAGTTGTAATTCAAAGCATTTTGAGGGCACCAGGTTGATAAAGGCCGTTCTGTAGTCTAAAAAGTATCCCATGAATCTACAGCCACATATTCTGGAAAAGGGACAGCTAAACATGTCTGTATGTTCCCCTACTTGTCAGATATCTGGAGGTGTATCTAGAATGCAGTGAACTTAATGGCGCAAGTAACATTGCATGCTGCTAACTACATGAATCAGCGAGACCGCTGACTACCTATACTGGATTGTGTGGTTGGGTTGTTGTTGTTCAGTTCGTTCAGTCGTGTCCGACTCTTCGTGACCCCATGGACGAGGAGCACGCCAGGCACGCCTATCCTTCACTGCCTTCTCGCAGTTTGGCAAACCTCATGTTAGTAGCTTCGAGAACACTGTCCAAACCATCTCATCCTCTGTCGTCCCCTTCTCCTGTGCCCTCCATCTTTCCCAACATCAGGGTCTTTTCTAGGGAGTCTTCTCTTCTCATGAGGTGGCCAAAGTACTGAGCCTCAACTTCAGGATGAGGCTCCAGTTAGAATTGGGGGTAACGATCAGGAATGTATTTGAAGTTATAGATACAAAGGACTTCAAGGAAAAGGCTCTGTACATACTAAGTTTAAGGGAAGCTGAGCAGCGTAGAAGGAGACAGAACTTGTAGTCTCTAGATGTTGTTGGACTCTTAATTCCCGTCAGCCACAGCCAGCATAGCAAATGGTCAGGGGGTGATAGGAGCTGTTGTCCAACATCAGGAGAGCCACAAGGTTCCCCATGCTTATTGACTTTAGACTCCACACACAGGATTGGCTTCAGTCCATTTCTATGAGCCGACGATTACCTTGAAACGGACATTACAAAACACCCTGTCACAAAATAGCTGCAGAGTTACTTTAGCAGCTTGCTTTGACTGTACAAACAATAACTTGATTTATTTTTTGTTTAAAAAGCATTAGCTGATTGTGATACCATAGCAATGATATCAGAACTAATTTCCCACCTGGCACACTCTTCTTGCATTTAAAGTGACTAGCTTTTGAAGTTTTTTTTTTTTAAACAACAACATCAACACACAAGCAAGCAAGCAAAACCTAGCTTTAAGTGAAATACCGCCATATAATATGATGCCTGGAGCAATAATAGGAAACGTTCTTACACTGTCAGGCAATAGGTCCATCTAGCCCAGAGCTTTCCAAACTGTGTCGCGACACGTTCGTGTGTCGGCTGCAGTGTGTGGGTGTGGGTGTCGCACAAATGCTCCCCGCTTTCCTCCTGGGGCTGGAAAGGGGTTAGTTTAAGCTCTGGTTTGCTAGTAAAACTGAATTACTTTGTCACGAAATGATGAATGTCTAAAAAGTGTGTGTCACCAACATGAAAAGTTTGGAAAGCTTTGATCTAGCCCCTGATCATCCACTTTGACCTGCACCAGCTTTCCAGGGTGTCCTGCAAAGGACTTCCCCATCAACTGCCATCTGATTTTTGTTCAGTGGAGATACTGAAGGTTGCACCTGGGAATTCCTGCATGTACTCTACTATGGGTGGGCAAACTAAGGCCCGAGGGCTGGATCCGGCCCAATCACTTTCTCAATCCGGCCCGCGGACGGTCCGGGAATCAGCGTGTTTTTACATGAGTAGGATGTGTGTCCTTTTATTAAAATGCATCTCTGGGTGATTGTGGGGCATAGGAATTCGTGTTTTGTTTTGTTTTCCTCAAAATATAGTCCGGCCCCCCACAAGGTCTGAGGGATAGTTCCCCCGGCACCCTGCTGAAATTTGCTGACCCCTGTACTCTACTCTACTGACTGAGCCGTGACCCTTCTCCTCGCTCCTGAATGTTGCTTACATGCTCATATTTCTGAATTTATTTTCTAGCCCTTGGGTGGGGCAGACTAATCTCCCTGTAATGATCCTTTCAGAAGGAAGCAAATGCCCTTGGAAGTTCTTAACCAAACATCTGCAGAGCTACAGAGATAATGGCCTGCTCACTGAGTGAGGTGAGCTGGGACCCCGTGAACAGTTTGCTGGACGGTGCTACAGCACTTGTCCATAACTATGTGCAGAAGGCCCTCCTATGAATAAGATAATGGAAATACAGTGGTACCTCTGGTTACGTACTTAATTCGTTCCGGAGGTCCGTTCTTAACCTGAAACTGTTCTTAACCTGAAGCACCACTTTAGCTAATGGGACCCGCTGCTACTTCGCCACCAGAGCACGATTTCTGTTCTTACCCTGAAGCAAAGTTCTTAATCTGAAACGTTATTTCTGGGTAGCAGAGTCTGTAACCTGAAGCGTATGTAACCCGAAGGTACCACTGTACTTCACAGGATTATAAAGCATGCTGTCTGTACCTTAAGTGCTATTACAATACTAAGCTTAAAGATACCTTGAATGTGTGTAAATCCGATTATTATTCTAAATCCTCATATCCTTTTGTCCCTTCCCCAACTTGTCAGCATAAGTTTCCAAGAACGAAAATGTTGCTATTAATAAGTTGCTCAATGTGATCCTGCAACGTCTTTCCTTAGGGCTACTGCCACCTTCTGGGGCAGGGCTCCTGTTCATGTAAACTCTGTAAAACATGCATAAATTCAGCAAGCGCAGGTTTCCCTGGCATTGTGGGGGATGGGGGGATGTTAATGATGGATGAGGCTTCACCTGTTGGTTTTCTTCCTGTATTAGGATGGGAGCATAGCCTGATGGGAAAGTACATGCATTGCATACAGGCAATATATGGTTCAAGTCTCAATCTCTCCAGTTAGGAGGTCCTAGAAAACAATCAAAAAGACTTTTGCTTGAGACCCAGGAAAGCTGCTGGAAATCAGCATAATAGACGGACAAGAGTTGTGCTTTTGTCTGATTTCATAAGCTCTGTTCGAACTCGTTTTTCTGTACTTTTCCATTTTTGTTTTACCGGTATTTTTACCCTGGCTTTCCCTGTCTCAGATCATATGATGAAGGGTGGACGAGACGTATATAAGTTTACTGTGCCTTAAAAGTGCTATAGAAGACACTAAGGTACGTGATAAATTTAAAATGCATTTTAATTTTTTAAAACAAAACAAAAAATCCCCGTATTGTACATTCACTTCCCACAACCCCACAGGATATCTTTTAAATAGTAAAAAATTAAGTCTTACCTAGCTTAAGTCAGAAACAGGGAATCTGTTGCTAAGCTTGGGCTCTCACAATGTCAGCAAGCACGACCAATGGTCAGGGTGGGAGTTGTAGTCATTTCCTAGGATTGTAGAGCTACCCAAGGGTTACTTCCAGGCCTAGAGTTTATTTGCACTGAGGAATGAAAAGTGGGGAACGTCACCTCTTGGATGCCTGCATGTCACCTACTTGTTAAACATCACAGAGTCCCTGTCGAGCAATGGTGCTCTGAAGAATTTGGGGGGAACCTTGTCCCTTTCCCCCTTCCCTTCCTGTTGTTTTACCTTGGGGGCGGCGGTCTGAAGGCCTCCTGCCTCCTCTAGGTGGAAGCTATTTGAGTGCTGCAAATGGAAATGTTTTGAGTGTGTGTGCATGTGTGTGTGTCTGTTTTTTTTTTCCTGTGAACTCTGTGGTTTGTGAGCCCTCTTTCTAATTTTACAGGCGGTGTGATTTCATGCATGGAGTTAACCAAAGCTTTGCTAAAAACAGGGGTAGTCATAACGATACAGTCACGGATATGTGTTATGCGCGCGCACACACACACACACACACACACACACACAGAGGCTGCCAATCCCTTCTCTTCTGTCTCCAGAGCCTTGCTGACTTTGGCTGGGCTCCACAAACCACAGGCACCTTTGGAGATTTTGCAAATTGTGTCCCCGCAACACCACTAGGTCCCAGAAAGGAAGGAGAAAAAGGAGGGCAGAGAGGCTTTTCTAGGCCGTGGTTTTGCTTTCTGCGGGGACTCGCTCCTGGCCTGGCCCCTTCCTCCCCTTCTCGAGTGGACAAGAATCCCTCCACAGAGGGAAGGAGAAATCCTCCCACCACCTCTTCCAAATTTATGCATTACCTAAGTTGCCAGGGGAAATGAGCAAGCCTGGAGGGGCAGGGTGGGTGCCGAAGTATTTCCAGGCATGTTTATCCCCACAAGAGTTTCCACAACAAGCTATTAGGAGGCCGGGAAACGGCCGTGAGCGCCCTGCAGCCTGTCACCTTTGTGCAGGCAGATAATCAACAGGTGAAGCTCTCGCCACCAGCAGCCTCCAGAAAGCAGCTGCGCCTGTATAATGTCTGCCTGCCCTGCCGCCATTGAAGGAGCAGGAACACCAGGGGGCAGCTAAACATGGAGGAAGACTTCTCTGAAGAAGATGCTGACTGCCCCCCCCTTCCCATGCTCCGCCATGAGCAAGCCCAACTAGTAAATTGGAGGACGGAAGGAGGGTTGAGCCTCTCTGTCAGGAAAGTTAGTGGAAGTTTAATCCCCATCCAGCTTTTCTTCCACTGGGACCTGGTGGGCAACCTGTAAACTTGCAAGAGGCAGCTGGACTCCAGCTCCTGGCAGGTCCCCAGAGGACCTGTTCCAATTCCTGTCCTTGTTTCTTCCTAAAATAAGATTTCTGGGATTACCTGAGGCAAACAAGGCACCCGAGTCCCACGCCACAAGGCCGCCACACCATCGACCCATGGGTCTCTCTTGGCAGTGATAGAATGGAGGGCTGTTTGGGGAGGAACCCACCAGGCCCAGCTGCTGAGAGAGAGTGGCTGGTGGGGCCTGAGGCCAATAATGGCGCTTTCTGCAGCTGAATGGGAAAATGTACCATTTGCCTGCAGTGGGCTACTTCCCCCTTTGGGCTCCTCCTCAGGACAGCCCCTGCACCGCACATGCGCATCATGGCAGGGCAGCTTTTGCCCCGGCACCACTCAACTGAGCCTGGCCCCCAATGATGCCTAAACCCAGAAGTGCTGCATCAAAACCTTTTCTGACAGGAGGGCCACATTTCCTTCTGAGCGACTTTCCAGAGGGCTGCATGCCAGTGGTCCATGGAGGCAGAGGCAAAGGAGTAACATGTAGGCTAGTTTTGACACACCTGTCTATACTCTATCTAGGCTCTGCTTTGGACTCCCCCCCCCCAAGTTGGTTGAAAATAGAGCAGATGCACCAGAAGAGACTAAAACGGGGAGAGCACCCTCTCAGATATCTCATTTTTAGTTATTAGTCTGTCCCACTTCTCCTCCAAGGAGCTCAGAACGAGGGTTGCCATATTTCAAAAAGTAAAACCAGGACACCCCAAAAGTTATTGAGGTTTTGGGGTTGTTGTTTTTTAGGAAGACCCCAAAATTGTTGAGCTTTTTTAAAAAGGCAACCAGCAAAAACTCCAAAGTTGTTGAGCTCCCTCCGCCCCCACCGAAAACACCAAAAAAAAAAACCACACAAAAAAACCCAACCCCACGATTTGTGGGTTTACTTGCTGGAGATCCAGGACAAAACATACAAATTTTTAAGAGGTGTTTTGAAGCCCACCGACTATGTTGCCACCAAGTGACAATCCCTTGAGTGGTTAGTGGTGACTCTTGGAAGGTCTTGAAAAATTGCTTGGTCCGTGCTAGTTATTTGAAGTAGCTAATGATTTTTGCTTCCAAGAGGAGCAACGGGACAACACACCTCAAGGGGAGCAGGCTCTCAGACTGTGCACACACCATACATTGAAAAGCATTTGACTTCCCAAATAATCCTGGTAACTGTGATTTGCTAATGGCGCTGGGAAATGTAGCTGTGTGAGGGGTAAACTACGGTTCCCAGGATTCTTGGGAGGATTATATGCTTTAATGTGTGATAACAGAGGAAAGTGCCTCAGTCTTGGTAGGTGCAAAAAAAATGCCTGTTACCCCCCCCCCACCACCACCGAGTAGCCACATATCAGGGAGAAGGGGAGATCTTCCCACATATCTGGGAAGAGGGTTTTATTATGGAAACTCTGGTTTCAGGTAAGCTTCAACCAGTGCTGCTTCTTTTCAAAAGCCAACTGTACCAATTACAGATGCAGGGTTGCCATATTTCAAGTAGTAAAAATCGGGACACAATAGTTGTTGAGCTTTTGAGGGGGTTTGTTAAAAAAAAAGGCAAAGAGTGATGCTCAAACACACACTTCCTTGTTCTGTTGTGCACCCAGACGCTAATTCGCTGCTCAATTCCTAGACACACCCGTGAAATTCCGGATGTATGGCACCCCTAACATTGGGGTTCCCCTCCTGCATTTATGACCCCCGCAAAACCTACATTGGCTAGGAGGTGTGATTTCAGACACCTCTGCTTTGAACTATTTCCCAGTGACATTTAAATGCTATATTCTTGATGCTTGTATTGCTACCAGCTTTGCTAGAGTGCACAGGTTTTTTTCCTCTCCCTAGCCCACATCAGTAATGCGTTACAAATGAACGCATATGGTTTTAGAGAGGCGAAAAGGTGCTATTAATCTCATGGGTGTGGGGGGAAATATTGAGAGAACAAATATCCTTTCCTGGTGGGGGAATGACACTACTACCTATTTACTGCCTAGTAGTATAAGGCTGAACCTTGTCTGCCAATGAAAGGGATGTGGCTATCCCTGCTGCAGTGTGGCATCACCTGGGGGTACAGTTTTGGAAGGTGGCTGATTGTGTGGCATGTAGCAAGTGAGGTTGACCCTCCTTTCTGTATATAACACAGACAAGCAGTAATGTGGGTATATTTGTGGGGGATTGGAGATAGACTTGCTGAACGTGCGAGGAATTAGTGGCGCAGATGTCATGGGCATCATCCAGTCACACTATTACTGGCATCACCTCCACAGGAAAAATACCCAGTCACCCATTGCACTTGCTCGCTTGCAATTCTGGTTGCTTCCCTGCTGGTAAACAGCAGCAGAGTTTCTGTGACAACATCATTTGGGCAGTACAAATGCATCGCACTGCTTCTTTGCAAAACCATGTTATGTGCATTCTAGCCAATTTCAGCCGTACGGTGCACAGCTACTACAGCCAAGTAGGCACATGCAAGGTGAGGGTTAGAATCAAGAGGCCTGGTTAGTAGCTTCTGTGTCCAGCGCACAAGAGTTGAATCTTAATTCAACACTGTAACAGGGCACCATCCTCCATCACACCAGAGGGGGCAACAGGCTAGATTATGTGGTGTAAAGCAGGATGCAGGGCACACACAATTACCGTATTTTTCCGTGTATAAGACTTGGTTTTTTTTCCCTTTTAAAAAATGTCCAAAATTTGTAGGCATCTTATACACAGGGGCCATCTCCCCCATTTTCTTAAATCGGAGTCCCCAAAAATAGGGGCCATCTTATACATAGGGGCGTCTTATAGACGGGGAAATACGGTATGTCCTCTCCAGTCCAGTACCTAACTGACATGCCAACCCTCTCCCCACAAGCCTAGCATCCGCCACCTGAGACAATTGCCTCATTCTGCCTAATGGTAGGGCTGGCTCTATAACAAAGAGTAAATTAAAATAATAATAAAATAATCATGTAATGTGTAATGTGAGAGGACTTCACATGGTGAATGTAGTTTGAACTGGGTTTTGTTCCCTTAGACAAAAATAGGTGGAAAGGATTTGTTGAGGGAAGGTAGTCTGAAATCCCCCAGTGTATAGATTAATTTCAGTATCACACACTGTTCTTTGCTGTGCCAGTGAGTTGGAAGAAGGCATTTGACGTGATGCAGGAGGAATGCTGTGTAACTTGAAGTCTGCATATTTATTCCATTCACAGAAGTTTGACCACTCAGGCTGCACCTACTTGGGAGTAAGCCAATTCAGTTCAGTGGGACTTATTTCAAAGTAAGCACGTCTAGGACTGTGCTGTTAAAGAGATGGAAAAATTAATCACTCCCGCCTACTTGGAATTTTCTGTCTTACAAGAGCCAGCTATCTGGGCCAGCCCTACTGTTAGGCAGGCAGAGTGAAGGTGGCTTGCCTGAGATATCAGAGATTGCAGTACCGTACTGTTAAAGGCAGTGAGTCATCAGTGATTTACAGTGCAATCCAACCATGTTACTCAGATTAAGTTCTATAGAATTAAATGGGGCTTCCAAGTAAATAGGGATAGGACTGCAGCCTTAGTTTGTACATATAGGAAGTTGTACTCAAGAATAGACCCAGGGACATGGACATAACACAGGCCCATTAATTTCAAGGTCTGCTCTAATTTAGTTCAAGGCTTACATTTATCACAAGGATCTTAGGTTATCTTTGATCTATATACACATATATAAACGTTGCCATTATAGGAAGGCGAAGAGTGGTATGCAACTAAGATTTACTCAGAGCAGAACCACTTGAAATTAATGAATGTGACTAAGTTAATGTCCACAGGTCTACTCTGAGCAACACATAGCTGGCTACCACCCAAAATAAACAGGGCAAGATTAAATGTTGAAGGTTACTGTGTCCTGTATTTTTTCAACCCTGATTGGATCTGCAGCCCTTCCTGCTAGTGGAAGCCAGACCTCGAGGGGTAAGAATAGGAGAGCCAAATGAACAGCAGCAGAACCCATCAAGGCCACTTTGGTCCTGAGCCCTAGCTGACTAGACACACCTGTGTAGCCAGGCTACCGTAAAGGCCAAAAGGAAAAGAGTGAGGTGGCCAAGCTGATTTATTTTATTGTAATTTTATTTATGTTTTGGGTCGCCTTTTAGAGAGAGGAGGAGGAGGTGAAGAAGAAGAAAAGCAAGATTTTGGTGGTATTGCAGCAGCAGCAGCAGCAGGCTCACTAACGCTCAGGAAGTGGAATTTGTGGTTTCAGGGGCTGAGCTCAGAGGGGTGTTTAGAAAGAAAAGGTCCAGCGCAAGTCACCGATTCTTCAGAGACGACGAGGAGGAGGAAGAAGAAAAGGGGTCTGTGTATTGAAGGTCCCCGAGGACAAGCAAGAGGCAGTCAGCAACCATCTCCTTCCATCGCCTTTCTCCATGGTAAGTGAAGCGCCTCTTCTTCTTCTTCTTCTTCTTCTTCTTCTTCTTCTTCTTCTTCTTCTTCTTCTTCTTCTTCTTCTCACTCACTCACCTTCTCCGCCTTCTTCTGAACCCGGGAGCGCAAAGAAAGGGGGGGGCGGCTCCGCGCCACCCACTCGTGTTTGCGTCGCTGCCTTCACGCACGTGTGAGCGGGGGGAAACGGACTCTGCTTCTTCCCGGAAGTGGAGACATCACACACACACACCCCAAAAAAGGGCTGGTAAGCTCAGCCTCGGCGCCTGTTCTGCTTGCAGCCTAGGAACTTTGTGGCTGTTAGCTCCTGAGCATATGCAGAGTGCGTGGCTCCTATTCCGCACCTCGCTCCTCTCTCTCCCCCCCACCCCGTGTTCTTGTACGATCGCAACCAGCTCTGAGATATCATAGGCTGCTCAGAGGGAGTGTTTTTTTCCAGGTCACGCTTCAGGCCCGGCCCTTCTCATCGAAGAAAGAGGGTAAATTAGTGGTTGGGGGTAGAGAGAGAGAGAGAGAAACTGGTGAGCGCATCGCCACCACTGCCGCTCTCTCCATTGGTTTCTTTGTCTTTCTGGGTTTGTTTGGGAGGGATGGGGCAGGGTCTGGGTGGGGCAGGGGCAGGTAGGGCTGGGAGAGGAGCCCCCATCTGGGATCCCGGACAACGCCGCTAGCAAGAGGAAGCTTCCTATATTAGAGCAGGCTTTTGCAGTTTGGGAAAGGCAGCAAACTCTGCCAGTCATGGAATCATAGAAGTGTAGAGTTGGAAGGGACCACGAGGGTCATTCTACTCCAAACCCCCCCCCCCCCAATCTAGCATCCAGACTTCAAATCCCACCTTACTCCGAATCAGGCTCCCGATGAAAGGAATTGCCTTCCTGGATTCCAAACCCTAAAGTGGTTGGAAGCTCCAACAGCACCCTGCGCTTGCAAAGTGGAGGGAGCTGTGTTCCGGCCACGCGCCAATCCGACCCATCATACATACACCTCCCACTGGCCACACGTTACAAGCAAACGCGTGTCACCGCCAGATGCGCATCTTCCAGGGTTTTTTCTTTAGCAACCAGTCCTTGGTTTGCCTTATTCCGAAGAAAATCCCAGGTCACTGTTTAAGGGGACTGTGAAGTCTGTGTATATTTAAGAAAATTAGGGACGGACGATGGTTTTTTATTTTTTTATTTTTTGAGGGGGGCGATTTAGAGCGGTGAAGCTGTAGAAAGGAGGGTCCTTTACTCCTGTTAGCAGCTTGCTGCTGTGTTTCACACAGTATCTGTGTGGAGAGAGAGAGAGAGAGAGAAGGATTACAACTCCGGAGAGGGCCAAGCCATTTCCCCCACCAATGTATCCAGGCTTCTCCTATCAAACCCTCCCAACTTTGTCCCTGGGAGCTGCTTTCATTTAAACGATGGTTTGTGCAATGGCGAAACTGGACGAGGGAACCAAGAAGGAGTTGTTTTTGTTTGAAAACCGAAATCCAGCCGCAGGGCGGGGGGTGAGGATGCGGGGCGGGGGCTTCCCTATCAGCAGGGGGGGGAGGTGAGGGGGGTTCACCACAGACCCAAATTACTCAGCGCCGAAGGTGGTTCAGTGACAACAACCTGGGGAATGAGGTTTTGTGTTAATCATTTCCACGCACTGTACTGTATATATATATGGCACGGGTGATGTTCACACGTTATGGCACATTCGCGTTCGCCCTTGTAGCTTCATGCGTGCCTTCCCGTTGAACCAGTGATTCAAAAAGGAAGGTTAGGTGGCCCGAGCGCACTCGGAACAGCCGATAAAAGATGTGAAACGCTTTGTCAACGGATTGGATTAGCCTCCCAGCCCTGCATGTTGTTGTTGTTGTTGTTGTTGTTGTTGTTGTTGTTGTTGTTGTTGTTGTTGTTTAGTCGTGTCCGACTCTTCGTGACCCCATAGACCAGAGCATGCCAGGCACTCCTGTCTTCCATTGCCTCCACAGTTTGGTCAGACTCATGTTGGTAGCTTCAAGAATACTGTCCAACCATCTCCTCCTCTGTTGTCCCCTTCTCCTTGTGCCCTCCATCTTTCCCAGCATCAGGGTCTTTTCCAGGGAGTCTTCTCTTCTCATGAGGTGGCCAAAGTATTGGAGCCTCAGCTTCAGGATCTGTCCTTCCAGTGAGCACTCAGGGCTGATTCCTATCTGCCGATCACCCATTCCCACCACCCTTCTGAGTAATAACCCCTCCCCACTCTCTCACTATATATAAGGGTCTGGTGACTTCTGTTTCAGTGTATCTGAAGAAGTGTGCATGCACACAAAAGCTCATACCAAGAACAAACTTAGTTGGTCTCTAAAGTGCTGCTGGAAGGATTTTTTGTTGTTGTTGTTTTTCCTTAAGAATGGATAGGTTTGATCTTCTTGCAGTTCATGGGACTCTCAAGAGTTTCCTCCAGCACGCAGCACCATAATTCAAAAGCACCATTTCTTCTGTGATCAGCCTTCTTTATGGTCCAGCTCTCACTTCCATACATCACTACAGTACTGGGAAAACCATAGCTTTAACTATACGGACCTTTGTCCGCATAGTTAAAGCCCTGCGCTATGCTGGAAATGGCTCTTCAAAGACAATGGAATCCAAGGCGCACGCGAGACCCCCTCCCCTATAGGTGCCGGGGCCCTGGGTGCCTGAGCACCCACAAAATTCCTCATGGAGGGGCCGGGCACCCACCAATTTCGGCGCCAGGGCCATGCACGCTGCATGGCACCCACGGCCCCGGGCACCCACGGTCGTGGGGCCAAGCTGCCACTCCTGCCCTCCCCATTTTCCTACCAAAAACATTGCGCTCTCTCTCTCTCTCTCTCTCTCTCGGAAATATCTAATCTGGCGCTGCTCCTGCTTTTCTTCCAACGAATCAATAGAGGGCAAAGGCGAGGGAGGAGGAGGCTGGCGCACATAAGTCAACCAATCTATCAAGGCGCTTTGATTTTCGGTCCCCACTTTCCGCTTCTGCGTCTCCTTCTCAAGGATGAATGGAGAGGCAGGTGAAGCGACCGGGAAATTCTCCCACCAGCAGTAAAACGGCAGCAGAAACAACAACAACAAAGCCCGTAGATCCGGCCTCCCAGCTGCCTTTGATGCCTCCCTTTTGAAATGGACAGGATGCGGCCAGCTCTTTCCAAAAGCGCAAGCTTGCAGCCACTCCGCACACGCACATACTACATATGTGTATGCGCGTAAACGTTGGTGTTTACATCACGACCAGCCAAGCTAAAAACTAAAATCATGTTTAAAAGTTTGAGCAGGAACGGGAGCCGCGCAAAAGCACGTTACCTGTAATCTGGCAATGGTTTGCAAATATTGCACTTTTGCGGGGTGGGGTGTGCAATCTAGCATAACTGGTGTCTTTGGCAGCACCCCGCGCAGTTCCAGTTAGATCTGTGCCGGAGGCCAGACTTTCCCAAGCGGAATGGGCCGCCTGGACATTTAAAAAAAATATTAAAATAATTCGTGTGGGCAAAAGGTTATTATCCTCCATTTTTTATTATTTGCAAAAGCCTATTCGGGACTCTGCACATATATAAGAGTGACCAGCATTTCTCCTGCTTCAGGCATTCAGATCACAAGATCCAGCATCTTGTAGTAGCCTAATCAGTCAGGGCTGCTTTTTTTCTTATCACTGTTTTTCCTGGGAAGGAGAAACCCTTTCTTAGAAACCCGCGGAAGGGCGCATCCCGCAAGCGCATCACCCAGCTCCTGCAGTGGGATTTGTGCAGAGGGGAAGTCCCGCGGTTCGTGCCCGGATGCACTCAATGCAAATGCGTAAAAAATAATAATAATCGAAATATGCAACCATGTTTTCCTTATGAGACTCGTTCTCTGGTAAACGCGCCTAAGTTTGTACTATGCTCCTGACGCTTGTACTGTAGTCTGTTCAGCTTTTCTGAACCCCTGAGAGCTCGGCACTTTGAATCCAGCGACCCTGGCCAAGTCTAGTCTATGGATTTCATAGAAAAGTATAACTGGAAGGGAATTCATAGCTGTCAACTTTTTCATTTTCTTGCGAGGAATCCTATTGGGAATAAGGGAATTTCCCTTAAAAAAAAGGAAAAAAAGTTGACAGCTATGGAAGGGATCCCCTAGTCCAGCCCCTTGCAATTTCATTCCACCTGCCACAAACCCCCTAAAGACAAAGTGGTTGTATATGGATAGACACCGTGCGGGCTCAACACACGTTCATTTATTTGCTTAAAACAAAAAAAATCGAAACTAGACAGAAAATGCTCAGGAGCAGGGCAGTGGCGAATTGCTGGGACGTGGAGGCGGGACCAGATTTTTGCCGCTATCTTCAAACTAAACTAACTTTTCAACTCCAGCAATTTCTCTTAAACCCCTCCTGTTCAACAGGACAGGACACGGAGATAATAAAAAGTGCGTGACGTTTCGATGAATTCGAGGCTGACTTGGGGTGGGGGGACTCTCCCCCGCCTCTCTGCACCTCCTCCCCGTCCTAGCTTCAGATTCAATCCTTATTTAGGTGCCCCATGAAATAAAAACTTTGCCCGGGCATCCGGTCTACATAACCAAAATGCTGGTTGGTTTTCCATAAAGTACACGCCGCGTATCTGCCAGTTCCTGCAAGAAAATAAAATCGCGACTGTTCTACAGTTCCCTCCCCCTCCAAAAAAAGAGAAAGAGTTTAATCGTTTCTCGAGGTTCTTCTAACGGTTCATATTCCCCCAAGGTCCCTAAATCCTAATTTAAGTCACTCCTCCGCAGCCTTCAGCCAACCTATTTTGCGTTTCACCCGCAGGCAAACTGGGTGAAGCAATGAGTTATTACCCTTTCAATCACTATTTCTTATCTGAGGAACATAAATAAATAAATCACGCAGCCCACGTTTATTTTTGGTTGAGGGAGCGGTGGTGGTTGCGCATTAATTTTCAGCCAAAAGAGAAGGATATTTTTCCACCAGTAGAAGTTGGAAAGGGGAGAAAAAGCCCACCCCCGTGAACGATTGACCCTGCATTCTCAAATGCAAGCTCGGGAGCAAAAACTCCACGGAACAGTGAGTCTTACTTCCGAGTTAACGCGCGTTGGGATCGAACTGGGGGGCTCATTGGGGGCTTCAGTAGCGACACGAAATCCCAATTCAAAAATAATCTGCAGAATCAGCTAAAGAAAGGACACGTCACCATTGGAAACACAGCTTTAATGATGGGAATTAACTGACTCGCATAACTATGCCTCCAGAGAGGAAAAAGGCGGTCAAACGATCTAGCCAAAGTTTACAGTGATTTTAAAAAGAGAATTCAAGGTGTCCTTCATTAGACTAAATGGCATGTTAAAAATGTTTAGTTGTTTGTGCCTGGATCTTGCCCATGAAGTCTGCATATTTACTATTAGGATTCATACGCCACCTTTCAAGACAATTATCGGGGCGGCTTACAATAAAATAGTTGAAGCATAAGAAGCTATTTGGAGAACACCATGATAACATATTTATTGGGTGGAATCTGAACAGCCGCAAGTGTGAGAGGAGACAGATTTATGGCACAATAAAATGTTGTTTGTAGACATTGCCTTTGTAAAATCAAAAATAAAAATCCATTTTAAACGTCAGATTCCCTCCGTCCCTTCACTCTGCTATAAATTAGAACTAAGGTCTACGATACAACAGCTGTTCAACGCTACATTGAATTCCACTTTTTGAAAGCAAATCCCAGGGGGAGGTTAACTGTACCCACTTTAGGATTGGAGTGCAATAAATAAAATTATTCTAGTACATTTAGCAATATAATCCAACTGCAGTTTATAATATGCAATTTGTAGCAGATCCGGCTGGCAGGGCAGTATTCGCGACTGTGTTCCGGGTGTTGTTGTTGTTTTTCAACAGATCAATCACAATACTCATTGATAGGCGATCAATCCCTTTTCTACTGTTCCTAATATATAATATTCGTCCTCATCCCCTCTGTCTAGTTTGTTAGGGTTGTCACCCCTCCTGCGTGGGCTGCATCCCAGGAAAGTTCACGACACGCAATAAATGCGATGTCTTTAAGGTATCATAGGGTGGATTTTGACTCTTCGGTTGCTATTCTGAGCTCACCTCTCTGAGGATCATGGCCTTGCACTGGTCTGCATTTGGAAATTCGCCCTGCAGAGCGACAAAGGCCACGAGACCATTGTTTGGATCCAGACAAACTTGGTCAGCATTTAAAAGCTAGGGCGCAAACTTTGGAGCTCGACACTCCCCAACAACTTAAAAGATGCGGAGGAGATATTCCCCATTTTGTCCCGCATGGTGCTTTACTCCCCTCATTGGAAGGATTGAGCCCCCCCCCCCCGCCAAAAAATCCACACAATTCTGGATCTCCTCAGAAATATCGACCAGTTCTCTGGAAGCTCTTGCGCAGAGATGTTCACAGCCTCTTGGCCAGCTGATTTGTCTCACCAGAGACCTGTTGGGCGAATCAGTGTCAGCGGCCGCGCTGGTTTTAGGAGAGATAGGCTAAACTAGACACGTAGAGCATGAGACACTTAATATCAGGGTCCTGGGTTCGAGTTCCACGTCGGGAGGGAAATCCTGCATTGTAGAGGGTTGGACTAGACGACATTCAGGGTCCCTTCCAGCTCTACAACTCTGTGGTTCTATGCGGCTCACCGGGAGCAAATTGCATTACAAACAACGAGACTTGCTTCGGAGCGGGCTTGACTAATAGGATCGCGGGCAGGTACGGGCCCGCGCGATTCCCTCGGCCTGTTTTCTCGGCCAAAAGCAGAGGGGGCTTTCATTTCAAGATCTACCTCTTGAAATGAGCGGACCAAAGTTAGTCCATTAATGCCAGGGCTCTGGGGATGACTGAGCCTTGGTTACAGGAGTGGGGGGGGGGGGAGGAAGGAAGGAAGGAGAGGGAAATCTGTTTGATTAATCGTGAGAAAGGAATAGGGGTGTTTAAGCCCTTTTTCTCGGCCACGTTGCTAGAGAGTTTGCTTTTACCGCGCCCGAACCACAACCAATGCTGGGTCGCTGATTGCACCCCCAAAGAGAGAGAGACAGAGACAGAGACAGAGAATCGGGTACTGCAGAGTTTAGATAAGTGGTGGGGATCCAAACTTTGCGGTTGTTTCTTTGAAGATCTGCGTCAGCCACCGCCTCTTGGGCTTTTTGCGCGCTTGTCCAAGAGGAAACCTCTGAACCTTGCGAGGAGAATTTGGCCCTCTCCCGCAATAACGCCCCACCCACTCCTCTCCCCATTAACATGTGAAGTAGCCTTCGGGGGCCAGGCCAGAGAATGAATGAATGAATGGATGAATGAATGAATATTGAGGGAGAGGAGAACAGAAGGGAGAAAGCATACTTCCTTTGTCTCGCGCGGTCGATTTCTGGAACAAGTCGCAACCTGTAGGAGAGAATACTTAGTGGTTGGAGTGCCGCAGCAGGACCCGGGGAGCGGGGTTGGAATTCGGACCAGGAAGCTCACGGGGTGCCCCCCGCTTCTCTCTCAGCATCACCTTTCTCGAAGGGTTTGTGTGAGGATGAAATGGGAGCGGGGAGAAGCCCGTGCGTTCACCTCGAAAAAAGCAGGGCTGCTGCGGTTGACAGGTGAGCTGGCTGTCTGACCACCTGCGCGAATGCCACCTGGCGGAGGGTAGAGGCGTCCTCTTTCCGTCGCAGGCATCCAGCCTGTCAGCCACGCTCCTCCCTCCCCCCTCCCTCCCTCTCCCGCCCCCTCCAGCATATTCCCTGGTAACCAATGGCTCGCCCGACCTCTTCGCAGAGCACTTCCCGCAGGACTGGGGACGACTTGGAGAGAGCCGCCGCCGCCGCAGCTCGACGGGACGCGCCGAGGCAACCCGCGCCGCGGGGACTGGTGGCCCGAGAGGCGTGAGGAGGAGGAGACGGAGGACTGAGCACCGTCCACCCCGCGAGGCACCATGCCCAGGTCCTTTCTGGTGAAGAGCAAGAAGGCGCACAGCTACCACCAGCCCCGAGCCCCCGACGGGGAGTACAGCCTCAGCCTGGAGAGCGTCCTGGCACAGATCTGCGCAGGTGAGAGCCAAAGCGGTTTCTTTGGCCCGGATTCCTCGGGCGCCTCGGAACCGGACGGTCGGACCCGCTTCCCTCCGAGGCGCCCAGAGGGCAGGGGCGGGTCAGGGTTTACTTTCGACGGAACACCCGAGTCGCCGGAGGTGGTAGTTATAGGCAAATGGAGATGATTTTCCATTTGACGCCTGATGCGCAGGCATATATATATCTATAGTTATCACGTGTTTTATCTTACTGCATTATGAAAAAAGTCTTTATCTTATTTTAAAGCGTTTTTCGTTTAGATTAGTGTCTTTTTATCTTATTGCCTTAAGGAATAGTTTTAATAATACAGTATCCGCTTTTTCTCTACCCCGTCTCCCAAATCCACTTTTTTTCACAGGTAGAACAAGCGGAATAAAAGGGCAGCTACTGCGTGATAAATATATCTATCTGTAGTTATCACGGAAGTAGCTGCGCTTTTGATCTAACAGGGGGAAAGTGGATTTGAGTTGGCTGGCTTTCTCTTCGGGCACCTGTAAATGGGGATTGTGCGACGGGGCGTACACGGGAAAGCAGACTTCTCACGAGATCGTTCTCCTTCCTCCCCCTTTCTTCCTTGGCAGACACTAAGGTTCCAGGGCAGATGCCTCTGGGCCTCCCGGAACCTGAGCCCTCGCAGGGCCGCTTCTCCCCGGAATCTCAGCTGCCCGACGGGGCGGACGGCACCTCGGAGTCGGCTCCCAGCTGCGAGGGCAGCCTCTGCGACCGAGCCGCCGAGCTGGAGGATTTGTGGAGGCCGCCTTCTCCCTCGGTTTCCCCAGGTAGGAGCTGCCGGAAGGGCTGGGTGGTGGACGCGTTTCTAGGCTGCTTTGGGACAGGATCCGAGCGTTTTATGGCCCTCGCTTTAGAGTCCAGTCCTGGCAGTTTCGTTGCGTTTAGCAGGCTTTACTCCCAGGGATGTGTGTAAAAGATCTCAGCTGCCCACTTCCGTGTGTGTGTGTCCCCATCTTCCCTCCTTAAATTTCTCCCCTTAGTCTCAAATTTTAATCCCCACCCCCCACTCTGTCCCGCATCTCCGACCATTGCCGTGATGATAGGGGAAAGAGAAACCCTGTTTTGCCTGCAGACGTTCGATGATTTGCGCGCATTGTTAATAATAATGAGACGCGATTTCAGACGCGCGTTTTTACCTCTTAATAAAAAAGGCAGGAGGAACCGCAGAACAGCCCGCTTCTTGCTGACCCAAATTGTCCCCTTAAAAAAGAAGAAGAAAAGAAAGAAAACTCTTCCTTTTTTAAATTCAGCTATTCAGGCATAAAAGGTGTGAGACTCTCTGGATTTCCCCATCGGAAATCAATATACAGTAGGCCTACCTGAGTAATTTTTCTTTTAATATATTTGAAAAGGGCAAGGTGGGAGGGGGTGGTATGGTAGCCACAGGACGAGCGCGAAGTCGATCTGGATTAGTCGAGGATGGGGGAGAACACACCCCACCCGCCCCGGTATCGGTAGGGAGCTCTTTTTGCCCGAGGGAAGCGGGGATGACGAGTAAGGGATCCTTAGCAACGAATTCTGCGCTCCAGTTCGCGGGCGGAGAAAAGCGCAGTTGTGTCCTATGCTCCTAGCGGCTGCATTAAGGATCGGGACAGAGCTCAGGATCGGGCACCCGGGGCAAAAGTGCAGAGCCGCACTCAGGGGAATGAGCCCCCAAACGCAGCCTTACATCATCATCATCATCATCATCATCATCATCATCAACCGCTTGGTATTTTTTTTTTTTTTTAAAAAAATCTCTGAGCGGCAAGAAAACGAAGTTATACCATCCCTCGAAACAAAATAGAAAATTCTTTCCAGTAGCACCTTAGAGACCAACTGAGTTTGTTCTCGGTATGAGCTTTCGTGTGCATGCACACTTCTTCAGATACACTGAAACAGAAGTCACCAGATCCTTAAATATACCATCCCTGTTAGTGGATCCCCGTTAAGACCAGATGAAGTCCGTAGTGAAAAAATCCCCAACTGCACTACTCTTTACAGAGGACGATGTGCATTGGGGGTCTTCATCTAATTAGTAGAACCTACCTTCTTTCTTTCTTTCTTTCTTTCTTTCTTCTCTCTCTCTCTTTTCTTTCTTTCTTTCTTTCTTTCTTTCTTTCTTTCTTTCTTTCTTTCTTTCTTTCTTTCTCTCTCTCTCTCTCTCTCTCTCTCTCTCTCTCTCTCTCTCTCTCTCTCTCTCTCTCTCTTTCTCTCTCTCTCTCTCTCAAAAGAGCCCCTTCCTTCCTCTCCCTGCCCCCCTGGACTCGATCCGGGCGCACGGACTCTCCTCGAGAGCAGCGCAGCCTCTGGCTGGCTTCTCCTTTCCCTTTGATGTGGTCGGACCCGAGAGGAAGCTGAACTCTTCACTTGGCGTCAGTCGGCCGTGATCGCGTTGAGAAACACAGCCCGAGCAATTTAGAACAATTTGCTGGCATCTTTTTTCTTTTCCTTTTAGGAAAGAAGGAGTCATATAAAAGCGGATTTTTTTTTTTTAAAAAAACCCCCAAAATAAAAATAACCGTAGCTTAAAGGCGTTGGCTTTAAAGCTAGAGAGGGAGATCACTCCTAGGTCAAAAGTGGAGAATGGGAGCAGGGAGAAAGCAGAAAAAAATTGTGCTACTGCTGTTTTGTTTTTATTATCTCTCAGAAGGCTTCCTCCAAAATCCTTACTGAACAATTCTCCCTAAAATGACTGTAGTTGTGCGGTAAGAAAGACAAGGACACTTGACATGTATTGATAAAATATGCTATGTCTTATGCTGTATATCTGGGGAAATGATTATTAAAAAGGCATAAAAGAAAGACAGGGAAATATATATTAAAAATACGCGCCCCTCCATGCCCCTTCTCAACCCCCTGGTTTGCAAAGTAGTTGCAATTTGATCAGGTCGTGAGTTCAAGGAAATGGAAAGAAAGTGATTCGTTCCTCCGAGGAGAAGGTTGCAAAGGAAATGGTGATAGGTTTTCTGAATCTTGCCTGTTGCCTGCCTGCTTAGGCATCTCCTCCCCCCACCCCCACCCCCCAAAAATCACCACCTGTTTCATAGGCTACAACAAGGGACTCCGGTTTGCAACATTTCTGTGGCACTTCAAGCAATCACAACCAAAAGGAACATAGTGCCAGCTTCCACTGCCTGTCTAAGCTTATGATATAAATGTGCAACAGCATGATTTCAGACCAGGGGCGTAGCAAAGTAAATTGGTACCCGGGGCAAAAAAACTTTTTGTCACCCCCCACCCCGGCATGGGAATGTCAGGTGGTACCTGGTGCGGAAAATTTCTTGTCAACCCCCCTCCCAATTGATTCCCCCCCCTGCAAAAAAGGTTATACATTATTTCATATTTTCTTACAAAGGAATAATAACAAGTAATAAAAAAAAACTTTTATTTATATCCCACCCTCCCCAGCCAAAGTCGGGCTCAGGGTGGCTAACATTAGATACATAACATTGGTATAAAATCAAACAATAATTAAATTACCTCCTAAAAGTATCTCAAAATCAAATTAAAGTCTAATTAGATGGCTTTCCACAAGGTTAGGATTGGGAACAGTAAGTGTTCTCTGAACTGAAATTCCAGCCTTCATGACATAGGAAAACAGCCAAGTGAACAGCTATTTTGGTGGAGGAGGGTCAAGATATTAACCGATATGCATGAAATTTCATATATAGCTATATAATCCCTAGTATAGTAAGATAAGACCTTCGGAGCAGGCATTTTCAATTTTTTTTTAATTTTCCCGAAAAAAATGTTCCTTGATAATTTGTCACCCCCTCCATTATGGAACCCAGGGCGTACCGCCCTCCCGCCCCCTTGCTACGCCCCTGTTTCAGACTAGACTCCTCTGCACACTTTACCTTTTTAATGTTTGATGTTTTACTTCGCTCTTGATGTTTTAAGTTGTTGGAAGCTGTCCAGAGTGACTGGGTGGCAAACAAACAAACAAACAAACAAACAAACAAACAAATAATAATTATTGTTGTTTTTATTGTTGTTATTATTATTATTTGGGGTTCAGCCCCTCTGAACACAGTGGACTTTATTTCTCATTAATCTCAGTCATCTTGCCTAGGATTGTGATGGGTAATATACAGATGTAGATACACATTCTTGTGTATGCTTTATGTATCCATATATACATTCCTATTGACAACTATGATTGTTTTAATCTGATGGTAGGAACAGCTGAATAGTGTAGCGATAATGATGGAGTTATACTCACCTCACTTTATCCTTCCAGACTTTTAAATATTACTTGCTAGGCTATGAAAATCTTTTATGGCTATTCAGAAGGAAGGATGAGTAACACACCATGGATATTAGTTACTGTTTGTTTTCAGGGCGCGAAGGAATAGATCCTTCCAGGGATCCACAAGAGGAAAATGAAGACTCAGCTCTTTCTTCCGGTCTCCCACTAAAATACAATTTAGAAATCTATACTTACATTTTTAGCCTGCCTGTCCTTCCAGGACCTCCAGGTGCCCCCAATTTTATCCTCACAACAACCCCGAGAGTTTGGTGGCATTGCATGTCTTTATTTAACAAAACACTGCTTGATTGTGAATAATACCTCCAAGCAGTGTAAAACACTAACATTGTCAATAAAGGGCAAAGTTAAAATCAAGAATTTTAAAGAAACCAGCAACCCCAAAATAAAATAAACGGTTCAGCAAAGAACTTGCTAAAACACAGGTCAACTTCTACATGTCTAGCTTGCCTAAAATGTTTTTAGCAAGTGCCGAAAAGAGAACAGTGAAGATGCCAGTCGGATGTCAATAGGCAAGGAGTTCCAAAGTTTCGGAGCTGCCACACTAAAAGATAAATTTCTTACGAGTGAATTAACAAATATTATGTGTTACCTGTAACAGTGCCAGTTCTGCAGATCAAAGCAGTTAAGTGGGCATATATGCGATGAGGTGATCCTAGAAGTAAAGACAAATGAACTGAAGGCATACAATTAGGAGGAAAATGTGTGTGCTAACAACAGCAGCAGCAGCAGCAACACCCCACCCATCTGATTGGCTTGCACACAATGCATTGATTCTCCACATATAGTTTCTCTGTAAATCTAGTTCTGTGGCTTCATGTGTTTAGTCATGTGCCTGGATGTCACTGATGTATTCGTACAACTTCTACAAAATTAGCATCCTTGCTTGTCCAAAATAATATCCATCAAGAGCATTCAAGAGCCCTTTGAAAGCAAGAAGGCCAGCCTCGAGAATATCAAAAGCAGTTGCAAGGGGCCAAAGTCGTGCTTACAGTAATAGGACTGAATTAGGAGTTTACAAAACTTATGATGATTGATGAAGATAGTTTCTCTTAGTGTCTGACTGCTTGCCAGATCCAGACTGACAGCAGCTAGCCTTGCTGCATTGCTCGCTCAGTGATCAGAGACCTCTCTCATGATCAGAGATAGAATATATCTCTGGTGTACTCCTGATGATGAGATTCCCAAAGCTTGAGCTGCCTCCTAAATCATCCAATATTTCTAGTCAGCTTGCCGTTGGTCCATATGGCGCTGGCAAATCAAGCTGAACTTTTGGCCCATTTGACAGAAAGTACAAGATAGAACAGTTCATTTGGACTTTTTTTGTGTAGTGTTTGTTTTCAGTTTTGCTCAGAAACGGAAATTGCTGACAGCATTTCCACCGATGAAGCGACACTGTGGTGAATGCTGAGAATAGTAAAGTTGCCGCCTTCTGGTTTTCCCCCAACAAAACAGATCTTGGGGGAATGTGTGTGTGTGTGTGTGTGTGTGTGTGTGACATCTCACCAAGGTGGGTGTTAGACTTTTGCTTGACCTGTTTTTAATTCTGAATTTCACATCCTTGTAACCCACCCTGGAACCTGCTGGAGAAGACTGGGCAATAAATGTTAATAATAATAATAATAATAATAATAATAAACCAAAAAGGAAGGTACATATGATAACCTTCTTAAAATTGGAGGTGATGTAAGACATTGTTGTTTCTTCAGGCAAAATACTCAAACAGTGCCCACTGTAGAGGTAAAAATGTAATGTAATTTATCTTATTAGATGTAAATTTAATAATTAACTCCTTTAACCATACCCCCAAATCTGACACTGAGGGTTGGCTTTCTCCTTCTGCCTAGTGATTGGCTTTTATTGTACTGATTTATTGGGGAAGAGCATCCCAGTGCCCAAACACACTCACCTAATGGCACTAAGGGCTTAGCCCCCCCCCTCTCTCTCTCTCTCACACACACACACACCATGCTCAAATGATCAAAATGGGACCCAGTGGGTGCCTGAGTGTGAGAAAAATATCACTACTGCAAAATTGTTTTTGTCAAAGCAGAGCACAAACCTTAGGCTGTAATAAAAATGTAAAAAAAACAACAACCTGCTGGCTCAATCAATTCATACCCCTTTCCCTTTCGATTCAATTTTGCTCTACTGTATTCACTTTTAAAGACATTGCTTAAAGTTTTTCTTTCTTTCTTTCTTTCTTTCTTTCTTTCTTTCTTTCTTTCTTTCTTTCTTTGCCTCTATAATTGTTTTATTACCCTTTCCTGTACTTGCAGAAAGTGGGGCAGATAGAATATTATTAAGCTACGGCCATTTTTCTTATTACAATTATTTTTATTCTCAGTGGACTTAATTGCATTTCTTCATTCCCCTCTCTATTAAACCGTTGATTATTACTTGTTATTGGATTATCAGTCTGATAAATAATAATTCAGGAGTTAGTTGATGGTTTCTTGTAAACTGAGTTTTCTACTGCAACATTTTATCTTGTATTTTTCCTATGATTATTATGTGTGTGCATGTGCTTTAAATATGCACCTTGCTAAAATTAGCTAATAATGTGAACTACAAGGTGTTGGGGGATTTAAAAACACAATTAGATGTATCTCTTACATGTAGCATTTTTATTTTTTTACATGAAATGGAGTCAGATAACATATGACATTTGATTTGACTCCATTTCATGTAAAACTTATGAAACTGGACCACTGTTAATAATATAAGAGTAGTGTCTGAAATCTGTAATAACCCCCAATGCGTATTTTCCCTTTAACTCAAAACATATTGCAGGCATGAACAGAAACAAAAACCTTAATGTATTCACACCTTCAAGGCCGTAACAGTACAAATATATATTTTCGGCTGTGGTTCGCCTTTTCCTATGCAGGGTAAACCCACTTAAATCAATGAACCTAAGCTAGTCACATTTATTAATGTCAACCTAACTACTCAAAAGTAAGGCTAGCACGAAATAGTTATTATTTATTATTTATTTATTAAATTTATACTCCGCCCTTCATCTGAAAATCTCAGTGAAATTCACGAGATAAAAAATACAGGATAAAAGCACAAATAAATAAAACAGAAAACAAAACAAAAAGCAACAATGCCCCCTCCCACAAACACTATTTTTATTTATTAATAATGAATACCTTTTGGTATTCAAATTCAGAGTTTGGGTCATGGTTAGGCACCAAATACAGTGGTACCTCGGGTTAATAACTGAATTTGTTCTGGAGGTCCGTTATTAACCTGAAACTGTTCTTAACCTGAGGTACCACTTTAGCTAATGGGGCCTCCCGCTGCCACCGTGCGATTTCTGTTCTCATCCTGAGGTAAAGTTCTTACCCCGAGGTACTATTTCTGGGTTAGCGGAGTCTGTAACCTGAAGCGTCTGTAACCTGAAGCATCTGTAACCCGCGGTACCACTGTATTTCGATGTGTAGCATTATATTCCCAGCTTCTTTTACATTTTAATTGGGAGGGTCTAACCAACAAAAATGGCATTTCAATAAAACCCCTCTGTTCAAAATAAAATAAAGTCGCAACGTGACAGGGCTTGAAACATTACAGAACAGCTGTCCCTCTGATTTATTGAGGTTAAAAACATCTCTTACTGTGTGTGGTTTCTTTCCATGTAAAAATATGTCCGACTTCTAGGGAATACACAGGGCATGAAGTGGCGCAAGTTAGGTTAAAAATATCACCTCAGGCAGTGCCCTTTCTTTCTTATGGGGGTACTCAAGGGTACGCAGTACCGTCACACCCCAAAAATGTTTCAAGTGTGGGGCATTTACTGTAATAACTTTATAGTGAGCACTGGCACCTTTTCCCCTTTTTATTTAATTATTTTTAAAAAGCACTGATCGTGTGTGTGTGTGTGTATGGGGGGAGGGGAGTCGAGTATAACCCCAGTGTGCACTTTGCCCAAACCAATCAATACTTGCATATTCAAGTTATGGAACCGAGGTACTGCTGTTATGTTATGTTGTGGTATGTGTGTGTATGTGTGTGTACATAATTATTGCTGTGGAAGAAGCTTTTTTTGTAGATAAGAACAGGACAGGCATTCACTAACAACGCCGCATGAGCCAACAGGCGCTGGTAATAGCCTGCAATTCCACATGGCTTTCAGAGTAGTAATCGGTGTACTACCTAGAGCAGAGGTTTTCAACCTTTCTGAGTCCATGGCTGCCTTGACCAGCTCCATTCTTTCTGCAGCACCCCTGTGGGGCTCAGGAACCCAGTTGTGTCACCTCTTGCCTGCAGAGCCGGCAGCCTCTCACCCTTTTCCAAACACCCTCCCTTGTGGAGTGTTCCCTCAGCCTCCTCTCCTCTCCCCTCTCCTTGGGAGTCCTCCAGGCAACTACTGCTGCCGCCCCTGGTCTCTGAGCTGCCCCCCTACCCCAAAGAGAGGTGTCTCCTCCCACTGCCCCACAAGGGCCTAGGAAGCAGCCCCTGGCCAGCCCCAGAGGCACTATTTGTCTGGGGAGCTTGCAGCCAGGGCTGTTGCAACAAACTGCTGTGCAAGCCTTTGGGAGGCAGAGATGTGAGACGGCATCAGAGGAGGGAGGGAAGGAAAGAGGGACAGAGACCAGTGTTGCCTGCGGCACCCCTGACCATCATTCAAGACACCCAAGGGTGCCACGGCACACTGGTTGAAAACCACTGATCTAGGGGAGGAAGCATTCGAGGCTTAGAAAGAATAATCTATCTGTGACAGAAGCACAAGAAGAGAGCTGCATCTGGTGCCACAATTGCTATGCATTTATTTCACTAAGACTGATCATGCAGCAGACACGATCTTGTGGAATCACAGGGCAAGAACCTCTAGATAAGTCAGGCAATGCCATTACTGGGCTGATTAGGATTTAAAATGATTCAAGTGAACTTTTGCAAGACTTCAACGCTAGAAGCAAAATAAAAGGTAAAGCTAAAGGGACCCCTGACCGTTAGGTCCAGTCGCAGATGGGGTTGCAGCGCTCATCTCACTTTACTGGCCGAGGGAGCCGGCATACAGCTTCCGGGTCATGTGGCTAGCATGACTAAGCCACTTCTAGCAAACCAGAGCAGTGCATGGAAACGCCGTTTACCTTCCCGCCGGAGCGGTACCTATTTATCTACTTGCACGTAGTGCTTTCGAACTGCTAGGTTGGCAGGAGCAGGGACTGAGCAACGGGAGCTCACCCCGTCGCAGGGATTCGAGCCACCGACCTTCTGATCAGCAAGCCCTAGGCTCTGTGGTTTAACCCACAGCACCACCTGCGTCCCTCAGAAGCAAAATGGAGGCATCCAAATATGCCCCCCCCCCAAATCAGCATCAAGTGGTCAAAGCTTCCTTGGCTGATGCTGCAGGTGGGAGGGTGGCAGTGCAATACTAGGCTCATCTACTCAGAAGTAAGGCCACCTGAGATCAGTGGGTCTCCCTGCCAGGTAATTTGTAAGCTGCCCAGAGACCATTTGGTAAAGGTTATAAACACAAATGCATAAGGGATGGAAGCCTGAATGTTTGAACCCTTCTCCTACAAATAAATTTTCCGCAGGTAGAACACTAGCATGTCAAGGAGAAGGAGCACCTTGCCTTCCTCAGTGACATTCTAGTTTTCAACCTGCTGTTTTCAACCTCAAGGCAAACCAAGGGAAAAAAAATGCAACCCCCTTGCCACGCCTACAGCTTAAAATGTTGTGGTCTAGGAAAAGTTTGACTCTTGAGTCACCTGGTCATAAATAAGGGAGATCTTTAAAAAGCAAACCATACTTTAATATAGCTATAACTACTGGTATTTTTGTAAGAGCAAGTATTCTCTCCCTTACTGCCTGAGACCTTATAATCTAGCTTGGCATTTTCAAATGTTGCCATTGATTTGGAAAGTTGCATCCCTTTTTCTCCCAGAGGTTTTCAGTATCTAAAACATCTCCCTTCATCTGCCAACCTGGACCTTGGGATCTACATGGGGAGGCCGTTCTCATGGTCCCGCTGATGGGACAGGGCCTTTTAGCTGAGATTCCTGCATTGGAGGGGGTTGGACTAGATGACCTTTGGGTCCCCTTCCAGCTCTAAGATTCTATGCTTCTCTGTGGCAGCACCCTATTTGTGGAACTTCCCTCTACTGGAAGTGCATCAGTCATCTTCAACATGGAGTTTTCATTGCCAGCTAAAGATGTACTTGTTTACCAAGGCGTTCTGCATGGTGTCAGAGTAATGGTTTGACTTACTTGCCCTCATCCTGTTCCCAGGAGTTTATATTCTTGGGCTTGTACTTCATTTTTCTGGGTTAGCAGACTACACACATTTATTGCATTTGTTTTTATGATTAATTGTGAATCACCCTGTGATCTTTATTAGCGAAGGGCGGTTTATAAAGGGGGGGCGGAATTACCAAAATAAATCTGATGTGGTTGAAAGCATCTGCAACTGTGCAAATTCTTAGATTGTCTCCAAAATGAGATCAGCGCCTTGTGTTATGTTTTTTCTTTCTTTCCAAAATGGTGGCGCTGTGCTCCTAATCACTCATATAACTGAAAAACGGGGGAAATGATTCACTCCTGAATGATTTTTTGCAAGGAAACAGGTTTGAGATGAGACTCATGAATGACAGAATTGGCCTCACCGTTCCCTAGTTTTGTCCCAGAAATCAGCGCAAAGAACTGTCCTTTTAATCTCAAATGTTTATGAACTGGACAGCGCAAGAGTGTGAATTTTAAAGTAGCTTTGTGCGGAGCAAAATGAAGATGTAAAACGTTTGGCTGTTCCTTGCAGCCGTTGCCACTAAACCCGTGAAAAACTCCGGTAGTTTCTAAAATGAGCCGACTGTTATGAAGCTGTTGTTGAAATGCTTGACTAGCAGAGCTTCTTGTTATTGTCTATTCTATTATCTCCAGGAGGGCTTGCTTCCTTACTGTTTCATGTTAATTTCGACAGAGCTTTTAGGCTTAATGACAGCAGAAGTGTATTATTGTTCGGTCAAATACATCTGAACTTATTTCAACCTGTGGGTGAATGAGAGGGAGGGAGTAGCTCTGTCTCACATGAACTGCAGCCCTTAGTGACATTCAGTGTGAAATGGGTGCTGCTCATGCACACAGGTGTTGTTTTTTTACACTGTTCACACAAGGATGCCACAAACAAAATGTCTTTATGTTGCTTTGTCTTATCTGGATATTCCTCTTCCATGGCAAATATGATGAGTAAAAAAAACCCCATTGTGCCTCTGCAGCCACTGCTGGTATGGAAGCTTCTTAGCACTAACCACAAAATACGTAATAAAAATAAAAACAAAAACGCAATAACACCCCCCCAAAAAAACCCCACATTTTAAAAGGACATAGGTTGTCAATCAAATCAATCAAAGGCCTGGTTAAAAAGGAACGTTTTTGCCTGGTGCCTAAAGGTGTATAATGAAGGCGCCAGGCGAACTTCCCTGGGGAGAGCATTCCACAGACGGGGAGCCACCACAGAGGAGGCCCGTTCTCGTGTTGCCACCCTCCAGACCTCTTGAGGAGGAGGCACACGAAGGAGAGCCTCAGAAGATGATCTTAGGTTCTGGGTAGATTCATATAGAAAGAGGCGGTCCCTGAGGAAATGTGTGATATATATGGAGCATATATGGAAAAGAATGGAAGAGAAGTGATTGAACCAGACAGGAGGGCCTTCTCGGTAGTTGCACCTGCCCTGTAGAACACCCTCCCATTAGATGCCAAGGAAATAAACAATTACCTGACTTTTAGAAGACATCTGAAGGCAGCCCTGTGTAGGGAAGTTTTTAATGTTTGGTGTCTTACTGCATATTAATTTGTTGGAAGCTTCCCAGAGTAGCTGGGGTAACCCAGTCAGATGGGCAGAATAATAATAATAATAATAATAATAATAATAATAATAATAATACGGAACAAAGAAACTCAGACCGGACACATTCCATCAAGCTCCACCCCATGGTGTAGCTGTCAAGTGGTGGTATAGCAGTGAATAGCATGACTGGAGAAAATGAAGTATGTAGACACTAATGTTGATCATGAACAAAGAGAAACAGGATCTGCACAAACTATTTGTAAGATAAGACCCTCACCTGGAAGCACCCTATATACTAAAGAGCTAACACAACAAAGAGGTCGAGTGCATGTTCTGTGTGAACCCTGTTTAACTACCTCCACTCAATTTGTGTCTCGACAGCCTCTGAGCGCTCCATCTGCCCTTCCTTGGATGAGGCCCCCCCCTTCTCGGTGCCCTTGAAACCCTATGCCTGGAGTAGCCTTGGGAATTCTGAGCTGAGACATTTGGTACAGAGCTACAGGCCCTGCCCAGGTCTGGAACGTAACTCATCCCTTGGTCTCTTCTGCGAGAGGGGATCTGAGGCCGCTCTCTATGGATCGGAGCGCAGCTCAGCGCTGGGACTCTATGGTGACTTTGGCTCCTCTGGACTCTTTGAGCGGCCAGCAGCAGCCTCTGGGATCTACGTGGAAGCCCCACCTGGAATCCAACAGGAGAAGAGTGCAAGTAGCATCAAACTGGAATCAGAGCTCCTCTGTCGCCCCCTGTTAATCAGCACTGGTTCCTACAAGTGTGTCAAATGCAGCAAGGTATGGACCATATTCTATGCCCCCCTTTGGTGGTATTCCTCTGTTCCACCCTACTCCACTCAGCCAGCTTTTGGGGGGGGTTATTTAGGGGTGGTGAGGTCCGAAGGCTTGGGCAGAGACAGGTCCCTCTTTATTGCTTAATTTAAGGATGTGTGACTAGGAAGCTTGTACGGGGAAGGTAGAGCCATGGCATATTAATTGTTCAGATAGCTCTTACGAACATAAGTAGATTCTTGCCCACGATCCCAACATCCTGGTTCCTACAGTGGCCAACCCAATGCCTCTCGGAAGCCCCAAAACAGGACGTGACGGCAAAATCCCTCTTTCACTGTTGTTCCCCAGCAACTGAAATTCAGAGGCCTGCTGTCTCTGATCCTAGACATAGTATACTTCACTGACCAATAAATAGCATTTTGCAGGTCTGGCTGGACTTCACAATTGTCCTTTTTTGTAACATTTCTAATCTTTGCTTTTGTCACAGACACTCTAAGCTGTTTGTAGCATTTCTAAATCATCAATCAACTTAGACAATGAAAAAATCCTGCTACACATGAATATATATAGTTATACACACACACACACACACACACACACACACACACACATACACACACACACCTAAAATCATAAACTGCATATGAAGCAGTATCGGATAGATATATACAGATAGACAAAACAGTAATGATTATTACAGCAGACTACATACTTGTCGATCAGCATTTCAGCTTGAAGTAACAGTGGCACAACTAGGCAGTGGTGTAGCATTGGGGGGGGGCGCAGAGGTAGTTTCCCCGGATGCAAAATTGTTAGGAGCGTAAAATTTCAGCACCTGGTGCTGCCTCAAAACAGCTGTGCGCTTTTGTCACTGAGCTCTGTTGAAAAAGGCTTCTCCATGTGAACCAGGAAGTGACCTCCCTGGTCAGCGAAATGACTCTTCTTTTCTTATTTCTGTGGCTACGATCTGGGTGACACAGGCACTATTAGGCAGTTGAATGTGCATGCGTGCCTCATCCGTTTCCCTCCATGTGGCCCCAGGCACTCGTAACCCATGCTACACCACTGCAACTAGGTAATATTAGGCTCTGGACTTAATTGTCTTATGAGGGCCCCTGCTCTTTAGATGGTAACATGCATTGCCTCATTTGTTTCAAATGAGCTGTGGCTGCGAACCCTCTTGCTCATTCTGCTGACTGGGGCCATTGACACCTGCCCCACCCTGATGGCAGCAATACCCAGTAATGTTAATTGGCAGTACCTCCATGGGGGAAACACTCTCCTAAGCAGCTCTGATATCTTAGGTTCAGGACCTGCTGTGAGCTTCAGCCCTTCCTGAACCATAATTCTCTTTACAGGTGGGTAGCCGTGCTGGTCTGCCATAGTCGAAACAAAATAGAAAATTCTTTCCAGTAGCACCTTAGAGACCAACTGAGTTTGTTCTTGGTATGAGCTTTCGTGTGCATGCACACTTCTTCAGATACTTTTCATAATTCTCTTTGTCTTCCCCGCTGCTTCTCAGGTCTTCTCCACTCCCCACGGCCTGGAGGTGCATGTTCGTCGTTCACACAGCGGCACCAGGCCCTTTGCTTGTGAAATGTGTGGCAAGACATTTGGCCATGCAGTTAGCCTGGAGCAGCATAAAGCTGTGCACTCACAGGTGAGAACCCCAGGGGAGGTGGCGAGTGGTTGGAGAGGGCTCATCCACACGGTGGCTTAATGTGAAGAGCCAGCTTTCTGTACCTCTGTTAATTCTCTGATGTTCTTCTCCAAAGCACTTCCTCCCCACACTTTCCCCTCCCTCAGTCCAGATTTATTCATACCAGGGATACTCTGAAACAAGAGAGGGTGCGAGGAAATCTGGATTGAGGGAGGGGAAAGTGTGGGAAGGCAGTGATCGAAGGAGAACGTCATACAGACAATGAAGAATTAATGGATGTAGCCTACAGTGGTACCTTGGTTTGTGAACTTAATCCATTCCGGAAGTCCGTTCTTAAACCAAAGCGTTCTTAAACCAAGGCGTGCTTTCCCATAGCAGCAGGGGACTCAATTTACAAATGGAACACACTCAACAGGAAGCGAAACATGTTCTTATTCCAAGGCAAAGTTCACAAACCAGAACACCTACTTCTGGGTTTGCAGCATTCTTAATCCAAGTTGTTCATAAACTAAGCTGTTCTTAAACCAAGGTACCACTGTACATCCATTAATTATTCAGTGTCTCACTATCTACATCAGAGTTTCCCAAACTTGGGTCTCCAGCTGTTTTTGGACTACAGTTCCCACCATCCTTGACCATTGGTTCTGCTGGCTGGGGATGATGGGAGTTGTAGTCCAAAAACAGCTGGAGACCCAAGTTTAAATCTTAAGTAAATTTCTCTTCCCTCCCCGCTCCTGCCATGCCATTAGAGTTCTTTTTTAAAAAATAGTATTTTAATTAAAGATTTCTTGGTTTACAAAAGAATGTGCAATGTCTCTTTTTTCAAGTTACATTTCCTGCATATCAGTTTCATTTGTTGTGAGACATTAGTGCAGGCTCCCTCACCCTCGGCCCTCCAGATGTTTTTGGCCTACAACTCCCATGATCCCTAGCTAGCAGGACCAGTGGTCAGGGATGATGGGAATTGTAGTCTCAAAACATCTGGAGGGCCGAGGTTGAGGAAGCCTGCATTAGTGTTACATTAGGAAGAAAAGGAGCAGAGTGGTGGTGGTGGTGGGGAGAGTGGTGAGTGGGGTGGGGTCAGGTGGCAATGCTTCTATTCTACTTAGTGTATGTGTGGGGTTTTGTGTCAGCGTCACTTGCGTGTGTTCTCTTTACTATTCACTTGTATTTCTTTGGTGGTGAGAGAGGTTGGGGGTGGCCTAGGGTGTGGTTGTTTGTCTTTGATTGGCTGTAGTGAATTTTGATTTCGTGTGTGAGTGGGATGTGTGGGTATGCATTAGAGTTATTGTCCCCCAACCATTCCAAATTATGCACCCTTCAAAAGCTTCACTCTTTCTTTAACACTGTTGAAGTTTTTTTTGGGGGGGGGGACAGCAGATCTAAACCATAAGTTTAAAGCATATTCAACACACATTTAAAGTGTATGACTTCCGACTTCCGGCGGCGACGCAATCGCCGGGTGGTCGAGGGCTGCTTCGGGTCCGAAGCGCCCTGTCCATCCCGGGGGTCAGGAGCCCCGCTACCGCAAAGCGGGGCTCCGGTTGGGGTGCGGGAAGAGCGTCCCGCACCCTGGGCTCCCCGGCAGCGCCCGCGGAGGCTCCGAACCCTTCCCTCGCTCCCCCTGTAAAGGGGGAGTGGGGGTGAAGGGACAACCGGAGCCGGGCTTCGGGGACATGCCCCAACCGGGATGCAAATGCGGCGACAGAGCCCGCGGTGAGCGTCTAAGTTCTACCTGTGAAGAATGGAGCTAAAGGAACCCGGTGGTCGTGAGTAAAGAATTTGAGTGAAATCGTGCTTTTGGGACGATCCGGGGGGAAGGAGAAGGGCAGCCTGCCTCCCTCCCTTCGAGCTCAAGAATCTAACCAATCTGAGTGATTACTGCTACAGAACTGGCTATAATGTATTTAAAATTGACACATGAGACTGGCAAATTTTTCTTTCGGGAAGCTAATTAGAGGAAAATATCTCCATTTAAAGTTGCGGTATTTGCGCTCCAGCTCAGGAAAATGGCGACGAACAAAGAGGGGAGTAGAAATATGACACCCACTTCCTCCTCCTCTGCCAGTATGTTGGGCTTCGTCCTTGAACTGGTATTGAACTCTGGACTAACGGATGAACAGAGACTCACTGCCTTGAAGGTGGAACTGCTTTGTAGAAAAGTCAAAGTCTTGTGTGGGGGTCTGAAATGGAACCAATTGCCCACAGAGGAGGCTTTCAAAACTTTTGACACTTTGGAAGAATGCCTTGCCAAGGAGCTGAGAGGATTGATGAGTGAGCTACTTCGGAGAAGAAATTCGCTTTCTGGGGGTGGCAGCCCCAAGGCGATGTCAAGATTTTTTATATCCAGTCCCCGAGGTGTGAGCTCGGGGGCCAGGGACAGAGAATTAAGGTATTTACAAGAAGAAAAGGAATGTCACAAAGAACCGAAGAAGCTGAGAGATGATGAGATGGATACCTCTGAACTCGTGGCAAGGAGAGGTTTGGACTGTGCCTGGATCTGTGGACGTTTGGAGAGGGAAGATACATGGAAGTTTAGGGTTGAAACCACCAGGAGAAGAATAATGGACAGAGGGGGTGTGGGGTGAAGCAATAAGTAAAACTTAAGGTGGCCTGATATGGTAAACTGAAATCGGAGGGTGAATACTGTCAACAATTTTCTGTTATATTTTTTATTTGAACATGAAAGGAGATATTTCTAGTTATCATGTTATTAGCAGCAATCTTAAGGATAGAAGAGATAGATTTGATCGAATGAGCTGTGAAGATCAGCGAGGTGGAGTATAAGTAAAGTAAATTTAAGTGGATTAAGTTTATGGAATAAGAGGATTGAGATCAAGATGTAGAGATGTATTTTGAGTAAAACGTTGAAGATATAATTGACTGTAATTATACAACTGAATTTAATTTCTTTTTTCTTTTTTAGGAGAAATGGTTATAAAATAGATTTAGGATATAAACTCGAAGGTGAAAAGGCAGGGGAAGTCAACAGTCAAGATATGGAAATAGAATTTTTTTTTTTTTTCTAGAAAGATGCAATAAGAAAACTTGACACTGTTTGTATTTGTTCTATGTGTTCTGCATTTGTTTAATTGTAGGTGTGGGTGTGGGTATATGTTGTTATAGAAAAATGCCAATAAATTCTTATTAAAAAAAAAAAAAATAAAGTGTATGACTTCCGCTAAAGAATCCTGGGAACTGTAGTTTGTCAAAAGTTCCGGGGATTCTGGCTCTGTGAGGGGGAAACTACGGTTCCCTGGATTCTTGAGGGTCATCATGTGTGTTGGGTGCACTTTAAATGTATGGTGTGGATCGAGTGGGAAATAAATGTACATAGATTTTCTTGACCCTGGTGACAAAAAGACACCTACTTGAAAACTCTAGGTGCTTTTTTAAACTGGAACTGGAAGGACGGACATTAAGTAAAGGCTTTTCATCACAAAATGTACCGTAACTCTTTCTGTAATACACATGTAAAACCTGTGGAGCACAAGCAGATGTTCCCTGGTTCAATTCTCAGTATCTCCAGAGTGGTTTGGGGATGTTTTCATGGTTCGGGGAAAAAAATTACTTGATAAAACAGAACATTTCAATATAATGACATATAAGTAAAGTCCCAGGTTTGAAGAAGGAGGCAACTTCAGGCATCCCCCCCCCATCCAATGCAGTCACTATGGGATCTATATTTTGTGACAGGGCAAATGGCCATCGTACATCTGGATTATTTTGAATAATTCTGAGTTTTGTTTAGGCAAGAATAACCATAAATGTATTTTTTAATTATTGGATAGCTGCTTCCAGAACTTTGGGTTTTAATCTATATTTTGATAATTGTATTATTCCAACGTGTTTTTTCCTTGTGAATATTTTATATTATTTTATATAAGCGCCTTTAAGCGGTACGTAAATCTTCTTAAACAAAGGGGGGGGGGAAATCAGTTATCAGATTTCTTTGAAAGCTGCTTCTATGTAAGTGGATAGTTATGAACAGATGTTCTAAATGCATTAAATGAAGAAGATGGTGCATCTGCATGAAGGTCCTGCTTTCTCTTGGCAGGAGCGGAGCTTTGATTGTAAGATCTGTGGTAAGAGCTTCAAGAGGTCCTCCACTTTGTCCACCCATCTTCTCATCCACTCAGACACCCGGCCTTATCCATGCCAGTACTGTGGGAAGAGATTTCACCAGAAATCCGACATGAAGAAGCACACTTTCATCCATACAGGTGAGAATCATCACTACATCCCTCTTGGCTTCCCAGAATCTATCTATCTATCTATCTATCTATCTATCTATCTATCTATCTATCTATCTATCTGATACCTCTCCCACCCCCTGCTGTTGGGATAAATGGACATCTTTATCCGCTGGTTTCCTCCAGAGTGACACCGGGAAAGCAGGGTGGACTTGTTGACAGATTTATTTTGTCTCTCCAAGGTACAAGTAGTTTTAGAAAGACAAGAAACGAATGCAAGCCCTCTTCAGCTCTTCCTTTAAAGCAGAGGTGGCAAATGTTTTTCAACGTGAGGACCACATTCCTTTCTAGGCAGCATTCTGAGGGCCACATGCCAGGGGCAGAAAGAGCCACTGGACAGAGCAATGCAGTGCTTCCCCCCTCTGGAAAAAAATGTTTAGGGGTACTCTCATTTTCCTACTCATATTGAAATACTGCCCCTCAATGAGACCAAACTTAGATTCACAAAATGTTTAGGGAGGGGGAAGCACTGGAGCAATGAATGTCAATTTCCCCTTCGTACTGTTGTTTCTACCCACACTCCTGAGGCAAGAAACAAGATGGCGCCCTCCCCATTGCATGTGTATAGAATTCAGCTGATGTCGCTACCAATCCCTGCCCCCCAGCATTTGCTGCCTGATGAGCGCATTTCGTTCAGCCTAATGGTAGGCCCAGCCAGAAAGTTGGAGGATGCAGATCCCAACAGTCAGTCTTGATACTTGCTCTGGAGCTCTCCTGTGTATTATTGAGTTTTTCCAATCAAACTGTTTGAGGGCTATTTTCAGTGGTAGGCAAGGCTCAATGATCTTGAGTTTCTGGGGAACATGGAAACAAACGAAAAACGCAAATTGAATAGCTGAGGAACTGCTAGGAGAAAGACAAACAGAACATGCTGCAGATTTAAATGGAGCTTTTCTCAGTAGGTATGTCTTCTGACCCAGCAGCCTTCTGTATCCACTGAAGCAAGAGTAAATTACAAAGGTATTATCCCCCCATACAAAAAAAAAACAGAAGGAGAGATTTGCAGAGATCTATAGAGTCCAACCCGTTTCCTACAATGGCCAACCAGATGACTATGGAAAGCCCATAAGCAGGAGGTGAGGGCAATAGGCCCTCTCCTGCCATTTGCTGTTTGGCAACTGATAGTCAGAGGCATGTTGCCTCAGTTATTGGACGCGATGCTTAACCATTATGGCTAGTGGACATTGAGAGGCTTATTCACCATGAATACGCTTAATCCCTTATTAAGACTGTCTACGTTGGTCCAGCACTACATCTTGTGGTAGCAAACTTTACTATTTAGCAATTTAGCTTCATCAGATAATCCTCATTCCGGTACTTTTGAGAGAGGGAGTAAATGGTCTCTCTGTCCACCGTCTTCCCTATCACTCACAATTTTTCTAAGCTAAAAAAATCCCAAATCTGTTTCTCCTAGTTGCTCCAGCCCCCTGATATTTTGGCTGCTCTTTTCCAGCTCTAAAATATTCAGCTGTGCACTGTATTATAAGGGTGGTTGCACCATAGTTTTGTATAAGGGCATTGTGTAGGTGGTTCCATCGTATCTTAATGATTCCCAACATGGAATCTGTCTTTTTCACAGCAGTACCACACTGGATCGGCATTTTCATTCGGCCACCCACCACAAATGCAAGATCTCTTTTCAATCAGTGCCAGCTTAAATCCCATTGACGGATATATGAAATAAGGATTTCTGCATGACTTTGCACTTGCTTAAATTGCCATTTTCATGTCCATTCACCCAGTTAGGAGAGAGTCTTTTGGTTCAAAGTTTTATGTCATTCTGTATGGCCAGTGTGAAAAAATGCCGCATATTACAACATGGAAAATGCAATTTGTGGTCATTGCTGTTGTGAGTTTCCATGTGCAATCTGATTGCAAGAGCGTCACTGATATTGTCCATCTCCGCATTGCTAACTCCATTCTCCACCCATGTCTTGCCCCATTTTTGTGAACTTTTATTGGTTTTTAGAAACCAATAGCTTGTCACAGTTTCAAAGTGTGCTAATCATGCCACTTATTTTGAGCGTGTGTTGATGGAAAACTAGATGCTCCTCAGCAAAACCTCGCAACGTGAACAAATGGCTGCACAATTATTTCCCCAGGAAGCGTGACCATTAACATTTCAGAGACAGGGAAGGAGGCAGTGAAAGAAAAAAGGCCGTCTGTGGTTAGGACGAGGGCAGTGCCCGGATTTTTAAATCAGGTTCTTCCACTTTCCAAAGCTTAGTGAGCAACTAGGGCCACTATCTGTGTGCATGTTTGGGAGAGGAAATTATTTGTGCAATTGGAAATAGAAACGAACAATCCAGCTGCACTGAGACTGGGGCTACTGAAATGCTCTTTTCATCTGAAGAGGAGGTGAGCAATTAAGAACGAGCTGCTTAGGGGAAGAAGGTGGAAATCTTCTCCTGCAAAGGTTTCCTGGTCAGTAGTTTGCCAAGGATGCTTCAGGGAAGGAAAGGATAGCTTCCTAAGTCTGAGAGCTGAAATCCCCATTGAGCTGGCTGTTTAGGAGCTGCACCCTCTCAACCCGGACATCATTGCCAAGCTCTGAGTTACCTGAAAGGGTAGTGTGAGGGCTCCCTTGTCTCCTTCTTCCAGTTGTGCCTTGTCAGAGAGTGGCTGGTACTTGTCCTAAACTAGGGTGATTAAAATTAGCACAGGGATCTTAAGGATCCTATCCTAAGGTTGCCACATTTCAAAAAGTAAAAACCAGGGCACCCCGAAAGTTGTTCAGCTTTTTTTAGACAAAGCCCAAATTTGTTGAGTCGAGGGTTTGATGATGATGATGATGATGATTTACAAAAACACAATTCTCCAATTAACTTGCCTAAGATCCAGGAAAAAGAGCTGCCTTTTGGGAACCCCCCCCCCAGTTGTCCGCCTTTTGAAATCCCAGTAATGTCCGGACGTATGGCAGCCTTATGCTATCTTTAGTATTTATTCCAAGTCACCCACCATCATTGGATATCTGGGAGTGACATTTTCTATTGGACTTTTCAAGCTGGTTTTCTAACGGTGCTACGTTGTTGTAACTTTGTGCCCATCCTTTTGTAATCCGCAGGTGAGAAGCCCCACAAGTGCCAGGTGTGTGGCAAAGCCTTCAGCCAGAGCTCCAATCTCATCACCCATAGTCGGAAGCACACTGGCTTCAAGCCCTTTGGCTGCGATCTGTGTGGCAAAGGCTTCCAGAGAAAAGTGGATTTGCGGAGGCACCGAGAGACGCAACATGGTCTGAAATGAGAGCCATGCAGAATCTTGGCGGGGAGGGGGAGGGTACCCAGGAAACCCCCAAAACACTATGACAATAGACTTTCCCCCCTCCCTTGGTGGGCTGCCCTTTTCCTGCCCCCGCCTCTCTTGACTGGCCACTTCCTGCCATGTTCTCACTAAACAGGAAGCCAGAGCAGACTGGCCAGCATTTTGTAGAACTTCACCGAAAGGTCTTGGAATGAAAATGGAATGCCAAGGCTGAAGGAAGGTGGGGTGAAGTCTCCCCCCCCCGTGTCTCTTCCTTTAAAATTAAACACTGGAAATATAACATGCACACCCCACCGCCTTAAAGCCCCCGAAGTCTTTGTATACATAAGCTACTGGTGCCTATGAACCAGAAAGTCCTTTAAAAATGAATTTCCCAGCTAACCCTTGATTTCCTGAAAGTTATTTTTTATCTGGGAAATCTAAACTACCTGAGTTTACATGGTCAACACACTGAGCAGCTTGACAAAGGAGAGAGAGAGTGACTGTATTTGATTTTCTACCGTTTAACAACTTGTGACTGGTTTTCATCGATTATTTGGACCTGGGACCTCAAGGCCCTGCCTTTTCCAGAGTTTATAGAGCTCCTATTAGGCAGCTTCCTAGGATTGCTCCCAGCTAATTGGTCCTAGGCTGCAAATTTGGGAGTGTGGCTCAATACATTTTTCCAACTGAGAGAAAGAGACCCTTGGCTACTCCAGCCAACCTTGCCTAGTCCTGGTTGAGAATGCCTGAATAAGTTGGAGGTCAGCATTTAGAAGTTGTGCAGAGTCTGGCATTCCCCACATGTTCCATGCTGTGTTTCACCAAGATGTCATCTCCAAGTTTTAGTCTTCGTTGCACACCCAGGCCAAGTGTTAATCTCCAGTAGATCCCATCATGCCAGGGTTTTACAACTTTTAGGACAACACAATGCTCCTATCCAAGAATTTCAGTCTACCTACTTTATGTCCTGGGTTTTTGTGTGCTGCATGTATGGCTTTTCCTTTGCACCTGTTTGGAAGAGCCTTATTATTAAAAATTGTTGAAGTTTGCCCTTGAGTTGAAGAGGGCAGAAATAAGGGACGAGGACAGATTTTTTGCTTTTAAATGTCATTGGCATTCTGTGATTGGATAACCAGTAGGTGAGAAATGGCTGAGGAGCTCCTGTTACTCTGGACTGAATATTTAGGTTATATGCTCTCAGATGGTTTCGTGCCTGGAAGGACCCATAAATTAGAATCAGTTTGGTATAGTATGAATTTGCCTTAACTAATCCTGTGCATACCTCATTGTGGGCAGGGGTGGGGGGAAGAAACTCTTTTTACTTTATAGATAGGATTGTAAATGCCTTTATTTAGATTTTACAGTGTGTCTTATGTTCATTGATGCATATTTATTGGAATAATGTTTTAAATTAATAAAGTCCCGAGGATCCTCAGAAGCAGTATTTATTTCAACAGGACGTATTAACCAAACCAGAGGTGCGATTCTAGATGAATTTACTTGGAAATCAGGTCCACAAATCAATGGACTTCTTTTCCCCAATGGTGTAGGAATTACAGCAAATCAGTTAACAAAGCTTGCTGTACGATCAGACAAAAAAACAAAAAACAAGACAGAACACTGAAGCTGGGAGGAAGACAAAGTGCAAATCAGCCAAAAAGGTGTCTCTTTAAGGCCACACTTTGACAGGCATATTCATGTCAAATCAGTGCCAGAGTTGGAGTCCTATCAGCCTGTGGACCCCACATACCCTATACTATCTATCTATCTATCTATCTATCTATCTATCTATCTATCTATCTATCTATATACCAAGATAGTGCCACTTAGTACAAAGGTATGGACAGCTGCACTGCAAAATGATCTGATTCCCCCACAGCGGTGTCCTCCTCCTCGACAATGCAGTCACTGCCTTGACAGGAGTTTATATTCCACATGATTAAAAAAAAAAAATCAGCCAGAGCGGTCTCGGCTGAGCAGGATCATAGATAAGCAGATTCTTTTTCTAGGGTGCAACCCGATACGTACCTATTCAGAAGCAAGTCCCGTTGGCTTCAGTAGGGGCTTACTCTCCGGTAAATTGGTGTAGGGTTGCAGTCTTTTGATCTCCTCCGCAAGCTGTGCGCATGTAACCTACGTGGCAATGATACAGGCTTAGAGAGCATGCGAAGGAAGCTATTTCAGCATATTACCAGGATGTGACACATTTTTTTGAGAACGAGAAAAGAGACATAAAGAAGCACAGGGTTCGGAGAAGGGCTGGATTTACACCCACACTTTTGGCTTTCTTTGGCTTAGCATGTGGAAAGCTCAGAGAAATGAACGCTGAGTTGTTTAGGACTGGGGGTGATCACTGATCACACGTAAGAGGAGACGGCCAAGTTTAGGGATGCAGAACTGTGGCTCTCAGATTTAGCTGGAATATAATGCCCATCATCCCTGGCCATTGGCGCTGCTGACCGGGACAGATGGGAACTGCAGTCCAATAATATCTGGTTGCCCATCTGCAGCCTAGCTCAACTAATTCCTAGCAGAACCTCCAGGCGTTTCTTTTTGTTTTTGTTTAAAAAATCATGATTAATAATTAGCAATTCTTGATTTAGTGTAATAAACCCATTTAACTAGGAGAGTCTGAATAGTCCCACTTTGCTCGTTCGAGACACGGTTCATTTTTATAATAGATCAGGGCTTCCCAAACTTGGGTCTCTAGCTGTTTTTGGACTACAATTCCTATCATCCTTGACCACTGGTTCTGCTAGCTAGGGATGATGGGAGTTGTAGTCTAAAAAACAGCTGGAGACTCAAGTTTGAGAAACCCTGTGATAGATTGCCAAGGTATCAGGCTGGGAGTGCTGAAATGGGGTTCTGTTAACCTGAGATAGCCAGGAGATCATGTGTGAAGTAGTAACCAGGGGACTGCGCAACATCAGGTGCTAAGCAGACCAGCGGACAGAGATTGGTATCAAGACAGATCATGCCTTCAGACTTACAATCCAAAAGACATGGCACATGAGAGAAAAAGAAAGCCCAGGGAGGCATCACTTCTAGTTCTGTAATAACAAAGATATACAGTTTTGTAAAAAAAAAAAAAAATGCCTGGGAGTTCTGTGGGAGATGGAATATTTCAATGTGCCCCGCTTGTGGAAAGCTAGCCTGTCAGGGATCTAAGTCTAGCCTGCCCTCTAGTCCCCCATGACAGATTAGTGCAAATAAGTTTTTCTGATGTGAAATATTCAATCACATCACCTCGCTAGGCATTCTGAAACAGTACACTTTCAGGAGGGCCATACCATAAGATTTTTCTATACATGGGGCTTTGAACACACATAACTCCTGCTCCCAGGTCTTGAAGTTCTACACTCAGGATATCCACTAAACCAGCACAGATTTCCTGCATTTGGAGGGCAGTATGGATAGTCAACACAAAGGAAAATGCAACAAAATCCTATTCCAGGCATAGGCAAACTCGGCCCTCCAGGGGTTTCGGGACAACAACTCCCATCATCCCTAGCTAACAGGACCAGTGGTCAGGGATGATGGGAATTGTAGTCCCAAAACAGCTGGAGGGCCGAGTTTGCCTATGCCTGTCCTATTCAAACCACCTGATCCTTTCTTGATCTAATTCTGCACTTCCAGTTGTGTTGTCCTAAGGCACTAAATGACATGGTTCTCCTTTTGAGAACTATGGCCGCCTTGTTCTGTAGGGGCTTGGGATGAAAACTGGTGTTCACACTGTTACTGATAAAAAAAAAAGTTTAAATAAAGGTCCTTATCTACATGACAGCCTCCAGTTGTCTGCAAGCTCTGGCTACATAATTTGTCAGAATGTGCCACACTCCTAATGGAAAAATTTATGGATTTAGGATGGACAAATCTGTCAATTTTCCATTTCTCATTTTTGCAGTGTCCAGTTCTCCACCTATCTGCACAAGACGGCCTTTTGATATAAATTCCATTAGCATTTTAAAAAAGGATTCATCTTAATAAACACATCTTTAATACATTTCTGCCTGATAAGACACGTTTTTTGCAAGCAATTTCCCCAAACATAATGCATTTTATATATCATTTTCATGAATACAGGTGAAACTCAAAAAATTAGAATATCGTGGGAAGCTTCATTCCTTTCAGTAATTCAACTTAAAAGGTGAAACTAATACATGAGATAGACTCATGACATGCAAAGCAAGATATGTCAAGTCTTTATTTGTTATAATTGTGATGATTATGGAGTACAGCTGATGAGAACCCCAAATTAACAATTTCAACTTTGGGGTTTTCACCAGCATTACGCCATAATCATCACAATTATAACAAACAAAGGCTTCACATATCTCGCTTTGCATGTCATGAGTCTATCTCATATATTATACTCCAGTAGCTAATGAAAACAATTGCTTACATAAATGGACTTTTCCACGATATTTTAATTTTTCGAGTTTCACCTGTATATGCATTTCAATACACACTTTCCCCTATCACTCTCTCTCTCTCTCTCTCTCTCTCTCTCTCTCTCTCTCTCTTAATTTGGTTGGAAAACCACATCAAAAAATTAAGAGAAGTGCAGCTGTCACAGAGTAGCTGTGTTTTGGCACATACAGTGTTTAGGAAAGTTTGAAACAGATTTGCATTAAAATCCTAAGCACACCAAATCCCTAGTGTGGATTCAGATCAACACTCTCCCTGTGTCTCCCAATATTAAAGTCCATGATGTGAGACATTTTAAAAATCTAATTCATGTGGCAACCTTTCAAAGCAGTTGTGGCACGTGCTCACTTCTTTTTCCTCTTTTGGATGTAGTTTACTGGGTCATCTCTTTGCAATGCAGGTGAGTGTCTCTATTTTCATTGTTTATTAAAAGAATTTACGTATTGCCCTTTCATGTGGAAATACCAAGGTTGTTTCACAAACAAAACGAAAAGAAAACCCCAGCAACACAATAAGACCAAGTCAAGAAAACCAATGTTAAAACCTCAATCACAACAGAACTACTTTGAAATATCAGTCGCGGTTAAGCAGGAGGAATGTCTGCAGTCGGTATTATTGCACCCTGACAGGGAAAAAAAAGTCACATGCAAAACTGCTGTTTAAAAAAAAACAACCTTTTTGCAGTGAAAAATGGTGCTGGGAAATATCGTAAGAATCTAAGCAGGTAGGAATCAGAACAAATTATTGAGGCTGTTACAGTGTGAAATTTGAAGATTGCAAATATCTTCCTTAATGTTATTACTTGGTTGCATTAAAAATGCATTGCCTATATTATGTGGCTCATTATTCATGAAGCAGGTTCCATACCTTTTGTCTGCCAGAGTAACTGAAGGAAAAGGTAAGAGGAGACAACCGGCTGTGCACACCTTTATGTCTCTCACTGAATTTTTTATGGCCCCTCCAGCTAGCCAGTTGGTGAAGCTCTGTGGCCACACAAGAGTGGAAAAGCAGAGCTATCTCAGAAAGACTAACCCTTTCAGGAGCTAATTTGAGCTTGTGTTCATTCACGCCAACAGTGATTAAATTACCTATCGAGTGCGCTGAGCTATCATGATTCAGGGCACAGGAGAACAAGGTGGATTTCACCTGATTGATTTGAAATGCACGAGACGGGATGGGGAAGGGGAGGAACAGAAGAGCAGAGGGAAAGAACGGACAACAAAGAAACCGCCCATTGCTTGATGATGTTATCATTTGATCCTGACAGAAAATGGAATTTTTTATATTGCTAGCGTTAAAAATTTTCTGTTTGTTGATACGAAGCATGTGGCTCATTCTGGGTCAGCTCCAGGTTCTGGAGCAGGGCTAGAAATGTCCTGTGATGGGACGCTGTCCTGGCCTTGCCCACACTGGTGCTCTCCTGTCCACTGTCATGGCCAGTGTCCACCCAACCTTTAACCAGTAGGAAGTGGGGCCTCAGGGAGTGGGTGGGGAGTAGCTCCAAGGAGGATACAACTTGCCCTGCACCCTATTGGTTGTCCTGCTGCCCTCCCATACGATGGAGGACACAGCCACAGTTCGAGTAAGATTCAACCGCCGCTCCAGTCAGCTTCCCAAATGTGTACACGGCACCTTCACCTTTCTGCAGGCAGCAATATGCCATGATTTGCCCCTAGCTCCTGGCCACAGGCACATTTGGCAACAGCAGCTGGATGTGGGAAGCTACCTGCCATTTTAATTTCCCCAAACGACACAGCAGCAACACTGTTGTCAGGTATTCCAGGGCACTGGGGGAATATTTAAACGGTGAGCAGCTTCTCGGCCAGTGCTACCAAGCACTTAGGTGCTCAAGGTTCCAGGCTGCTTAATGGGCCCTACTGCCTCAACCACTGGCCTTGGTAGTTGGGCAGAAAGGCAACAGAAGTTAAGTCACTGCCCCACTCATGTCCCTGAAGGCATGCTTCTACTCCCTTCCATATAAGGGATAAATAAAGTGGTGGCTGAATGGACACCGCTGTGGTTGGCCAGAATTTGCCTTTCACTCTTGGCGCTGGGTTGCCCGGGTTATCCGAGACACCTGGATGCCAGTGATCAGCCTTCCAACAGTTGCGTTTTTTTATTATTATTATTACTGAAGCGCACCTGCAGGGGGCTGTGAAACTGATAAGACCAGCAGCAGCATGGGAGAGGGGGTGCAGAACCCCCCCCCCCAAGTCAAAATTGGGCTCTCCCAGCTGGCTTCCCAGCCACAGGGGAAAGGCACATTCATTTCATTCTTCATTTTTTATTTTTGAAAATAAGCCTGCATCCCCTGGCATCTCATCTAGTTTGGACTCCAGTTCATCTGATCAATCTTTATCATCACACCTGTTCGTTATATGCATATAAATGCCAAGGAGAGCAAATACCAAGCTGGGGGTGGTTGTGGAAGCCTGAATCTATAAAAAAAACGTCAGGCACACATCTAGCAGGGATATTTACTGCCCATTGCCTGACAAAGATTAACTTAGTGTTGGCCATAAAATCTTTCAGTAAAAAAAAATAAGAAAGGCAGCAATTTCACTGGGCAACTGCCCCAGCATTCTGATGATTAGTTTCTTCTGCGCAACCAAGAGAAAAGCAAGGAGAACACCTGGAAATTAAAAGGATCTGTTAATGTTTGGGTTTCAATCTCCGCTTTTGCTCCCCGGGTAGCATGCACAAGATACAGAACTTGAAATAAGACAGCAGGAAATATTCCCTTCATATATGGTTTGAAATTCACACAAAGCAGCTGAACAAATGACAGAAAAACACACACACACACACACACACACACACACCACCCAACACGTGTGGTTTTGATGTTGGTCAGTGACCATTTTTCACCTTAACTGCTACTTCTGTGCCCTCATCCTGCTCTGCCTTTTATCCACACTCTTGTTACAGGGTTGCCAAATTGAACAAAATATTGGAGGGGTGGGCAGGTAAGCCCTGACTCACATAATCAATCACAAGATGCATCAATTGAATGGCCATGTCCATCAGCTTTTTTGCGGGGGCTGGCCCTCTCTCAAAATAATAATAATAATAATAATAATAATAATAATAATAATAATAATAATAATTAATAATAATAATAATAAGGGGTGTGTGAAGGGACCTCGGCCCCTAGGAGTCAACTCCTATGTGTTCTAAATCCAATTATCTAAGGTGACCGACAAGGTTTCCTTTACAGGTGCCCACTATGTCTTCATGTCAGATATAGGCCTGATTTCGCACATCACGTTAAACCAAACCACGGTTTAGCGTGAACACAGGAGCATGTGTTATTACGTTAGTTTGCCACAACAGCTATGTTGGATAGCTCATTTGGTAGAGCATGAGACTTTTAATGTAGAGGGAGTAGAAGGGGAAGTTCCATTGTTCAAGTGGCAATCCTTTAACTGGCTGATCTACTGAATGGGATACCATTGCCCAGTGTTTCCAAATCGTTACAGACTTGAATGCCTTCTCTTGATAACTGTGGAAGAATGGAAGCTGCTTATTGTATGTATACAGAAGCAATGTACGCAGGTTAATACATTAGCAGGGTTTTAAGATTACTTGTAATTTTATGATGAATGGATAACAGGTGATTTAAATATGTTACAAATTTAACAATGGACATGCAGTACAGTATCTTGATAAATAATAGAACCACGGAAGGGATTAGAGGGAAGTCAATTTGTTTTGTTTTGTATTTGTTTTGTTGTTGTTTTTTATTTTTGGAAAATCAATAAGATGTTATATAAAAATTTAATAGATCCAAACTTAGTCATGTTCCCAGCTGAGAGACGTCTGAAGGGTTACCATCAGGTATAGCACACCAGCTCACCGAATGAAATACTTAAAATGATTGTGCAGTGTTCGTCCTTTGAATATTTATTCAGAAGAAACACCTTGAATTCAGTCGGGCTTACCCTATCATGCAGGCACATACTCTCCAGTGCCCAGTGCCTGTGCATGGTACAGACACCAAAACCAGCTGTGAAGTCCTGGTGTGGTCCCCCCCCCTTTTACCCAGAACAGAGGATGTGCTGGTTTAGCACTTCCTGTCCTAGCGGTGCCAATTCACAGGCCAGACCTGTGCTACACAACTTATGATTCACCTCGCTGAGTGCAAGTCATCAAGCTTCCTTTGAAAAACTCCCTGTTTTTGCAGCTCTAGGCAGGTGTCAAGAGGTGGACATTTATGGGGGCCTAGGTAAACCCCCAATATATGGCTAGTGCCCATGGAAGTGTGGGAATGTTGAGGGATGTGGGAGAGGATATATTGTTTTAGATATCCTATCCCAACTTGCGTTTACAAGCTCGATAATATCAGCAGAGCTAACATTCCCTTTTTACTTCATATGCGCAGCAGATAGTTTGCATAGACTCGCTAGAGTCTTAAAAATATTGTCCTGGTGTCTTCCCCTTTTTATCCCTCTTTCAATAAGACACTTCACAGTCTTTGGTAAAGTGTAAAACGTTTACTTACAAGTAATCATCTAGTCACACAAGGATCCTAGAGGCAGGCTTAAAAGTTACTAAATAACATACATATGGTGACTTTCTCCTTTTGAGAGAAAGTCCCTCTTTTTACTTTTGGCCTAGTGCCAACGGTGCATTTTAATAATGCTGCTTTTAAACTGTCTTAGAGATAGACACGACAACTGACCAGCGACATGGAGACTCGGCATATACACTACAGTTGGAAGCTCCCAACTGTAGAGTTCACCCCCAACTGTAGAGTTCCATATAAGGAAGTTGGGTTTGACTGCCCCTGTCCTTTTACATCCCACAGGAAGCTGGTACATTGCGGTGAATGAGGCCCTGCCCCACCAACTTCAGTCTGCCCCCAGCCAGCCACACTTGCCTGCCTCCTTATTTACATCCAATCCCAGGAGTGGCACTGCCTCTCAGCGTTGCTCCTTGTAGAGGAGGATGGGGACAAATCTAGGATTTGTTGGCTCTGCCTGTCATTGACTCTGGCTTCACTTTCTGTTGGCCTTTCTGCCTTCTTCCCCACCAGTCTCAATGGGCACCAGCCTCCACTGGCCGGTGGGCTGTGTTTGGCTTAGTGGCTGACAGGTTATGCAGGCCTAATGTACGGTGTTGAACCTGTGCTAACTGAATAGTCCGCGCAACGCTGAATTAAGGACAGGCTATGTCCTAGGAAAAGAGATCCCAGGTTCCATGTGTGACTAGGTTATGGGAAGGATCCAAAATGGGATTTGTTTATCTTGTGAACTGCCCTGAGATCTTTTGACGAAGGGTGGTGTATAAATCTAATAAAATCTAATAAAATATTTGCCCAACTAAAGATAGCTAGCACTGGAACCTTTCTGCAAACTAGTCCTTTAAAATTCTCTTCCTAGTTCCATAGGTATTTACTTGAAGGACTTTTAATAGCATTTATAAGTAAGGTAAAGGTAAAGGACCCATGGATGGTTTAAGTCCAGTCAAAGGTGACTATGGGCTCATCTTGCTTTCAGGCTGAGGGAGCCGGCGTTTGTCCACAGACAGCTTTCCGGGTCATGTGGCCAGCATAACTAAACCGCTTCTGGCACAACAAAACACTGTGACAGAAGCCAGAGTGCACAGAAACGCCATTTACCTTCCCGCTGCAGTGGTACCTAGTTATCTACTTGCACTGGTGTGCTTTCAAAGTGCTAGGTTGGCAGGAGCTGGGACAGAGCAACGCAAGCTCACCCCATCGCCCAAGAGGCTCAGTGGTTTAGACCACATATAAACACACACTTGGGGAATTGAGGATGTACACACTGATGAGTACATTGGGTCCCAATTCTGCTGCTGAGTCTTGTAGAAATGCAACTACTGACCTGCAACTGAGGATTCTGTATCCGTAAAGGAAATTTGCCTCATTTCTTTTTCTCAGCCAGATGTCTACTTTTTTCCAATCCACACACTGTTTCATACCCTCCCCACCTAATAGTCAAGAGTGCAGATGTTTGCGAAAATTCAGAAAGTGGCTTGGTTGGGCATTGAGGCCTCGGTCTAGCTAACAGATGTTATGTGTAATGCACAGTGAAATCAAAGGAAGGACTTACTTGGGCTCCATTCATAGGATGCAATCGAGGCAGGTAGTGCTGGCTGATGGTGGACTCAAGTTTGTCATAATGGACCAGCCTCCCGCCATGTGGAACGTCCTCCCTTCAGATGTCAAAGAGATAAACAACTACCTGACGTTTAGAAGACATCTGAAGGCAGCCCTGTTTAGGGAAGTTTTTAATGTGTGACATTTTAAAGTATTTTTAATCTTTGTTGGAAGCCACCCAGAGTGGCTGGGGAAACCCAGCCAGATGGGTGGGGAACAAAATTATTATTATTATTATTATTATTATTATTATTATTATTATTATTATTATTGCTTTACACTTAACCCAGTTCAGTAGTTCCAGCTTGAGCAGAAATAAGCAGCCTTTTAAAAAGTGTCCTAGCTTATGTTATACTTGTAGATGACACTGAAAGAGTCTTAAGAAGACCTGTCACGAGGAATTGTCAGCCATATGCGGTAAATCACATTCTATGAAAGAGTTTCTCAAACCTGACACATCAAATGGACACTCAAAATGGCAAAAGGATAGAAGCCCAAATGAAAGCACACCACACCATTCACAAAACAGAGAAATGCGCTAATACATATTTGGGTGGAATGTGGGTCAATAATAAAGCCAGTGGACAAAAGCTAAAGAAAAAGAGCAGTGAGGACTAAGAATGGAGGAAAGATCTGATTCGGTTCACATTTGCAGATGATGTTTCTAAATTCACTTTCTGAAACAATAAACAAACCAATACACAGCCATTTCTCGAATTTGGCACTTCTCTGAACTTTGCAACATTGTTCTACACTACAGTCAAGTAATATGTACAAAAATGCATATACTGAAGAGTGAATTAGGTAGGGTAAAGTGTACAAATGCATCTATTAGTGAAAATAATACACACAAATGCATCATGCTAGAGAAAGTCACTTTGCAAAAATGTGCATTTTAGGCAAAACTGCAGAAGAAGGTTTATCGTTAGGAGAAATTCACGGTAAAATGCAAATGAGAGCCATTTTAAAAAAACAACCAAAGCTGTAACGTGATGTGGAGAACTGAGTTTAGGAATGGAAAATTTAGAACCTGTGAGAAACCAAAACGGACAGATTCAGCCACCCCTGGAGAGGGGCAATGCACAGAATCCAGTGGGTTTAGAAGAAAAGGTGACACGAGGGCAGCAAAACAGAAAGGCAACGGGCAACGGCTGCATCCCATCCTCTTTGAAGCATAGTGATGCAACTCGGATTGGGGAAGAAACCATGGAGGAAATACATGTTCTTAGAACACATCACCGTTGGGCTGGAATCAAAGGAGAGGTGACAAACGGACAACGGAGCAATCACGCTATCTTTACCGGCCACAAAATCAATCTAGAGATTGCTAAACCTGTAAGGAAATGAAGTGCTGAGGAGGGCCCCTTCCAGTTTGGGACACCTAAACTGCCTTGCCACCGCAAATTGGCTCACAACAGAAAGAAATTGCATGGGATGGAAAATCACACAGGAAATAAAGAAAGGTGTCGGTGAGGAAAGAGAACAGCCCAGTCTCTGCAGGCTCAGCTAACAAGGAAAATTCAGGCCAAGAAAAAAAAGAGCATTCCCCCCCCCTCTCTTAAGGAATCGCAGGCAAAAATGATTAAATAATATTGTTACTTCCAATGCTAATTAATTCAACTGTTAGGCTTGGAAAGCTCTTATTTTGAATATTTTCTCCAGAATTAACAGAAACTTCAACGTTTAGGGAATGTGCTACATAGGATGGTCCTTGGGTATAAAATACTGGATTGCTAAAAAGATTAAGTTATATTTCCGTAATTAAAGCCTAAAACGTTTGCAGGCTTAGCACTGCAAATGGAAACCAACTATGCATTCAACATCCCTTCCGAAAGAAAGAAAAAAGTACAGAGAGGTTGTTTGCTCCTTGTTTACCTGCTGCTGGGTTTGTGGCACTTGTGCCTTACACAAGGGATGTCATTTAAAGTTTCTGTAGAGCACGGATGAGGAACCCGTGGTATTTTGGATGTTCCCAGACTCCCAACTCCCATTGGACTCAGCCACCATGTCCAATAGTCCAACAAAATCTGGAGGGCCAGAAAATCTGCTGTAGAGGGGGGAAAGAAAAGATTACAGCAGATGTGCCAAGATTCAAAGAAAGCTTCCAAGATAACATTGGGGTTAAATTCAAGATAAATTGGGCGGGTGGGGGAAATAAGCAATGTATTTTAAGTCATGGCATTTATTGTGGTTCCTTTCTTATGCCTCTTACCAACCAGATATGGGTGTTTCTGAAGAATAATCGCAGGTGATCTCACCTCTGGGTGGGGGGGGGACTGCTTCCTGCCCTCCCTAAATGGCAACCCTGACTGGAGCATATCCTGCCATTGTAGCAATGTGGCGGGGATAATGTTGGCTTTGTGGCTTTTTTGTATCTGATCTTATAGCTCTGTTTCTATTTGCTGAAGAATGAACAACTCTAAAAAGTTTGCGTGTTTCGTTAGCGTGCCACGATTTTAAAAATCTGCTAACACAGTGACAACACCACCACCAAAGGAGCACAAGCGAACAACAGAGAACCTGCACAAACAACGCTGACACCAAACCCTACATATATACTAAGTAAAGTAGAAACCTCGTCAACCCACACCCACCCATCTCCCCATCCCGCCCAACTCCTTCCCCCCCTTTTCTTCCTAATGTCTCAACAAACGAAACTGATTTGTAAAAATGTAACATGGGAAAAATACGAGAGAGACATTACACATACCTTTGTAAATCAAGAAAATCTTTAATAAAAAATATTTACAAAAACAAAGCAAAACACAGAGACAACACCAATCAACCAATTGGCCAGTCGGTCAATCAACACATGCTATACTGTAGGTTTTAAACGAATGTACATTTCAAAGCCAGCTTTGCCTGAACATTGCTCATTGGGGTGCACTGATCACTGGAAGCAGTGACATTTAGATTCCTCACTTCACTACCTCAATAGTCTTCTATGTTCAGGGTTGTCCCTACCATTAGACACAATGGTACAACTGTCCCAGGTTGCAGAGGGTGATGGGCAGCAGCAGCTGCTGCCCCTGGTTTTATCTCTGAGCCCTCTAGCCATTTTTCTCATTGCTACATGGTCCTTCCTGGGCACCTTAATTGGGCCTCAGAGGTGGTGGAGAACATTATCCATTTAGCAGTGTTAAATTATGGCTCCATCTATATAATACCACTTTAAACAGCCATGCCTTCCCCCAGAGAATCCTGGGAAGTGTAGTTTGTTAAGGATGCTGAGAGTTGTTAGATCCTTATTTCCTCCAGAAAGCTACGTTTTCCAGTGTGGGTTGAACAATCAATCCCTCTTCCTAAGATTTCTGGCAATTTTAGCTCTGTGAAAGGAATAGGGGTCTCCTAACAACTTTTAGCACCCGTAACAAACTACAGTGGTACCTCGACTTACAAGCGACTCAACTTCCATATTTTTCGACCTCCGAATGACCTCCGGAAGTGAAAAAATGGCCGCTGTTTCCGAAATTTTCGACTTGCGAAGGGAAAGCGGCGGCACGATACCTCGACTTACGAAAATTTGAATGCGCTTTTTTCAACTTCCGAATTTTTTTCCCGTTCCGAGATGGCGCCTTCGACTTACGAAGATTTCGACTTACGAGCGCGCCTTCAGAAAGGATTAATTTCGTAAGTCGAGGTACCATTGTACACGGATTCTGATTTTTCCCCTTGGAGGTTTTAATTTTTGAAAACAATGTATCTTTCCACTGTGAGGATGTGTTGACTTTTAAAGTGCTGCAGATTAGATACCTGGCTTAGATTTTTAATTGTTAAAATTCTCATGTCATCATCTCGTGATAGGAACATAATGCAAACAGTTCAGCAAAGTCAACATACCCACCCAACGTTTTATGTTCCCAAATCACTCCTTTAGCTAATGTTTCCAAGATGTACCACGCGACACATCTGGCGCAAACCAAACATTTTCAGTCAGTTGGATTGCAATGTCAATATTTGCCCGTGAAATGTAGAGACATTTTATGAAGATCTCGAGCTACGAGGAAAGTCAAAGGGCTATTACCGGATTGTTCCCAACTTTCAATCAAAGTTAGATCTCAGCCAAGGCATGTACTAAATAAATGTAATCTTGGAGTTCCTGGGACCAGGAAGTGAAAACCTGTTGTAGAGCTTTTTTATGAGGGGGGGAGGGGGACAAAGTTGTTGAGCTTTTTTTTGACAAAATTGCACCAAAAAATGCTGTTTTTGAGCTATTTTAATGGAAAATCGGCAACAATGACACAGCTGCCATGGGCTGCCATAAATCCAGATTTTCCCAGACAGGCTGCCGGCTGAAGTTTTCCAGATGTGTCCGGAAACTTCAGGACATATGGCAACTCTCTCTGGGTAATGCTTGGCTCTTGGCTTGGGTCACTTAGACCTGTGTCTCTCAGACCTTTTTGAACACAGAACCCCTTTCCATACTTACTCAGCCTTTTGCCCCACCTGTCTTCATCAATAACGTGTTTCGCATGTGCAGAGAGTTTCGTGTGCAAATTGGTTTCAGTGTGCTGCTGCAAGCAAGAGTTTAAGGATCAGTATAAAATGACGTCTAAGATCTCCTAAACCAGGAGTGGAAACCATTAGCCCTCCATATGTTGATGAACTCCAATGTAGGTCCGCCATTGTACCCACAGAATCCACATTTATAAGGCTCTTCTGCATGAGTGCTGTGTGAACTTTCCAGTTCTGCAGATTTTTCTGTCACTCTGGGCAGACTTCTAAATGTCACAGAGTATGACTCCAAACAAGGAGACATGTATGCACAAACAGGAAAAATGCACGGTTGTGTTATGGTTGTGTGCCCTTTAGAATTACCACTGGGCAATTCTAAGTTTTCAGTTTAAAAAACCATGATGCCAGGTAAATCTGCCAGACTCCACCAATAGAGAGGACCTAGCAGTGGAGTCAGCCCTCTTCCTCAACACCTCTTGTTGCCAATTCCACTTGGGATAATGTTGTTGTTGTTGTTGTTGTTGTTGTTGTTGTTGTTGTTGTTGTTGTTGTTTTAACTTCAGAGTAACTTCAGAGTACAGTCCTTTGCTCAGAAATAAGTTTTGTTGAGCACAGATTAAGTGGATATAGGATTTAGCCTACATTAACTATTAGGAATGTCTCAGTGTTCTGCTGTCTCAGTTTGTTACAGGCATGTGTTCCATGGTTCTCTCACAAAACAATGTTTTTAACCTCTTTTGAAATGTTGTCCTTTGAGTACTTGGAATGTTTGTGAACATTCATTGCTATCAAGTCAGCAGCTCATTGGTGTCAGAAGTGCTTGACTATCATAAGCACATCAAAATATGGATAGGCAAACAGCCAGTGCCACTGAAACAATTGGCACGCCTTATTTATGAGCTGGACCATCAAGAAGGCTGATCGCCGAAGAATTGATGCTTTTGAATGACCCTGATGTTGGGAAAGATGGAAAGATGGAGGGCACAAGGAGAAGGGGACGACAGAGGATGGGATGGTTGGACAGTGTTCTCGAAGCTACTAACATGAGTTTGGCCAAACTGCGAGAGGCAGTGAAGGATAGGCGTGCCTGGCGTGCTCTGGTCCATGGGGTCACGAAGAGTCGGACATGACTGAACGACTGAACAACAACAACAACAACAATTTATGACTGGTGCGATTTTCACAGCCTCAGCTGTCATTTAGGCTAATCTGAATGGAAGTTTGTTTGTATAATATGGCTTCAAATGCATGTTCTCTGTCATGTTGTAAAAAAGAAAATCTAGATTGCCACTTTATTCTTTATGTAACAATCTATTTGATTACCTCCAGCAATTTTATTTACACAACTTAAGTGGATTTAGCAACACTGGTAGTGTAAATGGAATTATAAAAGAATTGGGTATATGGTGCTTTATTGTAACACATATGCTCAGTTAACCTGAAAGAAAGTGAAGTTTTTGCCTGTTGCAGGCAGGGTGATTGCTACATTCTCCTCTACTAACCACTTCAATTGGTTTATCAGTAACGGACAATCTTCTCAGTCATTTCTCCTTCCTAGTTTCTGTGCCATTGGGAACTGCTGCTCTTGATTTTCTTCTTTTCCTCTAAGATAAGAGTGGACCCAGCTGTAAGCATGACACACACAAAGTCATTGTAGAGAAGGATTTACGCTATCTTATTAGTTGGGTCATTTCTTCACGCTTGAAACTCATTACATTAATGTAGTGCTCTAAAAGACAGCAGTCACACAACAATGCCAGGAGGCTTAACCCCCATAATCCATGGCAAAGGTCTGGCAAAGAATTATAGTCCTTTCACAGAGCCCAATCCCACAATGCAGCAATACCAGAGCACTTGGCTTTAAGCCAATTGAATCTCACTGAAATTAATGGGGACCAAGTGGCTTGAATCCACGTTCTTTGGTTTAGCTAGGTTGCTGCAGGTGAGGTTGATGAATGGCAAGCAGTTCAAATAGAGCTTTGAGAAAGTTACGCCATAGTCTGAGGATTCAGATCAATCTTCCAAAGAGATTTTTGCACTTTCAGATTTACAAGTGAAGTGATTTGCATTCTTATTAAAACAAAAACAATCAAAGTGTGATGATCTCACAAAGGCTTGCATTTTGTCACCAAGTTGACACACCCTGATCTTAAGATGATGTCGATGTCGATGTCACAGTTGATGTGATCAGACTCAAAATGATATGTACAAAAATTGCTGTGCAGGTTCCTCCTCTGAAGGCTTTGAACTTACACGATTCCGTGATAGTGAATTCATTAATACCAAGTAGGTTTTTGATAACGGGTGGCGGGATAGCGGGTGGCTGGAATGTGTAGCAGGACAGATAAGTTCTCCAGTTCTCCATGCAACTTGTGCAGCCTCCATCCACATCTGTGCCGCGTTTGATTTGTATGATAATTATTGACATTTGTCAGCATTGGCTTTCCCCAGCATTTGTGACATTGCCACAATGGCCTGATTTCAGTGCGTCACTAAATTTGCTTTGCCATGTGGCATGTTCTACAAACAGCTTCACATTTAAATTGGGATTTCAGCTCCTATGCATCCATCAGCATCCTAGGGCTCTGTGGCTCAGGTGGGTACCGTTCTAGGGTACTAAGTGACCCAGTTTAATGTGACACTGAACACATAGCACCCAGCATGGGTAAGGGTGGGTTGTTGTTGTTTAAATAAGCCATGTTTCAATCTCAGCCGGTGCGTCGGATCAACTTGTGACACTGACACAACACAGCAGGGTATGCACTTTGTTGTTGTTCAGTCGTTCAGTTGTGTCCAACTCTTTGTGACCCCATGGACCAGAGCACGCCAGGCACACCTATCCTTCACTGCCTCCCACAGTTTGGCCAAGCTCATGCTAGTCGCTTCGAGAACACTGTCCAACCATCTCATCCTCTGTTGTCCCCTTCTCCTTGTGCCCTCCATCTTTCCCAACATCAGGGTCTTTTCTAGGGAGTCTTCTCTTCTCATGAGGTGGCCAAAGTACTGGAGCCTCAACTTCAGGATCTGTCCTTCCAGTGAGCACTCAGGGCTGATTTCTTTAAGGATGGATAAGTTTGATCTTTTGCAGTCCATGGGACTCCCAAGAGTCTCCTCCAGCACCATAATTCAAAATCATCAATTCTACGGTGATCAGTCTTCTTTATGGTCCAGCTCTCACTTCCATACATTACTACTGAGAAAACCATAGCTTTAACTATACGGACCTTTGTCGGCAAGGTGATGTCTCTGCTTTTTAAGATGCTGTCTGGGTGCTGTCTAACTCCATGGACAAAGACAACAAGGTATGCACTACTGAACAGTTAATAGAGAAAGTTGATAGATAGGAGTTTTCCTCTCTCTCTCATAATACTACAGCTCAGGCCCGTCCTGTAAAGCTGAATATGGACAAAGATTCAGGACAGACAAGAGAAGCAACTAATTTGCCCTCCCATTAAAACAAAACAAAATATTGATAAGGCTATTGTTGCTGATGACTACCTGCACTATGTTCTCCCTCGGCTGTCAGAGGCACTATGCCTCTGTTTACCAATTGCTGGGAATCCTAAGTGGTCAAAGTGCCGTGGCTTCCCATAGGTATCTGGCCACTGTGAAAACAGGATAATGGACCAGAATGCCTGTGGCCTGATCCTGTAGAGCCCTTCCTGTGTTCTCATATTGATGGTTGGCATCTGCCTGTTTCGGGAGACAATGGAGAAGTGCGCCTTTGGGGGTGAAGTCAAACTGATGGGTGGTTTCAGCACCTGCTGTGGCTGTGGAGACTGATACGGGAGAGACATGTTTTGTTGCAGCTTGGCAAATGTGGAGCCCTCCGGGTTGTTAATGAATGTTACGTTGTGAATAAAGGAAGAGCGTAATTACAGCAGGGATGGGAAATCTGCAGCTGCTGTTATAACTCTGAGATGCTGCTCTTCTAACTCTGACCATTTGGCTACGCTGCCTTGGGGCAGATGGGAGCTGAGTCCAGCAATCCCTGGAAAGACACAAGTTCTCCCTGCCGTACAGTGCTCTTAATTTTGCTGAACTGCACGATGCAGCCCTTGTTTCTTTTGCCCGTTAAAGGGACCCCTGACCATCAGGTCCAGTCGTGTCCGACTCTGGGGTTGCGGCGCTCATCTCACTCTATAGGCCGAGGGAGCCCCTGTTTGTCCGCAGACAGCTTCCAGGTCATGTGGCCAGCATGACAGCCGCTTCTGGCGAACCAGAGCAGCGCACGGAAACGCCGTTTACCTTCCCACTGGAGCGGTCCCTATTTATCTACTTGCACTTTGATGTGCTTTTGAACTGCTAGGTGGGCAGGAGCTGGGACCGAGCAACGGGAACTTCACCCAGGCCATTAGGATCAATGTCTCTCCTGTTCAAGTCCCCCCCCCCCTTGCCCCTGTGTGTACATGGGTGTGAGCACAGTCTCCCATGTAAAGGCTCCTTGCAGTTGGATGTGCCAAGTACACAGTTGCTACTGCAATTCTGCTGAAATCAGGAGTGTTGCACCATAGATGAAGATGTCTCAATATCTTTCCTACTGGGTGTTATGTGTGGAAGGTCACAACTTCCCCTGAAGCCCGTGGCTTTAAGAGAGAGAGAGAGAGAGAGAGAGAGAGAGAGAGAGAGAGAGAGAGAGAGAGATTCTCATTTAAGAAGCACCAGTACAATGACACACCTTGGACCTGCCAGATTCGTAGAGTTGGAAGATTTCTCAAAGGTCACCTAGCCCAACCTCCATTCATTGCAAGTAACACACTTCTCACAGGTGTCTACCCAGCCTCTGCTTACGAATGTCTTAATGAAAGAGAATCTGCCCACCTTTGAAAGCGGTCTGTTCCACTGAGGAATGTATAGTCAGAAATACCAATCTAAAGAAAAGAGGAATCATAGAATCATAGAACTGTAGAGTTGGAAGGGACCACAAGGGTCATCTAGTCCAACCCCCTGCAATGCAGGAATCTCAGCTAAAGCACCCATGACAGATGGCCATCCAACCTCTGCTTAAAAACCTCCAAGGAAGGAGAGTCTACAACCTCCCGATGGAGATTGCCCCACTGTCAAACAGCTCTTACTGTCAGAAAGTTTTTTCATAGTTTAGCCGGAATCTCCTTTCTTGCAACCTAAAGCCATTGGTTCAAGTCCTACCCTCCAGAACAGGAGAAAACAAGCATGCTCCTTCTTCTATGTGACAGCCCTTGAGATATTTGAAGATGGCTATCATATCTCTTCTCATTCGCCTCTTTCCCAGGCTAAACATACCTAGCTCCTTCAAATGCTTTTCATCTTGGTCACCCTCCTCTGCACATGTTCCAGCTTGTCAATATTCTTCTTAAATTGTGATGCCTAGAATTAGACACAGTGTTCCGGGTGTGGTCTGACCAAGGCAGAATAGAGTGGTACTATTACAAATCAAAGTTTATTGCGTTAGCCAATTGGCCATAGCACATAAAAAAAATTCAGGCAGAAACCTGCCACAGTTATACAAAATATGTTAGCTACATTTGCTAAACAACAGGTATAAAATCATGGTAGATGAAACAAGATATGGTAAAAGCAGTAATAAATCATGTGGCTATGGGTATTTCAGAATATTTACAAAAGTCCAGGGCTTTAAAAAGTTAACCTATCGAGGTGGCCCTGAGTTTCAGGGCCTGCAAAATATAGATGGCCACACCGCGGGAAACCATGGGGTTGGCGTCCACCAATAAGTATTTCATACAGTCATCTTCCAAGACGATGGATGGGGGAATTAATAGGAAGAGCCTTGGTCTTATTGAGTCATATAAAGAGCAGTGAAAGAAAAAGTGAATAAAGTCCTCTATCTTTCCCCTGTTGCACGGACAAAGGCGAAGATCAGGAGGAGTGTTGGAAAATATACCCTGTAGGAATGCTGTAGGAATGGAGTGGAAGCGGGCAAGTGTAAAGGCTCTTCTTTGCATTGGGTTCGTCAGGTCACTCAGATAGTGGGCCAGAGATCTTACTGCCTGCAGAGTGGTACTATTACTTCCCTTGATCTGGACACTTGATGCAGTCTAGAATAGCATTAGAAGAAGAAGAAGAGTTTGGATTTGATATCCCGCTTTATCACTAACCGAAGGAGTCTCAAAGCGGTTAACATTCCCCTTTCCCTTCCTCCCCCACAACAAACACTCTGTGAGGTGAGTGGGGCTGAGAGACTTCAGAGAAGTGTGACTATCCCAAGGTCACCCAGCAGCTGCATGTGGAGGAGCAGAGACACGAACCCGGTTCCCCAGATTACGAGTCTACCACTCTTAACCACTACACCACACAGCTTTTTTTGCTGCCGCATCACACTGTTGTCTCATGTTAAGCTTGTGGTCCACTAAGACCCCTAGATCCTTTTGACATGTACTGCATGTAAGGAAGGTGTTCCCCATTTAATATTTGTGCATCTGGTCCTTCCTGCCTAAGTGCAGAACCTTAACATTCATCCCTGTTGAAATTCATTTTGTTAGCTAACTTTATAATGATTTGAGATAATAATTTGAGACAACACATAGCACAGCTGTTTGCAGAATTTCTTCATTATGAGTGAGAGAGAAGGCTTAATGGATGACTAGCAGCCCCCGCTCTAGGGCCTGGGGGGGGGGGGACTGTGTAGTCTCCAGAAAAGCTGATCAATTGCCCAATTATTTATATTTGTGGAATACAGCTCATTTATATTGCAATATTGCAGACAGTTTGCCTAAGAAACAAGGTGGAAATTATTTTGTCAATAAATCTTAAGGCTTGGATAACAGCCCTGATTGAAATAACTTGGCAGTTGCTAAATTTCAAAGGATAGATTTGGACTTCAGAGGACAGATTTAGACTACAGCTTGGACTGGAAGAATGGAACGGAGTCAGGAAAAGGTGTGCAGGCAAACAGACATTGGAATATATACAAATAAAGCTGTACCTGGTAGATGAAAAGATTTATGATTTCTGACATGATTGAGAATCGCATACCCAGGGACGGAGAACTATGAACTACAAAGTGTCAAGATCGGAATGTGGAAAATTTGAGAATAACAACAAATCAGGAAGAAGATATTGGAGATGCTTCAAGGTTCAGACTATGGGGCGTCCCAGAAAAATTAATAATTAATAATTTGATTGTAATTTGGTTGTTTTTAATTTTATTTTATTGTTTTTAATTGGATTATTATGATTAGATGGATATGTTAATTGGCTGGTTTTTATTGGAAAATTAATAAAATGTTTAAAAAAAGAAAGAAATTCATTTTGTTAGCTTGGGCCCAGGTCTCCAATCTGTTAAGGTCATTTTGAATTCTGATTGTCTTTTGCGGCATTAGCTACCCCTCCCAGTTTGGTGCCATCTGCAAATTTGATGAGCATCCCCCTCCATTCCTTCATCCAAGTCATTAATAAAGACAAAAACTGGCATTGGAGCAGCTGCCATGAAGTTCTTCCAGGGAGGTAGTAGGAGCAGTCTTGAAGTGGTCCTTAGTAAAAAGTTACAGGTGGGTAGCCGTGTTGGTCTGCCATTGGTATCTGAAGAAGTGTGCATGCACACGAAAGCTCATACCAAGAACAAACACAGTTGGTCTCTAAGGTGCTACTGAAAAGAATTTTCTATTTTTTTTCTTAGTAAAAAGGTAAAGGTAAAGGACCCCAGGACGGTTAAGTTCAGTCAAAGGGTTGCGGTGCTCATCGTGCTTTCAGGCCGGGGGGAGCCAGCATTTGTCCACAGACAGCTTCCTGGGTCATATGGCCAGCACGACTAAACCACTTCTGGCGCAACGGGACACTGTAACAGAAGCCAGAGCACACGGAAATGCTGTTTACCTTCCCACCGCAGTGGTACCTATTTATCTGCTTGCACTGGTGTGCTTTTGAACTGCTAGGTTGGCAGGAGCTGGGACAGAGCAACACGAGCTCACCCCGTCGCGGGGCTTCGAACTGCCAACCTACTGATCGGCAAGCCCAAGAGTGCTCAGTGGTTTAGACCACAGCGCCACCTGTGTCCCTGGTCCTTAGTGCCCTAAGCCAGTGGACAGAGTATGCATCCCTTTGGATTTGGCATCCTAGGGGCAATTGGCAGTTTGAACAGGGTGTTTTCTCTGACAGGGAAGTGGGGAATCAAGGACCTCATGTGCAGCAGCGGATGAGCAACCCTGGCTGCGTGCACACAAATGATTTAGGGGCAGTAGCAGGTGATGAGAAATCTCTTGGAGAGCCACTGGCAGAGTTGGCCATACTGGGTTACATAAGATGAGCCAACTGAATTGGACCCCAGCCACATTTATTTCAGCATCCTGTTCTCACAGTGACTGACCCGACGCCTATGGTAACCCCAAATGCAGGACCTGAGCGCAACAACACTCTCCCTGTTTCTGTTTCCCAGCAGCTGGTATTCAGAGGCATGCACTGTGGATAGCCTTATCCCCCATGAGTTTGTCTAATCCTCTTTTAATGCCACCCGAGTTCGTCACCACATCTTGTGGCAGTGAGTTCCACATCACATACCATAGAATTGTGAATTGGAAGGGACCCTGAGGATCATCTATTCCAACCCTGTGAAATGTGGGAATAGTTTAGCAATCCTCTATATGAAGAAGTACTTCCAATTAAAAGAATTTAAGGAATTACAGTGGTGCCCCGCTAGACGAATGCCTCGCAAGACGAAAAACTCGCTAGACGAAGGCATTCGTCTAGCGGAAGGCTGTCCCGCAAGAGGAATTTGTCTATGGGGCTGCCTCACAAGACAAAAATTTTTCATCTTTTTTTTTTTTGTCTAGCGAAAGCGCGGCTGTCATTGCTGCTTCGCTAGACGAAAAACCCCGCTAGACGAAAATTTTCGCAGAACGAATTATTTTCGTCTAGCGGGGCACCACTGTATCTGGGAAATTAACATGGTTACAATATCACCATTTGAATGAAGTATTTAAGAAAGATAGGATACGAGGGTTTGGGGAACAAATATCACAACTGGAGGGAGACCTGTTGGAATGTAATGTAAAAGTGTTGTCTAAAATATTATTGGAATGGGATACAAAGGATGAGGAAGTAAAATCCTCCATGAAACACTGGGCAATAGATATCGGTCATAATATAGATATGGAAGCATGGGAATGATTGTGGAATATAGATATAAAATTTACAGCATGTTATGGTTTAAGAGAAAATTATATGAAAATATATCGTTGGTATCTAACACCGAGTAAACTGGCAAAAATGTATAAATCTAAATCAAACAAGGGTTGGAAATGTAAAGAGAAAGAAGGTTCTTTTTATCATATGTGGTGGCCTTGTAGTAAGGTTAAAGCTTACTGGGAAATGGTATGAAGAAGTACTTCCTTGCTTATCCTGAACCTCCCAACAATTCAGCTTCACTGAATATTCCCGAGTTCAATTGTTACAGGAGAGGGCGATTTACTTCGTTCAAAACCGTGAAAATTGCTCTATCGTGTCTCCTCTTACTCGCCTTTTCTCTAAACTAAAAAACAAAACAAAACCCAACTGTTGTAACCTTTCCTCATAGCAGAGTTGCTCCATCCCCTTGATCATTTTGGTTGCTCTTTTCTGACCCCTCCCCCGGCCGCTCCATAATATCGTTTTTGAGGTGAGGCAACCAGAACGGTACACTGTATCCCCAATGCAGTCTCATCATCAGATTTGTGTAATGGTTAGACTGACAAATAAGGCAGCTTTCTGTGTTTCTTACTACATAACAGTAGGTGCAAAGGAAGTCCCCCAAACCTGAATAGTATTCACTGTTCATTGTCAGGGGAATGATTTCTCTATATTCTGTAAGATGTTTAAGACATGGTCTTGTGCATGTTTACTCAGACACAAGTCTCTATGAGTGTAGTGGGGCCTACTCTCAAGCAGGTGTGCGTCTCAAATAGTGTCCTTAGAGAAATTTATGGGGCCAAGTTTCTCCCTCATACGCACTCTGCTTTTTAGGGAATTCCAGACTAGCGTAAAGAGCAGATGAAGTGCTTCTTGCCCATGGCTATTTTACTGGAGAGCTGGGTAATGAAGACCTCAAAATATGCATCTGTGTCAAAAAGGAATGTTTTCAAAGCCTCTGTGTGAAAAGGACTGGTGATGCGGGGCTCCTTTTTGCCCTCGCACTGTTGACTTATTATTTATTGAATTTTTCATAGGAAGCTAGAGGCTAAATCTTGCTGTGAATTTGATAGTTAAATCTGAACCTTTTCTCAAACTTCCTGGAGCTCAGTCAGGCCTGACAAAGTGTCATTGACTCTAGAGTAAAGAGAAATGCATGCTTGTCCCTAAACAAATAGGCAGTTTCGTCTCCATTTTGGGCTTGTTCTGCACAGATGCCGTCTCATTTTATTAAATTAGCACCACAGTGGTCTGTACAGTTTCTATTTATTGTGGACACTGAGACAGGTCTTTGATCAGTCTAGTACAGTGTTGTCTAGGCCAGGTGTGAGAAACCCCCGGCCCACCAGGCTGGCCAATTTGGCTTGTGCAACCAGTTTTTGACTAGCCACACTCACCTGTTACTGACCTGACATTACAGTGGAACCTCGACTTACGTACGGCTCTGCTTATGTACTATTCCAGTTATGACCTTCAGTAGGTGCTTTGACTTAAGAGCTTTCCTCTAGATATGAACAGAGTCCTTTCCAGCAGCCCGGAGCTGATTATTGCCTTCATTTTATGGATCTATGGCCTCGTTAGATGGTAAACTCCGTGTTAAATTGCTGTTTTAGGGGGTGTTTTTCATCGTCTAGAACGGATCAATTTACTTTTCCATTACTTTCTATGGAAAAGTGTGCCTCTACCTATGCACGTTTCTAGTTATGACCGGACCTCCAGAAAAGATTATGGTTGTAAGTAGAGGTTCTACTGTATATTGTTTTGGCCACCCTAATTCCTCAACCAGGGTCTGTGCTCCTTCGGAGAAATGACCATGCTGCGGAGTCTGTCGTAGCTTTAAGAAATACAATTTATTCACATATTTACATCTGAATTCAGATGGAGGAAGTCTGGATCTTACAGCATGGTCATCTCAAGAGGGTCTTGTCCCCCACAGAAGTGCAGCCCTGGAATCTAAGGCATATCTCCCAGCCTGCCTTCAGGCCAGGCAGCCAAGATTGCTCTGACTTTTCTCAGCTCTCCCAAGCTTCATGCCAAAAGTCTCAAAATCTGCCAAGGATACCACACCCTGTGACACCACGCTCAGGATTTGGAACCCTGTCTCTGTTCACACCTCAGTGTGTGTGTGTGTGTGTGTGTGTGTGTGTGTGTGGACCGTTCTCTTGCATTGCCAATGGCCTCCAATGGCCCGACATTGTTTCAAATCGACTTGAAGTGCGCATTGTGGTAACGGTTTCTTAATATTCAACATGGCAGTATATCTTGAATCCCGGTGTGTGCATGCACTGTGTAAAAAATTGTGCTGTGGGAAAAGTTGTGAAGGTGGTCATCGCTTCTCTAATGATTCCTGCTGCCCAGTTGCTCTTTATTATAAAATGGCAGTTTTAACAATATGTTAAAGGTAATTAAATATCTACCATTTTTAAACCCCTAAGCAGTAGCAGTTGCCTGGACTTTACCCCATTAGCCTCTACATAAAGGTAAAGGGATCCCTGACCATTAGGTCCAGTCGCGGACGACTCTGGGGTTGCGGCGCTCATCTCGCTTTACTGGCTGAGGGAGCGGGCGTACAGCTTCTGGGTCATGTGGCCAGCATGTCTAAGCCGCTTCTGGCGAACCAGAGCAGTGCACGGAAACACTGTTTACCTTCCCACCAGAGCGGTACCTAATTATCTACTTGCACTTTGCCGTGCTTTCGAACTGCTAGGTGGGCAGGAGCTGGGACCGAGCAACGGGAGCTCACCCAGTCGTGGGGATTCGAACCGCTGACCTTCCGATCGGCAAGCCCTAGGCTCTGTGGTTTAACCCACAGCCCCACCCGCGTCCACATAGTTCCATCCTTATTTCAGACATTTCAATAAATGGGTGCATTGTGATGTTTAGTTGGTGATATATCACAATGTTTAAAACAACAATAATGCTATTATTGTTACTATTATTTGTACCCTGGCCATCTGACTGGATTGTCCCCGTCACTCTGGGCGTCTTCCAACATATATAAAAACATAATAAAACATTATGCAGTGAAAAGCTTCCCTATAGAGGTCTTACAGGTCCCCACCCTCTTTCGATGACAATGTGTGTATTACTTTACTTCAAAATGTAGTAAGCCAGTGCTGTGCTGCGAAGACCCTGCTCATTCCGCTGAGCGAGACCCTGGAATTCTGCCTCAAAACCCTGCCCTGATGTGGTGCCGCTACTGTCTATTGGCGAGCTGGAGGAATGCACCAAACCGGGAACTGCGAAGACGTTAATCTAGCGACTACTCCCATGAGATTCAAATGGGCTGTAAGTTAGAAACGACTGTCAAGTCGAATTAGCATGTCATGTTGCGCTGTTATGAGTAGGTCCCTGGGAGCAAGTGAGCCTCGTGGAATTCGGTGGGGCTTACTTCTGAGCAAGCCTGCAAAGGAATGGGCTGCACGTTTTGCATCATGATTAGGAAGGGTGCTTCCCAGCAGACTTTCTGTAGGAAAGCAGCTCACAGGAAATGTGTGCGTAAACCTGAAGACTCCTTCTGCAATCCCACCAGCACACTGAGCGGGCAAAGCACGGCAAGTGGTTTTATTGGTTTCGCCTCGGGGGCTGTCTTTCTCATATTCAGAACAATCAATCTGGAACGAAGCATTAAAAACGCGCGCGCACGTATCCAGCTTTCAGGTTTTTGACCACAGGCATCTTGAAATATGAATGGGATGACCCAGAATTCAGGAGGAGGAATCTATATTGAGGAGTGAAAAGATTTGAGTCCAAGGGTCAAATGAATCTTGAAGACATTGCGACGAGAGCTTCTGGAGCTTAATAATGGCAGTGAGAGGTTACTGGGAAGCAGAAAGCCCCTGCCTCAAATCTCGCCTCCCTACCATGGGATCTTTAGGTGGTCTCTCTTCCTTTCCATCTGCAGCATTAAAACGGGGAGAGAAATCGTGACCTATCTTACAGGGGAAATAGTGCTTAGAAATTCTAAAACAGTTTACACCCAAAGTTCTCTAGCTTCAGTTGGCTTATGAGAACTTACAGGTTATTTTGCTCCTTTGCCAGATTGCAGCTGCCATCTTTTTGCCTAGTCACTCGGAGTTCAGGGATGGGTCCATGCTTTCTGGGCAATAGTAATAGTTTTGGGATTGTGCTATCCTTGTCTGTTGAAGCATGGGCTGCATCAGGGAATCCTAGTGTGCCTTTTTTTGTCCTTGGGTTGCTGTCATGTCTCATATATTGATAGAGGGAGAAAAGGAGACACACACACACACAGAGAGAGAGAGAGAGAGAGAGAGAGAGAGAGAGAGAGAGAGAGAGAGAGAGAATCACGTCACACTGGGGTCTCCCTGGTCTGGTGGGCATGAAGCAGTGGAAGCACTCAAGAGTCATTCATTCATTTATTCATAGCACTTACGAAGCACTTTTCTGCCCCTAAGGAGGTATACAATAATTAAAAATAACAGTACATACCCAAAATACCAATTAGAAACGAAACCAAAATCATTGTCAAAACAAAACCATTTTCACAGCCTGTCTCTAGTTAGGCAAGGATGGGACCAACCTGGTCTCCCTAGGGAAGCAATTCTACAATTGGGGTACTGCTGCAGGAAACGATCTGGTTCCTTGTCTCTCTTGGTGGTGGAATATACAGCTAGGCCTCTGGTGAAGGTGGTACATTTCAGGAAAGCTGGAACAGAAGAGGGCTTGTTTACTACAGGAGAGGAGCAGGTGGGGCTCATACAACCTGGGAAGGTAGCCCATCTTGGAGAATGAAAACTCTTATCATGAACCTCTGCTGCCTTTTGGCTATACTCATTTGTGAGAAAGGCTTTTGGGGTATGCCCTGAGGAACAATCCATTACCTGCTGCCTTGTGGGAAATCTCTGGGAAAAGGCTAAGGAATATGCTCTATACAAATACGGCATGGAGTCCCTAAGACGGTCGGATGGCGTGTTGTATGCCTCTTTCTGGCAACTCCTGCAGCGAATTCCTGTATTGCTCTGTATTGCTCTGCTTTCCTTTGAACCACATCAGCGAGGCCGAGAGGGGGTATTGTCATCTGGGGCAGCCCTGAACCTCCATACACACTGCTCAGGCTTGCACCCCAGAGAGGTCGCTTTTGGTGCTGTTAATACATCAAAAACAACAACATGGGGAGCAGCAGGGGCTGTGATCCTGCAGCCTTTTCACTTCAACCCCAGAAGTGCACTCCATTGTCTCTTCAGACAGACAGGTGCCAACAGTACAGGAGGAAGTGGTCTTTTGGATATCCTCAAGCTGCTTAGGTAAGAATCAACACCTTGAATTGAGCTCAGGAAACTAATTGGAAGCCAGCATGGAGGATAAAAGATCCATATAATTGGTGGTTTATCATTTCAAGGCATCATTCAGCCCCTCTCGCAGCACAGTAGCCAACTGTCGTTGGGTTGCAGCCAAAGGGAAGCAGGGCCACTCCCAAAGGCTTTGCCTGGAGACCAGCAACTTTGTCTCTCCCTTGAACTATTCCTGTCCCAGAAAGAACTGGAACTATGTAACTAAAGACTGCTGGTCACAGAATTGTAAAGTCGGAAGGGACCCCGAGGGTCATCTGGTCCAGCAGCCCCCAGCAATGTAGAAATCGAGTTTGTTCGTTTTTCCTCCAGGCCTCCCAATCCCTTTTTCCTTTTGAGATTGCATGGACTGTCATTCTAAGCCACTCTGTGAGTCCTTTTTTAAGCTGAGGAATTGAGTTAAAATGCTTCAGTTGAATAAATGTAAGCATTCTCTCACATGCCGTGTTGTAGTCACCGGACCTAACACTGCAATCTTCATTTTCTCTTCAAGCTTTCTCTCCCCCCCTGCCAACTTTTTTTTGTCAGGAAAGTGTTCACCCACACCATTGGCTCCCTAGCTGTTATTTCAATGATTAAGAATGCAGGTATGTGGCATGCATCCCCACATCTCATTTGGCCTTGAAGCCATTAAAATATGCACCTTACACATATTAACTTGCGTGGCTAAGGATGTCATTGATGCGCGCAAATGGCAGGTGGGTTTTATCTGTTTATTTATTTGACATTTATATACCACTGGATTGTAAAAGGGGGAAAAGGAAAAACCCAAAGTGGTTTAAACGAAAAGATGAAAGCAATAACGTGATCAGTAAAAAACAGTTCTGTGCCACTGCAGTTTGGGATCAGGACACACTGGCATTTCCAAGCAGGCTCTGTCCTCTGAACTTTGGGAGGTGGTTTTCCTTGTACTAGTGAACCCACAAGGGCTCAAAGAGGGAAAGGACATGCGTCGTGGCTCAGGGTGACTCATTGGACTGAGCTTTGTGTTTTCACTAGAAATCGTTCTTACTGGAGTTACAGATTCATATCTTTTGCTTTGCCCCGCTGAGAGGAAGTTGAGCTCCATCCTGTGTAAACAGTAAATAGTAAAGGGGGAAGGGGGCATGCTTAAGGGGCTTACAGCACATCACTCTGGAATGGCTCAGTTGGTAGAGTGTGAGACTCTTAATCTCAGGGTCGCGGGTTCAAGGGGTTGGTCTAGATGACCCTCGTGGTCTTTTCCAACTCGAGAAGTCTGTGATTGTATGCTTTGCATGCAGAAGGTCCCAGAGTCAGTCACTGGCATCTAGGTAAAAGGCATTCAGGTTTGGCTGCCTGAGGCGATTGAGGCGATAATGGGAACTGGAATCCAAACATCTGGAGGTCCACAGATTCCACATACTCGATTTAAACAAACTCCAGGCCAACCTATATAATAATAATAATAATAATAATAATAATAATAATAATAATAATAATAATAATTTATTTATACCCCGCCCATCTGGCTGGGTTTCTACTCTGGGCGGCTTCCAACCGAATATTAAAAACAATACAGCATCAAACATTAAAAACTTCCCTAAACAGGGCCACCTTCAGTTGTCTTTTAAAAGTAAAATAGTTGCTTATTGCCTTGACATCTGCTGGGAGGGCGTTCCACAGGACAGGTGCCACTACCGAAAAGGCCCTCTGCCTGGTTCCCTGTAACCTCACTTCTTGCAGTGAGGGAACCGACAGAAGGCCCTCGGAGCTGGACCTCAGTGTCTGGGCTGGATGATGGGGGTGGAGACACTCCTTCAGGTATATAGGACTGAGGCTGTTTAGGGCTTTAAAGGTCAGCACCAACACTTTGAATTGTGCTCGGAAGCGTACTGGGAGCCAATGAAGATCATTCAGGACCAGTGTTATATGGTCTTGGCTGACACTCCTAGATGTGGAGTCAGCTGCAAAATTCAGTTAGTGTGCACAGTGCATAATGTTTATTTTTATTTTTATGTTGTGATGCAAGTAGCAGCCTCACAGAAACCTGAGCAATCTCAGGACCAAATGAGTTGGAGAGGGAGAATTTAATTCTTTCTCTCCTTGCCATGGCCAAATAAAAAGTGCCTTTTTGTGAAAGCTTCCATTAGCATTTCCAGGGAAGGCAGTGGAGACTTCTCTTGAAATGCAAATAGCAGCTGTGTAGAGGGGGACCACCCAGGATTCTCAGCAGCTGCTATTTACCTACAAAAAAAAAAACCACCCAGGGAAATTGATAGCATTCATACAGTTAATGTTGCATGTACTCTGTGGCCCTCAATAAGAGGGAGATTTGGGTGCGAAGAACACAGGAAGCTGCCTTATACCATTGGTCCAACTAGTTCAGTGTTGTCTCCATCAAAGGTCAACAGCTCTTCAGGGTTTCAGACAGGGATGTAAATTGGAGGTATCAGGGACTGTGCCTGGGATCTCTTGCATGTAAAACATGGGCTCTACTGCATATATATGGTCCTTCTCCAAGGTAAAAGGTTCCCTGTCCAGGGGTAAAGTTCAAACAGATTGCCTTTTGTTGACATGAGTCAACAGTGTGATGCAGCAGCAAAAAAAGCTAACACTATTCTAGGCTGCATCAACATACATAGCAGATCAAGGGAAGTAATAGTCCCACTCTATTCTGCCTTGGTCAGACCACACCTGGAATACTGTGTCCAACTCTGGGCACCACAATTTAGGAAGGATATTGACAAGCTGGAATGTGTGCTGAGGAGGGCAACCAAGATGATCAAGGGTCTGGAAACCAAGCCTTATGAGGAGCGGTTGAAGGAGCTGGATATGGTTAGCCTAGCAAATAGGAGACCGAGAGGAGATATGATAGCCACCTTCAAATATCTTAAGGGCTGTCACAAAGGAGGAGGGAGCATGCTTGTTTTCTCCTGTTCTGGAGGGTAGGACTCGAACCAATGGCTTTAGGTTGCAAGAAAGGAGATTCCGACTAAACATACGAAAAAACTTTCTGACAGTAAGAGCTGTTTGACAGTGGGACGATCTCCATCAGGAGGTTGTGGACTCTCTTTCCTTGGAGGTTTTTAAGCAGAGGTTGGATGACCATCAGTCATGGGTGCTTTAGCTGAGATTCCTGCATTGTAGGGGGTTGGTCTAGATGACCCTTAGGTCCCTTCCAGCTCTACAGTTCTAAGATTCTATGAAGGTGTTCATCATTTGCTTTAATTTTCAAATCAAGGTGCTTTCCTCCCCTCCAGTGCTGGTTTGCTTGTAGGTTTGATGTACTGCACAAGCGAGTACTGTTTTCAGATTGAATTTGTTTTCTTTCCAGAGGATGCATGTGTGGTTAAGAAACACACAGACATACACCAAGAATCTACAAAGGTGAGCTGTGTAAAAAAAATCAAAGCTTAAGAGGGGTTAGTTTTGTTTTTTTAAAGAGTGTATCAAGACATTATTCGTTTGATTCATTTCTGCCTGTGCATGTGGCACTTGTGGCAGTCTTTGCATTGCTTGTTTCATGCACAAGTTTTGTTGGGCTTGATTTGTTCCTGGTTCTCTGAGAATATCTGGTGTGGCACTTTCTGTTTCCTTGGTCTTGTGAAACTGGTGATCTAGCCAGGCATTGAGCCTGAGACGTTCTGCATGAATTGTTCATGGGAGACTAGGAATTAGTGCTTAATTTCTAAAATGCAAGGCAATAATGTCCGTAAACACTCATCTCTGTATTACTGGGGCTGCCAACTGATTATAGTCTCCTGCCTTCTAAGCAATTAATTGATTTAGTTTATATATATTTGCATTTAACAAATATATCAGTCTAGATGCCATGTTTATTTTTTGTTCCATAATTTAAATCATGCCCATAAACCCCAAATGGCCTCAAAAAGTAAAGCATGCCCTGAATGTGCCACTCTACCAATTAAAATTGGGCCCCAACCAGTTAATCAACTGAAAGTTCAGTTGATTCACTCACTGTTTCATTATTACTTTGCATGTTCCAGGGATGAAATGCAGCCCTGGAGAAAAAGGCTCTGGAGTGAATCACTGGCATGAATCTTGAGTGGACTCTGACTGGTGTGACTCAGCCAAGCAGTCATGCAAATACTCTTTTTCATGTGTGGCTGGAGTGCCAAATAATTCAATTAGAGCAGCTATCTGCTTGGCAATGACACTTGACCCCATGCTTAACTCTGTTCATCTTGTCTATCCATGCTTTCTTTTGAATGCGGGCCAGGTTTATTGGCCTGAAATCTTTATAGGAAATCCTGCTCAGTAGCAAATCCTGATTAGGAAGCTGTTATCGTTTTCTTTGCATGAAGGGTGAGCTTGCGACAGGCTCAGCATCTGGCTGCCATAAAAAAGGGCACCCGATGAGTCAGGCTGTAGCTGCCAACTGTGAGCAACCAACTTGCTTGAGAACCACTGATAACTCAGTTCTTATCGTTCTTTATTGAAGTTTTTCCCCAACACAAATTAAACCAACCAATGCTCTGTTGCCGTATAAACAGACAATAAGAATCCCCTGGGATTGATTGGGGCAAAAACTCTCCTGAACTAGAGTCTACTTGATCGGGTGGATAAAGTTTTATCCTAGTTGGCAGCCAGATAGGCAGGCGCAGGGAGAGAGAGAGAGAGAGAGAGAGAGAGAGAATGGTAAACACGTGAGGCAAAAGGTAAATATAGTGGTACTTTGGTTCTCGAACGTAATCCATTCCGGAAGTCCGTTTGACTTCTGAAATGTTTGAAAACCAAGGCGCCCCAGAAACAATAACCGACAGCCGCATCGGACTTTCGGCTTCCGAAAAGCATTTGAAAACCGGAACACATACTTCCAGGTTTTTGGCATTTGGGAGCCAAATGTTTGAGCACCAAGGCATTCAAGAACCAAGGTTCCACTGTACATGTACGATGCATAGAAGAGAACCCTCAGCGATACCCATTGCTCAGCCCCGCCCATTAACCACAGCAGCCCTTATTTTTCTCTGTAGCAGCAGCTAGTGTCTAAGTACCGGTAGATAAATCTGGGATTCAAACAGTTCTCTGACAATCTGGTTATTGGTTTAACTGCTGAGGTTTTGGCTTCGTTAACGAAAGGTAGCTGTGACGCTTTTGCAAGCTCCACTCCGAATGTATAGTTCATTCCATGATGGAATTAGCCAATGAAGGATGTCTAGACAAGGCAGTTAAAATGGCATGAGGTAATACCCGCCGGCCTCCCCACAATTTGGTGGAAGTTACACCACATGTAAGACAACAGGTCAGAAAAAAAATTTCCGTGTGGGAAATATTGGCAAATATCTGACTGCCGTTTACTCAGGTATCGTGGAAACGTCCATTAGGAGGCCTGTAAAAAAAAAAAAAACAACTCCTCTGAACATTGTTTTACATCTCCTTATTACAACAGAGATAGAGAGAGAAGGAGAAAGAACTCAGTTGTAACACACACAATTTAAGCAATGGGTGCCGTTGTGTCTAATTTGCACAATTTACTTCCAGCTGCAGAATCTGGGTTTCTGAGCATTGAATCCGAGCTTTTGAAACATGGAGGGCTCAGCCACCTCCCCACAGCCGTAATTGCGTCAGCTGGAGCGAGGAGCCAGGCTAGATGGGGAGGAAGCAGTGCCTGGATTGGAGGGGAAGAGGGCACTCAAGGGGTTAAAGCAGTAGAGCCTGGCCTACTAAGGTCAATGGGGCACTGCCCCACCACCCTTTGGTCTGCCCTCAATGTGTCACCACCTGCCTTCCTGCAACCAGTTGAGGGGATGTAACTGTAGACCAGCTTTTTCCTTCTTAAGTTTCAGTGTTGGCCCTTTTGGAACTCGGGGAAGAGGATGAGGACAAAACTAAGATGAGTTGGCTCTGCCCGTCATTGGCTCTGGCTCCACCTACTGTTGACCTCCTTGCGTTACGCCCTACTAGTCCCAATGGGACCCAAGCACTGCTGGGGCAAAGAGATGGGACAGAGAGAGAGCTTTGCAATTCGTGCACATCATGTGGAAGGAGCTGTGATAGAGTTTGTGAACAGGAATACAAAGAAAAGTTTGGAGGATTGTATATGGAAGGCAGTTTAGAGCAGATCGTGTTGAGTTGGAGCCAGGGACCGCACAGAAGTCCCGCCTTTGGTGAAAGGATCTTGGACACCTTGGCTGGGGAAGACATTTGCCTCAGGCCTTCCTCAGTAACGCAGCTGGGTAATTTTTGACTGCAGACTTCAACTTACGAAGGGGGTCTTTAGATGGTAATGCATATTGGCTTCACTTCAAAATGTGGCAAAACAGTCCTGCCACATTGCAGGAACGAATGGGGGCTCCTGCTTATCCTGCTGAGTGGGACCTGGACTTCTTCCCCAAAGACTTGCCCTCTCTACTGAAGGCAACAACCTCACCCTATTTGAACTAGGAGTGTGAACTTGAGCACTTCTATACGTGGGAAGACTGGGGAGCAGTATTTCAGGAAGGCTGGTCTGTACGGCTGGGGTCAAGGGTTGGTAGAATCTCGAAGAAGCCGAAAGCCCATTCATCAGCAAAGCCTCTGATAAGAATCCCCTGGGACGGCTGGTGCTGCAACTCCTCACCACTGCAGTCTTCGACAGCGGCCAACAGTGGTGGTGAGGAAGATGCAGAACCAATGAAGGAGGGGCCCTTGCCCGAGAGCACCCCGAAAAAACTGGAGCTGGGGTTGAAACCCACAGGTCTAGGCTCAGTGGAAGAGATCCTTCAACCTCATCTCAAAGGTATTTCATTCCAAACTCTTGGTCATGCTTCTCCCTCCATTTATTTATTTATTGGTTGCGATTGGAGTTTCCAGTAATCTTCCCGCCAAGGGACAGACGACGAGGGCCAGCGCACCATTTCATCAACAGCTGCAGCCAGGCCAGTAACTCTGCGTGTGTGCTCCTTCCCTCTTTGAATTTCCCCCATGATTTGTCTGCGTCCTTGTTTTGCAACACCGAGAGCAGCCCACACCAGCTCCTGCCCTCTGTCTGCCCTACAGTAGCCTCCAGACCAACTTTAACCCGGTTGGCGGCTCTTCTGAAGTATTTGGGTGTTATGTGGCAACGTTTGCCCTCGTTTCCATTGCACCAAACTGCATGGTTTTAAGCTGGTGGCAAAAGGTCATACGCTGAGCAAGAAAAAAGAGCCTTCTTGAATGTGTGCCGAGACAAGACAGGACCTGAATATTCCACCTCTTGCTACTGGCACCAGGAAGCTAGATATTGAAACATATAAAGGTCCTGCAGCCAGCTCTATGTGGCCCCTCGAACCTTCCCCAGGCCACACCCTCACTAATCCTACTTTGAACCCAAAGTGTTTTTGCCTGGCTTGCAGGTGCCCTTGGATTCTGATAATATATCTTGCTTGTAGGGGTCTGTCCATGTGTGTTTGTAGAAACTAGCCTACAGTACAAAGGTAAAAAAAAATTGATGTTAGTTGCCCAAGACCACTTTTGCATGGGGCTCCCCCCACCACCACCATCATGTAGTGTTTCCAGCCCGGTGCTTGCGGCTCCTTCTATTGCTATTGTTGCCTTCCAGATTGGAAAGGAGACACCGCATACAGCAGAAAGGCATGTGATTTTCAGGGATATATCCTCAGAATCTAATCAGTGAAGGTAGAAAAGAAGGTAGCTGTCAGGTGGCAGAGGGACGAGGGCAGGAATAAAAGAGTTTTATAGGCAGCCTGGTCCCGCCTTGCATGCCAGCTGCTGAATGCAGAAACCTAAGACTTGCTCCTACAAAGCTGGTTGCTCGTTTTCAATATTTAATGTCAACCTGAAATGGCATTATAGGGCTCGGGGCTGCACCAGGGTGGTTCGTGATATACAGAGTCTTACTTACAGTTATGGCTAGAACAGCTTTCTCATAAACAACATGATAATTCAGAAGTCTAATATGAAGAAAAAACAAGGCTGTGTGCGATTAGCTCAGGGTGATCGAGTTGCCACCATGGTGCCATTTCACAGCACCAAACCTAGCGTAGCCACTTATAAACTACTCGCAATCTATGGCATTTAAAAGAACAACTTTAAAGCAGCCACAGGAGCTGAGATTTTGATAAAAGCAGCAACGCTGTGGCGGAGTATTTAACCCTTTCCTATGCCACTTCCTAATCTACCTTCCCCCACACCCAGTGCAGAGCTGCTACTAAGTCCACACCGGGGTGGGGGACAGGGAGACAGGCATTAGTCCCCAAATGTGGGACTATAATGGCAGTTGTGGGGGATTTAAGTGTGAGGGGAAAGGTTTAAAATCCATACCTTTTAGCACTGCTTCTTCAATCAAAATCAGAAACCCCAGTGACTGCTTTAATGTAGTAGTAGTAGTAGTAGTAGTAACAACAACAACAACAACAACCAGAGCTCCGATTATAGATTTCCCATGCCATGTTTGATTTGGCCCCGAGTGTATACACAACAGGTAGTGTACACACCTGTTAAATCCTGCCTCGCCAATGGGTGTACCTCTCCAACCCACATTTTCAAACGCCTGGTTTGTCACAGTCACACTTTGCATTTTTAGGGGGGGCACCTTAGAAATGTGCGAAGAGGCCCTCATGCAGGGTTCTTCGGGAGCATACTAATAGCGCAGAGACCTTGAATTGTTCCCCAGTTCCTTCCTGTGTACTTTAATTAATTTCAACAGAGACAGAAAACACTCCAAATTAGGGGCAGTCTCTGAAGTACTGTGGTGTAAAGTACCACCCATCCAGCAATTCCTTAGGTGTGCAGGCGCACTAATGTCCATATGGAACTAGTGCATATAATCCCCCTATTTACTTCAATGGAAGCATCTGACTTCTGTGGGATTGCCTCTGCACCTGAAAATCCGATGCATTAATTTGAAAGCACCTTGGAGCATGCATGTGTTCGGGAAAAGCTTTATTTGCAACGTTGTACCTCCGAATGCATACCCTCAGATCTTTGTGGTTGTTGTGGGAAAAGTGGAGAGATGTTTTTCTCCCTCTCATAATATGAGAACCAGCGCCCATTCGGAAAAGTTGAATGTCGAAAGACTCAGGACAGATGAGAGAGTACTTCTTCACACGTTGCACAAACCATGAGATTTGCTCCCACATCACCAGAACCCAGGAAACTGCATTATACAGAGTCAGACCATTGCTCCATCTAGCTTGGTACCACCTATTCTTGACTGGCAGCTATCCTCCAGGGTTTCAGGCAGAACTCCTTTTCAGCCCACCTGGAGACTGAACCTGGGACCTTCTGCACACAGAGCAGATAACTGTACCACTGAGCTACAGCCCTTCTGCCACACCCTGATTAATTTGGGGATGTGACAGTTTGATGTCTGCATCAATGATGCTCAAAAAGAGCTGTATCCCTCCTGCCGTACAGGAATCGTAAAGCTGGCAACAAGGGGCAGCTGAGGATATGAGAATGTTATGATGGGAGCAGTCAATGTAATGGACATATCAGGGAGCTTAAAAAAACAAAACCACACCAGAATATTTACTTGCAGAAAAGGTTGATGCCATGTTACATTATCTAGGAGTACATTAGGAGCTGGGTCTGAGCAATGCATGGAAAGTCGTCTTTTATTGCCGAGACAGATGATAAATTAAGAGCTTTGCGTGAACTGCTTTAAACCCCAGCAACTTTAAAACTGCTTTTAAACCCCTGGCGGCAAATATTGTTCAAAATTACTTTTGTTATTCAGAGGGCAGCAAACAAAACGAAGCACTTTTTCCTCCAACCCCAACCCACATCCTTTGCCTCTCTGCTGGCTTTGATGCCGAAAAAGGTATTGCAGCAGGTGTGTGGTTTCTAAAGCAATCACCTCTATCTGCTTTTTTTTTTTCACACAGAGAGGGGTTTTCAGAAAGGGGAGGAAGGTGATTTAATTCTTAGCATATGTGAAAAGTCTGAATAGTTCACGGGAATCAGATCTGCAGACCATAAGTTGATCTTAAATGATTTTTAAACAAATCTGGTCTGCTTCTGCTTTGAAATGGATTTTACAGTCTGCAGCCCAAATGTAGATAACAATCAGCTTCATAATGTTTAATTTCCGGGGCTTACCGGTTTTCAGCAGCAGAGCTTAAGACACAGGCCAGGTGAATTAATAACAGTGCACCTGAACATGTGCAGAGTGCCTTTCCATCGCCACAAATAACACCTGCATATTGGAGATGAAGCTTTCCAGAGACAGATTACCTATCACATAGTAATCGGAATTAAGATGCAACCTCTTGCCTTAGATGTTTTTAAGCGGATAATATAAGTATGCACACATGAATGTGAAATGTGAGAATAACACTTCATGAACCTGGGACACAGCCAAAACCTAAACCCTAGATCCTTGTTGTATACTCTAGATTCAGAAATCTTAACATTGAATCTCACAACACTTCCGCTTGAAATTGTGCACATGATCCCTTCGCAGGCCAGCCTTTAGGAGCAAACAGCCGTCGTGAGGGTGCAGCTCTAGGTTTATGGAAAGAGGTTTGAGGGGATAAGCTGCAGCAAATTCCCGCACGCATGGAGAGAAGAATGGGGAAGATGCAAAGGGTCTGTGTACCACTCTCAATTCTTACTATCAGTGTTTTCATAGAATCATAGAGTTGGAAGAGACCACAAGGGCCATCCAGTCCAACCCCCTGCCAAGCAGGAAACACCATCAAAGCATTCCTGACAGATGGTTTTCTTACAACTGAAACAGACATGAATGAGAGCAATTCACAGATGATGAATTGCAGAAATCAGCTAAATATGTGAGTTGCAAGTTTCATTTGTCAGTCGCTTGAGAGAGAAAATATCTGGCAGAACCCAGCACTTTCAGTTTTCTCAGATTTTAACAGGAGACATTTTGGCACATGCTTGGAAAATTTTTGTTGAATGAAATGTGAATTAAAAGTGCTTCACTTTGGTGGGATGGCACACGAAGTAGGGCTTGATTTTGATCCCAAGTTAGTTATTGCTGCCCCACTGGTGTGAAATTTGAAAAGGTGTGTCACACAGCCGTATTACTCATAGGGCACCATATAAGGTTTGTAATGACCAAGCACTGCTGAGAGCAATTGAACAGAACTTGCTGCTCAAGCCTAAGTCTCAGAAGGGGCGTTCACACATTACATTGAACAAGTGCACAATTTGTGTACACAAAGGGTTGAATTGTACACTCACAGTAACCCACATGTAATACTCAGTGTACAGACTGTGTACACAAGTCAGAACTGTATAAATCAACAAGTGTACGCTCTCACACAAACATTGTGCATGTGTACAGGCAGCTTGTGGCGTGTTCAGTAGAATGTGTGAACAATCTGATAGATTTCAATAAGTCTTGTGTGCTAGTACAAGCAATAGGATTACATTTCCTAAAAGCGGATCGAATGGGACCCTGTATTCCTGCCATACACGATCCACACACAGCTCTAGAATGTATCCCCATGTGAGACTTCCAGTTGCATTACACTGGAGTAAAATGTTGTACCCCAGAGTCCTGATTTCAAAGAGCGCTAGTTGGTGCAACTGACTTCTGCTTGGAGTTTACCCATTTTGACTTCCATTTATATTCACACCCAAGCAATTAAATATACAAGAAACCCATGGGACTGTATCACATATGAGAGGAGGCTTCTGCATAGATAGATCATAAGCCAGGGGTCCCCAAGCTAAGTCCCGGGGGCCGGATGCGGCCCAATCACCTTCTAAATGCTGCCCGTGGACGGTCAGGGAATCAGCGTGTTTTTACATGAGTAGAATGTGTGCTTTTATTTAAAATGCATCTCTGGGTTATTTGTGGGGCATAGGAATTCTGAGGGACAGTGGACTGGCCCCCTGCTGAAAAAGTTTGCTGACCCCTGCCATAAGATCTTCATTGGAGGACATTATCCAGATTCTGCTGCCTAATGAGGTGGGGGAGATGGTTACTCAGGGAAAGCCCTTCTTGGAAGAGGTGTACCAGTTGCTCTCCCTAGAGAAATTCCCCTGGCACCCATATTATAAGTTTTTCAGCACCAGATGAATATGTTTCTCTTCTCCCAAGTTATTAAATATCCAACACTTTCCAATTTTCAAACTATTTTTTTGCCTTCCCTTGCTAGTTTCGAACTGCTCCCTGCCCATTTCATGCTGCCGTGTGGTTCAAAGCTAGCTTTTATTTTGTGCTGCTGGTGCCTTCATGTGCTGACGATTTTTAGTGTCGTTGATTGTATTTGCACTTTGTCCATTTTAAATGGTGGACCACCTAGAAGATTCGGGCTGTACAGAAGTGTATCAGAACAGGGCTGAATCCATCCAGTCCTCGTTTGCTAAAACGATTTCTGCTCACACAAGGGAACTTTCTCCTTCCCTCCAGCATCCAAAAAAGGAGGACCCCCCCCCCACCCGGAGAAAATTTGGTGTGGATGGGTGTGTGTGCATGCAAGGGACATGTGGGCTAGTGGGAGGAAAGGGAGGGGACATTCTGTTGCAAGAGCGAAAGTTGTTCCGCTCACACAGTGGCTCAGTTGGATTCCAGCCCAGCTCATCTGCATGCTGGAGTGTGTCTGTCTCTGAGCGGTGCATCGCCACATCGGAAATGTGCAAAATTCTCCCCAGCTGCTTCATTTAAGAGGCTACTGCCACTGCTATCTAGAGAGATGCATTTTGGGGAGAGAGGTTTAGTTAAGTTCTCCCCGTGACTACTCTGAGCGAATCAGTGCAGCTTTTAGTGTTGTCAGCAGGAGGGTTGGGTTGGAAAGCTCTGCTTCATCTTGGTTCATGGAAAGGTCAGAGCACAGCCGCAGCTGGAGGAACACAGAGGAACATTTTTTTTAAGACCGAGGGGAACCACAAATCTCTATTATTATTATTATTATTATTATTATTATTATTATTATTATTATTATTACAATAATAGAAACGATAAATTCTGAAACTAACAAAATATAAAAAGTTACAACTAAAATAAAGTGCACCAATTATACATACTGTATATGCATAAATCTGCAATACAGTCGTACCTTGGTTCTCGAGCGCCTTGGTACTTGTACGTTGTGGCTCCTGAAAGCCAAAAACCCAGAAGTGAGGTTTTCAAATGTTCTTTGGAAGCCAAACGTCCA